>NC_044562.1:69401016-70049453 GCF_007565055.1 Rhinopithecus roxellana | reverse complement strand
TGACTGTCTTTATAAACACAGCACCAGACCCACAGGTCTGTGTGTTGGATAAGCTCCCTGCCTTTAATGTCCATAATGAACATGACACAAACATTTTACATCATTGAACCATGAAGAGCACAGAGTATTTTTCCAAGATTTTTTTCCTAAGGATAATTGTGAAGGATCACCTTCCAGGTGAATGGCTATGACCTTGTACTTCCAGCACAAATAGAACTGTGTTTTATATACTGATCCTAGTGAAGATGTAATTTCAAGAAGGAGAATGACTTATTACAATGTGCATTGCTGAGGGAACAATAACCCTTACTTGACCCAATGATCTGTGCATAATCTTCCCCTTGGTAACCATTTGAAGACAAGAACGTAAGAAGCAGTTTGGTTTCTCATTTTCTTTTACTTAAGAAATCCATGCTGCTGATCAGAAGTTTGCCATAATTTGTACAGTTTTGTTGTTTTAAACTGGATGGGTCTTTTTTTAATTACAAAAAGAAATTTATTTCAAAAGCATAAGGGGGCATTTACATTTAAACAAGGTGATAAACAGGTGTCTTGAAAAAGAAAAAAAATCCACGGCATTAAGTTTTTCATTCAAATTCGGAAGCAAAAGTAACTGAAGTTGTGCACTATTGCCTTAGGAAAGATAAGGGGAAGAGTGAGGGGTAAGGGAACAGTCAACTCAGTATCCAACTTGAGAGAGTAAAGTCACTTCTGCTCAGCTTTGAGTTTACAAATATGCTTATAAAGAAGAAAAGTGGAAAAGTTATACTTAATGTTTAAATTTATTTAGCTGTAGTCTCAATACAATTTCTGTATTTGAAACGGGTTTGGGCCACTGGCTGATCTATCTCTGAGGTCCAGATTAGCGGGTCAGTTTTCAAATGGCAATTTTATATTCCTTTGTTCAGATTCCAAGGGAGTTTAGGTTCAACTCATAGTCTTTTGGAATGTTTAGAGATTATTGCTACCACTCCATAGCCAAGCTGAGCAACTTTTGCTCACTTGTATCATTCTAGCCTTTCAGAACTATTTTCCTCATAAACGTGTGCAGTAAATCTAACAAAGGAGCTTTGTTTCTTCTGCAGTGTAGAGGTAATGGTAATGAAGATACCTGCTTTGGAATCACAAACTATTCCTTAAAAAATACATCAGACTACTAGAAATGTCATTCAAGCATTTGATTTGAATAGCAAACTTGGGGAGGGAAGATTAACTGTAAAACAAAAATATACTAAACATTCAAATGCAGAACAAAGGCTCTATGCTACTAAAAGTGTCTATGACGTTAAACACTCCACAAACCCCCCCATCTGCTGTTTTAAGCTAAAAATTATATTGGCTAACTTATACAATAATTTTGACTGATAACCTGAGAAGTTAAAATCTTGAAAATGGCAAAAGCAAACTGAGAGAGCATCCCTTACTTATTGGTACCATGTTATCAAGTCACGTTTTCTGGGTAGCCGGGGTTAATAAATCTCCAAATTCTAAATTATACTTTCTCTTCCTGTCAAAACCTATATTACATCAGATTCAGTATTTTGGCTGTATTTCACCAATAGTAATCTCCAATTTGTCTTTGAAAATGCAGCCTAGGTGGGTGTGGTGGCTCACGCCTGTAATCCCAGCACTTTGGGAGGGTAAAGCGGGTGGATTGCCTGAGGTTAGGAGTTTGAGACCAGCCTGGCCAACATGGTGAAATCCCATCTCTACTAAAAATACAAATATTAGCTGGGTGTGGTGATGGGTGCCCATAATCCCAGCTACTTGGAAGGCAGAGGCAGGAGAATTGCTTGAACCTGGGAGGTGGAGGTTGCAGTGAGCCGAGATCTCACTATTGCACTCCAGCCTGGGCAACAAGAGTGAAACTCTGTCTCAAAAAAGAAAAAGAAAATACAGCCTTTATTTTTAGTTTTAAATAACAATAATCACGTAAGTGCAACTGACTTAGAATCCTTTGCTACTGGGAGTAAAAACCTAAATAACAAGTTAATAACAGATTCAGCCTCAAAAAGATAATCACCGTGTCAGACTACCCATTCCTGGAATTTAAAAAAGTGATTTATGTTGTGTAGTCAAGTTTCACAGCATATACACACACACATATACACACACATATATGCTTATGTATTTATGTATATTATACATACACATTTCTATTCAAATAGTAAGATTCCATATTCAAAAGTTTGTATCACAATATATGGAAAAGAGTTAAGTAAGCAGTGCAAAGCAATTACTGTCTCCTAAAAATGTAATGTCATTCCTACATTTTAAGAAAGCTATTTAAATATTGTGTTTTTATGACACTAGGTAGGAATGTTGCACCACTGCCTAGCAGCTTTATTAAACAATGAAAACAAAATGTTAAGATTTACAGTTACTCTTCTCTATATATTGGGCAAAAAACTAAGACAGAGGGAAGAGGAAAATCAGTAACATTTTAAAACCGATAATCTTTATCAGCAGAACTAGACGGAATTTCACTACATTTTAGAATGAACAGCTATCAACAACAAATTATCAAGATGTTTAAAAGTAAAAGATTCACAATTTGAAGTCTGAATAATGATATTGCAAAAACAAGTCAATACTGCAGACAAAGCATCCAAAAATATCACTATGGTTTTGCCTTGGACACAACCATGGTCTGTTACAAAAGTAGATGATACATACAAAGTATAAAGAACATTAAGATTTTAGCTGAAGGCAGCAGTCTGTTTAAGGGGACATCCCTGGCAATCCAATAAGTAGTAGGATTCAAGTATATTAAGTTCACGACTATGCTGAAGAGTGCTGACGTCTTATTCAGTAGAGTCTTCCATGACTACAATTTCCTCGTGTGCCCCAACCTCGGCCACCTCTACTTTCCCCGAAGGCTCCTCTCACAATTAAAGTTGCCCAAATTGCTGCTATATTTCTCACTGGGAGGATTATAAATCTGCCTGGCATCTCTTTTTTGTACTGCTGAAGATTTCTTGAGTGGTGAACCTGAAGTTGCATATTCACTGGCTCTCTTTTGCCCAATCTCAACCTTTCATACAGGTTTCCAGGACAGTGTTACTGTGCTCTTACAAGAAGGAGGAATGTGGAAGAGATCCTTGATTAAAACATTGATATTGTTTGTTGCTTTCAATGCAACAACTTTAATCTAGTTCTCTTCTGTTTTCTGTTCTCTTCTGTTCTCACCTGTTTTACCCTGGAGAGCTAAGTGAAGTTGTCTGATATAAACTTGCAGGCTTTGTGCAAAGTATTGCAGCCTGATTTTGAAATCTTTTAGTTTTTCTGCATTCAGTTTGGCTGTTAAGAAATCTGAAGTTTTTGGCCCAACTGGTGAAAACTGTACAACAAACATTCCACATAACTGAACTGCAGCTTGGGCTCTTCATCACCAGCATTGTCTCCATTTTCTGGTTCTTCTGGAGGGAGGGGCATGTATTCCAATAACTTATCAAATAGTTTCCTTAAATTTGTTTCCAGTTTTTCCATGTCACCACAAAATGAACTCATCTCCAACAACAATTTCAATACCTCCAACCTTCCACTGGGATAGTTAAGATACCAAGGTTAGGGAGAACCTGCTCACAGAAATATGTCACAAACCTTATGGAATAGACAGTTTTAGAGAAGAAGGGTACTGCCTGCTGAGTGCACTGTGAGAGCCTGTCCACACATCCAGGATCAGAGGGATTGAAGGTCTGTTCTAGGTCGGCCTGTTCGGCCACCAATTCTACAAGTTGCTGTCTTCCACTTACTGTCTGTAAGCTTTTTAACCTAGGCAGTATTTCATGAATAGAACAAATTCTTCATCAGTCACATCTTCTAGGACCGGTTTGGATTCAGTTAGTAGAAGCTCTTCCACTTCCTTTGTTAAGACTTCATCTGGTAAAGTCTTAAGTTTTGTAGAAAGGAATTTAATTGCTCGTTCTCTAACAATGTCCTCTCCTTGAAGTATCTGGCTGAACAACGAACCTAAAGTCCCTTTTCCATCCATTTTAAATATACTTAACAGGGCATTGTTCACTAGGTTAAATTCTGCAGTCATCTGTCTCCAAAAGTTGCATTAGTATATCTGCCACTCAAGGAAGATTTTCTCCAGTGGCAAATTGAGGCAGTTCTTTAATTGCTTGACGTCGAATAGATACATCTTCATCCTCACAGAGGTCTAACTGTTAGCAGAATCCGCCAATTCTGGAAAATGCTTAAAGAATTTCAGAATAAATTGAGCTGCTAATCGTTTTTCCTTAGTACCACATTTCACACCATCCAGTATCACTTGATAGGCATCTTTAGGCTGGCCCACTTGTTCTGTGGCATCAGCCACGATGCCATACTTGCCATAAAGCTCCTCTACCATCGGCAAGGTAAGCGACAAGCCCAGGGCCTGCTCCCTCTATCCTCGTCCTTGCCGGCGCCACCGCCACCTCGGAACTTCTCCAAGCCCACTACCTGCACTATTACACACAACTGGATGGCTCTTTAAAGTGTAAAACAATGGAAACATCCATGGCAACAAGCCACAGCATCAGGATCAAATCTTAATGGGCACTCTAGATCTAGTGCAAAATATATTTTCAGTCTCATGGAGACAATAATTCCTGCCACCCTGTTTCAGAGGTTAAAAGAATAAGAACAGCAAAACGCCTACCATGTCCTGTGACTGTTCTAATCATGATGGGAATCATGTCAAAGTATTAAGCTGAGATTTAAAAATAAATTTAACCATTGAAAAGAAGCAAGGGGCATTTATAGGTTCATCCAAGGATGGTGGTTCTCTGTCTTCATGACAAGGGAGAATAACTGAAGACTTATTCTGATGCCTCACTCGGGGTTTGGAAATAGAAAGTGGAACACCTATAACAAATTTCAGTTACATTACATCACAAGTATCACTGAGACATTAGGACAAACAAAATTGGTATCAGTATTATAGCTTTGCAAAATTAATCAGAAACTTTTTTAAGAGAAAGAAAGAAGACAGATATGGATAGCTTTTTGGAAATGAAGTATACCAAATAACCAAGCACTGAGAACGGAGTTGAAACTGCACAGACACTGTGATGCTACCCAATGCTATTAAACATTGGGAGGCACCTTTAAATAAAAGGTATTGATTTCCCACAGCCACTTATTGTATGCTATGGAGAGCAATTCTTCCAAAACACCAAGCACACTTTTTGGATGGTTAAAACCCATTCCAGCCTTCTGATGGTGTCAATTAATTCTTGTGAGGAATCACTTTAAATTCTCTTCAGTGAGAGAATTTGCTATTATATTTTAGTTTTATTTAAACCCCCTTTCAAGAACTGTGTCTAATAGCCCTTCAAAGCATCTCTGGGTAGCTCTAACTTATATAACCTCATTTTTCAAAACCACTCATTACTTTCTCCCCCTCTTAACACACTCTCACTCCAGCTTGAGCCCTCCCTTGGGGGACCTTGCTGCCTGCTTTGGTAATATAGTCGTGCCTACCTTTGAGACTTTTTCTCATTTCTAAGTATAGTGTGCAGAATATGAAAGGGGTGGGGGAAATGCTCTTCTGTTGATTGGCAGTGGAATCAGAATCTGCCAGTGAAAATAACGTACACTCTTATCTAGCCAGGATATTATCCAGGGCACACGTGGGAGAAATAAATGGAAATAATGGGAAATGACCAAAAGATGGTTTCATTTCTACCTTCAATTCAGAAAAGAAGAAAGGGAAAAAATAAATATCCAAGTAGACTTTTAAAATCACTACATATTGTTAAAAATAGAAACTACAAAGTATGTCAACGGTTATATTATATTTGAAATTCTCCAACAAGAAATATGATGTGGCTTCATTTAATCAGCATACTCCATAAATTTTGCTATACACAGGAAAATACTCTAAGTAGGTTGCAGGGTAATTCACACTGGAACACCTCACTTTATCACTCAGTGCAATTAAATGCTATTTGCAAATTCTGATTTGAGGTACAACTTTTTAAAGCAAGAAAAATGCTAAAATTAGATTAATCCTCACCTTCTTTTCATCCTCAGTTGAGGAAAATATAATAAACAACCATAAATTTTAAAATGTTTTGTCAGTAAAAGCACAAAATTGAGGAAAATGAAAATATTAAACTATCTACCACATAGTTGTGTATGTACAAAGCTGTTATTATTTTTTAATGATTTCTAACTTCAGCAATTTAATAGATCAACCTAACAGCTATTCTAAGACATAGTCTAAGACTTATTTGTAAAGATATTACTTGTAATTACATAAGAATGTGATTTTTGAAACAACCTAAGTGTTAAGAAATAAAATGATTAAATAAACTATTGTATAATTACATGGTGGAAAATAATGCAAACACATAAATTATATCTTTGAAGAATTATTTGAAGCATGATAAAATACTGTGTATACTACTTTATGCAAATTTTTAAAACATACCTTTATTTATAGGTAAAACTAAATAAATATAGGTAAATAAACCAAGAATTTCACAGCATTATCTCTGAAAGTTAGGATTATGGGTGATACTAATTTTTCCTTTTTTTATATTTTTCAAATTTTCTATAATAAGCTCATATTACTTTTAAAATTAGGAAATAACCTTATCACCAAAGAAAAGGAAAAGAACATCCAAGAAAGGCAGAGACACGCAATTCAAAGACAGGCAAATATACTTGGATTCTACTAAATTTTACTTTTTGTCAGAAAGGAATTTAATTTTTAAAAATTCAGATTCAAGTATTTCAGCATTCTAAGATGAAAAGAAAAGCAACCTTGCTATTTTATTCAAATAACACTAACCTAGTTATTCAAAGAAGACCGTTACCTGTCTTAATTTGAAATCTCCAGAAAATAAGAATTCACCACATCCCATTCTAGTTCTTTAATAAAAATTTTGCCTGCCAACAAATTTACTTCTAATCTACAATTGCAAATCGTTCTCTCCTGTCCAAGTCCTAAACAAATAAGAGAAGAGTTTATAAGGCAGTTCTTTGTCATTTTGCACTTTTAGAAGTGGCTTAACTAAAATACTGTTTCAAGTCCTGCCAGCATTAAGAGCTATGGATGTATCAGTCCCTAATATCAGAACACACCGAGCTCTCCTTACCCCCCAAATTTTTCCTCCTAGATGTGCCAGAGTCCTGTCTGCTCAGCACTATGATGCATATCTACAGCCCGGCTATGTCAGGTTATTATCATCCAGTCTCTCAACTTCCCCAGTTCAGGGGATGGCAAACAGAAATTGTGATTACAACTTAATACTCATAGGAAGATACAACAAAAAGTTACTTGGGGTGAACATAATAATAAGACAATACTTTCTTGAACTTCAAGTTTTAGTGCCTAAGGCAGCCTAGAGGGGTTTCCACATACTCTGCAGGATCTAGGTAAGGTAGTCTGCAGTTAACAGGAACATGAAAAATAAATGAACTCAGTAACTGAGTTGAGTCCCCTTTACTCCAGGTGTTCGCACTTTACATGAACACCCGGAGTAAAGGGGAAAAAAAAGAAAGATTCTGTTGAAGAGTCAGTCACAATTCATCATAGTTATCTGAGCGACAGCTCTGCACCAAATCTTGCTTCCTAGTGAAAGATCCTACTTTACTGCTAGCCCTTTTGATATTATGAGATTAATTAGTTAATCTCATTCACATAAATAATTAATTAAGCTCATTCACATAAATAAAAGTTACAGAAAAAATAGAATAATCTAAATTATAAAAATTACATACCCTGGCCAGACATGGTGGCTCATGCCTGTAATCCCAGCACTCTGGGAGGCCGAGGTGGGAGGACTGCTTGAGCCCAAGGGCTCAAGATAAGCATGGGCACCATAGGGAGCCCCATCTCTTAAAAAAATTATGTATCTAATCACTACTTGAAATTACATTATAGGCCAGGCGCGGTGGCTCAAGCCTGTAATCCCAGCACTTTGGGAAGCTGAGACGGGCGGATCACGAGGTCAGGAGATCGAGACCATCCTGGCTAATACGGTGAAACCCCGTCTCTACTAAAAAATACAAAAAACTAGCCGGGCGAGGTGGTGGGCGCCTGTAGTCCCAGCCACTCGGGAGGCTGAGGCAGGAGAATGGCGTAAACCCGGGAGGCGGAGCTTGCAGTGAGCTGAGATCCGGCCACTGCACTACAGCCTGGGCGGCAGAGCGAGACTCCGTCTCAAAAAAAAAAAAAAAAAAGAAAAGAAATTACATTATATACTTATATATTTACTTTGTTGTCTGTTTTTATCACTGTAATGTAAACTCTGAGAGGGCAAGAATTTTTGTCTGCCTAATTCATCAGTTTAACTTCAGCACTTGGAACCGTGTCTCAAACGTGATACTATCTACTAAGTAGAAATGCAATAAACAGTGAATGAATGAATAGTTCTTCCACACAAATGGAACACTATATAGCTATTAAAAATAGTACGCAGATCAATGGTCATGCAAAGTCCTCCATATTCAGCACTGTAACAGTAAGAGCCCTATAACTTACTAAGTTCATTTATTTTTCATGTTCCTGATAACTGCAAACTACCTTACCTAGATCCTGCAGAGTATGTGGAAAGAGATGGAAAGAAGGATGCTGCAATTAAGCATTTATCATCTCCTTGGTAACTCTTAGAAACAAAAAGAGGAGCTAGGGAAGCAGAAAATTACAAATGCCAGTATATTAGCCATCAGGAAGACACTGGAATTTCTGGTGCAAGGGGCCTGTAAATCACATGCATACCAAGCATTATCTGCATTTGGAATTTTAAAATACACTATGTAGGTATCGTCCTTCATTTTGTTCAATTACTGTGTTACTGTTTCCTTAAATTCCTTAATATTTGATCATTATATATTTTCTTAATAAATGTTAGTCAAAATTCAACTGCAATCTTTTGGGGACATCTGGAAAATGTCAAACTATAAAATATTAGGAAACACTATTAAAGACAAGCAATAATCACTTTTGGAATAGTGCCTACTTAGGTCTGAGATGACAGAATTTGGCATTAAAAGAAGGGTGGAAACGAGAATTCCATGCAATTAGATAAGAATATAACAAAAAGTATGGGAGTGGGAAGCCCAAGACAAAATCAGTGGCAGGGTAGACCAGTTTTTGTTGAATGTTAACCCCTAAGCTGGACCCTGGCAAGCAGATTTGCCTTTTTACCCCAAAGTTAGACTCTGCCTAAAAAAGAGGAAAAGACCAGAGCCATGACACCACGGCAATATTGCTCCAATAGAAAAAAAAAAAAAAAATGCGTGAAGTTTAACCTGAGTTCTGGCAGGTACTGTGTTGGTAATAGTTTTCCCACAAATCTTGGTTGTTGTTGTTCTTTTAAGTTTATTTCTAGCCCTGAAAGAACAAAATTATTGAAAAAAGTCATAACATACAGCAGTTAATGTTGGTGTATAACAACTAAATAATTGAATGGGATTAAATTAAAAATAAACAGCATTATAAAATTTGAAGACTACAGAAAAGACTACTTTCACTTAATTCCATTTCTATCAAAACAAGGAGGGAAAAAAAGTCAATGCGTTCCAACCAAAGATGTTGAATTCCAAACATAACCTGTTTCTCTTAGTAAAGAATGAAAGTACGCTGGACAGTATTATACATTTCTTTCTGCTTCTGTCTTGGCAGCATTTTAGAAGAGTGAATGAGAAAGACTTCAGTTCTTTCAAGGCCAGGCCAGTGCTTGCTTCTTCCTTGTAACTCCAACTTCATCTACCACAGCATCTTTGCCAGTGTTCAATAAATTTTATTTCCATTATTTTATTCCCACTACATCTATGTTAAGATTCAATTATAAGAAGAGAAGTGAATGCTTTTTATTGATAAGGCGGGAAGGTTTTCAGAAAAATGAGCAAAATAATTAATGAAACATATTTAGAGAACTTAATGGTCTCTGTTTTCAATGTAATTCTTGATTTCATTTTTCTCTGAACTATATTGGCCTTCTAAAGCTATTACTGAATTAGAGAAACTGGTTTATTTTTGGTAGAAAACTGTAGTGCCACTTGAGTTCCAGATTTTAACATTCTTTGTAAACAGTTAGATGGATTATGATAAAGAAGAATCTTGGTTGTTTTTGAACCACTCAGTCACATATGGTCGAGTGAACACATAAAACACAAACAAATTGGTGAACAAATTGTAGTTTCACAGTGATCATATGGAGCCTGGGTAATAGTTGTTAAAAGGAAAATAGTGCAGTGAGTAGATCATTTAAATATAGATAAAATATTGGAATTAATGAGTTATGGGATTCAATCCAAATTATTCCAGGATTGGAGTCTTATTGATCAAATATAATGAAATCATGAGCCATCTGCCAGGACTTTTAAAACCTTTTTGCTAACAACCGACTTTTAATTATAGAATTTTTTTTTTTTTTTTTTTTTTGAGACGGAGTCTTGCCCTGTCACCCAGGCTGGAGTGGAATGACACGATCTTGGCTCACTGCAACCTCTGCCTCCCAGGTTCAAGCAATTCTCCTGCCTCAGCCTCCCAAGTAGCTGGGATTACAGGCGCACGCTACCACACTGGCTACATTTTTTTTGTATCTTTAGTAGAGACAGGGTTTCACCATATTGGCCAAGCTGATCTCGAACTCCTGACCTCGTGATCTGCCTGCCTCGGCCTCCCAAAGTGCTGGGATTACAGGTGTGAGCCATCTCACCTGGGCTTAATTACAGTTTTATTTCAACAGATTCAAAAATCTAACTTAGTTGGAATGTAGACAGAAAAGGAAAAAAATTGAAATGAGAACACAAAGGGTATTTTTTAATAATTAGTTAATTTTTTTTTAGCATTTGTGTATCTTTTATAAAGACAATGGTGAATTAATATGAAACATAAAATAGTTGCCTGGTAGAGTTGTTGTAATACCACTATTCATGTACATAACAATATTTTTTAAAAATAACTATTCAAAAAGTACCTTTGAAAAGTACCTTTAGTAGAAACTATTCATGACAGAAGAAATCTGTCTTTGCTCCCATGAAATTGACTTTATTAAGGTGATTAGTTGTTTGAGGGTTGGCTATTATAGTAGTACTATAGCTTGCAGCCATGTCTAAAGGTAATCCAATTTTTAAAAAAAAATCAGTTCTATGCCAGTCAAATCCCATGCAAATCATACACGTGTGAACTGCATTCAGTCTTCTGGGGCCATCAATTTGTTGCCCCTTCTCAGCATGACACAGTCAATATCCCCCTCATTACTACAGTAAACTTAAATACCTTGTGCACCTTTGACATCTCATGAATCCTAAACATTCTCCTCATACTATTAGAAATGTGAGGCTAGGAATTTATAAAATTCTCCCTATTCCCTATTATCTGGCTGTGAGTCTCAGGCCTGTTGCTGATAACAAAACTCCAGCTTCTGCAGAGACTCATTAGCATCATTCAGGCACCATCCTCAACACTAGTTGGCAGGGCAGCATCACCAGCAACAAGCTCCTGGAACACAGCCAGCCCCTCAGCAACCAAGCTCAAGTTGGCTGCATCCCAGCTCTATGGGGTGGTGGAACATGTCAGCATGAAGGAGAGCAGCTGGGTAACCAAACACTCCAAATCATGAGCTGAAGAGAGGTGACCAGGGCTAAAAAAGTCTATAGAGATTAGCCAAAGAAGAACTTTAAGCCACAGCTGCTAATACATTGGCTGTTGGAAAGCACCTGCAATAAACATATAATACTTTATGGAACACTGCAATATGAAATGACACTTTTAGGGCAGAGGTATAGGAACCCGGGAAGGCGGATAAGAGCCCTTGCTCATTTTCATTTCCCAGGTTCATGCTAGCGCGCCCACACATCTTAATAGATCACAAATGTTTGCTCCTATCCAGGTCTCATTATTTTATTCTCCAAAATAATACCTTCCTTCACTCACCCAGGAATAACAAAGTAATGACTTAATTGAATGCAAAGAGTCTAGTCATACCACCTAATTCAACTAGTTTATACATATTGCTGAAAAATAGGAACATTTGTTTGAAACCCACAAAGTGAACCAGAAAATTCCAATCATCTCTCCTGCATGGTCTGCCTTTGTGTGTACTTTCAACGTGAATTATCAAACTAGTAATTTGTCAGTATGGAACTTAAATTATTAATATGTGAATATAGTAGGCTATATTTCATACAAACTCTCACCACTGCTGATAAATTATTGCTAATTATCCAAGAACTTTAAAGAGCATGAGGATTTTAAAGTCATTAAAAGGGAAGCTTTCAGGCAGAGGCTGGATGACTATCTGTCAGGTAAAGTTTCCTGCACTGGATGAAGGAAAAGGTGGCAGGGAATGGACCTGGTGATTTTTCCAGTCTCTTCTACTACAGGGTATATGTATTACATGATGTAGCACAGCCACTGGATTATAGGTATAGAATTTTCAAGAAACACAATATTGTGGTCCTATGCACAATTATGTTAGGTACATAAATAGCCCAGAAATGAGTATACCACATTTAATTTTTAATTTATCTCAGTCAAATGATTTACTGATTTCCATATTACAAAATGTTTTGAAATTATACAGAACATAACTTATAGTCTCTAGACGCTGACATTTTAAGATATCAGGACATACAAATCATATTATGCTAATGTGCAACAAATTTACCACTACCCATGTGAATGATGACATGGCAGTTATGTGTATAAAGTAAAATTACGAAGAGGGTTCAAATTACTTTAGTCTGGCTTTGAAATACATGGTGAACTTTCATGAGGCTCATTTATTGATAATAAGTGCTACCCTAAGCACTTTACATCTATTATCTATTTTACTCCACACAACAACCCTGTGATGGAGGTTCTGAGGCTAGAGAGATGCAGCCACTTGCTGAAGGTCACTCAGTTAATAAGCAGCAGGGCAAAGACTTGAACCTGCCTTGGTGACTTTCTGACTCCAGAGCCTCTCATGTAACACTCATGACATGGCTTCCTTTTTGCTTCCTTGTTTTCTTACTTGTAGGTAACATTGAAATTACTTTGGTTGCTGCAGTTTATGCTACTGAACATTGGAGAAGGTTTTCTGAAGTCTGCTTGACTGACCAAGGAAAACTAATTTGAGTTTTAAAATGTGAAGTGAATGAAGTTGGCAGAGCTCTGAGAAATTAGGTACGCATACTGCTACCACTGTAAATGGGCTCAATATTTCAAAAAGCTATCCATAACATGGAATGAGAGCTATAAAACTTTTCTTGCCCTTTGACTCAGTAATTTCAGGCTTTGGAATATACCCTCAAAGAAATAACACAAAAGAAAAAGGTAATTTGTTCAAGATGTTCATTCAGGGGCTATTTGTATTAGTGAAACACAGGGGGGAAAAAATCCAAATTCTCACTAATAGGACAGTGACTAAGCAAACTAGGCTCTGTAGAAAAAGAAAAGAAGAAAATTTTATGATCTCCCAAAATGACAAATGTAGAGTATATCCGTATGTGGACACATATGTAAGAAATACCTGGGTTAAAACATAGAATGCAAATTACTACATATAAGGATAACCTTGCACAACCAAGTAAAAGTAAAAGAGTATCTGCATTAATAAGGCAAGAGATTCATGAACTTATAAAGAAATATATCCCCCTTTTATATAAAGAAATATATCCCCCTTTTAATTGGATATTAAACATGGGAGGAGCATCTGGCATATAGATTGCATTTAATAAAAATTTGTCTTAAAATGAGAAAAACAGAGGTTATTTATTCAGATCGTGCTATAAAAAGGAAGACAGCCTCCATTGCTTGCATTTGGAACACTCAAAGGGGAGTGCACAAGTTTTATGGTGAAAAAAATAGAAGACTTTAGGTATGTTCTGAGTGGAGGTTGTTGGCATGGGGAAGCTGAAGGCAGGTAACTAGAAGCACGACATTTTAGGTAATGAGTTCAGAGAATATATTTGGCTTTTCTCTCAGTGGCTCTGAGTTGTAAGTATGCAGGGGTGGAGGGCGTGATGAGAGCAAAAAAATAGGGAAGGTGGCAGTCATTGACCAAATCCTGGCTGTGCTAGGCTGATTGCTACAGAGACTGTGATTTGGCCTTCTAAGCTGCTTGCTGAAGAGAATGTGGGTCTATCGTTATGCGTGGACTGGTCATTGTCCATTTGTGTATCCAATATCTCATATAGAATACCAGTTTATTCCAAAAGGTTGTAACTCAGAAACAGCCAGATGAAGAGATACATAGGGCGAGGTATAGGGGAAGAGGTGCAGAGCTTCTGATCCTTCTCTGGGTGTGCCACCCTCCCAGCACCACCATTCAGCAACCTGGGAGGTCCACTTAATATGAATGTATAGACTTAAATTAGACAAAGGTAATTTTTAAACTGAGACCTGACTGAGATACACATGATACCTCACATGTATTCATGTGCTGTCAGGAAAAGCTAATCAATCACTCATGAGAGCTACTACGTCCTAAGTTTTCTTCCAAGTTCTTTCCCCAGATTCTCTCATTTAATCTCCTTACAGCCCTGTGAGATAAGTGTTACTATCACCCCTCTTCTAAGAGGAGAATATTGTGGCCCAGGGAAGCTAAGTAACTTGCTCAAGGTTACTCCGGCCATGGCAGAGATGTAATTCAACCCAAATAGACTCACCATATGGCCAGTACAGCCATTATACTTTGCTGTCTTCCCTTATTTGGAAGAACTACTTTCCCGTGAATCACTTCTAGATTTGGTCTTCTGCTTTTCTCCTTCATCTTTTCTGTTTGATTTACAATATATAGGAGCCTTTCAGGAAATAACAATAACCATATCCAGAAGTTGTTGAGATAAAATACTCTCCAGCCGGTGCCACCTGCATGAACACAATCTACCTGCACTAACTCGTAGGATTTCTTACAAGAAGCAAAACTAGAGTAGGGTTTTCAAGTCAGGTGTGGGAATTGTAGAGACTGGAAGATAAAATGCCACTGTGGCACAAGGGATAACTACAGAAGAGAAAAATATATCATGTCAAGCCAGAAAATACTCAGATAAGGTTGAATCTAAGAAAAAAGTTGCTTGGGGATAAGTGACAAATTAAGAAGAATATTTTAAAACTCACAGGGAAAATGTTAGTTTAATTATTTTAAAAAATTGTATTTTACACTTGCCTAGTTTCTTGAGTTTTGCAAAGTATTTCTCATTGATGATCTTATTTAATTCTCTGGTTATAGAGTGGTGAATAGTATAGTTGACAGATGAGAAAACTTCAGGTCAGAGATAAGTGTGAGCTGTGTATCCAAGCAGCTGCCTGTCATTAGCTGAGCTGGAACTCAGTCCCAGGCTCTCATTCTTAATAGAACTAAACACTGATGCTGCTCAAGAAAGGTACAAAGTCCTGTGCAGATCTTCCCTTTAAATTATTCACAGCTCATGAAGCTCTATCTCACAGGTATAAGTCCATCAAGAAAAGTTCAGAAAACAAATCTAACATAAATGGAATCAAAGATAAGAACTAAATATATAATGAGTTCCTTTTAAATGAATGCAGCAGAGCCAAGGCAGGACTATCATCTGTATACAAACTAAACTGTTTGGGGGATGGCATGGGTATGTAGTGGTTATGTTTGGAAAGACACAAAACCCAAATCCTTCTATCTAAATCTGTATAAGAGGCACATCATCTCAGTACTCTGCCATCTATGACGGCACAAAATGAAATTTCTGCTTTATCTTACATTCCATGGAAATATCTTTATTGTGAATGAGGTGCCTACATTTATATTCACTTCTAAACAACGTCCTCTCCTTCTCATCTGATTCTGTCTGATGGAGGCCTATTTTTGCTTCAGAGGACAGTTCAGACACTGCCTCTTCCAGGAAGCCTCTTCAGATCCAAGTGAGAACAAGCCTCTCTTTCCTAGGCGCCCCCAGCCTGTCTGAGAACAACTTGCTGATGATTCTTGTCTCCTGCCTTGTGCAGCTCCTGGATGATATAACATGATTGAGATTTATATTTGTGCCTCCTATGATCCCAATACAAGTGCCTCGTATGCCATAGCAGTTTACTTCATTGTAAGAAATCTTTTGCGGTCCTATCATGCTCTATGAATTCATAAACCTTTACGGAGAGTTGGGCCATCTCAATTCCACTATATAAATGACCTAAATCAAGGACTCTCTTCACTTAAAAACCTTCTTGTTTCCTTACAATCATATTTCATGTTGACCTTCTGTGCCAGAACATTTGTATTAATTTAATGCATTTGTAATTAGCATTGGCAAGTAATAAACCCACATCCAGAAGGTTAAATTATAAAGTGTTTTTTAATTAAATAGGAATATGAGAGTCATCAAACTTAAACAAACTAATTTGAGATTTGCTTTTATCACAAATTTTATAAATATTCAACCAGATTTTATTCAATATAATGGTAGAAGCTTCAAAGCCAGAACCTCAGTCCTTTGAGGACTCTCTCTTTTAATATAAGCTGGTAAATAAACTACTAGTGAAAGAACTTAAAATTTCAGAGCCAAAGTACATTACTTCCACCAAGGTCAATTACTCTTCAGGGACAAAAGTAATGTTCTTTTTATTAGCAATTTGGAATAACAATTAAATAACATTCGTTTTTATTGGGATTTTTATATAAGAACTGAGAAAACAATTCTTCACTGTAGTTACAAAAATATAGGAGAAAGTGCTGAGTTTCTGAAACACAGCAATCTTCCTATATTTTCTATCTTCCCTTAGGCCATGTGTGGTAGTGTGATCCTTATCTTACTTATAAGGAAGATAAAGACCAGGGAACAACAACAATACTACCGAGGCTTATAATGAAAAGCAAGCTACAAAAAAGATGAAGTAATTATTTTCAATTTTACCACATTCTATGAAATATCGAAAAACTCCCATTTCATTTGGTATACCATGAGAAAAAGCTCTTTGATCCATGAATGGGCTAATACAACAGCTATTCACATAATTCCTGTCTTTTAAAGGAGAATAGCAATCAATGACCAAGAAAGAAAGTAGAATTCACAAAAGGCATGAAATCTTACTTTTTCATCATCTTCAGTAAATGGAGCTCCTTCAGGAATCTTATTTATCGCTTGGGCCACACCAATAATCTCACCATCACTGCTTCGGATAGGCATGCACAATAATGATTTTGTCTTGTATCCAGTTAGCTTGTCGATTTCATCATTGAATCGTCGATCCTAAAAATAAAACAAAGAAAGCATTAACTGCATGTGCATTATTGTCAGGGAGAAGGAGAGAGAGGTTTATTTCTGCGTATGATACCTTATCACTGGGAACTTAGCCCCATGGATTTTTAATCACAATAACAGATTTGACTTCATTTTTAATTCACCAAAGGAATATAAATCAAAATAAGTCAACACCATAGTTGTTTGCCATAGTAAATGAAGACAGAGACTTTAAGCCCAACTGCAGCATACCAAAATTGGGGAAAAGTGTTTTTAAGGAAAGCCTATAGTATGCGATTTATGAAAATGTGTTATTTCAAAAAGACAGGATATGAAATGTCATATAAGAAACTTACATGAGAAATAAATACTAAACACTGTGAAAAACTGTTCAAAATAGAACTACTTTATTTCTAGTCAAAAGGATCCTGTGAAAAAAGAGTCTATGAGTACATAATGATATTTCAAAATCCTCCCCAAAAGATATGGGGTATGGGGAGATAAAAAATTTCTCTATAGAATGCCAGCTAAAATATATAAAATAAATGATAAAATTATATAGTATGTATTTTGCAACTACCAATATAATTATGTTTACAAGCAAGGGTCATTAAGTATGCTAATACCATTGGGTGAAAAACTGTTTAACTTAAACAGTATAGTCATACAGTCTCAAGGTGCCACACCCAAAGATTCCTTATTACAAAGGTAAAAGGTGTCTTTGTAGTGAATAAATCTGGTGAACACCACCTCAAACAAGTAAACTTAGCATCACTGTTAAGAAGAAAAGTTAACACCATGTGCCTCCTGATATAATGCAACAGGAAGGACACAACATCACCAAGAATACAGTCAAATGTGTAACGTGAATCTAATTATTCAGGAAATGAAAATTAAGTAAGGTAGAGATCATCAGTCATTCTATCAGAAACCTAACCCTGGATGCTTAAAAAATGTCAAGATCATGAGAGACAAAAAAAAGTATTTTTAAAAAATAAATATAAAGTTAAACCATGGGAGCTATAACAGTTTAAAGAAGACTTAAGAGACCTGAAATCCAAATAAAATATGTGATCCTTTGCCAGAAATTCCGAAAATTCCATAAAGGATATTTTTGGAGGGACAATTGGAGGAAGTTCAGTCATGTAATGGTATCATTATAAACTTGCTTAGGTATTATACAAGTGTTATAATTATGCAGGAGAATGTCCTTATTCTTAGGATATATATGCTAGAGTATTTGGTTAGTGAAATATCATAATACCTTCAACTAAGTTTCAAGGAAGGAAGGAATGGATGGAAGGAGGGAGGGAAAGAAGGGAAGGAGAGAGAAAAAGGAGGGTGGAAGGAAAAAAAGAAAAAGATTGGCTCCTGAGAGGGTAACTGTGACTAAAAATGCTCCAAGGTAGATGATAAACTATCATCCAGTCTGATGATAAACTATTTCAAGCCAGGGGTTGGAGTGAGGCTTCTTCCTGTACCTTCTGCACACCCCTGTTAAAAGAGGCTTAAAAGCACTGCTGCCTATGCTATGCTATTCTAGCTCTGTCACCTAGGCTGGAATGCAGTCATTCGATCTCAGCTCACTGCAACCTCCACCTCCCAGGTTCAAGCAATTCTCCTGCCTCAGCCTCCCAAGTAGCTGGGACTACAGATGCAAGCCACCATGCCTGGCAAATTTTTTGTTGTTGTTGTATTTTAGTAGAGATGGGGTTTCACCATATTGGCAAGGTGGTCTCGAACTCCTGACTGCAGGTGATCCACTAGCCTTGGCCTCCCAAAGTGTTGGGAGCCACGGTGCCTGGCCAGGAGTCTTTAAATGCCATTATGAGGACGGGTTCTGGTCTGGTGATACATGAAGGCCACCCTAAACCCCAGAGACAGGAGGGTCCAATTAAAGAAAGGGAAATCAAAACCCAAACAAAACCAAATCTCCTGCTCAAAATAAGTATGTGACCAAACTTTCAGAAAATCAGCAATCTGTATTAATTATTTTTAAATTTCTCTGAGGAACTACTACATGTCAGGCTATGGGCTAGGTGGAAGTTGCAATCAAGTAGGTGAGGCAGACAATGTATAAATGTGTATTTATATATTGTGGTAAGTGTTACTGAGAAAAAAGCAAAATGCATGAGAGAGACTGAATATGAAGGACCTATTTTTAAGGGGATCAAGAAAGTTCTCTCTGAAAACAGAACAAATAAGCTGTTTTCTCAATCATGAGTAAGAATTTTCCAGGCAAAGAGTGGTGGAAAGAACTTTCCAGGAAGATAAACTAATACATATAAGGTCCTAAAGCAGGAAAAAGCTTAGTAAGTTCCAAAAAGTCAAAGGTTAATGTGGCTAGAGTATAGAGAGACAAAGGGAGAGTGAAAGAGGGAGGCAGTGACCAAAGGGTGCCAAGTCTCACAGGCCTAGAAAGAGTTATATTTAATCCCAAATGCAATGGAAAACCTCTGAAATGAAGCAGAAGAATGGCATTGGCCACTATTTAGCACTTAGATTCTCTGCAATTATCTTACCAGTTTACTTGTTCTCCCTGCAACTAAAATATAAAATCTAAGACAGCAGAGATTTTGTCTCTCTTATTTACTGCTTCATCCTAGCATGCATATTATACATGCTCAATAATATATTTTAAATAATTTATTCTTTTGAAAAGATTGCACTGCAATTATGCAGAATATAGAAAAGGTCCTAAGGCTCCACGTACCATTACTTGGCATATATGTAGAAGCACTTTTCTAAATATATAGAAGAGAGGTACACAAATGTTCACTGCAACATCAACTATGAAAATTAAAAATGTGAAGCCATTTGAATGTTGATCAAGAGAAAAATAAATTATGATCTTGTGGTTTGGTAGTGTATTATACAACAATTTAAATGAATAAATTAGAGCTGCCTGTATCAACCTGAACAAATGTCAGAAACATAATGTTAAGTGAAACAAACAAGCAGCAGTCTGATACCATCTATATAATACCACAATACTTAAAAATAATACTAAATATCATTTATGGATTCAAATCTGTAGCAAAAGTATAAAAGCATGCAAGGGAATAATAAACACTACATTTATATTAGTGGTTACCCACTGAGAGGAAGGAAGGAAGTGGCATCAGGGAGAGGCATAGAGGAGGCTTCAACTAGAACAAGAAAGCTTTACTTCTTTAGAAAAACAATTCAGGGGAGCCAGGTGCAGTGGATCATGCCTGTAATCTCAGCATGTTGAGAGGCTGAGGCAAGTGGATCACGAGGTCAGGAGTTCGAGACCAGCCTGGCCAGCATGGTGAAACTCTGTCTCTACTAAAAACACAAAAAATTAGCTGGCCATGGTGCCAGGTGCCTGTAGTTCCAGCTACTCAGGAGGCTGAGGCAGGAGAATTGCTTGAACCCAGGAGGTGGAAGTTGCAGTGAGCCAAGATCATGCCACTTCACTCCAGCCTGGGTGAATGAGACTCCGTCTCAAGAAAAAGAAAGAAAGAAAAATAATTCACAAGCAAGGTGGTGGTTCTCTGAAGGTTGAGTGTAATCTGTGGCACCCAAGGAAGCTGATCTCTGTTGCTTTGAACCCCACTGGTCAGACCTGCCATGTCTCAGCACATCCCTAGGGCCGACCTACCCCAGGATAGTGTGGAGCACAGCACGTTCACCTGCCACCCAGCCACCATTCTGTTCCCAAGGCTGCATCTATCCACTGGACTGGTGATGGGGTTGTCAGTGTTTAGCTCCAGTGTTTACCTCCTGCTTCCAGCTCCTGCTTTGAATCCTTGCTCTGCGATGGACTACTCCCTGGCTACAGCTCTCACTCTCCTTAGTCACTGGGACCTTGAACAAGTTGTTTCAGACTATGTCTGAAGACGCATCACAGAAAGCTGCCAAGGCAGGCCTTTTGGCACACTTGACTTTAACTTGGCACACTTGACTTTAACCTTTGCTGGGCTTTGTGATTTCAACTATCATGATGGGGGCATCTGCAAAGCTGTTGCCATGCTGTGGAAGCTCTGACCTTTTAGACTTAACACCTTAAAAAGTAATTCCTAACACCTTAAAAAGTACTTCTCTTTGCCTCTGCTCTGCCATGCCATTCCACTAACAACAAAAAGGAAGTAACAGATAAGATCATTGTTGAGACAAAATTGTTTGGTGCAATCATAGCTCACCTTCGGCATCCAAAGTCCTGGGCTCAAGCAATCCTCCTGCTTCATCCCCCTAAGTAGCTAGGACTGCAGGTACACAACACCACACCCAGCTATTCTTTTTTATTTTTTGTAGACACAGGGTCTCACTACATTGTCCAGTCTGGTCTCAAATTATTGGCCTCAAGCAATCCTCCCACTTTGGCCTCTCTAAATGCTGGGATCACAGGTGTGAGCCACTGCCCCCAGCCCAGAATTTAATCTTTGAGGAAAAGTTTGAGAGGATTTGTATTCAAGAAACTGTGCAACTGAGTCCCATTTTCTGGTGAGTTAATGAGATTTTTTCCCCAGAATCAGAGTATAACTAAACATTATATATGAGCTTTTGCATCTTCATTTACCAATCTCTTAAAGAGAATTCAGTTTAATTACTAAATACATGATCAAACATCTCCTGTATTTTTCCCGACAAGGATAGACAAAGAGCAAGACTGTTAATTCATGCATAAAGACTTTGCTGAAAATTAGACAAAATTTAAGTTTTGAAAATTTCCCCCTCTGTTCGGTTGATATCAGCTACTGATGGATCCATGTCCTTGGGAAACATTAAAATTAGAAAAAGCTGATATCTCACACTACTAATTTCTAAATCCTAAGAAGTGGAGTTTGGAAAGCTGCTAAATATAGAGAAGTTCCGTTTAGGGAAGAAGTCTCCTTTGCAACTGTATTAACATATCAAACATTTGGGGGCGGAGCAAGATGGCCGAATAGGAATAGCTCCAGTCTCCAACTCCCAGCGCGAGCGACACAGAAGACCGGTGATTTCTGCATTTTCAACTGAGGTACTGGGGTCATCTCACTATGGAGTGCCGGACAATCGGTGCTGGTCAGCTGTTGCAGCCCAACCAGCGAGAGCTGAAGCAGGGTGAGGCATCGCCTCACCTGGGCAGCACAAGGGGGAAGGGAATCCCTTTTCCTAGCCAGGGGAACTGAGACACACAACACCTGAAAAATTGGGTAACTCCCACCCCAATACTGTGCTTTAAGCAACCGGGCAAACCAGGAGATTATATCCCACACCTGGCCAGGAGGGTCCCACTGCCACGGAGCCTCCCTCATTGCTACCACAGCAGTCTGTGATCTAACCGCAAGGCAGCAGCGAGGCTGGGGGAGGGGCGCCCGCCATTGCTGAGGCTTAAGTAGGTAAACAAAGCCGCTGGGAAGCTCGAAATGGGTGGAGCTCACAGCAGCTCAAGGAAACCTGCCTGTCTCTGTAGACTCCACCTCTGGGGACAGGGCACAGCTAAACAACAACAACAAAAAAAGCAGCAGAAACCTGTGGAGACGCAAACGACTCCGTCTGACAGCTTTGAAGAGAGCAGTGGATCTCCCAACACAGAGGCTGAGATCTGAGAATGGACAGACTGCCTGCTCAAGTGGGTCCCTGACCCCTGAGTAGCCTAACTGGGAGACATCCCCCACTAGGGGCAGTCTGACACCCCACACCTCACAGGGTGGAGTACATCCCTGAGAGGAAGCTTCCAAAGTAAGAATCAGACAGGTACACTCGCTGTACGGCAATATTCTATCTTCTGCAAACTCTGCTGCTGATACCCAGGCAAACAGGGTCTGGAGTAGACCTCAAGCAATCTCCAACAGACCTATAGCTGAGGGTCCTAACTATTAGAAGGAAAACTATCAAACAGGAAGAACACCTATACCAAAACCCCATTAGTACGTCACCATCATCAAAGACCAGAGGCAGATAAAACCACAAGGATGGGGAAAAAGCAGGGCAGAAAAGCTGGAAATTCAAAAAATAAGAGCGCATCTCCCCCTCCAAAGGAGCGCAGCTCATCACCAGCAACGGATCAAAGCTGGTCAGAGAATGACTTTGACGAGATGAGAGAAGGCTTCAGTCCATCAAACTTCTCAGAGCTAAAGGAGGAATTACGTAACCAGCGCAAAGAAACTAAAAATCTTGAAAAAAGAGTGGAAGAATTGATAGCTAGAATAATTAATGCAGAGAAGGTCATAAACGAAATGACAGAGATGAAAACCATGACATGAGAAATACATGACAAATCCACAAGCTTCAGTGACCGACTCGATCAACTGGAAGAAAGAGTATCAGCGATTGAGGATCAAATGAATGAAATGAAGCAAGAAGAGAAACCAAAAGAAAAAAGAAGAAAAAGAAATGAACAAAGCCTGCAAGAAGTATGGGATTATGTAAAAAGACCAAATCTACGTCTGATTGGGGTGCCTGAAAGTGAGGAGGAAAATGGAACCAAGTTGGCAAACACTCTTCAGGATATCATCCAGGAGAACTTCCCCAACCTAGTAGGGCAGGCCAACATTCAAATTCAGGAAATACAGAGAACGCCACAAAGATACTCCTCGAGAAGAACAACTCCAAGACACATAATTGCCAGATTCACAAAAGTTGAAATGAAGGAAAAAATCTTAAGGGCAGCCAGAGAGAAAGGTCGGGTTACCCACAAAGGGAAGCCCATCAGACTAACAGCAGATCTCTCAGCAGAAACTCTACAAGCCAGAAGAGAGTGGGGGCCAATATTCAACATTCTTAAAGAAAAGAATTTTAAACCCAGAATTTCATATCCAGCCAAACTAAGTTTCATAAGTGAAGGAGAAATAAAATCCTTTACAGCTAAGCAAATGCTTAGAGATTTTGTCACCACCAGGCCTGCCTTACAAGAGACCCTGAAGGAAGCACTAAACATGGAAAGGAACAACCGGTACCAGCCATTACAAAAACATGCCAAAATGTAAAGACCATCGAGGCTAGGAAGAAACTGCATCAACTAACGAGCAAAATAACCAGTTAATATCATAATGGCAGGATCAAGTTCACACATAACAATATTAACCTTAAATGTAAATGGACTAAATGCTCCAATTAAAAGACACAGACTGGAAAACTGGATAAAGAGTCAAGACCCATCAGTCTGCTGTATTCAGGAGACCCATCTCACATGCAGATATATACATAGGCTCAAAATAAAGGGATGGAGGAAGATCTACCAAGCAAATGGAGAACAAAAAAAAGCAGGGGTTGCAATCCTAGTCTCTGATAAAACAGACTTTAAACCATCAAAGATCAAAAGAGACAAAGAAGGCCATTACATAATGGTAAAGGGATCAATTCAACAGGAAGAGCTAACTATCCTAAATATATATGCACCCAATACAGGAGCACCCAGATTCATAAAACAAGTCCTTAGAGACTTACAAAGAGACTTAGACTCCCATACAATAATAATGGGAGACTTCAACACTCCACTGTCAACATTAGACAGATCAACGAGACAGAAAGTTAACAAGGATATCCAGGAATTGAACTCATCTCTGCACCAAGCGGACCTAATAGACATCTATAGAACTCTCCACCCCAAATCAACAGAATATACATTCTTCTCAGCACCACGTCGCACTTTTTCCAAAATTGACCACATAATTGGAAGTAAAGCACTCCTCAGCAAATGTAAAAGAACAGAAATTATAACAAACTGTCTCTCAGACCACAGTGCAATCAAACTAGAACTCAGGACTAAGAAACTCAATCAAAACCGCTCAACTACATGGAAACTGAACAACCTGCTCCTGAATGACTACTGGGTACATAATGAAATGAAAGCAGAAATAAAGATGTTCTTTGAAACCAATGAGAACAAAGATACAACATACCAGAATCTCTGGGACACATTTAAAGCAGTGTGTAGAGGGAAATTTATAGCACTAAATGCCCACAAGAGAAAGCTGGAGAGATCTAAAATTGACACTCTAACATCACAATTAAAAGAACTAGAGAAGCAAGAGCAAACACATTCAAAAGCTAGCAGAAGGCAAGAAATAACTAAGATCAGAGCAGAACTGAAGGAGATAGAGACACAAAAAACCCTCCAAAAAATCAATGAATCCAGGAGTTGGTTTTTTGAAAAGATCAACAAAATTGACAGACCGCTAGCAAGACTAATAAAGAAGAAAAGAGAGAAGAATCAAATAGACGCAATAAAAAATGATAAAGGGGACATCACCACCGACCCCACAGAAATACAAACTACCATCAGAGAATACTATAAACACCTCTATGCAAATCAACTAGAAAATCTAGAAGAAATGGATAAATTCCTGGACACTTACACTCCTCCAAGACTAAACCAGGAAGAAGTTGAATCCCTGAATAGACCAATAGCAGGCTCTGAAATGGATGCAATAATTAATAGCCTACCAACCAAAAAAAGTCCAGGACCAGATGGATTCAGAGCCGAATTCTACCAGAGGTACAAGGAGGAGCTGGTACCATTCCTTCTGAAACTATTCCAATCAATAGAAAAAGAGGGAATCCTCCCTAACTCATTTTATGAGGCCAACATCATCCTGATACCAAAGCCTGGCAGAGACACATCAAAAAAAGAAAATTTTAGACCAACATCCCTGATGAACATCAATGCAAAAATCCTCAATAAAATACTGGCAAACTGGATTCAACAGCACATCAAAAAGCTTATCCACCATGATCAAGTGGGCTTCATCCCTGGGATGCAAGGCTGGTTCAACATATGCAAATCAATAAACGTAATCCAGCATATAAACAGAACCAAAGACAAGAACCACATGATTATCTCAATAGATGCAGAAAAGGCTTTTGACAAAATTCAACAGCCCTTCATGCTAAAAACGCTCAATAAATTTGGTATTGATGGAACGTACCTCAAAATAATAAGAGCTATTTATGACAAACCCACAGCCAATATCATACTGAATGGGCAAAAACTGGAAAAATTCCCTTTGAAAACTGGCACAAGACAGGGATGCCCTCTCTCACCACTCCTATTCAACATGGTGTTGGAAGTTCTGGCTAGGGCAATCAGGCAAGAGAAAGAAATAAAGGGTATTCAGTTAGGAAAAGAAGAAGTCAAATTGTCCCTGTTTGCAGATGACATTATCATATATTTAGAAAACCCCATTGTCTCAGCCCAAAATCTCCTTAAGCTGATAAGCAACTTCAGCAAAGTCTCAGGATACAAAATTAATGTTAAAAAATCACAAGCATTCTTACACACCAGTAACAGACAAGCAGAGAGCCAAATCAGGAATGAACTTCCATTCACAATTGCTTCAAAGAGAATAAAATACCTAGGAATCCAACTTACAAGGGATATAAAGGACCTCTTCAAGGAGGACTACAAACCACTGCTCAGTGAAATAAAAGAGGACACTAACAAATGGAAGAACATACCATGCTCATGGATAGGAAGACTCAATATCGTGAAAATGGCCATACTGCCCAAGGTTATTTATAGATTCAATGCCATCCCCATCAAGCTACCAATGACTTTCTTCACAGAATTGGAAAAAACTGCTTTAAAGTTCATATGGAACCAAAAAAGAGCCCGCATTGCCAAGACAATCCTAAGTCAAAAGAACAAAGCTGGAGGCGTCACGCTACCTGACTTCAAACTATACTACAAGGCTACAGTAACCAAAACAGCATGGTACTGGTACCAAAACAGAGCTATAGACCAATGGAACAGAACAGAGTCCTCAGAAATAATACCACACATCTACAGCCATCTGATCTTTGACAAACCTGAGAGAAACAAGAAATGGGGAAAGGATTCCCTATTTAATAAATGGTGCTGGGAAAATTGGCTAGCCATAAGTAGAAAGCTGAAACTGGATCCTTTCCTTACTCCTTATATGAAAATTAATTCAAGATGGATTAGAGACCTAAATGTTAGACCTAATATCATAAAAACCCTAGAAGAAAACCTAGGTAGTACCATTCAGGACATAGGCATGGGCAAGGACTTCATGTCTAAAACACCAAAAGCAATGGCAACAAAAGCCAAAATTGACAAATGGGATCTAATTAAACTAAAGAGCTTCTGCACAGCAAAAGAAACTACCATCAGAGTGAAAAGGCAACCTACAGAATGGGAGAAAATTTTTGCAATCTACTCATCTAACAAAGGGCTAATATCCAGAACCTACAAAGAACTCAAACAAATTTACAAGAAAAAAAAAAACAACCCCATGAAAAAGTGGGCAAAGGATATGAACAGACATTTCTCAAAAGAAGACATTCATACAGCCAACAGACACATGAAAAAATGCTCATCATCACTCGCCATCAGAGAAATGCAAATCAAAACCACAATGAGATACCATCTCACACCAGTTAGAATGGCAATCATTAAAAAGTCAGGAAACAACAGGTGCTGGAGAGGATGTGGAGAAATAGGAACACTTTTACACTGTTGGTGGGATTGTAAACTAGTTCAACCATTATGGAAAACAGTATGGCAATTCCTCAAGGATCTAGAACTAGATGTACCATATGACCCAGCCATCCCACTACTGGGAATATACCCAAAGGATTATAAATCATGCTGCTATAAAGACACATGCACATGTATGTTTATTGTGGCACTATTCACAATAGCAAAGACTTGGAATCAACCCAAATGTCCATCTGTGACAGACTGGATTAAGAAAATGTGGCACATATACACCATGGAATACTATGCAGCCATAAAAAAGGATGAGTTTGCATCCTTTGTAGGGACATGGATGCAGCTGGAAACCATCATTCTCAGCAAACTATCACAAGAAGAGAAAACCAAACACCGCATGTTCTCACTCATAGGTGGGAACTGAACAATGAGATCACTTGGACTCGGGAAGGGGAACATCACGCACTGGGGCCTATCATGGGGAGGGGGGAGGGGGGAGGGATTGGATTGGGAGTTATACCTGATATAAATGACGAATTGATGGGTGCTGACGAGTTGATGGGTGCAGCACGCCAACATGGCACAAGTATACATACGTAACAAACCTGCACGTTATGCACATGTACCCTAGAACGTAAAGTATAATAAAAAAAAAATCAAACATTCTAAATGAAAACTTAATCCTTCAAATATGTTTATTTTACTTGTCCTAAAACAATCTGCCTATAAGTATAAAAGTATAAAAAATTATTATTTCGCCATTTGAAATTTTCTAATATAAAAATATATTCTATGAAATAAAATTTCTAAAAATAAAAAGCTGTATAACAAAACATATTAGACTCTTTTATGTGAAAAAAGTCCAATGTAGTAAAATATTAAGATTTTATAAACATAGATAGCTTATTCTTATCTAAAATTAAGAACTTCATGGAGGAGGACACAGGACTGAAATAGACCAGTTGGGAAATTTTGGTGGTCCAGGTAAGGTATGAGGATAGTCTGGGTTTAAGAAAAAGGCAATGAGGGTAAAGACAAGTAGACAAATGCGTTGAAAGTTGAGTCTGTAGTACTTCCTGATGGATTGGTTGGGAGGGGAGAATAGACAAAAGACAAGGAGCCTCAGATTTTAACTTGAGAAACTGTGGATGGAAGTATCATTTACTGGAATGGGGGAGATTGAGATAAAGGTGAAAGTCTACATATGAAGAGAGTAGAAGTTGATAAATCAATTTATTAAACAAGGTGAAGTGCACCTTTGACCAAAATCAGTGGTTCTTCCCCTTGACTGCATCTGAAAATTAACTTGAGAAAGTCATCACAAACTGAATCAATCAATACTAGGCATTGGTTTTTTAAATGCTCCTCTGTTGTCCTCATATGAGAACCATTGTCCTAAATGATAAAGGTTTCACTCATTAGTGAGAGCAATAAAATCTATCAATGGGAAACGCCTTAAAATGGGGAGGAACAAGAAGAGTGGTATGTATTCTGGTGGTTGCATAGCAATGGTGGTGTTGGCCATGATGGACTGGACTGAAAATCCACTCTGGAGTAGGCACAGCCTGTTTGCCCTTACCTTTGTGATAATCTGCATCTCTGGAAAAGAGTCTCTTACTGACCAAAACTCAACTCTGAGTCTGAGTAGACCAAGGCTATGGAGTAGGTTGCTACCCCATTGCTAAAGCATACAAAGTCACATGAGAACAATAGACACTGGGATGCTTTAGCATGACAAGGAGTCATAAAAATACTCTAAACTCTCCCCACCATCTCCTCACTTCTCTAAATCCACCTGATAAACTGATAACTTAAAGAGAAAACGTGGCCTGGCTCGGTGCTTCATGCATGTAATACCAGCACTTTGGGAGGCCAAGATGAGTGGATCACTTGAGGCCAGGTGTTCAAGACGAGCCTGGCCAACATGGTGAAACCCCATCTCTACTAAAAATACAAAAACTAGCCGGGTGTGTTGGTGGGCGCCTGTAATCCCAACTACTCCTAATCAGGAGGCTGAGTCAGGAAAATCGATTGAACCCGAGAGGCCGAGGTTGCAGGGAGCTGAGATTGCACCACTGCACTCCAGACTGGGTGATAGAGCAAGACTCTGTCTCAAAAACAAAAAGGAGAAAATGTAATTGTATTGATACATGTGATAAGAATTAATCTTTTTAATTTAAAATAAAGCTAGGAAGAAAGATTTATTCTATTAAGTCTTTGTTTGTTTTGTTGTTGTTTGTTTTGAGATGGAGTTTCCCTCTTTTTGCCCAGGGTGGAGTGCAATGGTGCAATCTCGGTTCACTGCAACCACCACCTCCCAGGTTCAAGTAATTCTCCTGCCTCAGCCTCCTGAGTAGCTGGGATTATAGGCATGTGCTACCACACTGGCTAATTTTGTGTTTTTAGTAGAGACGGGGGTTTCACCATGTTGGCCAAGCTGGTCTCGAACTCCTGACCTCAAGTGATCCACCCGCCTTGGCCTCCCAAAGTGTTGGGATTACAGGCATGAGCCACCACCCTCAGTCTCCATTAAGTCTTAATGGTTTTAAAAAACAATGCATCTTAAGACATGATTTGTCTGTGTCTTCGTTACACTACTTATAATTCTCACAAATTGACTCAAAACTTGATAAAATCAAATTAATCTAATCTAATGGGAGGTCAGAATTGCTGATACAATTATGCACTTTCCTAATATATATATAAATCTGTAGATTAATCTTCCAATTAGAAACAATCAAGAAAGCTGAGTCCCAAATTGAAGCATAAATTAATTATAGTAGATGAAGAAAATTAGGAAAATAATTAGATAAAGGAACATATTACTCTGATATTATAGAAAGAAAAGTTTAATAATAGATGAAATTAAAAAATAGATTTAACTAGCCAAGTAATCACCACAAATGAGTATAATAGTAGAGGAAACACAGAGCATTATGGAACACACAGCAGGGTGCCACATCTAGTCTAAGGTCAGACAATATCTCCCAAAGAAAGTGAAGTCTTTAAGGTGATACCCACAGGATCAATAGGAATTATCCAGAAAAAAAGGAGAGAAGCATTAGGGAGAGGTGGAGGAGAGTGTCCCAGAAGGAGGAAATAGTATGTCTAAAGTCCAGGAGGCAATAAACTTTGGTTAATTTGAGGAACAGAAGGAAGTTGAAGATGACTCTTGTGGGAAGAGTCAGACATGGGGTGGGAAAGACAGCTGGAGGCTGATGAGAGGGTGCCTAGTAACTAGGTGTAGAACTGTAAATTTATCATAGAGGAAGCAAGGGGTTACTAGAGGATTTTAGGAAGGTGAGTGGGAGTGATATGACTGAGTCTTCATTTTAGAAAGACTGCTATGGCTACATGTAAAGAATGGATTGGAAGCAAGAGGTCCAGGTGAGAGATGAACCATCTCTGGACTGGGATGGTGGTTAGTGGCAGTAGGAGTAGTGGAAAGTGTACTGAGTTGGGAGATATTTAGGAGGTAGAATGAATAGAACTGATTCTATGCTGATTAATTTGGAAGGTTGTGAAAGTTAGAGAAGTGAAAATGACTCCATATTTCTGGTGCAGGTGCCTGGGTGGGTAGTGGGATGACTCACTGAGTGAGGAACACAGTGAGGAACAGATTCTGGGGAACATGAGTTTCGTTGTGGACATTTGAAGGTTTAGTTGACTGTGGGTCATCAATGTGGTGCAGATGCTCAAAAAGAAGTTTGATAGATTTACATATAGATACAGACATAGACAATTTTTTTTTAATTTCAGCAAAAGAACTTAGAATGGAAAATAAAAATTGTCTAGGTAAGGATGGGAATTTCACCTAACAACTTTTAAGCCCAGGATCTTCAGAAGGTCACCACGACCACCAGCAGAGCTTCACAGAAGGCCAGGTAAGGAGGAAACAGGACTAGGAAGAAGGCAAAAAATGTGCTTATTTGTTTCTGAAAATGGAAACTTGAATAGGAAACTAACAAATGCCTCAAGGATTATAATGAAATATCATATGGAGAATGGTGCCCACTTTTTATTCATCTCCCTTAGGACAAAAGAACAAGAAATGATCTACAACAGGAGAGATTCCTAATAAATTAAGGTAAAGTAAGGTTTTTAAAATCTGGAATGAGCTGTTGTAATTGTAGTAGACTCTTACTGCTTTGAGTATTTTTATGTCATAATATTTTTTTCTAGCCCAGATATTTTAAGTACAACTGCTCCTGAGAAGTGCAGAAATCTTTTCCATGCCTTTTATGCAGATCTGTCTTTTGTATATAACATGCAGCTGTGATTTTTAACCTTTAAAAAGACAAAGGCAAAAAGCAATTTTTACTTCTCAGTGAAGGAACTGACCTGTGCCTCCTTCATAGAGAACAGTAATTGGATACATTTCTGACCCCGGATCTTGCACTTGGACCCCGCCTGCAAGTTTTGGAGTTGAATGTAGTGCCACGAAGCACACCCAGAAAAAGGATTCCCACCTTCAAGATCCACAAAGGCTGTAAAAAGCAACCTCTGAACTCAGGTTTCATGTCTTTGAGAATGAATTATGTTTAATATGCTCAAGAATCCCAATCAGCCCCCAAAAAACATGCTTTAGAAGTACAAAAGAAGCCTCGAAGCAAAAGAAATCCATCTTCTCTTTCTACTTTCCCAGAGAAACCACTGGAGGCTCCCTAAGGCAAGACTCAGAGTTGAGAATCTTATCCGGGTCCCACATTCATGGCAAAGATGGGTCGCCTAAGATCTTTTACTCCCTCTGTATTTAAGGACTCTATCCCCAATACTTTACAGTAAAATTTTCCAGTACTCATGATTAAGCCAAGAACTAATCTCGACCAACGTTTAATCTACAAGGGTGACTTTTAAAAACCAGAATCGCAAATATACCTTAGGTCTTTCACAGCCAAAATGCTCAAACTGTTCAAGTCTAAGAGTGTCCACATGATGTAATTATGTTTCCAAAACATACTTATGAGGAAACATGTAACAACAAAAACCCCTATTAATTCCATAACACTTTCAAATGACCTTGTCTTTGAGTTACAAAATATAGCTCAAAAATTATAAAGTTATAATTGTAAATTGTGGAGAAGATTATAGAGAAAAATTATAAAGAAATTAGAGAGAAAAGGTGAAATAAGATATGCATGTATATAAAGTATTCTTCGGCCTACAGACACTTAGACATACATAGGAATAGAACAGAGGTTGTTAATACTGGAATCACCTGGGACCTTTAGGAAAGTACTTATGCTTTAGCCCCACCCCAACCAATTAAATCACAATTGGTAGCGGGAGGGGCCCTGGATGGGATCTGACTTCTGGCTGTTGATCAGGGTAGGGTTAACAACCACTGAATTAGAGGGTCACTTAATAAATCCAAGGCCTCATGGGGCGCTCATGCCTGTAATCCCAGCACTTTGGGAGGCTGAGGCGGGTGAATCACCTGAGGTCAGGAGTTTGAGACCAGCCTGGCTAACATGGTGAAACTCCGTCTCTACTAAAAATACAAAAAATTAGCCAGGCATGGTGGTGCACACCTATAATCCCAGCTACTCGGGAGGCCGAGGCAGGAGAATTGCTTGGGCCCAGGAGGCAGAGATTGCAGTGAGCTGAGATTGGACCACTACACTCCAGCCTGGGCAACAGAGCAAGATTCCATCTCCAAAAACAAAATCCAAGGCCTCCAGGGTCTGAAGACAACGGATTATAAACCATGCTTTAGAGCTTTAGCTTTTGTTTTATTTTGTCTTTTCCATCCACTTTCCCTGAAGGCTTAATGAACTAGGCCTGCATATCTTTTTCAACATCACATTAGCCCATTGCCCCACCAAAAGATTCAGAGAAAAAGTTCAGTCTCATATTTTGTCTACATCCTCTTTCAAATGCCTTATGGAGTTGTAATATAGAGAAGCTAATGGAAATAAAAAATACAAAATGAATAATCCATTGAAACACAAACCAATAGATTGCCAAACGTTCTGAAGCTCAAAAAATTGCTTTTATTGATATATCATTTAGTAATACTCATTTAATTCTAATTCATAAAATCATCTCCTTACACTTACGACTTATCAGTAGACGTCACTTATTTTCCAGAAAATGGTTGGAAGGCAAAGCTTTCAAAAATTGATTAGTCTTTAATAACTTGAAATATATTGTTCTGCCCTTCTTCATAGAAAGAAGAACTAATTGTTCTGAATTGATGGAAGACTTGAGATTACATTGCATAAAAACAAAGACACAGCATGTGGCAACTACATAGCTCATTCTTTAGGCCTCCTAATTTGATATTTGCTGAGAAAAAGTGAAAAATTATCATTGTTGTTCTTAATATGTATTGGCAGAATTTCATTGCTGTATGGTAAATAAAAAGAATCTCCAAATTCTTTCCTAAAGAGTTCTAAATAGTAAAAAAGATTACCAAAAGTTGTTTCTGAAGCTTCACTCTTTTATGGACCTGAAGTGATGTAGTTGGAAGTGGAGTATTTTGTACATTCACACAGGTAAGCTCTATTTGCTAAATGTTTAAAGGGCATACCTTTATTTAAGTCTTTCAAATAGAATTGGTGGTTGATAGACACCATCAAATAATGTGATATGAAATTTCAGAACAGTTATTGTGATTACCATGTTGTTTGGGGCATGTGTTTTAGTCATGTTGCTAAAGTAAACGTTGTTTGCTGATCTTACTTCCCTCTGTTCTTCCTTTCTTACTTGGCACTTTTCTTTGGTCCTGTCTTATCATCATGGCTACTATTATTTCTCTTCATTACAATAAATACAAATACAAATCTCAAGGGAAATTCACAGGAAAATGAAGACCCACACCACACTTGAAATCAAAGTGCAACTGACATAGTAAAAAAGAAAATGATGAATTCTTAAACTGCTTTAATAGACAGCCCAGATATCTATTACAGTAAGTCTGCAAATATATTGTACCTGGAGTTAAAATGCAACATCATGCTCTATAAGCTTTATTGTGTATAATGAAAATGTCTAAGAAAAGGCCAGTACCTGAAGAAAGAGCTATGGGAAGGGTCAGCTAACCAGTAGGCACCTTTCTCCCTGGCACAGTGAGACCATCTAAGAACTGCAATGAATCAGGGAAATGAGGCTCTAAGGTGAAACCAGGAAGGCCAGGCAGTCTGCAAATAAGAGCAAGGGAATTATCAGCACCAAGCTGTGATTCAGACACCAGACAAACAGTCAGAAAGTAGAGAATACAGGGCAAGCCAAGGTCAAGACAGTGATGCATGAAAAGCCAGGTCCAGGTCAGAAGAACAGATGTAACAGTGAGACGCTGGAGACCTGGTCTCATCCATTCATCAGAACCTAACATGGGCCACCTCCAACAGAGAGCTCTAGAATTCTTTCCACTGAAGACAACCGAGACAACCCAAAAAGTGGCCCAAAAATGTAACTGATATGTAGGCAGCTGTCTCAATCACATGCTGATCCTTCCCACATTTATGGCAAATACCATAATTTATAAAGTCATAGTGATATGTTATATTTTAAATTACATAAAGGTTTTATTGTTAATATACAGAAGTTCCAATTCCTCTTTGACAAAAGTTTAATGTTAAAAAGTAATTTCTGACCAGGCGCAGTGGCCAATGCCAGTAATCCCAGCACTTTGGGAGGCCGAGGTGGGCGGATCACGTGAGGTCAGGAGTCAAGACCAGCCTGGCCAACATGGTGAAACTCCGTCTCTACTAAAAGTACAAAAATTAGCTAGGCGTGATGGTGGGAACCTGTAATCCCAGCTACTCAGGAGGTTGAGGCAGGAGAATCACTTGAACCCAGGAGGCGGAGGTTGCAGTGAGCCAAGATTGCGCCACTGCACTCCAGCCTATGCAACAGAGTGAGACTCTGTCTCAAAAAAAAAAAAAAAGAAAAAAGTAATTTTTTAAAATCTGCTTTTTAAAGCTTTTTTAGGTTTTGAAATATTTTAAAGTCACATTTTTAAATGTGTTTTAAAAACAGATTTTTAAATAAAACGTGTTTTTAAAAATGTTTTTAAAATGTTCAAAATGTTTTAGGTCATACTTTCTTGTGAGAACATGATGATAAAAATACAGTGAGTACCTGATTTTAAAAATCTATTTCAAAGCAACAATAATTAAAACTGTTCTAAAAATAGAAAAATTGGTGAATGAGAATAGAGAGCCACATATATGCCTATATATGTATATATACATGTGGAAATAAATGTCTATAGAAATAAGTGTATTCAGTTAATCAAAAGAGTATTATTTCAAATCAGTCAGAAAATTGGGGATTATTCAACTAGTGCTATATTTGGGAAAAAGAAGTTAGATCCCTATCTCACATCAGACATCAAAATTAATTTCAAGCAGAATAAAGACTTAAATGTACTCATCTCTTAATAAATTGCAAAAGTAAAACAAAAAATTTACTCAAACCCTGGCAAGACATATTTCCTATTTTAACATGAAATACTATAGTATTAATCATTTAAGAAGCCAGTATCTAGCTTTATTGAAAGGACCAGTCAAATGTCTACTTTTATACACACTAATGAGAATATAAATTAGTGCAATAAATATGGAGGGCAATTTGGCAAGAAGTAACAAAAGTCTTTAAAAATTTTTTATACTCTTTAATAATTTCATTTCTAGGAATTTATGATAAGGAAAAATTGAAAAATATCTACATAGTCAACAGGAAATGGATTATATTATGATATAAACACACTACCACTAAAAAAAAAAGGTGTTAGAATTTATTTTACATGTTATAAGTGGTTTTATTATGACATGAGAAAGTTACATGAAGAAAAGTGGTTTAGAAATCAGTAAAATTAGCATAATTTCCTAAGGGTAATGAAATTACCATCTAAGACAGCACAATAGTTCCAAAAGTGCCCTCCAAAAGGAGAGAAGTCATTATGCTACTGAATTGCCAGTAAAATAGATAGGCAACATACACCAGATGACAGCTGTCAAGCTGGAGGTGGGTCAATATTCATAAATAATTTATGAAAAACCATAGCACTCTATACTTTTAGCAAGATATAAGTGAGTCTAAGCTAGTAATCCAAATGGCCATGGCTGCTTTTTTTAGCCTCTATCATCCTAGCTAAAAAAAACTCTTATCATAAAAGGTCCAATTGACCTGCTACCCATAATGCCAAAGGAACTTGATGGTATTGCCTGAAAATCACAAAGAACAAAGAACAGAAAGACTGTCAAGATACTATAATTGGGCAATATTCTGATATGTGAAATGGATGGATTTTTCAACTCAGATTCTGACCCTCTCCACATTTCATGTGAAATATCACAACCTCTTATGTGGCATAGCATACATAATCTTGGAAAACATCCTGATTTTCCAAAAGAATCAATACTATCAACTAAAAAAAAACTCAACAAATATTAAACCAGTAAATAGAAGTTTGTAAAAGATTGCTGTGAACAAGTCCTCCAACCACAGCAGTGTGTTCCACCACTGAAAGCCCAGGTTAGAAAAAAATCAGGCATCTTCCACTGGGAAAAGGACTTGGAAGCAGCTTAACACTACTTCCCACCAACCTTCCAGGTGGATCCCTGGAGCTGGTTGGTTCCATACACATTCCCTTCCCCACTATAAGTTCCTGCATCCCTGAAGCCTTTCTTCTCCATTCCCAGGCCAGGCTCTCCATTTCCTTGGTGTTCACCCTAGCTTCAGTTACAAATAAGCAACAGTGCCAAGAGTACCTGGACTCCTTGCAGAGGTTATATGGTCACGTGTTCCACTAAAAAAAAAAAAAAATGGGGACATGAATCTCTTGCCCTATAATTTGAGAGTAGAGGTGACATACCAAACTGAAGGTGTCAACCTGTGGGGAGGTCATTCAGAGGCTGGATCCCATCAGCAGGAATCATTTGTAAATAATCTGGATGAATACAAGTGTGCCTTTTCCTTAAATACAGCACCAAAGTGCTTTCACATAAATGTTTGAGAGTAGGAGCCCTCTAGCCAGACACACTGGAGAAATGAGTCGGCATGTTCATTGGCACTCTCATCTAAGCTATTCCACCTTGGATAGAGTTGACTAGCCCCTCTTAGAACTGTTCTCTTGCCTGCTGCCTTGTAACATGTCATTTTCGTAGCCAGCTAGCAAAATGCTGCAGTGGTTGTTTTATGAACTAGTTCAAGCACCTGGAATAGCCAGCTAATTAGACCATTCATATTTTTCAGGTTTGGGTTTTGCTGGGCTAGAAAGATCTGATAGATCAGCTAGCATTTACTCTCATGCAAATAAGAGTATCAGGAACCATTCTATAAATCTCAATTCATTTCTGAGGTGTTCCAATAAAATGAGCAATCAATTTAACCAACTAGAATTCTTCACTTTAGGATCTGCATAGTACGGGACAACAGAAGCAGTAGAAATTGCAAGAAGCCTTGGGCTACCAAAGTCTACCATCCTTCAGATGGAGTTGCAAAAACAAATTGAAAAATTTCATAGCTTCCAAGTCCCTCTGCCTTTCTTGAGAAAGGTTATCTTATAGACATCATTGGATATTGTCTTCCCCACCATAAGCCACCCATCAGCACGCTCACATACAAGTACATCTGATACATCTAGCTACACTGCACCCAACAACAAGAGATTTCATATAATTAGTTCCATGATTGACATGAAAAGTTTATGAAAATTCACCAAAAGCTAAGTCATCAAGTTAGCCAATTTGAAATCACCATGTCAAATAACTGATATCATGCAGAAAATATCATTTAATTCCAATACACTTTAGCTAGGAACAATAATAAAAAGATAATTAGTGAAACCAAATATTTAAACATTTAGAATACATTTCTGAATTACCCATCAATCAAAAAATTAAAATAGAAGTTATAAAATACTTTAAAAATACTAAGAAAAATAATGTCTAACTATAAAAATGCCAGGATGATTACACATCATATATAAAAACTGTGGTCCACAGTTAGAGTTCTTTTTTTGTTTTTGAGATGGAGTCTCGCTCTGTCGCCCAGGCTGGAGTGCAGTGGCGCTATCTCGGCTCACTGCAAGCTCCGCCTCCCAGGTTCACGCCATTCTCCTGCCTCAGCCGCCCGAGTAGCTGGGACTACAGGCGCCCACCACCTCGCCCAGCTAGTTTTTTGTATTTTTTAGTAGAGACGGGGTTTCACCGTGTTAGCCAGTATGGTCTCGATCTCCTGACCTCGTGATCAGCCCATCTGGGCCTCCCAAAGTGCTGGGATTACAGGCTTGAGCCACCGCGCCCGACCACAGTTAGAGTTCTTAAAGGTTCTGTCATAAATGCTTATCTCAGGAAAAGAAAAAAAGAAATGTTCAACTTAATAATCATCCAACCATAAGGAGTTAGGGGAAAAGAGCAGCAAAATAAATTCCAGAAAACTGAAAAAAATAACAAAAATAAGAGCAAAAGTTAAAGAAAATGGCAGGAAATATACAATGAAGACAATTGCTAGGGTTTAAATGTTTTCCCCCCTCAAAACTCATGTTAAAATTTAATTGCCATTGTGACAATATTAGGAAGTGAGACCTTTAAGAGGTGTTTAGGTCATGAGAGCTCTGCCCTCAGGAATACGCTCATACCATTATCACTTGAGTGGGTTCACTATTGCAGAGGTGGGTCTGCCTCTCCCCAGCAGTCTTTGCCCTTTCACCATATGCTGCCTTCCACCATGTTATGCCACAGCAAGAAGGCCCTCACCAGATGCAGACACCTTGATCTTGGACTCCTTGGCTTCCAGAACTGCACACTAATAAATTTCTGTTTATTATAAATTACCTAGTCTATGGTATTCTGTTATAGCAGCACAAAACTGACTAAGACAAGAATTAACAAAGTTCAAAAGAAGAATAACATATGAAATTCTCTAGAGAGAATAATCAAGAGAGAAAAAAGAGAGAGAGGCCTTATATTTTAAAAAATCAGGAATAAAATGGGCCTATAACTATAGTTGCTACAAAGATTAAACAAATATAATGGTGTTATGAACAACTTTGTGCCAATAAATTTGAAAAGTTAGATGAAATAAATAGATTAAAACTTACCCAAAAAATATTTCAAAAAACTAGAGAACATGAAGAGTCCTATAAGCTTTAAATAAATTGAATCAGTAGTTTAAGATATTCCCATTAAACACACACATCCTCAGATCCAGATAGATTTCTAGGAAATTCTACAAAACATCAGAGCATTGGGCAATTCTAATTTATTATAAACTGTTCCATATAATGGAAAAAGAAAGACCATTCTCCCAGTTCATTTGTGACATAACCTTGCTTTCAAAACCAGACAAGAGTATTCTAAGGGGGGAAAAAAAAAAGGCTGGGCATGGTGGCTCACACCTGTAATCCCAGCACCTTGGGAGGTCAACACAGAAAGATTGCTTGAGCCCAGGAGTTTGAGACTAGAGTGGGCAACATGGTGAAACCCTGTCCCTATAAATAATGTTTTAAAATTAGCTAGGCATGGTGGCTTGTACCTGTAGTCCCAGTTACTTGGGAGGCTGAGGTGCGAGGATCACCTGAGCCCAGAAGGTTGAGGCTGCAGTGAATCTTGTAATTGTGTGACTGCACACCAGCCTGGGTGACAAAAAAAGAAAAAGAGAAGGAAAATATAAAAATATAGACCAGTCTTGCTTATGAATAGATACAGATGCAAAAAACCCTAAAAACCAAAAATTTTGTGAAACAAATCAGACAATGTATAAAAAAGGTAACTTTTTATGACCAAGTTGATGTTTCCTAGGAATGCAAGATAGGTTTAATATGAGAGCCATTAAAGTAATTCACCACATTAACAGTGTAAGGTAAAAAAAATCATATCTTTATAAAGGCAGAAAAAATTAATAAAACTCTGCATTCTCTTGTGATTTTAAACTTAATAACAACTACCTCCTCAGCAAACTGGGAATAGAAGGGAACTTTCTTAACCCAATAAAGGAGATCTCAAAAAACCCACAAAAACCTCACACCTAATGATTAAACTGAAAGCATTTTCTATAAGCTCAGTTTTAAGACAAAGAGACCTGTTATAATCAGTCTTGTTCTACATGATACTGGAGGTTCTTGCACAGTAAGGAGGTAAGAAAAAGAAATAAAAGGTAAGGGATTGTAAAGAAAGAAAACCATCATTATTTGCAGATGATATGATTGTTTACACAAACAATATTAAACAAGCTATGGATAAAAATTTAAATAAGAGTTGCTGGATTCCAAATTGATACACAAAAGTAAAGTGCATTTCTAGATAACCACAACAATTAACTAAAAATATAATTTTTAAAATATACTGTTTAAAACATCAATAAACATTTTTAAATACCTAGGATACAATATAGCAAAGAATGTGTAAGACTTTTATAGCGAAAACTAAGAAAAAAGTCTTAAAAAACATTAAAGAAGATTAAATTGCAAAAAACAATATTGTATTATTGGGAAGACTGACTTCATATACCTGTAATTCCCCCTAAACTGACCTATAACTTCAGTGCAATTCCAACTGAAATCCTATCACAGTGTGTACGTGTGTGTATGTGTGAAACTCAACAGGCTGATTATAAAACTGACATGAAAGAATAAAGGGCCAGCTGAAACCAAGACCCTCCTGAGGAAGAACAAGGCATAGGGGTTGGGGAGAAGATTCACCCTACTAGATATTAATACTTTCTATGAGCTACAGAGATTAAGGCAGTGTGATCGTAATACAGGCATAGATAAATAGACCAACGGAATAATAGAGAGCTTAGTAACAAACCCATGCACACATAAAAAATGGATTTATGGCAAAGCAAGCATCACAGATCATAATAAAAGATGAACTACTCAATAAATGACCCTAGGTCAATTGCTTATTCAAATAGAAAAAAAAATAAAATTGTATTCATGTCCTAACACAAAAAAGAGGAATTACAATTAAACTAAATACTTAATATGAAAACAAATTTATAAAAATTTCCAAAGACACTATAGGAGAATATTTTTCTTCATACCCTGTTTCAAGAATAAGAACAAAAATGCAAATTTCTATAAGATCAATAAATCAAGTTGTATTAAAATTAAGAGCTTGGGCTGGGCATGGTGGCACGCGCCTGTAGTCCCAGCCAGCTACTCAGGAGACTGAGGCAGGAGAACTGTTTGAACATGGGAGGCAGAGGTTATAGTGAGCCAAGACCTCATCACTGCACTCTAGCCTGGGTGACAGAACGAGACTCGGTCTCAAAAAGAAAAAAAAAGAACCTGGATTTTCCATTAAGAATGAAAAGCAATAGTGCACCAGCTCTGCTAAGGGACAGAATGCCTCCTCAAGTGGGTCCCTGACCCCTGTGCCTCCTCACTGGGAGAAACCTCCCAAAAGCCGTCGTCAGACACCTCATACGGGAGAGCTCTGGCTGGCATTAGGCCAGGGCCTCTCTAGAATGAAGCTTCCAGAGGAAGGAAAAGGCAGCAATCTTTGCTGTTCTGCAGCCTCCACGGATGATATCCAGGCGAACATCATCTAGAGTGCACCTCCAGCAAACTGCAGCAGACATGCAGAAGAGGGACCTGATTGTTAGAAGAAAAATTCACAAACAGAAAGCAATAACATCAACGTCAACATCAACATAAAGGACCCCCACACAAAAACCCCATCCAAAGACCATCAGCCTTAAAGATCAAAGGTAGATAAATCCATGAAGATGAGGAAAAACCAGTGCAAAAAACAACTGAAAATTCAGAAAACCAGAATGTCTTTTCTCCTCCAAATGGTTATAGCCCCTCTCTGGCAAGGGCACAGAACTGGATGGAGAATGAGTTTGACAAACTGACAGAAGTAGGCTGCAGAAAGTGGGCAATAACAAACACTTCAGAGCTAAAGGAGCATGTTTTAACCCAATGCAAGGAAGCTAAGAACCTTAATAAAAGGCTATAGGAACTGCTGACTAGAATAACCAGTTTAGAGAGGAACATAAATGACCTATTGGAGCTGAAAAACACAGCAGGAGAACTTCCTGTAGCATACACATGTATCAATAGCCAAATTTATCAAGTAGGAGAAAGAATATTAGAGATTGGAGATGAACTTACTGAAATAAGGTGTCAAGACAAGATTAGAGAAAAAAGAATGAAAAGGAATGAACAAAGCCTCCAAGAAATATGGGACTACGTGAAAGGACCAAACTTATGATTGATTACTGTACCTGAAAGTGATGGGGAGAATGGAACCAAGTTGGAAAACACACTTCAGCATATTATCTAGGAGAACTTCCCCAACCTAGCAAGATGGGCCAACATTCAAATTCAGGAAATACAGAGAACACCACTAAGCTACTCCTCGAGAAGAGCAACCCCAAGACACATAATTGGCAGATTCTCCAAGGTTGAAACGAAGGAAAAGATGTTAAGGGCAGCCAGAGAGAAAGGTCAGGTTACCTACAAAGGGAAGCCCATCAGACTAACAGTGGATCTCTCTGCAGAAACCCTCCAAGCCAGAAGACAGTGGGGGCCAATATTCAACATTCTTAAAGAAAAATGTTTTCAACCCAGAATTTCATATCCAGACAAACTAAGCTTCATAAGTGAAGGAGAAATAAAATCCTTTACAGACAAGCAAATGCTGAGGGATTTTGTCACCACTAGGCCTGCCTTACAAGAGCCCCTGAAGGAAGCACTAAATATGGAAAGGAAAAACCAGTACCAGCCACTGCAAAAACACACCAAAATATAAACACCAATGACACTATGAAGAAACTGCATCAACTAATATGCAAAAATAACCAGCTAACAGCATGATGAAAGGATCAAATTCACGTGTAACAATATTAAACTCAAATGTAAATAGGCTAAATACCCCAATTAATAGACACAGACTGGAAAATTGGATAAAGAGTCAAGACCCATTAATGTGCTGTATTTGGGAGACCCATCTCACATGCAAAGACACACATAGGGTCAAAATAAAGGGATGGAGGAATATTTGCCAAGCAAATGGAAAGGAAAAAGAAAGCAGGGGTTGCAATCCTAGTCTCTAATGAAACAGACTTTAAACCAACAAAGATGAAAAAAGACAAAGAGGGGCATTACATAATGGTAAAGGGACCAATGCAACAAGAAAAGCTACCTATCCTAAATATATATGCACCCAATACAGGAGCACTCAGATTCATAAAAGAAGTTCTTAGAGACCTAAAAAGAGACTTAGATACCCGCACGATGATAGTGGGAGACTTTAACACCCCACTGTCAATATTAGACAGATCAATGAGACAGAAAATTAACAAGGATATTCAGGACTTGAACTCAGCTCTGGACCAAGAGGACCTAAGATATCTACAGAACTCTCCACCGCAAATCAACAGAATATACATTCTTCTCAGCACCACATAGCACATATTCTAAAATCAACCACATAATTGGAAGTAAAACACCCCTCAGCAAATGCAAACGAATGGAAATAATAACAAACAGTCTCTCAGACCACAGTGTGATCAAATTAGAACTCAAGATTAAGAAACTCACTCAAAACTGCACAGCTACATGGAAATTGAACAACCTGCTCCTGAATGACTACTGGGAAAATAATGAAATTAAGGCAGAAACAAAGAAGTTCTTTGAAACCAATGAGAACAAAGAGATAACATACCAGAATCTCTGGGACACAGCTAATGCAGTGTTGAGAGGGAAATTTATAGCACTAAATGCCCAAAACAGAAAGTTGGAAAGATCTAAAATCGACACCTTAACATCACAATTAAAAGAACTAGAGAAGCAAGGGCAAACAAATTCAAAAGCTCGCAGAGGAAAGGAAATAACTAAGACCAGAGCAGAACTGAAGGGGAGAGACACATGAACAACCCTTCAAAAAAATCAATGAATCCAGGAACTGGTTTTTTTTTAAAACATTAACAAAATAGATGGACCACTAGTTAGACTAATAAGGAAGAAAAGAGAGAAGAATCAAATAGACACAATAAAAAATGATAAAGGAAGTATCACCACTGATCCCACAGAAATACAAACTACCATCAGAGAATACTACAAACACTACTACTCAAATAAACTAGAAAATCTAGAAGACATGATAAATTTCTGGACACATACACCCTCCCAAGACTAAACCAGGAAGAAGTCAAATCCCTGAATAGACCAATAACAGGTTCTGAAATGAAGGCAGTAATTAATAGCCTACCAACCAAAAAAAGTCCAGGACCAGATGGATTCACAGTCGAATTCTACCAGAGGTACAAAGAGGAGCTGCTATCATTCCTTCTGAAACTATTCCAAGCAATAGAAAAAGAGGGACTCCTACCTAACTCATGTTATGAGGCCAGCATCATCCTGATACCAAAACCTGGCAGAGAGAGACACAACAAAAAAAGAAAATTTCAGGCCAATATCCCTGATGAATATTGATGCAAAAATCCTCAATAAAATACTGGCAAACTGAATCCAGCAGCACATCAAAAAGCTTATCTAACACGATCAAGTCGGCTTCTTTTGTGGATGCAAGGCTGTTTCAACATATGTAAATCAATAAATGCAATCCATCACATAAACAGAACCAACGACAAAAACCACATGATTATCTCAATAGATGCAGAAAAGGCCTTCAATAAAATTCAACAGCCCTTATGCTAAAAAGTCTCAATAAACTAAGTGTTGATTGAACATATCTCAAAAAAATAAGAGCTGTTTATGACAAACCCATAGCCAACATCATACTGAATGGGCAAAAGCTGGAAGCATTCCCTTTGAAAACCAGCACAAGACAAGGATATCCTCTCTCACCACTCCTATTCAACATACTATTGGAAGTTCTGGCCAGGACAATCACACAAGAGAAAGAAATAAAGTGTATTCAAATAGGAAGAGAGGAAGTCAAATTGTCTCTGTTTGCAGATGACATGATTATGTATATAGAAAACCCCATTGTCTTAGCCCAAAAACTCCTTAAGCTAGTAAGCAACTTCAGCAAAGTCTCAGGATACAAAATCAATGTGCAAAAATCACAAGCATTCCTATATACCAACAATAGACGAGCAGAGAGCCAAGTCATGAGTGAACTCCTATTCACAATTGCTATAAAGAGAAAAATACACCTAGGAATACAACTTACAAGGGACGTGAAGGACTTCTTCAAGGAGAACTACAAACCACTGCTCAGGAAATAAGAGAGGACACAAACAAATGGAAAAAAAAAAATCCATGCTCATGGATAGGGAAAATCAGTATCACGAAAATGGTCATACTGCCCAAAGTAATTTATAGAGTCAATGCTATTCTCGTCAAGCTACCATTGACTTTCTTCACAGAACTAGAAAAAAAACTACTTTAAATTTCATATGGAACCAAAAAAGAGCCTGTATAGCCAAAACAATCCTAAGCAAAAAGAATAAAGCTTGACGTGCCATGCTACCTGACTTCAAACTATACTAGAAGTCTACAGTAACCAAAACAGCATGGTACTGGTACCAAAACGGATACATAGACCAATGGAATGAACAGAGACCTCAGAAATAACACCACACATCTACAATCATGTGATTTTTCAACAAACCTGACAAAAACAAGCAGTGGGGAAAGGATTCCCTATTTAATAAATGGTGCTGGGAAAACTGGCTAGCCACATGCAGAAAACAGAAACTTCCTTACACCTTATACAAAAATTAATTCAAGATGGATTAAAGACTTAAATGTAAAACCCAAAACCATAAAAACCCTAGAAGAAAACCTAGGCAATACCATTCAGGGCACAGGCATAGGCAAAGACTTCATGACTAAAACACCAAAAGCAATTGCAACAAAAGCCAAAATTGACAAATGAGATCTAATCAAACCAAAGAGCTTCTGCAAAGCAAAAGAAACTATCATCAGAGTGAACAGGCAACCTACAGAATGGGAAAAAATGTTTGCAATCTATCCATCTGACAAAGGTCTAATATCCAGAATCTACCGGGAACTTAAACAAATTTACAAGAATAAAACAAACAACACCATGAAACATTGGGCAAAGGCTATGAACAGATGCTTCTCAAAAGAAGACATTTATGGGCCGGGCGCGGTGGCTCAAGCCTGTAATCCCAGCACTTTGGGAGGCCGAGACGGGCGGATCACGAGGTCAGGAGATCGAGACCATCCTGGCTAACACGGTGAAACCCCGTCTCTACTAAAAATACAAAAAACTGGCCAGGCGAGGTGGCGGGCGCCTGTAGTCCCAGCTACTCGGGAGGCTGAGGCAGGAGAATGGCGTGAACCCGGGAGGCGGAGCTTGCAGTGAGCCGAGATTGCGCCACTGCACTCCAGCCTGGGCGACAGAGCGAGACTCCGCCTCAAAAAAAAAAAAAAAAAAAAAAAAAGAAGACATTTATGTGGCCAAGAAACATGAAAAAAAGCTCATCATCACTGGTCATTAGAGAAATGCAAATCAAACCTACAATGAGATACCATCTCATGACAGTTAGAATGGTGATTATTAAAAAGGCAGGAAACAACAGATGCTGGAGAGGCTGTGGAGAAATAGGAACGCTTTTACACTGTTGGTGGGAGTGTAAATTAGTTCAACCATTGTGGAAGATAATGTGGTGATTCCTCAAGGATCCAAAACCAGAAATATCACTTAACACAGCAATCCCATTACTGGGTATATACCCAAAGGATTATAAAATCATGCTGCTATAAAGACACATGCACACGTATGTTTATTGCAGCACTATTTACAATAGCAAAGACATGGAACCAACCCAAATGCCCATCAATGATAGACTGGATAAAGAAAATGTGGCACATATACACCATGGAATACTATGCAGCCATAAAAAAGAATGAGTTCATGTCCTTTGCAGGGACATGGATGAAGCTGGAAGCCATCATTCTCAGCAAACTAACACATGAACAGAAAACCAAACACCACATGTTCTCACTCGTAAGTGGGAGTTGAACAATGAGAACACATGGACACAAGGAGGGGAACATCACACACCAGGACCTGTCGGGGAGTGGAGGACAAGGGAAGGGAGAGCATTAGGACAAATACCTAATGCATGGGGGGGGTTAAAAGCTAGATGACAGGTTGATGGGTGCAGCAAACCACCATGGCACATGTATAGCTATATAACAAACCTGCATGTTTTGCACATGTATCTCAGAACTTAAAGTATTAATTTAAAAAAATTGCTAAGGGTTATAGATTAGATACCCTTTAATGTAAATATTCAAATTTATTTTTATAAAAAAGCAGATATATTGAGATATAATTGAAATACAAAAAAACTGTACATGTTTAACATATATGATTTTATTAATCTGAACATACGGTTACACCCACAAAATGACCACAATCAAGATATGAATATAACTATCACCCACCCCAAAGTTTCTTCATGCCCTTTTCAATCCCACCTTCCATCCCTCCCACCCCACCATACCTCAGATAACACTGATCTGCTTCCTGTCACTAGAGAGTAGTTTGCATTTTCTACAGTTAACAGTTTTATCTAAATCAGCCATGCAGTATGCATTCTTGTCTGACTTCTTTCATTCCACATTATTTTAAAAAAGAATGAAAATCAAGCAATAGAGAAGAAAAATATTTGTAATACATATAACCAATAAGGAGGGTGGTGTTCAGAATACATATATATAAGGAGCTCCTACAAATCAACAAGAAAAAAGCAAACTCAATAGGAAAAATGGGCCAATGACATGGACCAGTACTCCACAATAAGAGAAAACACAAACATATGAAAAGAGGGTTGAGGGGAAGTCATTAACTGAGTTCACCCCAAACATCTGCATAACCTATACTTTCATACCCACCATGAGTGGCCTATTCTTTTATTGGCTGGGAGGTAAATGAGGATCCTATTCATACACCAGGTGGCCATGAGGGGAATGGGCTTGGTAGGGAAAGCTAGAATTTGTGCTCTGGTGACCATGGTGGTCCTGGCCTCATATATGTTAACTGTGAAGAGGAAGATGCAGCAGAACAAGAAGAAAAATGAGTAACTACGAAACGAATCCTTGTGCTCACTTTGGCATCACATATACTAAAATTGGCACGATGGAAGATTAGCATGGCTCCTGCACAAGGATGATGAGCAAATTCATGAGGCATTCATTCATTGCATATTTTTAGCAATCCCACTACTGGCTATATAACCAGGGGCATATAAATCATTCTGCCATAAAGGCATGCACAAGAATGTTCACTGAAGCACTATTAACAATAACAAAGACATGGAATCAATGTCTTTGCAGGACACGCATGGCATCAACCTAAATGCCCATCAACGACACATTGGATAGAGAAAATGTGGTACATATACACTATGGGATACTGTGCAGCCATAAAAAGAATGAGATCGTGTTTTTTGCTGGAACATGGATACAGCTGGAGGCTACTATTATTAGCAAACTAACACAAAAACATAAAACCAAATACTGCATGTTCTGACTTATAAGTGGGAGCTAAATGATGAGAACTCATGAACACAAAAAAGAGAACAACAGACATTGGGGCCTACTTGAGGATGGAGGGTGAGAGTAGGGAGAGGAGCAGAAAAAATAAATATTGGGTACCAGGCTTAACACCTGGGTGATGAAATAGTTATACAACAAACCCCCATGACACAAGTTTACCTATATAACAAATCTTTACATGTACCCCCAAACCTAAGAGTTAAAAATAAATAAATAAAAGTTACAAAAATGAATAGTTAAAAGTCTGTGGTCATGCAAATATGATGCCAAGATTCCAGGAGACCTACACAAAATGCCCATAGCAGCATTATTGATAATAGCAATAAATAAATAGATAAATAAATAAAAACTAGAAATAACTCAAAAGTCTGTCAATAGTAGGAGGGATAAATTGTGATATGTTTATACAAAGGAACATTATATGGCACTGGAAATTATTGCTACACATTTCAACATAAATTAGTCTCAAAAACATAACGTTGAGCAGAAAAAGAAACAAAAGGATACATGTAGAATTATTCCATTTATACAAAGTTCAAAAGCAGGCAAAATTAAATTGCATATTGTATAGGAAAACAAAGATAGGTGGCAAAGCCATGGGGAGGGAAACAAGGGGATATCTCACACAACACTCAGCATGCCAATGAAAGTGGTGGCGTCGAGAGGAGGATAATATTATTGTGAAAGGGCACCAGAAGATTTCAACGTAGTGGCATTTTTTTTTTTTTTTTTTTTTGAGACAGAGTTTCATTCTTGTCCCCCAGGCTGGAGTGCAACAGTACAATCTCGGCTCACTGCAACCTCCGCCTCCTGGGTTCAAGCTATTCTCTTGCCTCAGCCTCCTGAGTAGCTGGGATTACAGGAGTGCACTACTACACCTGGATAATTTTTGCATTTTTAGTAGAGACGGGGTTTCACCATGTTGGCCAGGTTGGTCTCGAACCCCTGACCTCAAGTGATCCACCCACCTTGGCTTCCCAAAGTGCTAGGATTACAGGTGTGAGCCACCGCACCCAGTTAGTGTTTTACATTTTAATCTGGTGTGAGTAGAAGGATGTCCAGTTTACTCTTCTTTGTGCTGTACGTATATATTTTATTCTTCCATTTGAATATACGATGCATTTGACAATTTTTTAAAAGGCAATGGACAATATAATGAAAACTGAAGAACTAAAGCTCTTATCCTTTCCGATATGTTCAGCACACATTTTGTTTTGAATGCGCAGAGTTCTTAGGATTATAGCTTAGCAACATGAGCAGTTAACAACCCAACTCTTGTTAAGTTAATAGGAACACTGTGGCTAAACCACTAAACCAAAATTTCACTTCATAGACTTATTGATACTAAAATGGAATGTTTCCTCAGAGAACTATAGACATCAATTCGCTCACTTCTCTTTTTCTTTTACTATGCGTTGACATTACCATTTATTACAGATCATCTACTAAACAGAATTGCCTTCCTTCTTTACAATTCTTTCTACATTGTTTTGTCCAGGTAATTTTTATGACTTTGATACTAGTGTCTGACATGCATGTAATTTAAAGTCAACAAATACAGAATGATAAAAATGAGCAGTCAGAAATTTGTATCTACTTATTTATTTATTCATTTATTGAGACAGGGTCTCACTCTGTTGCCCATGCTAAAGCGCAGTGGCTCAATCATAGCTCACTGGCTCAAGTGATCCCAGGCTCAAGTGATCCTCTCTCCTCAGCCTCCTGAGTAGCTAGAACGACAGGCACAGCCACCATGCCCAGCTAATCTTTTTGAGTTTTAGTAGATACAAAGTCTTACTATACTGCCCAGCCTGGTCTTGAACTCCTGGGCTCAAGCAATCCTCCTGCCTCAGCCTCCCAAAGTGCTGGGATTACAGGTGTGAATCTCCACGCCAAGCTCAGAATTTTTTTTTTTTTTTTTGAGACAGAGTCTTGCTTTATCACCCAGGCTGGAGTGCAGTGGCACAATCTCAGCTCACTGCAACCTCTGCCTCAGTCTCCCGAGTAGCCAGGACTACAGGTGCGCACCACCACACCCAGCTAATTTTTGTATTTTTAGTAGAGATGGGGTTTAACCATATTTGGTCAGGCTGGTCTTGAACTCCTGACCTCGTGATCTGCCCACCTCGGCCTCCAAAGTGCTGGGATTACAGGTGTGAGCCATTGCACCCGGCCAGAAAATTTTTTAGAGAACCATGTGACTTCTGCAAAGAAGACATATTCAGTATTAACTTTTAACTAGATAAGACCTACAATGAGCTATTTTCACACACATATTTTTTTTTTCAAAAATGGTAGAAGCTAATATTTATTTTAAGTCCACATGGCAAGTTTCCAGTTTTTCATAACTCTGGATGACAGATGTCATTGCCGAGGCATCAAAAGCACTAAATTCCTCTTTGGAAGTGCTATCTGTCCAGTTTCACACCTGCCCTGTATCCTTTTCTCCTCGAAAAGACAATATTTCAAGCATTATCCCCCTAGATGTTACAAAACAGCTGAACCGGCCTGCAAATTAAAAGACTACCTTGAACATAAATTTCTGATAAGGCCCATATTAATTATATGCCCCAAAGTTTAGATGATCATGCAAAAGTAATTTTCACACATAAAAGGTTTTTGCTTTCTTTTCAAAAAATTGTAAAGGCATGGTGTAAACATTACTATTCCTTTTCTCTGTTTCTAAATGGGTCTAGGTTCTTGTGTGAGGAAAGAGGACAACTAGTAAATGTAATTTTCTTATACAGCCTCAGCTGGCTTCACATACCTCATAAATAGTTCTTATTCAAGCATTCTAAAGATACATAAAATTAAATAAAATTCATCCTGAGGCTAGGTATGGTAGCTCAAGCCAGTAATCCCAACACTTTGGAAGGCCAAAGTGGGAAGATCACCTGAGGAGTTTGAAACCAGTCTTGTCAACACATTGAGACCCCATCTCTAAAAAAGAAAAAGATTAGCCCGGTGTGGTGGCACACATTTGCAGTTCCAGCTACTTAGGAAGCTGAGGCTGGAAGATGGCTTGAGTCCAGGAGTTTAAGGCTGCAGTGAGCCATGATCACATCACTACTTTCTAGCCTTGGTGACAGAGCAAGACTCTGTCTCTAAATAAATAAATAAATAAATAAATAAATAAATAAATAAATAAATAAATAAATCTATCCATCCTAGTGATATATTTGATCTATTTCATATTCTGAAAGATCTAACATGGAACTTTACTCTTACGTATACAATTTTAAAGAGTAAATGGCTATTCCAAGTCAATAAACTGGTGGCAAATTGAAAGATATTAATGTGTAGCTAATCTGTTTTACATGATGGACTTTCCATTCTCCCACAATGGGCCTCAGTATGTGATTTTGTTAAGTAACATTCAGAATGCTAAACCTGATTTTAAGAACTTGCAGGCATTCAAGACATTCTGCCTGAAGCCTCTAAAATTATAACTATACTACATAGAAGTTAAAAACAAACAAAGAAACAAACAAAAACCTACACTTAGGGGCAAGAGCGCTTAACCAAGGCATTGCTTATTGCTGCAAAGCTGCCTGTATTAACCTCATGTTAAATCATTAGAGAGAATGGTGGGAGGTGAGGGACAGCTGGCCCCTTTGGACATGGGGGCTGAGGCACCCATGGCTGCTAAAGATTTTATAGATTTTTTTTCCTTTTACAGGATAAAAACAAATCATTTGCCTTTAGTTACAGTTTCTAACTGATACTGTCACAAAGATAATTTCTGGTTGTGGTTTATGCAATGCAGCCTTATACTATTATATTATATCTGGCTGATATTAGGTACAGGGTGTCCATTTGTGAAATGGAACTTAAGGAACTGTACTTTTTTAAAAATAAGAGTCAATGCTATTTCCCTAACAGACAGTATCTGTCATGGGCAGATGATTCACATTGATGGCTTATAAATAGCTTGAATTCCCCAGGAAATTTCTCCACTGGGTCCTCCTTTCACACTAAATTCAAGATATTAGCCAAATCCTGCTAAGGTACACAGATGTGACTATCCAGAAAAGACAGATCAAGGTTCTTCAGACATCAAAACTTGCTTTGAAGAGAGAAAGACAACATAGTCTGGCTTTGCAGTGGCAGATGGCTCATAACTTTGGCTTTGAATATTGATCTCCTAAGCCAGTAGACAAGCGGACATAAGAGTCATACCAATTACTCCAGCACCACATATGGTGAGCTAGCCTTTAAAACAGGCACTAAATGAGACTTGTGATCAGTTTAAACTGCAAAGAAATTGAGGTAATTACGAGACTTACTGATTCCTCAGATAATAGCAATGATGGCTATCATTTACCAGGAGCCTACCATATAACCTGTGCATTTATGTATGCAAAAATGTGTGCCAGAGTTTTGCATACGTAGAATAATCACAACAACCATACAAAGTGGATATTATTGGCCCTATTATACATACAAGGAAACTGAAGCTAAGAGAAGCTAAGTAACTTATCTCATGTTAAGTAATTCACCAATAACTGAGCCGATGCTAACTCAGAGATGCTTGAGTCTAAAGCTTGGGCTCTTTTCACCACACTATGCTACTTTGAAGAGTTAGCAATCTGTCCTCAAGGCCTCTGTGCACGTTGGTGTTTAATATAGCTCGAAAACCACAAAGAAACTTGTCAGTGGTACAGACAGCAGTTTATGTTCAGCCTAATGTGCTAGAACAGAGTGAGAAGTTAATATTGCTTGCCATTCTATTGTGACCAGTTCAACACCAGGTCGTTTTATTTTTTCCAGTCTATGATTAAATATATTAGCAAAGATTGACTTCTGCAGAAGGAAAACATAGAAGAAATAAAATATCTCCCCAAAAGCTTGAAACTCTTGCTTCATGAAGAGTAGGCACATCATGAATTGCAAATGTCTTTCAAATATTTTTTCCAGTAATAGGCTGTTTCATAAAAATAATGCAATGACCAAAGAAGTGAAGAATCCTGATTTTGCCATATTTTCCAAAAATAGAAAGTTTATATATACATGTGTGTGTGTGTGTGTGTATCAGTAAAATATATGATTTTCTGATATAAACCCTCTCATTATCATGGTCACATAAGAAGTTCTTGGGAGGTATAACAATTACTGCATGTGATGCCACAAGTCCTGAATCCCCTGCCCAGCTCCAAAACTGAGCCATTTAACTTCTCTCAGACTGTTTCTTTACCCTCCAAATGAGGAGAGTAATTCTTACCTTTCATAGCAGCAAGGATGATTAGATAGTATATGGTGAAGCATTTTATAAATCATAAAGTGCTACACAAGTATATCACCACATTCAGAATAGAGAACAGAAATCAGTCTAGAAACATTAGAAACTCTCCATTTCCCAGATTCTGTCCCTAGATGTTTTTTTCTGGGATGTTATACCCCACTCCACTTATTATGTTTGATTGCTTCAGTAGGTATCTAGCCCCAGCAATCAAACCAATCCATGACTAAGGCAACAAATGCCCCCAAAGGACATTCCCTGTAGCCAAACAGCAAAAAGCTATTGGACCAATAGATCACTGGTATGGCTGAAACTTCCGTGCTCTACTTACAGGTCACCTAGAGTTTACAAAAAGTTTCACAATAAAGAGAAATGTGCAGTTTTTTTCTAGAATAAGTTGCTTGCTTGTATACACTAGAGCTTCAGGTTTTTTCTCAGAGACAAATTGTACATCTCGTTTTTATGATGGATATATGCAAGTATAAGACCTGCATAGAGCAACTCAAACTCTGCCTTGAAAATTCTCTAAAATGTTGTAGGAAATATGTTAACTATATCCTCCAGTTAATTCCTAGTGATATAAATAGATTCCTTTCCTGCAGGTTTTGGTACTGATTAGTTATGATGAAAAATGAAAGTTTTTCATATATAAAGAAACTACCCATTTTGCACACTCACAACATAGCTTCCAGAAATATTGTTTAGTCCTTGGCAACACTGTCTCACAACTTTAGTAAAGGGCATTATGAAAAGATGTTGAACAGACTGCCACTCATTGTTTACATACCACACCAGAGACAGTAATTTGTGGTGGTTAAGAGTACAAACTGTGGCTCCAACAATATGGGTTCAAATCCTGGCTCTCCAACTTAATAGCCGTGTGACCTTGGGGAAATTAAGAAAGCTTCTAATAAGTGTTAACTATCACTACTGTCAGTAGTAGTAGTAGTAGTAGTAATAGTAGTAGTAGTAGTATCGCCTTCACAGGTATTAATAGATTATATTGCAAACCATGAAGTTTCCTGAGGCTTCTTGTTCCAAACTCTCCAAACCCGACACAATTGTTGGGATCTTTGCACAAAAATAATCATTTACCTGATGTCAATGGATGTGAATGGCTAAAACAGCTTCTGGAATGCATTCTAGCAGATTTTTGAACTTCATATTCCATCAAGGAGCCACCTTCTTTCATGGACAGGAATCCAGCCTTGAACATGTGAATAGAACCTGAATATAATCCTTAATATTTCCAATAATGGTAAAACTGTAGAATCTAAACAGAGCTGGATAATTTGAGTTTGCATCTGGGCTCTGCCTGTTACCAGCTGTATAAACTTGGGCAAGTTACTAAAACTATTCAAGTCTAGCTTCCTCACATGTAAAGTGTAGGAAGTAATGGTGTCTATCTCATAGAACCTTGTGAGGATTAAATAAGACAACTAAATCTTACCACAGTGCCTAGTGCATAACATACTCTCAATAAATATTGGCTACTACTATTACTTTTTGGGGTGGGGTTGGTTGGTACAGTTGATAGAGCTCTTCACCTGCGTGTTAACTGAAAAATGAATTTTTTGCAGCTGATCCTTTAAGGACTATAAAATGTATGGATGAAGTCTTATCAGCAGAAGTCTTATGTTATTATAATGTTGAATTTAGTTCACTTTTTGGAAGATTTTATAATAAATCTTACAATATGAAACAATCATGTAGTAGATTGTCTAAGAAATTATAGAAATATAACATTGAGAAAGTAGTTGATCTCTGTATTGTAACCATCAATGTTTCCTTTCTAATTAGGTTTCTTGCTTGTTTGTTTGTTTTTATAATTGAAGAATTGGGGTCAGAACTTCAGAATAATAAAGTCATAGAGTCAGAAGGTGAGATGATAGATTCAAGGTCAAGGAAAGCTGTTGATCGACCCTTTCAAGTCAGACAGGCCTGACTTAAACATGGTTTGCTTTTGGCAAAGCTGAGGTAGTCAGTTCAGCTTGAGTTCCCTTGTAGATTCTCTTTACTCTTCTCAGTCAATGAACCTATCTTGGGTCCCATTATTGCTTGTATCAAGTGGTCAATTTATTTCTGTTAGTGTTAATCACTAATTAACTTGTTCACTGCTGATGGGTCCTCAGAGATGTCTGGAGACTCTTACAGTTGGAAAAGCCAGAAATCTTGAGGGGCATAGAACTATAAAAGAATTATAGGTTGTGAAGTTGTTAGTTTGAGGCATATATCTTTTGTCCACTATTCCTATGTCTAGGGCCCATCTCATTCCTGTAGACTTATTATGTGTTCTTAGATGAATAATTATGCAGAAAAAAAATTCTGTTATTTTGTTTTTTACTTGGAGACAAAAGGACTCAGATCCTATGATATGATCGTTGTCTATATGCTGTATTGGAGTAGATGGGAAGACCCAGAAACAAACTTGGAACCAGATAATTTCTTTCTTCAAGATATCACCCAAGGCCAGGCATGGTGGCTCATGCCTATAATCCCAACACATTGGGAGGCTGAGGTGGATGGCTCACTTGAGGTTAGGAGTTCAAGACTAGCTTGACCAACACAGTGAAACTCTGTCTCTACCAAAGATACAAAAAATTAGCCAGGTATGGTGGCACATACCTGTAATCCCAGTTACTCAGGAGGCTGAGGCAGGAGAATAACTTGAACCCAGGAGGCAGAGGGTACAGTGAGCCAAGATCATGCCACTGCACTACAGCCTGGGCCATAGACCAACAGTCTGTCTCAAAAAAAAAAAAAAAAAAATCACGAAGTGGCAGTATCAAAGAATGGCTTTTCCCCAGCTACCCTAAAGATATATAAAACAACATGCTGGAGGGAGGTTCCAATATGGCTGAATAGGAACAGCTCCAGTCTACAGGTCCCAGCGTGAGTGATGCAGAAGACGGGTGATTTCTGCATTTCAACTGAGGTACCAGATTCATCTCACTGGGGCTTATCGGACAGTGGGTGCAGGATAGGGGGTGCAGCCCACCAAGCGTGAGCTGAAGCAGGGCGAGGCATCACCTTGCCCAGGAAGCACAATGGGTCAGGGAATTTCATTTCCTAGCCAAGGGAAGCTGTGACCGACGTCACCTGGAAAATCAGGTCACTCCCACCCTAATACTGCACTTTTCCAACAATCTTAGAAAACAGTACACCAGGGGATTATATCCCATGCCTGGCTCAGAGGGTCCCATGCCCAGGGAGCCTAGCTCATTGCTAGCACAGCAGTCTGAGACTGAACTGCAAGGCAGCAAAGAGGCTGGGGGAAGGGCACCTGGCATTGCTGAGGTTTGAGTAGGTAAACACAGCAGCCTAGAAGCTCGAACCAGGTGCAGCCCACGGCAGCTCAAGGAGGCCTGCCTGCCTCTGTAGACTCCACCTCTGGGGGCAGGGCATAGCTGAACAAAAGGCAGCAGAAACTTCTGCAGACTTAAATGTCCCAGTCTGACAGCTTTGAAAAGAGCATTGGTTCTCCCAGCACAGAGTTTGAGATCTGAGAACAAAGAGACTGCCTCCTCAAGTGGGTCCCTGACCCCCGAGTAGCCTAACTGGGAGGCACCTCCCAGTAGGGGCCGACTGACACCTCACATGGCCGGGTGCCCCTTTGAGACAAAGTTTCCAGAGGAATGATCAGGCAGCAACATTTGCTGTTCTGCAATATTCGCTATTCTGCAGCCTCCGCTCGTGATACCCAGGCAAACAAGAGTCTGGAGTGGACCTCCAGCAAACTCCAACAGACTTGCAGCTGAAGGTCCTGACTGTTAGAAGGAAAACTAACAAACAGGAAGGATATCCACACCAAAACCCCATCTGAACGTCACCATCATCAAAGACGAAAGGTAGATAAAACCACAAAGATGGGGAGAAACCAGGGCAGAAAAGCTGAAAATTCTAAAAATCAGAGCTCCTCTTCTCCTCCAAAGGAATGCAGCTCCTTGCCAGCAATGAAACAAAGCTGGATGGAGAATGACTTTGACGAGTTGAGAGAAGAAGCCTTCAGATGATCAGACTTCTCCAAGCTAAAGGAGGATCTTCAAACCCATCGCAAAGAAGCTAAAAACCTTGAAAAAAGATTAGACAAATGGCTAACTAGAGTAACCAGTGTAGAGAAGTCCTTAAATGACCTAATGGAGCTGAAAACCTAGGCACAAGAACTTCATGACACATGCACAAGCTTCAGTATCTTAATCGATCAACTGGAAGAAAGGGTATCAGTGATTGAAGATCAAATGAATGAAATGAAGTGAGAAGTTTAGAGAAAAGTGAGTAAAAAGAAACTAACAAAGTCTCCAAGAAATATGGGACTATGTGAAAAGACCAAATCTATGTCTGATTGCTGTACCTGAAAGTGACAGGGAGAATGGAACCAAGTTGGAAAACACTCTGTAGGATATTAACCAGGAGAACTTCCCGAACCTAGCAAGGCAGGCCAACATTCAAATTCAGGAAATACAGAGAACGCCACAAAGATACTCCTTGAGAAGAGCAACTCCCAGACACATAATTGTCAGATTCACCAAAGTTGAAATGAAGGAAAAAATGTTAAGAGCAGCCAGAGAGAAAGGTCGGGCTACCCACAAAAGGAAGCCCATCAGACTAACAGTAGATCTCTCGGCAGAAACTCTACAAGCCAGAAGAGAGTGGGGGCCAATATTCAACGTTATTAAAGAAAAGAATTTTCAACCCAGAATTTCATATCCAGACAAACTAAGCTTCATAATGAAGGAGAAATAAAATCCTTTACAGACAAGCAAATACTGAGAGATTTTGTCACCACCAGGCCTGCCCTACAAAAGCTCCTGAAGGAAGTACTAAACATGGAAAGGAACAACTGGTACCAGCCACTGCAAAAACATGCCAAATTGTAAAGATCATCAATGCTAGGAAGAAACTGCATCAACTAATGAGCAAAATAACCAGCTAACATCATAATAACAGGATCAAATTCACACAAAACAGTATTAACCTTAAATGTAAATGGGCTAAATGCTCCAATTAAAAGACACAGACTGGCAAATTGGATAAAGAGTCAAGACCCATCAGTGTGCTATATTCAGGAGACCCATCTCATGTGCAGAGACACACATAGGCTCAAAATAAAGGGATGGAGGAAGATCTACCAAGCAAATGGAAAACAAAAAAGAAGCAGGGGTTGCAATCCTAGCCTCTGATAAAATAGACTTTAAACCAACAAAGATCAAAAGAGTCAAAGAAGGCCATTACATAATGGTAAAGGGATCAATTCAACAAGAAGAGCTAACTAGCCTAAATATATACGCACCCAATGCAGGAGCACCCAGATTCATAAAGCAAGTCCTTAGAGACCTTCAAAGAGACTTAGACTCCCACACAATAATAATGGGAGACTTTAGCACCCCACTGTCAACATTAGACAGATTAACATGACAGAAAGTTAACAAGGATATTCAGGAATTGAACTCAGTTCTGCACCAAGCAGACCTAATAGACATCTACAGAACTCTCCACCCCACATCAACAGAGTATACATTGTTCTCAGCACCACATCACACTTACTCCAAAATTGACCACATAGTTGGAAGTAAAGCACTCCTTACCAAATGTAAAAGAACAGAACTTACAGCAAACTGTCTTTCAGACTGCAGCGCAATCAAACTAGAACTCAGGATTAAGAAATTCACTCAAAACCACTCAACTACGTGGAAACTGAACAATCTGCTCCTGAATGACTCCTGGATACATAACAAAATGAAAGCAGAAATAAAGATGTTCTTTGAAACCAATGGGAACAAAGACACAACGTACCAGAATCTCTGGGACACATTTAAAGCAGTGTGTAGATGGAAATGTATAGCACTAAATGCCCACAAGAGAAAGCAGGAAAGATCTAAAATTGACACCCTAACATCACAACTAAAGAACCAGAGAAGCAAGAGCAAACACATTCAAAAGCTAGCAGAAGGCAAGAAATAACTAAGATCAGAGCAGAACTGAAGGAGATAGAGGCACAAAAAAACCCTCAAAAAATCACTGAATCCAGGGGCTGATTTTTTGAAAAGATCAACAAAATTGATAGAGTGCTAGCAAGACTAATAAAGAAGAAAAGAGAGAAGAATCAAATAGACACAATAAAAAATGATGAAGGGGATATTCACCACCAATCCCACAGAAATACAAACTACTATCAGATAATACTAGAAACACCTCTACTCAAATAAAATAGAAAATCTAGAATAAATGAATAAATTCCTGGACACATACGCCCTCCCAAGACTAAACCAGGAAGAAGTTGAATCTCTGAATAGACCAATAACAGGCTCTGAAATGGAGGCAGTAATTAATAGCCTACCAATAAAAAAAGTCCAGGACCAGACAGATTCACAGCCAAATTCTACTAGAGGTACAAGGAGGAGCTGGTACCATTCCTTCTGAAACTATTCCAATTAACAGAAAAAAAGGGAATCCTCCCTAACTCATTTTATGAGGCCAGCATCATCCTGATACCAAAGCCTGACAGAGACACAACAAAAAAAGAGAATTTTAGACCAATATCCCTGGTGAACATCGATGCAAAAATCCTCAATAAAATACTGGCAAACCGAATCCAGCAGCACATCAAAAAGCTTACCCACCATGATCAAGTGGGCTTCATCCCTGGGATGCAAGGCTGGTTCAACACACACAAATCAATAAACATAATCCAGCATATAAACAGAACCAAAGACAAAAAACACATGATTATCTCAATAGATGCAGAAAAGGCCTTTGACAAAATTCATCAGCCCTTCATGCTAAAAACTCTCAATAAACTAAGTATTGATGGGACGTATCTCAAAATAACAAGAGCTATTTATGACAAACCCACAGCCAATATCATACTGAATGGACAAAAACTGGAAAGATTCCCTTTGAAAACTGGCACAAGACAGGGATACCCTCTCTCACCACTCCTGTTCAACATAGTGTTGGAAGTTCTGGCAAGGGCAATCAGGCAGGAGAAAGACAGAAAGGGTATTCAATTAGGAAAAGAAGAAGTCAAATTGTCCTGTTTGCAGATGACATGATTGTATATTTAGAAAACCCCATCATCTCAGCCCAAAATCTCCTTAAGTTGATAAGCAACTTCAGTGAAGTCTCAGGATACAACATCAATTGCAAAAATCACAAGCATTCTTATACATCAATAACAGACAAACAGAGAGCCAAATCATGAGTGAACTCCCATTCACAATTGCTTCAAAGAGAATAAAATACCTAGGAATCCAACTTACAAGGGATGTGAAGGACCTCTTCAAGGAGAACTACAAACCACTGCTCAATGAAATAAAAGAGGACACTAACAAATGGAAGAACATTCCATGCTTATGGATAGGAAGAATCAATATCATGAAAATGGCCATACTGCCCAAGGTAATTTATAGATTCAATGCCATCCCCATCAAGCTACCAATGACTTTCTTCACAGAATTGGAAAAAACTACTTTAAAGTTCATATGGAACTAAAAAAGACCCCACTTTGCGAAGACAATCCTAAGCCAAAAGAAAAGCTGGAGGCATCACGCTACCTGACCTCAAACTATACTACAAGGCTACAGTAACCAAAACAGCATGGTACTGGTACCAAAACAGAGATATAGACCAATGGAACAGAACAGAACCCTCAGAAATAATACCACACATCTACAGCCATCTGATCTTTGACAAACCTGACAAAAATAAGACAAGGGGAAAGGATTCCCTATTTAATAAATGGTGCTGGGAAAATTGGCTAGCCATATGTAGAAAGCTGAAACTGGATCCGTTCCTTACGCCTTATACAAAAATTAATTCAAGATAGATTAAAGACTTAAATGTTAGACTGAAAACCATAAAAACCCTTGAAGAAAACCTAGGCAATACCATTCAGGACATAGGCATGGTCAAGGACTTCATGTCTAAAACACCAAAAGCAATGGCAACAAAAGCCAAAATTGACAAATGGGATCTAATCAAACTAAAGAGCTTCTGCACAGCAAAAGAACCTACCATCAGAGTGAACAGGCAACCTACAGAATGGGAGAAAATTTTTGCAATCTACTCAACCAACAAAGGGCTAATATCCAGAATCTACAAAGAACTCAAACAAATTTACAAGAAAAAAAACAACCCCATCAAAAAGTGGGCAAAGGATATAGACAGACACTTCTCAAAAGAAGACATTTATGCAGCCAAAAGACACATGAAAAAATGCTTATCATCACTGGCCATCAGAGAAATGCAAATCAAAACCACAATGAGATACCATCTCAACCAGTTAGAATGGAGATTAAAAAGTCAGGAAGCAACAGGTGCTGGAGAGGATGTGGAGAAATAGGAACACTTTTACACTGTTGGTGGGACTGTAAACTAGTTCAACCATTGTGGGAGACAGTGTGGCGATTCCTCAAGGATCTAGAACTAGAAATACCATTTGACCCAGCCATCCCCTTACTGGGTATATACCCAAAGGATTATAAATCATGCTGCTATAAAGACACATGCACACGTATGTTTATTGTGGCACTATTCACAATAGCAAAGACTTGGAACCAACCCAAATATCCATCAATGATAGACTGGATTAAGAAAATGTGGCACATATACACCATGGAATACTATGCAGCCATAAAAAAGGATGAGTTCATGTCCTTTGCAGGGACATGGATGAAGCTGGAAACCACCATTCTCAGCAAACTATCGCAAGGACAAAAAACCAAACACCACATGTTCTCACTCATAGGTGGGAATTGAATAATGAGAACACTTAGACACAGGAAGGGGAACATCACACACCGGAGCCTGTTGTGGGGTGGGGGGAGAGGGAAGGGATAGCAGTAGGAGATACACCTAATGTAAATGATGAGTTAATGTGTACAGCACACCAACATGGCACATGTATACATATGTAACAAACCTGCACATTGTGCACGTTTGAACTTAAAGTATAATAAAAATAAATAAATAAAAACAAAAAGTTAAATGTAAGAAAAATTTTAAAAACCCAACATGCTTTTACACAAATAGAGCTTTGTTACAAGTCATCTCATCAGTACTTTCAGTCAGATGACACCCTGAGCCCCTCTGGTAACATGATAGAGTAGCCACTAGTCACACTATCAGCAGATCAGATACGAACCTCATTCAACACCAAGAATAACTTACTACAAAGATACTAGCTTAAAATTTGGGGGCAGAATTATTTTGTAAGGTTTCTCCTCTGTGTTTTCAAATTAACATGGAATTTTAGAGCTGGAGAGTCTTAGAAGTCATTTTCCTAACCCTCCCATGTTGTATATGGAGATTCTGAGGGTCAGAGAGAGCAGGTCATCTGCCTGCATTCCCACAGGTGATGAGTGCAGGGAAGCCCAGATTTATGCCCCCTCTTGCTCCCAGGCCTTCCACGGCTCACTGCCTTCAACTGAAGGTGACTAAGATAACAAGGCCCTTGAATAATCTGGCTCTACCATCCTATCCACTACCTACCCAGGATGAACTCCTTTAGCTCATGAACATTCTACGTGAGAAATGGTTATAGACAGAAGTAGACAGAACAGCTAGGAAACAGTTTCAATAATCTGAGTGAAAGATAATGGTGACTTGAATCAGAGTTGTGGTAGTAGAGTTGCAGAAAAGTGAACAGATTTGAGATTGTTTTACGGAGTGAATCAGAAGAATCTTCGGATGGATCTAATATGTAGGTGAATAAAAGGAAGGAATCAAAGGTAACACCTAGGGTTCTGGCGTGGGCAACTGAAGATAAAGAAGATAAGGAAAAGGCAAGAGAGTATTGGAATGGGGGTAGGGGCACGGTGTGAAAGAAAGAGTTCTCTCAATGTTCTGGGTATAACAATCTGTTTGAGAGGTGGTGTGGCATATGTAAGAGGAGGAACAATATTTCCCCCTTTTCTGTTTTCCATGAGGAGACTTCCCTTAACCCCCCCAGACTTTGGATCCATTCCTTGCTCCTCCCTAGAAAGGTAGGGTGCGTTATCTGATAAGGAAATTAGGGAGACTAACAGGGCATGCACAACCTAGCTCCTTCCTTCCTCTAATCCTTGGGAGTCAGGCCACCCCCAAAGAGCAGGCTTTCAGTTCCCCGATGCTGTAATTTCCAAAGGGACAGGCCCCTTGCATGAGGACGACTGTGGGCATCCAGCATTGTCTGTGCTTGGGAGGGTAGATTTATCTAATTCTGGAGCTGAGAATTATACATGCCTAGAAATATAAGCCCATATTCCAATATCTGTTTCATAAGCCATAAATACGATATTTTGATGTCCCATATGCATTTCTTTTTTGTCTTTTTTCTCATCTCAATTTGTTCAGGGTAGGGAAGAAAGAAGGTAGGTATTGGGTCCTCTCAAAATTCAAGAGTGGGAGGAGCAGTGGGAGAAGAACACAGAGTTCTTCCTCTAACACTGTGGCCCTGTGACCTCAGGAAGAGGATCTTCTCGGTGTTTGTTTCCTAATCTATGAAAGGGAAAGGATAACACCTACTCTGCCTTTCTCAAAAGGTTATTATGAAGAGCTTAACAACCAATATTTGAATATTTAAATATTCAATATTGAATATTTCCATATTTAATATTTGAATGTTTAAATATTCAATATTTGAACATTTGAATAACCAATATTTGAATGTAATCTTAATATTCCAATATTTGAATATGACTTTGAGCCTGGCACTTGAAGTGCCAGTGGCATATGTAAGAGTTGTGGTAGTAGAGTTGGAGAAAAGTAAAAAGATTTGAGATGGTTTTATGAGTAAATCAAAAGAACCTTCTGATGGACTTAATATGGTAGGTGAATAAAAGAAAGGAATCGAAGACCTAGGTTTTTGTCTTTAAAGTTCCAGGCTGAAAGTCATATTCGAATATTGGAAACATCACTTGTAGTTCCAAATGCATTGACTAAGGAATTTATAGATGGAATTTCTACAAAGAGAAAAACAATAATGGACCAACTAGTATTTCTATTGTAATAATAATTATTATTATCATGATAATTTTACTATATACATCTCCTTAGGCAAATAGTGGTTATCAAAGGTGACAGCCCTACAGGAAGAGATAGAAAGAGAAAGTCGTCTGATGCTCCTTTATTCACATTTTTCTATTTCAAATATTGAAAAGCTGGCCTTATTATTTAGCTTTGTACATTTATAGAAAATTTGAGAATAAGAAATGCATTCGTAATAAATGGGTTCTTTTATCTAGGAAAGAAAAAAAGTATCTTTCATAAAGCTGGGGTGATATTTTTTTAAATACACTTTCACATACAGGCCAGGGATTATGTTCTTCTAAAAATAATGAAGAAAGATGCAGATGTTATGGTTCTGTGTAGTTTTTAGTCAAGAAAAAAAAAGCTCTCAGAAACAGCTACACGGTTGATAAAGCGTGGTTGACTTTCCCTTTGATGACTTGTCACAGAAGGGCACCAACAAGTCCTGTGGCTGAATTTTACAAATGACTAAGCAAGTTTTGGAGCGTTAATATATTGAGGGAGAAGAAATATAATAACAAAGGTGATTATCCCACATGCTTCCTGGTGGATTCAGGAAGATGGAAAATATGTCTTTTCTGTATACAAAAGAAAGAAAAATTGTCCTGCAGGGGACATTCACCATCAGGAACTTTAGGTTAACAGAGACAAGATTTCAAACAATCAATGAGCCTGAGAATTGCTGGCATGATAACTCCTGAGTTGCTGTTGCTAAAAGTTCCTGGTAGATACCAGGCTAAGAGATATATCAAAGAAAGAATATTTATTATTGTTCTCATTCTGACAAAAGCCTGGACATTGCATACCAAGTGTTTAAATACAAATTTCCCTGTGATTTGTTCTACTTAGAATGGAGGGGCAAGGTCCTTTTTACATTGCAAGGTATTACAATATAGGAAATAAATTACAACCAAGGGCCACATGGGTAACAATTTAAAATGTAATTAAACTCTGTATATTTAAAAGAAAAACAAACATTTCATGTGTCTGATTTTAAAATGGAAAAGAAGGATACACTCACAGGCCACGTGGAAGTAAAAAAGAAACAATTGTTTTATGAAAGAGGCCTGTGAGATTTAAAAATTTGATTGTAAAATTAAAAACTGGGAACAAGTACTTATTTTCATGTTATATCAGTTTGATATTAAGGTAAGGAAGGTCATAGAAGGCAAGAAGAGGATTAGGAAAAGAGAAAAATGAATGAGGAGAAAGAGAGACAGGCAAGATGAAGGATAGGAGGAGGGAGAAGGGGAAAAATGGGTCGGACAAGGAGAAGCCATTACACAAAAGGAACGGCAGGTGTGGGATGTCCAAAAAGAAGAAATTAAGAGGACAAGACAAATAAATGGAAAGAGGAGGGGAAACACAGAAAGACAAAGAGAAAAGAGGAGATGTTGAGATAGCCAGCAGTTCAGGGGACTCTGAAGCATGTTAGATAAATGCGTTTAACTATTCCTTTGAGCTTTGGAGCATTAACTGTTGTGATCACTGTCTTTGGAAACGTCATTTAGCTGTTTAACAAAACTGGTCACAGATGACTTTAGAAGAATTGTGGGGGTTAAGTACTTTCCAGGGTAATGGAAGATAATCCAAATAAAAATACCTTGAATCCAAAAACAAACCTGACAATCTTGGAGGACACTTCCTGGAAAGAAGTAGAGAAGTACAGACTAGAAAAACATAAATATTCTGTGCTCTTGGTTCTTCAGGGGAAAGCAGAAGTGGTGGTGGTGGCAGAGCATTTGCTTTCATCAAAGGCTGAGTTCTGACTCTTTATATATATTAACGTGCTTCCAGTTCCCACCCTTACATCAGAGAGTTCCCAGCCTGACCTTTTATATTCTCCCTAGCAAATCATACTGCCTTGCCCAAAAGATATCACCACAGTCATTTAAATAAACATATGAAATGCAGAATACATTTTGTTTGCTCCAACATTGCCATTATTAACTACATCATCACCATTGGAGTCATAGTCTTTCTCTCTTGTTCCATCCTTCCAACCTCGTTCATTCCTCTTCTCTAGTGGTAACAGATGAATTGCTTGGTCCCCTGAACCTTCATCTCTCCAACAGTCACAGCCTGGACCATGACAGCCCTGCCCCTGACCACTTGACCAGAGAACCTTTCCTACCCTTATGTATGAGAAAATGTAAGGACCCTTAGCCTACAAGTGCCCTAGCTCGGCATTATTTTATTTATTTATTTTGAGATGGTGTCTCACGCTGTTGCCCAGGCTGGAGTGCAGTGGCACGATCTCGGTTCATTGCAACCTCCACCCTCTGGGTTCAAGTGATTCTCCTGCCTCAGCCTCCCTGGTAGCTGGGATTACAAGCGCCTGCCACAGCGCCTGGCTAATTTTTCTATTTTTAGTAAAGACAGGGTTTCTCCATGTTGGCCAGGCTAGTCTTGAACTCCTGAGCTCATGATCCACCCACCTCGGCCTCCCAAAGTGCTGGTATTACAGGCGTGAGCCACCTTGCCTGGCCCCTAGCTCAGCATTATTAGCTAAACCCCCTGGTCCTAATCTGACCTGGTAACCCAGTACTGGTATTTAGGCCACTTATCCTGTGGCTGAATTTTTCATTATATTCCTGTGTCCCCAGCCAAATCTCATTTCGAATTGTAACTCCCACAATTCCCACATGTTGTGGAAGGAATCCAGTGGGAGGTGATTGAATTATGGGGGCGGATCTTTTCTGTGTTGTTCTCATGATAGTGAATGAGTCTCACAAGATCTGATGGTATTAAAAATGGGCGTTTCCCTGCGCAAGTTCTCACTTTGCCTGCCACCATCCACGTAAGATGTGACTTGCTCCTCCTTGCCTTCCACCAGGATTGTGAGGCCTCCTCAGCCACGTGGAATTGTGAGTCCATTAAGTCTCTTTTTCTTCCCGGTCTCGAGTATATCTTTATCAGCAGCATGAGAACAGACTAATACATTTCCTTTTCCTCATTTATTCATATAACATATAACATTTTTATTGAGTATCTACCTACTATGTGCTAGGTACCATGCCAAACACAGGGAGTGCTACAAAGCCAAGAAAATCATAGCATCTGCCTTCAAGGAGCTCACAGTCTAATGGAGAGAAAGACAGGTGAGCCAAAATTAAAGCAACCAAAATTGGAAGAAATAGCAAGAGTCATACAGACAAATTACTACGGAAGTTAGTGGAAAACAGAATGAACTTCCATGGAGAGTTTGCCATTCTCATTATTTATCTTGACAAAGTCATAGTCTAGGCCTCACACCAGTCAGGCTCCATGAGCCTGCATCCAGTGCAGTCACCCAGGGTGCTGTGCCAACAAGAGTCCCCACACCCACCCTTGAAGTTTAATGCACTATAGTCATTATCTTGAAATTCTTAATAATTTTATTTTGGAATTTGTATTTTGTACATGAGGTCTGATGGAGCATGCCTCAGGGGTTCACATACAGTCCAGCCTTCTGATAGGTTCTCAGCCTCTGCCTCCTGCCCCAGTTCCATGAGCCCTGCCTTGTCCTACTCAGGGCTGCAACAGGGTCAGTGAACAGAGATACCTGTGTTCTACTGTTGCCCTCCACCTCTAGCAGGGCCCAGGGTATGAGTATGGGGAGAGTCAGTGTCTCTGTGTAGGGCAAAGCCCTGGCCATCCTGGGATGTCCCCACCCCAGGCTGGCAGCACCACAGCATGTTCATTAAGCAACTCTGTGGGGGCCTCCTGCCCATGCCTGATTCAGGTAGTAAGCTTGTTCAGGCACAGAGGTTGTCATCTTTTGGGGCTTTCCCATCTACCATGGGTCAGGTGGCTGCCTGTAGGGCCTGGCCTGGGAAAGGGGAGATTGACTTCCCTGTCCCTAGAAAGACCCATTTTCATTTTTCACTGAGTCCTATAAATTATGTAGCTGGGTCTGGTCCCAGTTCTTGACCTTGTAACCCTCAGAGCTTATAGGCAACAATCTCATAAGCAAATTTCCTACCTCCAATGTCCTATTCCCCAGAGTCCTATTCTCTAATCCATTCTGAACAGCGAAAACTAAAACAGGAAGAATCATTTCCCTTTGCCATTCTGATCCCTTTTCCAAAGCCTAACTGGCTTTCCCTCTCAGATTTTGTTATGGGCAGTCAATCACACACACAAGCACAGGCCTGTGAAAATCCTGACCAGCTGGAGAGGACGCTCACCACTTGAAGGCCCTGGACTTTGACGGAATGCAGTGACTGGATCGGACTGGGGCTGGGATCCACTCTGGGTCAGGGTGAAGCTACCTTTGCCAGCCTCCCTGCAGTTGGCTATCGCCACATCCCTGGGTTCTAGAGTCTAGAAAGACAATGAAATACGAGCAGGAAATGTGTGCCACTTCCTGACAGGACAGGAAAATCTCTCATTTCATTTCCCATTTTTCTCTGTCTCTTCCCTCATCTGCTTATGGGCTATTAATGCTGACAGCACCCTTCGAACCCCTGTGTTGAGGCTCAGGAAGGAAAGAATCCTCTCTTGGAGGAGAGTCACCTATCAATCAGGAAGACCTGTGCTGAGCCTCAGAGAGTGAGAAGTGAGCTTCTATTGTGTTACTACTATGTGCCACTGAGCTTTGGAAGGGTATCTGAGAAAGCAAAGATGGTTTCTTTAAGTAATGATTAGTATATATAGGGAAAAAAAATAAAGGAAAACAAAAAGAGAAGAGAAAAATTAGTCATAAGCCCAACACTGAGAGATTACCTCTATCAGTGTTTTGGCATATTGACCTCCACCCTTTGACCATGCGGTATTCTAATTACTTTTTACTGAGCCCAAACAAAGTGACAAACAGTGTTAAGCACTTTTCAGGTTTAATCTTGACAACCTCTTAAGACAGTAGGTATCATTATCCTCATTTTAGAACTGCAGAAACTAGCAACTAGAGAGGTAAAATATGACACAACCCTTGGATATGATGGAACTGGGAATCGAATTCGGTCTGATTCTGAAAATGATGCACTCCACCATTTCCCTTATGCTTCTGTTGTTATTGTTAAGAAAACTGAGATTCTGTTGAATATACTTTGTTCACTTAATATTCTCTGAGCAATTTCCTATGATTAAATATTCCCTTTTATAATATATCATAATTGATTCATCCAATCCTCTAGTTGGATGTTCGGATTGATAATTTATTATTATTATTATAAATAATGCTACAACAAGTATTCGTATAGACAAATCTTTGCACATACCCATAAAATTTTTCTTAGAGTGACTGGAATTGTTACATAAGCCATTGTAAATATTCTTTTTTTTTTTTTGAGACAGAGTCTCACTCTGTCACCCAGGCTGGAGTGCAATGGTATGATCTTGGTTTACTGCAACCTCTGCCTCCCAGGTTCAAGTGATTCTCCTGCCTCAGCCTCTCAAGTAGCGGGGACTACAGGTGTGTGCCACCACACTCGGGAAATTTTTTGTATTTTCACTAGAGGCGAAATTTCACCATGTTGGCCAGGCTGGAGAAGTTGTGACTTTTCTTAAGGCAGCATACGGTTCTTGCCAAATTATCCTGTATCAGTGATGGTCAGTGGAGCTAGGCGGTGGGGACGTGATTTTGTTTCCAGGGATTTGACAATGTCTGGAGACTTTTTAAATTGTCCAGACTAGGCAAGTATCTAGTGGAGAGAGGCCAGGGATGCTACTAAACCACCATCCTACAATGATCCTACAGGTCAGCCTCCCTCCAACAAAGAATTGTCTGTACAAGATGCCAATAATACCCCTGTTGAGAAATCTAACCCACATAATGGACTCATCAGTGTATGTCAGTCTTGAGACAAAATAAAGGCTATAATAAAGGCTCTTCCACTTACTCAAACATGATCTTCCAAGCATCTACTCTATGCCAGATCCTGTGGTAGGTGCTAAGTTAGAATTCAAGCATGAGGGTGAGATCAATAGGGAAGAGTAAAGAGACGAGGTGGTTCAGAAGCAAAGTTGACTTCACTTGGTAGTAAGAAAGCATACCGATTCCATTTTATATCTTCATATCTTTCCACATAATTTAGCATTAAATTATTTCCATGCAATTTTTCATTAAATATATAGCCTCACAAGGTAGTCACAAGAAATGATTAATATTGCTACCTACAGGAATTGTTGATCCTAATCCTTTTTAGGCTTTCTTTTTTTATATATATATACTTTAAGTTCTAGGGTACATGTGCACAATGTGCAAGTTTGTTACATATGTATACATGTGCCATGTCGGTGTGCTGCACCCATTAACTTATCATCTACGTTAGGTATATCTCCTAATGCTATCCCTCCCCCTTCCCCCCCACCCCATGACAGGTCCCAGTGTGTGATATTCCCCTTCCTGTGTCCAGGTGTTCTCATTGTTCAATTCCCACCTACGAGTGAGAACATGTGGTGTTTGGTTTTTTTGTCCTTGAGATAGTTTGCTGAGAATGATGGTTTCCAGCTTTATCCTGTCCCTACAAAGGACATGAACTTATATTTTTATATGGCTGCAGAGTATTCCATGGTGTATATGTGCCACATTTTCTTAATCCAGTCTATCATTGATGGATATTTGGGTTGGTTCCAAGTCTTTGCTATTGTGAATAGTGCCACAATAAACATACGTGTGCATGTGTCTTTATAGCAGCATGATTTATAATCCTTTGGGTATATACCCAGTAAGGGGATGGCTGGGTCAAATGGTATTTCTAGTTCTAGATCCTTGAGGAATTGCCACACTGTCTCCCACAATGGTTGAACTAGTTTACAGTCCCACCAACAGTGTAAAAGTGTTCCTATTTCTCCACATCCTCTCCAGCACCTGTTGCTTCCTGACTTTTTAATGATCGCCATTCTAACTGACGTGAGATGGTATCTCATTGTGGTTTTGATTTGCATTTCTCTGATGGCCAGTGATGATGAGCATTTTTTCATGTGTCTTTTGGCTGCATAATTGTCTACTTTTGAGAAGTGTCTGTCCATATCCTTTGCCCACTTTTTGATGGGGGTGTTTGTTTTTTTCTTGTCAATCTGTTTGAGTTCTTTGTAGATTCTGGATATTAGCCCTTTGTCAGATGAGTAGATTGCAAAATTTTCTCCCATTCTGTAGGTTGCCTGTTCACTCTGATGGTAGTTTCTTTTGCTGTGCAGAAGCTCTTTAGCTTAATTAGATCCCATTTGTCAATTTTGGCTTTTGTTGCCATTGCTTTTGGTGTTTTAGACATGAAGTCCTTGACCATGCCTATGTCCTGAATGGTATTGCCTAGGTTTTCTTCAAGGGTTTTTATGGTTTTCAGTCTAACATTTAAGTCTTTAATCCATCTTGAATTAATTTTTGTATAAGGCGTAAGGAATGGATCCAGTTTCAGCTTTCTACATATGGCTAGCCAGTTTTCCCAGCACCATTTATTAAATAGGGAATCCTTTCCCCTTGTCTTATTTTTGTCAGGTTTGTCAAAGATCAGATGGCTGTAGATGTGTGGTATTATTTCTGAAGGTTCTGTTCTGTTCCATTGGTCTATATCTCTGTTTTGGTACCAGTACCATGCTGTTTTGGTTACTGTAGCCTTGTAGTATAGTTTGAAGTCAGGTAGCATGATGCCTCCAGCTTTTCTTTTGGCTTAGGATTGTCTTCGCAAAGTGGGGTCTTTTTTAGTTCCATATGAACTTTAAAGTAGTTTTTTCCAATTCTGTGAAGAAAGTCATTGGTAGCTTGATGGGGATGGCATTGAATCTATAAATTACCTTGGGCAGTATGGCCATTTTCATGATATTGATTCTTCCTATCCATAAGCATGGAATGTTCTTCCATTTGTTAGTGTCCTCTTTTATTTCATTGAGCAGTGGTTTGCAGTTCTCCTTGAAGAGGTCCTTCACATCCCTTGTAAGTTGGATTCCTAGGTATTTTATTCTCTTTGAAGCAATTGTGAATGGGAGTTCACTCATGATTTGGCTCTCTGTTTGTCTGTTATTGATGTATAAGAATGCTTGTGATTTTTGCACATTGATGTTGTATCCTGAGACTTCACTGAAGTTGCTTATCAACTTAAGGAGATTTTGGGCTGAGATGATGGGGTTTTCTAAATATACAATCATGTCATCTGCAAACAGGACAATTTGACTTCTTCTTTTCCTAATTGAATACCCTTTCTGTCTTTCTCCTGCCTGATTGCCCTTGCCAGAACTTCCAACACTATGTTGAACAGGAGTGGTGAGAGAGGGTATCCCTGTCTTGTGCCAGTTTTCAAAGGGAATCTTTCCAGTTTTTGTCCATTCAGTATGATATTGGCTGTGGGTTTGTCATAAATAGCTCTTGTTATTTTGAGATACGTCCCATCAATACCTAGTTTATTGAGAGTTTTTAGCATGAAGGGCTGATGAATTTTGTCAAAGGCCTTTTCTGCATCTATTGAGATAATCATGTGTTTTTTGTCTTTGGTTCTGTTTATATGCTGGATTATGTTTATTGATTTACGTGTGTTGAACCAGCCTGCATCCCAGGGATGAAGCCCACTTGATCATGGTGGATAAGCTTTTTGATGTGCTGCTGGATTCGGTTTGCCAGTATTTTATTGAGGATTTCTGCATTGATGTTCACCAGGGATATTGGTCTAAAATTCTCTTTTTTTGTTGTGTCTCTGCCAGGCTTTGGTATCAGGATGATGTTGGCCTCATAAAATGAGTTAGGGAGGATTCCCTCTTTCTCTATTGATTGGAATAGTTTCAGAAGGAATGGTACCAGCTCCTCCTTGTACCTCTGGTAGAATTCGGCTGTGAATTCATCTGGTCCTGGACCTTTTTTTGGTTGGTAGGCTATTAATTATTGCCTCCATTTCAGAGCCTGCTATTGGTCTATTCAGGGATTCAACTTCTTCCTGGTTTAGTCTTGGGTCTTGGGAGGGTGTATGTGTCCAGGAATTTATCAATTTCTTCTAGATTTTCTATTTTACTTGAGTAGAGGTGTTTCTAGTTTTCTCTGATGGTAGTTTGTATTTCTGTGGGATCAGTGGTGATATCCACTTTATCACTTTTTAATTGTGTCTATTTGAATCTTCTCTCTTTTCTTCTTTATTAGTCTTGCTAGCCGTCTATCAATTTTGTTGATCTTTTCAAAAAACCAGCTCCTGGATTCATTGATTTTTTTTTTTTTTTTTTTTTTTTTTTTGAGACAGAGTCTCACTCTGCCGCCCAGGCTGGAGTGCAGTGGTGCGATCTCGGCTCACTGCAAGCTCCACCTCCAGGGTTCACGCCATTCTCCTGCCTCAGCCTCCCGAGTAGCTGGGACTACAGGCACCAGCCACTACGCCCAGCTAATTTTTTTTGTATTTTTAGTAGAGACGGGGATTCATTGTGTTAGCCAGGATGGTCTCGATCTCCTGAGCTCATGATCTGCCCGCCTCAGCCTCCCAAAGTACTGGGATTACAGGCGTGAGCCACCACGCCTGGCCTCATTGATTTTTTTGAAGGGTTTTTTGTGTCTCTATCTCCTTCAGTTCTGCTCTGATCTTAGTTATTTCTTGCCTTCTGCTAGCTTTTGAATGTGTTTGCTCTTGCTTCTCTGGTTCCTTAGTTGTGATGTTAGGGTGTCAATTTTAGATCTTTCCTGCTTTCTCTTGTGGGCATTTAGTGCTATAAATTTCCCTCTACACACTGCTTTAAATGTGTCCCAGAGATTCTGATATGTTGTGTCTTTGTTCCCATTGGTTTCAAAGAACATCTTTATTTCTGCCTTCATTTTGTTATGTACCCAGTCATTCAGGAGCAGATTGTTCAGTTTCCACGTAGTTGAGCAGTTTTGAGTGAGTTTCTTAATCCTGAGTTCTAGTTTGATTGCACTGTGGTCTGAGAGACAGTTTGTTATAAGTTCTGTTCTTTTACATTTGGTAAGGAGTGCTTTACTTCCAAATATGTGGTCAATTTTGGAATAAGTGCAATGTGGTTCTGAGAGGAATGTTTATTCCGTTGATTTGGCAGGGAGAGTTCTGTAGATGTCTGTTAGGTCTGCTTGGTGCAGAGCTGAGTTCAATTCCTGGATATCCTTTTTAACTTTCTGTCTCGTTGATCTGTCTAATGTTGACAGTGGGATGTTAAAGTCTCCCATTATTATTGTGTGGGAGTCTAAGTCTCTTTGAAGGTCTCTAAGGACTTGCTTTATGAATCTGGGTGCTCCTGCACTGGGTGCATGTATATTTAGGACAGTTAGCTGTTCTTGTTGAATTGATCCTTTTACCATTATGTAATGTCTCTTCTTTGTCTCTTTTGATCTTTGTTGGTTTAAAGTCTGTTTTATCAGAGACTAGGATTGCAACCCCGGCCTTTTTTTGTTTTCCATTTGCTTGGTAGATCTTCCTCCATCCCTTTATTTTGAGCCTATGTGTGTCTCTGCACGTGAGATGGGTCTCCTGAATACAGCAGACTGCTGGGTCTTGACTCTATCCAATTTGCCAGTCTGTGTCTTTTAATTTACCTTTAATTTACATTTAAGGTTAATATTGTTATGTGTGAATTTGATCCTGTCATTATGATGTTAGCTGGTTATTTTGCTCGTTAGTTGATGCAGTTTCTTCCTAGCATCGATGTTCTTTACATTTTGGCATGATTTTACAGTGGCTGGTACTGGTTGTTCCTTTCCATGTTTAGTGCTTCCTTCAGGAGCTCTTGTAGGGCAGGCCTGGTGGTGACAAAATCTCTCACCATTTGCTTGTCTGTAAAGGATTTTATTTCTCCTTCACTTATGAAGCTTAGTTTGGCTGGATATGAAATTCTGGGTTGAAAATTCTTTTCTTTAAGAACATTGAATATTGGCCCCCACTCTCTTCCGGCTTGTAGAGTTTCTGCCGAGGGATCTGCTGTTAGTCTGATGGGCTTCCCTTTGTGGGTAACCTGACTTTTCTCTCTGGCCGCCCTTAACATTTTTTCCTTCATTTCAACTTTGGTGAATCTGACAATTATATGTCTTGGAGATGATCTTCTCGAGGAATATCTTTGTGGCGTTCTCTGCATTTCCTGAATTTGAATGTTGGCCTGCCTTGCTAGGTTCGGGAAGTTCTCCTGGATAATATCCTACAGAGTGTTTTCCAACTTGGTTCCATTCTCCCTGTCACTTTCAGGTACAGCAATCAGACATAGATTTGGTCTTTTCACATAGTCCCATATTTCTTGGAGGCTTTGTTTGTTTCTTTTTACTCTAAACTTCTCGCTTCATTTCATTCATTTGATCTATTTCTGAAGAACAAAATTAGTTTTTTCTTCAACAGAAACCCAAAGTCTTAAGTATGGAACATTCTTATAGTGATAGTAGCTCTTCTTTCCCCAGCTGACCTTTTTGTTCTTTAATTTAACGTAGCAAATAATCTTAATTTAGTTAAATCAGAGGTAGAAAAATATTTTCCTGCCCTTTATATTTTAAAGCTCCTTTCTGTCTATTCACAGCAGGCATGAGTAAAAGAAAGGACTAAATCAGAGGATGTTCCTTTTGTCATTCATTTTTAAAATGAATGGCAAAGGAGAGAGGGGAGAGATGCCTCAGCTTCCAGCTGTTCATCTCCCTGCTTGGTTAATTCATGGCACATTCACTACCACTGTTTCCTCTCCTCTTTGCTTCTCTGCATGATAATCTTAGGGTTATGATAAAAAGGAGTTGTTATGGCTAGGGCTGCCTTGGGCTTTCAAAGCCAGTGCTCAAAGATGGGGAAGTGACAGAAGAATATGACTCCAGTCTCACATATCTGAAGACAGAAAAGAAAAAAAAAAAAAAAGCAGCAGCAGCAGCTACCTTAGCAGTTGAACAGAGTAACAGTGTGTGCACCCTCTCACTTAGTGGTTTTCTGGAAGCAAAAGGAAGAAGGGGCTAACAGGGAAGTGTGAGTAGCCATAAAGGTGGCTATTAGAGAGAGGGGATTAGAGCTTCACTTTTCCAGAGGACTTTATTCAGAAAAGAACAAAAATCTGGGCTTGTTTCTTTAGCAGCCCTGGATAATCTTTCCCACAGTGTCCCAAGCCTGTAATTCTTAATGCCATTACAGCTGTTATTAAAACTTTAAATATGTAATCATGCCTATTAAGTTGCCAAATACCCATAAAAACTGTTAGCTCATTAAACTGTGCACAGCCATTTAAATGAAAAAGGAGTATCATCTAATTTTTTAATTGAAAAATATAAAGGTTGAAACATTCTGGTAATCTGATAAAGTAGTACATGCAACATAAATGCAAAAAAGATAATGCTAGTATTAAAAGTATCATCATTTCCAAACATGAAAACATAAAGAAAGTCTATCTGTTGTATAAGGAATCAACACATCTAAAATAAAATTGTCATAGATATACTTGCCTACTAAATTATTAGATCTTGATTACAAGCATGAGATTTAGTATTCATTTATTCTTTAATGCCAGCAGCTAGAATTGATTTAGTTTACAAGTGCTTGAGCCAAATACCATCTTTTTTTTAAATTTTTAATATTTTGACAATAAAACTACAAATCATCAACTTGGAGATTTCATATGGGGATTTATTTCACAGAGACCCAATGTATACTTTTGAAATTGCATTTTGTACTAGAAAAATAGGCATGTTGATCAATTGTATCAAGAGATTTAACATATCCGTGTTCATCAAAGCTAGAATATTCATTATGGCCTCTTAATCCTGACAGCATAATATTCATTTAAAGCATTTGATCTCTTTACATTTTAATCATTTCTTGTGTTTAAGGGATTATGTATATGTGGTACTGTGTTAAAAAGTACCTGGGATTTGTTTTAATGTGGTATGGTAAAGCAAACACAGAAATGACTGTCATGAAGAAAGTTCATACTCACAGACCCTAGAAACAGGAAGCATGGCACACTGTGCAGGGCCACATAGGGAAGGGCCAGGGTCAGTCCGGAGGCAGAAGCTGGGGCAGAGCATGGCACAGAACCTTTACTAGGTCTTCAGGGAAGGATGGTTGAGACAGGGTATACCTACCCTGAGTATACTAAGTAAGTTTAGGATTGACTAGTTTGAATAATTTTGGCAAACTATGGGCTATAGGAGTGGTCTTTAGTTGTTGGGTACCTGGCCCTGGGTGATTTAGGGCAAGGAGAATATTGTCTGGGTGTATGAGAGTTTGATAAAGGAGACAGTTAAGGGAGTGGGCTCTGGATAGGCTGATTTATATATCAAAGGTACCCTCAAAAGGGAGTTCTTCACTCTCTCTAGAAATTAGCTAGCCCTGGGAGGGGCAGTCTCTCCAGGGTCGTAGGCCTCAAATGCTAGAACATCAAGAATACAGAAAATTTGGAAATATAGTCAATACAGGTACTACTACATTTTAGATCAAAACTCTCCTATTATGTTCAAAGTCCTTTCCAAAGACAACACTGTGAATAAAGCCTTCTGGACTGTGTATTTTAAAACATTAATAAGGCCTTACATTTCTGACTTTATCCATTTGAAAATGCTTTTCCATTATCTCATTGCAATCTAATGATTAGATTTGATGATTAGAGGCTTACAAAATACTATGGGGCAGACATGTCTGAACATATTATCCCTATATTATAGCTAAAAAACTAAGGCAGAAATGGGAATAGAACCACAATTCCTGACTGTAAGTCTACAGCATATTCTGTCACACTCTGATGCCTTTTACTGTTTAACAATGTTATTAGTAACCTAAGAATTCAATTGTCAGGCAAATGGATTTAACAAGGTTGTACAGAGAACAGGTTCCACAAACTAGACCAAAGTCACCTCTTCTCTGTAAGTGTGTTTGGCCAAGGTTGCTTTTTATGGAGTGTCTTTGGGGATACAGAATCTCACAAATAAACAGAATAACTTGAAGAGAATAAGCGAGTCAGCTCCCTCACTTACCAATGGAGTCACTTTAAGCAAATTACTTAAACTGTCCAAGCCTCGGTTTCTCCTTTTGTAAAATGGGGGTGGTCATAGTTACCTCAGGGGATTTTTGAGAGGATTAAAAGAGACAAAGCTTGCTAATGAGCTGTCTGACTCAGAGTTAGTACTCCATAGATGAAGTTACTATTCATCCACAGTGAAGCTTCCCTCTACCTTCTGTTATTACGTTAAAAAAAAAAAAAAGTAGACACCCTACTGGGCTCAGTGGCACACATTTATAGTCCCAGCTACTCATGTGGCTGAGGTGGGAGGATCACTTGAGCCCAGGAGCTTTAATTCAGCCTGGGCAGCATAGTAAGATCGTGTCTCTAAAATAAAAGGAAAAAATAGACACCCTAAAGAGGTATCTCATAAGTTTCCCCTTTTTTTTCCCTTCAGGTAAAGAAGATTTCTTGTCCTGAATTTGCAACAGCCTTTAAGCTATATTTTACGATAGGAAACATAATTTGTCATTAATATGTGAAACCACTGTTCAGTCAAAACCAACCAATTAATAAAAAAAAAAATCCTCAGGAATTATAGAAAGTATATTTTTTAAAGCCAGAAAATCTTCTTTACTATTTTAAACCAAATAAATAAACAAATGTAGCCTCAATACCTATAAATGACCAGGAACTGAAACTTCTCCTAAAATATTAGTGACTTAACGCACTCTTTTATGATTAAACTGCTTTTATCTGATTCAAATTTCACTTTCCAAAAGAATGTGGCTATATTGCAAAATACTACCCTTAAAATAAGCAGCAAGCAATGTACCTCAAGGATCTTGTTGACTTTTCTATAAAACAACTCAAAGCTGTTTCAGAGGAAAGTTTGTATGACTCTTCAACGCTGTATTCAACATGAAACCCTAACTTCCAAATTAAGCCAGCGTTGTCAATAAACAGGTGACCCAAACCTCATGAACCAAAATAAATTGGTCAGATTAGTAAACATTTAGTTTATGGGTTGGGAAAAAAATTTAGTTAACCTTAAATTACCTTTTCATGATTCTGTAGGAACTGTGCCTTTCTGTAATCTATCCTCATGTACAAAGCAGCAAATGCAATTTGTCCTTGTGTTTATCACAATCATGTGTCTGTCAGGAAGAGAGGCTGAAATAGCAGAGTTTCCTACTTCAAACACAAAATCAACTCTGGTTCTGGGCTAGTGAGCATGTTTGTGGGCTTGGGGGAATTTTTTTAAACACTGTGCAAAGCTGGAATAAGATTTCATGAAACTCCTTTTTTATATTATCAGTGTTGCAGTAGGATCAACATCTGCCTTTTTAGACAAATCTCAGCAACTCAATCACATGAGTGTAGACCATATCTATCAGCACTGGCTCATCAGGGAACAAAGCACTCTCATCGCTGAATTTTCTAGACACCTAAAATTAATTCCTTCTGAGGCAAACACTTTCAATGTGATTATTTCAATGGAGATTATTCCAAAAAGAAAACTGAAATTCAATGAAGTATTAAATATCGTTATTCATATTATTAGAAAATAGATATAATAAATATATATCAGCATATTACAATGCATTCTTAAATACAACTTTATGTATATTTTTTGGGTTGTTTTCCAACTCCTCTCTTTAAGGATAAGGCACTCAGCTCTCCCTTCTCATATAATGAGAAGGCAAGCAGGTTCTAAATGAGCAAAGATGGAGAAGTAGTCCTGGCAGAAAGTATGCAAAATACAGGAATAGAAAAGCACTATCTGGGCATTGAAAACAGCCTGTAATTTAATTAGGATGGTGCTGAGGCCACATGAAGGGCTGCAGTAGACAAGGTTGGATGAAGATTGAACTTCTCTACCTTTGACTCCATATGACTCAGATTCAGGGCCCATTTCATGAGCATGTGACCAGTGCAGTGGCTGAAAGACCCCTGCTTGAGGTTTAATGCTATGCTGTGTGAGATCGTTAATACTTTTTATCATTGAATTTGTGCTTTGTAAGCAAAGTCCAATGGAACAATGGAGTAAGAGCCCCAGAGTCCAGAACCTTGGTTCACATACAGTCTTCCCTCCCACTGCCTGCCCAGAACTGGTTTTTGGCCACCTGATCCCTGCTCCATGGTGTCCCAGGCCCCATTCATCCTCCCCAGTCTCATGCCTGCCCTTAGCAACCAGGTCACATCGGTCAAAGGAAAGGCCCACATCCCATGTCTGCCATTGCAGTCTGCTCTTAGATGGGGTCTGGGGAGGGTGTGGAGAGGGTCAGGTGCATGCCCCACACCTCCTCAGGGAAGAGAAAGGATGTGGCCCTCCTCACCCAGAGCTGGCAGCAGCATGGCACCTCTGGCAGGCAATTCAGCAGGGGCCCCTTGCCCACCCTCAATCCAGATACTGAGAATGCCCCAGCCTGGAGATTGCAATCCCTTCAGACTCTCAGACAGGAGGTTGCTACGAACGGGGGGACAGACTCTTAGGATGTGGGGACTGACTTCTTTAACCCCAGTCAGAGTCCTGCTTTATCATCTTGCACCAGGCTCCACAAATTATGTAGCTGGCCCTACTTAGAATCTTCCCCTTAACCCAGCTTCTCTCCCTCTTCTGAATAAAGGCATCACACTTCCTCATATCTCCTGGGTTTAGAATCTGAGTCATCATTGCCCTCCCTCCCTCCTTTCCCAAATCCACACCCGCAGGCCACTTCCCATCTGTCTCCTTCTGCCCATTCCCACTGTTCCTGCTTGAGTTTAATTGTTCATCATGGCTCCACCAGACCATGACAGTAGACTCCTAATTATTTCCACAGCTTTGAGCCTCTCCTTGTTCAATCCATTCAGCTGCTGCCACCAGGTTACCCAAAACACCACTTTGATCATGCTAAGATGTTTTTAATGGCTCCCTGTGGCCTACTCTTGGTGAAGTTTGAACTCTTTAGCTAGGTGTTCAAAGTCCTTCCTTCTTTTGTCCTCACCTTACTTTTGCAAATCATTCTCTGACAACAGAATGTCATAGATATGCAATATGCAATATTTTGCCAAATTAAACCACTCACTCTCCCTTATACATATTTGGTGCTCGGTCATCACTGTGTCTCCGTTGAAGCTATTTTGTTGGACTTGGATCACTTCTCCCTACTCCACAACTATCTCTAACTGGAAAACCTAATCCTATTTATAGCTCAAATGGTGCCTTCTCCATGAAGTCTTTCATTATGAGCCCAGTCACAAAGTGACTCCATACTCATCCAAGACTAACATCATTTAGTTTGTACAGCTTGGTACTAGTTTTTTGTGGACAGCACATGGCTCTCTACTGTACCCTTGGAGAGCGGAAGTATATCCTGTCCTTTGTACACCCATAGGTCCTCTACCCAAGGTCTTGGGGATAATGGGCTCTCTCTGTGCATGTTTGTTGGAACTAATGAATAAACGAAGTTGTTGTGTAAACAGATCTTCTGAAAGGCAGGCGCACCTGTAACCCTTCAGCATCATCCCCTTTCCTCCTCTCAGTTCATCTAACAAAACATCCTGCTGTTTTTCACACCCAAACCCATCAAACACCTGTACTATCATTATCAACACTGACAAAAATTCACCTCACAATTTTTATGAATGTTTAAAGTGCTATATTCTGAATGCTTAGAATAATCTCAAAGAGAACACCTGTTACTTGAATGCTCTTATTTTCAACCTCTTGAGGGCAATTTTTTCATTGCTATATTAATGTGGGCTGTTAAATAACTTATAACTATCTGGGGGAAAGGTAAACTGCAGTCACTATGATCTGGACTGGATACCTGAAAACGAATCGTTTTTTTTCCACTTACAATTTATTTTTTTCCTAATTTCAAGTCTGTCTTTTAGGACTAATTGAGGAGAGTAATGCAAAATAATGAAATAAACTGAGGGATTTTGGGCTGTCAGAACTTCTATTCAATTTTAGCATGTCATTAAATATTCTACCCTTGACTCCAGAATGCCACGTTTATCATCATAATTTTGTCTCCTCAATGCCTTTCTCTTGTCCATTCTCTTGCCCATATTAGGAACCCCCAAGAGTATCACCAATGTAATTATCAAATGATTAAATTTGGAAACTCTGTGTGATTAAAAAAAATTCTTACCTCCTGAAGAAAAAAATACACTGTCTGAAGCTGAGCAAGAAACACCTTAAAAATATAGTAGTTAACAAAGAATCAGGAAGGATAGTTACATATTTAAATAGAAACTTCAAGATGCTTGCATATATGGCACAAATTAAAACATCATGACAAAAGAACATGTATTTGGAAAGTTGTCAGTTTAATTAAGAGACATCTGCAACACCAGGAAATGGAAAGGATGGAGGAAAATGCTAGAACTGGGGAAAGATGCAACATTTTTCCCTATGACAACTCTATAAAAAGTTTATATTGCATGTCTTACTAAGAGGAACAAAGTGCAAAACTTTTCATAGGCTAGGATATGGTGTTACCAACCACATTTAGGGACATTTTAAGTAGAGAATGGAAGGATAGATATTTTCATGTTCCTTGAATGTAAACCTGGTTCTAAAATACTTAATTTAAGGGTGGAACATGGAAAAGATTAAGCTGGTCAAAACACGCTGACTTCACATCTCAGTTCCAGATAAGGAGAAAAACAATGGAAAATAAGGTAAACAGAAAGAAAAAGAATATTAGCAAACTAGATATCATCTTTATCTTCATAAACTGTTAACATTTCCTGGGTAATTGCCACGTACCAGATATTATTTTAGGGGCTTTGACACAATATCTCATTTTATTGAGATAAACAAAAATAATCTTTGCTAGGTAGATATTATTGTTCCCATTTTATGGATGAGGAAATTGAGGCTGTGAGAGACTAAGAAATTCTCCCAAGGTCACACCATTGGTGACTGTAGTGTACCATAATAAAGAAAAAAAAGGAGCTTTATCAAAGAGTAGCATAAGTAAAATGAAGCAAACTACACCAAGTTAAAAATACAGAGATACATAAAAGAAGCCAATGGAAAAAGAAAAGAGAAACTTTCTAACCAGTTAGAAATGAAAGCAAGGTAAACCAAGGGTAAATTCCCAACCCCTATAGCACCTTTCCCCTACCTGCCTTTCGCCAGGCCTCCCAACAACCCAGTCCCCTTTTGCGGCCATCATTACTATTCTGGGGGGAAAAGAAAAAAAAAAAAAAAAAAAAAAAAAAAAAAAACTCCTCTTTCCCAATGTCAGTTTCCAAAAATATTAAGACACTCGGCAGAGTAAGGGTAGAGCCCACAGGAAGTAGCTGCTGCTGAAAACCTGCTTTCCCCTGCCTGTGATGACACCTACAGCCACAATTCTAGACAGCAGCAAGACAAGTTAACTTTTGAAGAGACTGAGAATTATGCTCTTAAAGAAAGGGCAGTATGAAATAAAAGTTAGGGCCTGAATGAAGACGTTAAGAAATAAAAGCTACAGAAATGGGAGAAAATCAACTGGGGATGAATTTTAAAAGTAAGGGCAATAAAGAGAAAAGGCTGCAACCCCAGGCTAGAATAAGTATCATTGAACTAGGAAGGGATTTTTCTTTAGCCCCAGCATACAATAAGGATGTGGGGGAAAAAAATTGGGAAGAAGGAAATTTGTGATTGTTTTATTTCTCCAGAAATATAATTTGTGAAAAAAATTTTATAGAATCTTCAACATATGAATTATTAAATGCTTGTATTTCTTCTCATAGCTTTCTAGGATTGTAGAGAAATAAACACTTGTTGAAAACCATTCATTGTTGCTTCACCTACACCTTTTAAAGTTTTCAAGAAAGATAAAATGAATAATGCACTTAGTCTACAATAAAAGGTTAACAAAAATGGCATTTTGACAAACATCCTTTAATATTAAAGTGTTAGGTTGGCAGACATCCCACAAAAATATGAAACTTGGCTTTAGTACAAGTTAGTCAGTTTTCTATGTAAAATTGTCAATTTTCAGATGAAATAGATAAAATTTTACCTTTAGTGTCCTTCCCACTCTTTTTGCTATTCTCAGCAACAGCAACTAAACTCCAGAGAAACATGTAGCTCCCTGAGACCACTGGAAGAAGTACTTACTAGATGACTATAAAACTTTCCTAACCAAGGATGAGAACTTTTAATTCTTATGAACCCTGAAGAAGTCTCATAGAAAATAACATCCAGTTTAATCAGATTCAGTGAATAAATACTGAAGAAATTAGAACGGACTAGTTTTCAGAGCCAGCATCTAATATCAAGTTCAAAACGCTGTGAAAATGAAAGGCTCAGAAAACCCAGATGAGAGCATGTTGGGTTTCCTTTTCCACTTGAAACTAACATGTTTACCCTGCTGATGGTTTTGGAGTTGCTAAACAATTATCAATATTTTCTGTTTGTTTCATAAATTAAAAACCTACTTGCTCAGTCCTATCAAAGCTGACTACAGATAATGCTATATTCAAGCCTAAAGATAACTAGCCCCTCTATCTGTCCAATCTTTCTAACTCAACAACAGAAACAATTAAAATAGATACTAAGAAGGCACAAATGGGTCACAGGCCCATTTTCCCCCTGACATTCCTCTTCTCTTCCTCTTTTCCCTACCTTACAACCTGTGCAACTCTAATCTAGAGAAGGGAACAGGGAAGTAGTTAAGCACTTTGTTGCCTTTCCAATATTGAATTAGAGAATGAAAATGCATTATGGTCCCCAAAAGACATCAAAGACACCAAAATGCCCATCTTAACACTGGAATTCTGGAGCACACATCTTTTTCTAGCAACTCACAAATGCATACTAAAACCACACATTGATATCTTAAAGACCAGAGGAGGGAGCTGTGGATGCCAGATCAGCCAAAGTGTCAAAGTGTTAAAGACAAAAGTGTCTTGACAGAGAAACACGTGGTGTTATTGGGTGATATATGAATTTCCCACAAGCCATTGGGTGTTAAGAAAGGACCAACACATCAAAGATGCTGTAGGAACATTCTAACTAGTTTAAACTCAGGAATTTAAACAGCAAGATTTGTATTGTTAAGAGCCTAAATTAATGTGTTCCTGGATGCCAGATGATAACGGAAAGCTTATCTCCCAAGCCAGTGGGGTTCTGGGAGAAGGGGACAATGCAAAGTCCTACCTGGTAGGCATCAGGAATGTTGACCGTTTCTCCATGCTCCCCGACATAGCCAATGATGCCTTTGCCCCAGGGGACCTGCACCTCATTTGAGTTCTCTGTGCTGCTGCAAGGCAGCAGAGGGGTTCCTGCATGCACATCAAAGAATTTGGAGACCAAGCTCTTCTTGCCAGCAGCTGCCCTTTCCACCAGGAAAAGAGAGCAGCGGTCAGCGTCCACCATAAGGCAGACAAAGATAAGAATCTTGTAGCTCAGGCTGGTGAGGTCAAGGTCATTGGAGATATCTTTGACCAATTCCAGAAAGAACTGACGCTCATTATGCTTTTTCAGGTGGCACTTGTAGTCGATGGCTGTAGGAGGATACTGAGGCAGATTCACTCTCGATTCCAGCAGCGCACTGAGAATATGGGCTGTGGTGGGGGGCAGGGAGCTGGCCTTCCGGAGAAGTGCCCTCCGTCGTACACTGCTCAGGGGTTCCTGAGCCCGGGAGGTCGCCTGTTCATCGTAAGTCCTGTTCATGTGGATGGCCTTGGAGCGGGCAAAACTCTTCCTTAGCTCTTTCTGAGAAGCTCTCCGCTGCAGGTTCCCATCACCCCTGCTGCCACTGGCCCAGCTGGGACTCAAGGGAACCCCACCACAGTCCCCACCACCGGGAAGAGGCTGGCTATGGGCAGAGCCATTTGGTCCAATGCCACCACCAACGCTGCTGCCACCTTTGCAGGTGCTGTGAGCCAAGCTGCTGGTACCAGCCAAAGAGGGCCTTGGACCTAAAGCCCCCTGACCCTGACTATGCCTCTGCAGCCACTTTTCAACCATCTCCTGCTTCCCCTTCCGCATCAAGTAATCTTCAAACAACTCTGGGTGCCTGTCCAGGAAAGTTTCCACCTCCCCAAAGTCCAGGCGGGAGGCTGCCATGGTCCCAGACAGCTTTCCTTGCCTGTCCACACGTGGACCAAATGTTTTCCTGCCCCGAGGCCTCTAGCTGTTCCTGAACATGTTCACCCCCACCAGTATTCCCAGGTCAGTGCCACCTCCCCTGGAGATTATTCCCAGCAGTGGAATCTGTGAGGTGCCCCTTCCTTCTCTGGCTCAGAATGGCTGGCACCGACCCCACCCGCTGGTCCTGCTACTCCTGCTCCGCACAGGTGCCCAGCACTGAGCTGCCGCCGCTGCCCTGGCTCCTGTTCTGGAAACCGTAGCTATCGCTGCTTCTGTTCTGGCTGCCGCCGCTGCTGCTGGAACTGCTGCTGTAACCGGATGAGTGGACCACTGTGACAGGGAGGTAGGGCAGGACACGCCCCTGAGTGAGGCACAGAGCCTGGAGGAAGGAGAAAAGAGGAGGGAGCCGCGGAAGCCAGACTAGCCAAAGTCCACGGCCCAAGCGGCCAGGCGGTTCCTGGAAGAGTCTCTGGACAGCTAGAATCGGCGCCTGGGTACACGACTCCTGATTGGAACACGATTAGAAGAGGGAAATGCACCTTGTTCCTTCCCCGCTTTCTTGCTCCCTTACCTCCCCAACCTTCCCTACTCACCGCCCCTTAATCCGTTAGCGTTTCGAGGAGGCCCAGCGGGAACCCAGTGGGAGTCCGAGATAGAAGTGTTGATGTTTTGCAGGGATCTGAACACAGACGCGGACTCCGAGGAATCGAGGGTGTCGTTCACCCTCAGAGACAGGCAGGGTTATTTTTCTGGGATGTGACTGTGGATTGTTGGTTCCCAGGATTCCTGGGACTTGCTCACTAACACTGCCCAGCGCCTTGTGGGTGCTCAGTAAATATTAATGGAATTGCATTTCCCCGAAAATAGCAAATAAAGTTTCCTATGTGAGCAATTCATGACTTTAACCAAATTCATGCACCTGGGGCAGGGGTAGATTACATAGAGAAAGGGTGTAAAACAGTACAGAAAAAGAGTTTACTAGGTAGAGGAAGCAAGTGCTGAAGAGTTTGGGGTATTTAATAAACAGCAGGGAGACCAGCTAGGAGACAGTAAACCAAGCATAGAATCCAGGTAATTTGGAGCAGCTGGCTTCCAAGAAGGTGAGTGGTTATCAAGATTTAAAAAGAAAAAAAAATGTTTAGCATAGTGCCTGGCACATAAAAAGTGCTCAGTAAATGTTAGCTGTTGTATTACTTTTATTATTATTATTATTCTAAGGTGATGGTGTACAGAAACTTTACTGCATGTAGCCATGCCTCTGGTCACTTGAGTGATCTATCAGTAAAGATGGTTAGTGATATGTTGAAACTGGCTTGTAAGGACTCACAAGCACCTAGTTTAAAATCTCTTTCCAATTCTGTGTTCAGTCACACCATGGAGCTTGCAATCAGTCACAATGGGAATGCTTACACCATGGAAATCAGCAAATGTTATGTGTCAGGGTTGTTTACTTTTTTTTTTTATGGACTGCTAATTGTTAAACACTTGCCGATATGCAGTGGAAATAATCCAGATGTCCATCAGTTGAGGAACAGACAAATAAAATGTGCTGTCTCCATACAGTGGAATATTATTCAATCATAAAATGGAATGAAGCACTGATACATGCTACTACTTGAATGAAGCTTAAAAACCTCATGCAAAGTGAAAGAAGCCACTCACAAATGACCACATATCATAAAATTTCATTTATAGGAAATGTCCAGAACAAGCAAATCCATACAGACAGAAAGTAGATTACTTTCTAGATGGAAAGAAAGTAGGTGACTGCTAATGTGTGTGAGATTTTTGGGGGGGTTGGGGGTTAATAAAATGTTCTAAATTGATTGTGTTGATAGTTGTACAATCTGAATATGCTGAAATTCAATGAATTGTACATTTAATTGAATGAACTGTATGGTACGTAAGTTATATTTCAATAAAACTGTTACAACAACAAAACACATTTACTACCCTGAGACTGGTTATAATACAGCAGCAGCGTTATGCACAGAGACAAGAAAAGCACTGAGTAGAGATCTGATGAAAATGAAGCAATGAGCTTCTCAGGGAAGGGAAAGAAGTAGACCAACCCTGGGCTTCCTAGAAACAGAAAGTTTAATAAAGACACTTCCTTAATTCCATCTTCCAGGTATTCATTATACAAGCAGTTGTTTGGCACTTACCATGTTCCAGGCTCTGGGGACAAAAAAAGACCAAGACAAAACTTGTGCTTTTTACTAAAGATCTCCGTCTACAGTACCAAGAGAAGTGAGAGTAGAGACGAATACTGGGAAGGATGGGGAAAGCAATAGAAGAGAAATCCAAAAAAGTGAATTCAACATTTCGAGCTTGGTTTTGAATCGGCTGTAGCCATGTTCCCTGCTTGGTATGTGAGGTCACTAAAGGAGTTAATGGTTGGGGAAGAAAATGAGAAAGTGACAGACAGCACACATAAGATAGTCCAGAGGGCTGTAATGGAGGGCTGATAATAAGATGCATGTTGGTGTGGCCACATTGCCATTTATCTTCACTCTCAATCTGCAGAATAGTATGTTTATTAGTCACACTCCCAACAGGAAACAGAGCACATTCTAATTAAATTCCAAGAAGGTTGATTTACAAAGGAACAAATCACAAAAGTGAAATATAGGTAAACCATAGAAATAGTGAAGAAACCTGGGACTCATAGCAGTAGAGATGTTACCACCCCTTGACATGAGGGGAAGAGGAGGAAAACGTTACTAGGACTTGGAAGCAAAGAGGATTGGATAGTTACTACTGCCTTGAGGGGAGCAGTGACAGCCCATCAAAAGGCATCAACAGGTCAGGCACAGTGGCTCATGCCTGTCATCCCAGCATTTTGGGAGGCCAAGGCAGGCGGATCATTTGGGGTCAAGAGTTCGAGACCAGCCTGCCCAACATGGCAAAACCCTGTCTCTACTAAAAATACAAAAATTGGCCTGGAATGGTAGCATGCACCTGTAATCCCAGCTACTCAGGAAGCTGAAACAGGAGAATCACTTGAACCTAGGAGGCAGAGGTTGCAGTGAGCTGAGATCGCACCACTGTACTCCAGCCTGGGCAACAGAGTGACATTCTGTCTCAAAAAAAAAAAAAAAAAAAAAAAAAGGCATGAACAGCTCAAGCTAACTTCAAAGGAGGGATATTAGGAATAAATATTAATAATAGCTGGAACTTATTCTTTTCCCTTCCATCACTGACCAGATATAAGCTAGAAGGTATTGAAGCCCGTTGATACCTCATCCTCACTGGGCAAAGAGTAGGAGGGGACAAAGGAGGATCTATATAAGTTCTGGAGGGGTGAAAGGATGATTCTTGGCCCTATATGGAAACTTGAAGAGGTCCCCTAAGAAAATAATGGAAGAGGTCCCACTAGGAAAGAATGGTCCAATATGGAACCTTGAAGGGGTTCCTTTGGTAAAGGAACTAAAAATATATTTCCCTTTAGGAAATACAGCTCCAAATAATTTTCTGTGTAATTCTGACCTCTTCTGCTTATCTGCTAATTACATCAAAACTATCTATAATACACTCTATGACAACATTTGCAGTCTATAAAGCCCCTCAGGCACAAACTATCATACCTGAAAAGGTATGATATTGTGAAGATACCGTGCAGTCCATAGGATCCCCCGGGGCACTATCACACATGAAAAGGCATGATACTGTGAAGACAGATCACTCAGAGCAAGGAAGAGGCTCTGCAGGCTCTTTCTCCATCTACCCTGTCCCATCTCTACCAAGCTGTAAATATTGTCCAACTAGCCTCTCATTAAAGAAGATGAAGGAGTCTTCCTATTTGTATTTTTCAAGAATAAGGGGCTCCTTTTTTATCTAAGTATTTATTTCTTTATCATGGCCAATTAGCATTTGTTGAGTACTTTCAATGTGTGAAACATTGGGTGGCAGGCAAGATAACTTTTGTTATTCCAAAGGGGACCCATTACATTTTAGTACTGGATGGAAACTTACAGTTCAGCTAGTACTATGCTTTCCACATTTTCCTCATGGTTACATTGAAGTCTAGAGCGGACACATAACTCCTCCAAAGTCACCTGCCAGGCCAACCTCTGATCTACTCATAGCTCCATCCCACCCTTACCAACATCTCACAACTTGGTATCAACCTCTTAAAGCCTAATGGACTTCTATCTCCTAAGTTTGCCTCCTAATTATTCATCTCCTAAAACAGACATTACTGACTTTTATTGTGTGACCAGTGAGCATCACCAAATATGTAAAGGGAGGCTGAAAACGTAGTTACTTAAAATAACAATTTTCCTACTTCTCACAATTCTGTAGGTTAACTAGTGGTTCTTCTCTTTCACTTGGTATTGGCTGAAGTCACTCATGTGGCTGCATTCAACCGGCAGCTGGGATGTGCTGGAAGGTCCAGGAAGGCCTCTCATACATATCTAGGGCCTCAGTGCTGACTTGTGGCTGAGGCTGCTCAGTTTTTCTCCAGGAGGCCTCTTTCTACATTGTATCTCATTTTCCAGGTTTTCTTTATGTGGCTTCTGTCTCCAGTAGGATAACCTGTCCTTCCTTACAATATGGCATCGGGGTTTCAAGAGGGAGTGTCGCAAGAGGGTAAGCCCAATATGCAAGAGCCTATCAAGCCTATATAATTGTTGTTATATACAATTATACACGCCATACAATCATGCCATAAATGTTTTACATATTTTCTTCATCTTAAAAGCCTATATAGTTGTTAATGTCCCATTGGTCAAAGCCAATTATATAGCCAAGCACAACATCAGTTGAGAGAGGGACAAGGACATGAATACTCACAGGTATGGTTCACTGGGAGCCACTCATCTAACAATTCACCACACAAACTCTCTCCTGAACCTCAGAGGCCTATCCTATCTCTTTTCTTTTCTTTCTTTCTTTCTTTCTTTCTTTCTTTCTTTTTTTTTTTTTTTTTTTTTTGAGACAGAGTCTCACTCCACTGCCCAGATAAGTGCAGTGACATGATCATGGCAAAGCCCCATTTCCAACGACTACAAAATATTTGTTCCTAAATGTTTCACAGGCACCTCAAATTTCTCATCTCCAAGACCACTCTCACTCCCGCCCACATGAAATCACTCAATCCTGTATATTTTACTGCAGCAATTTCTGTTTAAATCCAGCTGTCTTCTCCAAGCCTGCTTTCCTTAATTCAATTCCTTCACTATCTGTCCATTCTTTACCAACTAGTATCACCTTCCACATAACAAATGTAAAAATGGCATATTAAGTCCTTGTCAAAAGGCAAGTAATGGGTCAAACTGCAGCTCCACAAAAGCTATGTCCACCAGAATCTGTGAATGTCACCTTGCTGGGAAGTGGGTCTTTGCAGATGTAATTAGGTTAAGGATCTCAAGATAAGATCATCCTGAATTTAGGGTAGGTTCTAAATTCAGTGATCCTTTCCTTATAATAGATGCACAAAAGAGAAGACACAGAGACACACAGAGGAGGAGGTGGTATGAAGACTGAGGTACACATGGAGTGATGGGTCTACAATCCAAGGAATATCCAGGATTACTGGCGGCCACCTCATTCTGGGAGAGAGCCATGAAACGGATTCTCTCAGAAAAAAAAAAAAAAAATCAGTCTTCTCAATGCCTTGATTTTGGAGTTCAGGTCTCCAGAACTGTCAGAGAATAAATTTGTGTTGTTTCAAGTCACCATGTTTGTGGTAATGTGTTACAGCAGCCCTAAGAAACAAATGCAAGAGCTTTCCTCAGTGCACCTTTATTTTCCATCTCTCTTCTTACCTCCTGCCATAACTCTCCAAGCATTCTCCCCTTCTCTCTTCTGGGCTTCTACTTGAAATGCTCTTTTCCCCTTCCCTGCTTCTCAAACTTCTCTTTTCCATTAACACCTATTTCAAATGCCACACATCCTATGGTTCCTGCTTCCCCAATAAAAAGCTGTGCTGTATCCTATGTGTCCTGCTTCCACACATTTTGGTCATCTACCTGCTATATACCATTGAACATCTGGTGTTTATTCAACCCAACACGATGCATTTAATTCTCCATTTAAAAAATATTTTGCATTTAAACACATCTTACTACTCCTTTGTCTCTTCTTTTATCAATTTAGAAATTGAAAGCACTCTAAGCCAGAAGCCCACCTACATTCATAGTTGTATTAAAGATTAATAAGTATCTAGAAGGTACGTTTTTAAAATTTCAAAGATATCTTGGTAAACGATAATGACCCATAAAGTTACAGAAAAAAATGAGCTTCAAAATCACGCCATAAATGTTTTACATATTTTCTTCATCTTAAAATCAATAGAGTATTTTTCACCAGAAAAATCAGCAATAATCAAAGTATCTTGAGGAAGAATAATTTGTTGATAAAAAATTGGTTGGTTTTTCATTATTGAAAATATTTTCTATATATTTGGAGACTCAAACTTAGTAGAATATGGATAAATTCAATATTTAAAATATTCCTTGAATCTTCATAAAGGTAACTTTGCTAAAATATCTTAAACCATCAACACTGTTGAGTTAAGACATTGACAATATAAAATAGTCTAAGAGTCATCTCTTTCCTCAAGGAACATGTACAGTCTAGCTAGGGAGGTAGAACGTTTACATTAAAGAACAATTGACAATACAAGATATTGTTGATGATGTCTGACAGACAAGAAAATCTATTTTCTAAAAATCAGACACATCCTTAAATACAATATGATATTATTTATATTCAATAGAATCCATAACCAATCCATAACAATAGTATTAATATTGAGAGTATAGACCTACTACTAATAGAACTAAAGGAGGAAAAAGCTGGAGGGAAAAATTCAACAACAGATTCTTTTTTCCTTCAACTTTTATTTTAAGTTCTGGGGTACATGTGCAGGGTGTGCAAGGGTGTGCAGGTTTGTTACCTAGGTAAAGGTGTGCCATGGTGATCTGCTGCACAGATCAACACATCACCTAGATATTAAGCCCAGCATGCATTAGCTATTTTTCCTGCTGCTCGCCCTCCCCTCGTCCCCCTGATGGGCCCTAGTGTATGTTGTTCCCCACTTCCCATGTCCATGTGTTCTGATTGTTCAGCTCCCACTTATAAGTGAGAACATGTGGTGTTTGGTTTTCTGTTCCTGTGTTAGTTTGCTGAGGATAATGGCCCCAGCTCCATCGATGTCCCTGCAAAGGACATGATCTTGTTCCTTTTTATGGCTGCACAGTATTTCATGGTGCATATCTATCAAATTTTCTTTATCCAGTCTATCATTGACAGGCATTTGGGTTGATTCCATTTCTTTGCTACTGTGAATAGTGTTGCAATGAACATACACATGCATGTATCTTTGTAACAGAATGATTTATATTCCTTTGAGTATATACCCAGTAATGGAATTACTGGGTCAAATGCTATTTCTGGTTCTAGATCTTTGAGGAATTGTCACACTGTCTTCCACAATGGTTGAACTAATTTACATTCCTACCAACAGTGTAAAAGCATGCCTTTTTCTCCACAAACTCACTAGTGTCTGTTGTTTCTTGGCTTTTTAATAATTGCCATTCTGACTGGCCTGAGATGGTACCTCATTATGGTTTTCATTTGCATTTCTCTAATGATCAGTGATGTTTAGCATTTTTCATATGTTTGTTGGGCACATGAATGTCTTCTTTTGAGAAGTGTCTGTTCATGTCCTTTGCCCATTTTTTAATGGGGCTGTTTGTTTTTTTTCTTGTAAATTTCTTTAAGTTCCTTGTAGACTCTGCATATTAGACCTTTGTCAGATGGATAGATTGCAAAAATTTTCTTCCATTCTGTAGGTTGTCTGTTCACTCTGGTGATAGTTTCTTTTGTTGCACAGAAGCTCTTTAGTTTAACTAGATCCCATTTGTCAATTTTTGCTTTTGTTGCAATTGCTTTTGGTGTTTTTGTCCTGAAATCTTTGCCACAGTGCCTATGTCCTGAATGGTATTGCTCAGATTTTCTTGTAGGGTTTTTATGGTTTTGGGTTTTACATTTAAGTTTTTAAAACATCTTGGGTTAATTTTTGTATAAAATGTAAGGAAGGGGTCCAGTTTCAATTTTCTGCATATGGCCAGCCAGTTCTCCCCAGCATCGTTTATTAAATAGGGAATCCTTTCCCCGGTGCTTTTTTTTGTCAGGTTTGTCGAAGATCAGATGGTTGTAAGTGTGCAGTCTTATTTCTGAGTTCTCTATTCTGTTACATTGGTCTATGTGTCCAACAACATATTTTAATTTAGGTTTTAATTCAGGGAGGTTATATAGAAGAAGAAGGGTAGAAATAAATATTAAGCACTGGTGCCTTTCTTCTTAATTGCCATGCCTTCATTCACTAAATCAAAAATAATTAATCATTCCAGCACTGTTTTGCACGTCTTATAGGAAAAATTTTATAAAAATTGAATATAAATGTCTTATCATTTAAAAGACAATCTCCATTAGTCTCATCTGTTATTTACGGCTTGATTCAAAGATGAAACGTTACTCCCAAGAGTAACTTCCACAGCAACTAATACATTAAAAAAAAAGCATGGCAACCCTCAATTATTTATTTTATTTTTTGAGTGATCATGATAAATCACAGACTACAGCAAGGCCAAGCAGCTCTAGTTTCAAATAAGCATTTTTTAAAAATACACTGTACAAGTTATCCATAAAACATTTGCAATGTTTTAATGTCAGAATTTATCTTTCCAAAATAAATACATCAAAATTAAAGATAGTTTGAACTTTGAGAAACTATGAATCTGTTGTCAAATTAATCTTATTAATATGCAATGTAATGTGAAATACTATTAACATAATTAGTTATCATTCTAGAAACTCTAATTACATCACAGCTACATGTTATAAAAACAGCTAATGATGTACCCTTGGGCACTGAAGAACCAATCAAGACAGAACCTGATGCTAGATACTCCTCCTGAAGTTTAGCTTCTGAAAGATTTTCTCACTTGTGTATACATACACATTTTTTGGCACATAACCTGCTTTTTAATGAGATTCTTGTATTTATAGGAAAACTTTTCTACATGCTATTTTATCACCAAGAAATAGACCAATGTAAATGTCTAACCAGTTTATAAGAGTAAAAGAAAATACAGAGAAAAAAATTGAGCAAATTATTCAATTCATGCTATACTATAATAATAAGGTAAAGAATTTGGTTAATTTCAGTCTCTCATCAAATATCCTTTTGAGCACAGTAGAAAGTGTCATTTGTTAACAATGACCAAAATGGCATCTTTCTCAACCTGGCTGCCTTTGCCTGCATTCTTTCACCCATCTCTTCAAACCGGGCTTACCAAATTTTCCTCTACTAAATGAGCTTAACCCTCCAAGGATATTCTGACACTGACCTTGGAGAGAGTTTTAAGCACTTTGTTTGTTTGTAGTAGTGACTTCACTGTATTGCTTCTAGCTCAGTCTTTTCTTTCTTCAGTTGCAAACAATTCTGGTGATTTTCTTTCAACATTTGTACAAGTAATTTTTTAAAAAATTATAAAAATTATCATTTCCACACTTACTGTCAAAGGTTTCCTCACAAAAGACCACCAAGGTTGAAATCATTTGCATTTCTGCAATATAACTCATACTTTAAATATGTATCAGAGACTACCCAGTACTTCCTAGGTTGACTTTTGTCATTTAGATTTCCAGTCGAAGTGGGAGCAGTGCTATCTGTCACATAGTCATAGTGAAGGCCATTGTGGGGAGCTTCAGGCGCAATGTCATCTCTGTTACCACCTTTAATTATTTTAAGTTGATCTCAATTTCCCTTTTTGCATATTCGTACTAGTATCAAGCAATGGTGGAGCAAGATGCCTCAGTTTCTACATCTGCAAAATGTGAATTATTAATTGAATTGTATTAAATGAGTTAATATGAGTACAGCACTTAGAACAGTATCTGTACAAAAGGAGCACGATTGAAAATAAAAGAAACAGAACAGTTTCAGTCACATAGTAAACTCTCAATAAATGTTAGCCATTCTATTATTATTGTTGTTATCATTAATTTAGCCACCAGTCCACATACCTGAAATACAATTTTAAAATACATATACATTTTTTAATGTAAAACCTTGTTTAAAACCATATGTCAACTAAAAAATGACAGAGTTCACAAATTTCAACCCTCGTGAAGTGTTGCAGCCTGCAGGGTGGCCATTCTGACACATTGGGAAGCATAATCTCTAGTCAGAAGCTGGAAACAGACACTTTGAGGGAAGGGCAAAGGGAACAGGAATTTATGCTTAGCAGGGTGGCCAAACATACATATTCAATCAGCTATAGGAGGAGTCATGAATATTTATGAAAGAAGAAACAATGTGCACGCACAGTTCAGCTTTATATCCCTTCATGGGGCCCACGTACAAAAAGCAGCAGCATTAGCATGGTCCAAGGGTGATGTTTTTGCTCTCTGATATCATGTAAAGCAGAGGACACAAAAACCCTCACTGTGCATTCTGGGTGGACTGGCCAGAACCACTCTGTGGTCGGTGGGGCAGCATCAAGTGGCTGGTTGTTGTCAGTGAAAGGGCTAGTTCCTGTTGAACTCTTAGGGAAGAGTTAGCCAGAGAGAAAGTGTAACAAGCCATATCTGACCTCTCACACAATCATGGCTGAGAACTTAGTTTTCAAGGTTACTCTGATCACCTTGGCCAAGAGATGGTCTGTTCAGTCAGTCGTGGGGCTTAGAATCTTATTTTTATTTCTCACATATTTTCTGCTAGTTAGGGGTAATTGAAAAATCACTGTACAGAAAAACAGAACTCAGTAGAACTAAATTTTTTTTTTTTTTTTTTTTTTTTTTTTGAGATGGAGTCTTGCTCTGTCACCCAGGCTGGAGTGCAGTGGCACAATCTCAGCTCAGTGCAACCTCTGCCTCCTGGGTTCAAACAATTCTCCTGCCTCAGCCCCCCAAGTAGCTGGGATTACAGGCATCTGCTACCACGCCTGGCTAATTTTTGTATTTTTAGTACAGACGGGGTTTCACCATGTTGGTCAGGCTGGTCTCGGACTCCTGACCTCAAGTGATCCACCCACCTCGGCCTCTCAAAGTGCTGGGATCACAGGCGTGAGCCACCTCACCCAGCCAGTAGAACTAAATATTTGAAGGAGCACAAAAGTGGTAGGAAATTGAACCAATTTGAGAAGCCAAAAAATAAAAACAAAAACCTTTTTAAGTACTGCTCAGAAAAATGACACACTTGTTTTTCCAAAGAATTGGCTATGCTGGTTTCCACAGACTGGCCAATAAAGCACATGTCCAGGGCAGGCATATAGATCCAAAGAGCCCTACCAGAAAGTGTGTGAATCACACTTTCCTGCTACAGTAGTTCATCATACCTTTGACTGGCTGTACAACTAATAACACCACATTCCCAAAATACATACAAAATAAGTTTCCTAATAACTTGCTGTGCAGGAAAATGTTCCTCTTTCTGGATTTTCATAAAATAATATGAAATTTAGTGACAGAAAAAAGTTCCGCAGATTTTGCTTTTGCATTTGACAAAATTTTTCAGTGACTTTCAGCTATACTTTTAGTTTTTCTCCTTTTATGAAAAAGATAACATATGCTTGTAAAAATTTAAACATAAGATTATATAAAGAAAAAATAAGTCTTCCATCTCCATTCCCAAGAAGCACATACTTATCAGTGTGGTATGTATCAACAGCCAATAGCTATATAGATACCTTCACATATACACAAACATACATATTCTTGTATGTATAGAAAAAAACTATATATAAAAGTGAGCCATTCTATAAGATCCATCAGAAATTTGCTTTCTTTACTCAATAGTGTATTATAGCTATCCCTCTATGTCAGAATAAATGAAACCTCAAAAGTATAAAAATCCAAAAAGGGCTTTTGTCTTCAAGTAAAATTAACACTCCAAGGTAAAAAGATCACGTTTATTCTAACCAGAATTACAAGAGAAATAACTTTCTTTTCTAAATCAGAATTTAACGTCAATGACAAATTATCTCCTTGAGTAGCTCAGAGAGGTTCTTGGATATAATTGTGGAATAGAACCTTCTAGTCCTAGCTATCAAATAATCTGTTATCTAATTTCTTTATGCTTCAAGTAAAACTGCACAATAATTTGATCACTAGCCCATAGTCAATCTAAACTTGGATTTTACAAAGGCTTGGTTTGTTGCTCACATATCAGAATGGGAGAAGTAGTCAAAGAGTAGGAAATGCTGATGGTTTTGCAAGCCAGAATGCAGACACAAGCAAGTCTGACATGGGAGCAGGCAGGCTGCAAGCAACTATACAAACTAGAAAAAAGAACAAAGCAACATTGACACATAGGTCATAACTGGTCGGGTTAACAGGTAAGTCAAAGAGCAGTGAGACTGGGTTCAACAGAAAGATTGTATGAAGCAAAAATACAAGCAAAAGGAAATGCATATGCATGTTTATGATAGACAGCTTTTTTTTTTTTTTTCAATTATTCACTACCCTCTTCCCTCTAAAAGAATGACAAACTATTGTCTTGTGACTTGCATTCCTTCTTCAGGGAAAGTATACCTTTTCATTTAATTGGCATTGGCCTTGACTACTTAAGTTTTGATCAGTGGAAGGTGAGTACCCATTATGTATGCCACATCTAAGCAGAAGCTTCATGAAACATCAGGAGCTTCTTCTGTGGCTCTTGGACTTTCCTTCTGCCACATGAATGGGAATGTCCATATAAGTACTTCTTTAACCTGGGTTCTAGAATGAGAAGACACTTGGAGCAAAACCACATCCAACCAGTCTCTATGCCATGTGAATGAGAAATATTAATAAATGCTTTGTTGTTGTAAGTCCCTGAGATTTTGTTACTATAGCAAGTTGACATACAGAAATTGGGACCTAGAAGTGAGGTGCTGCTGTCACCAAAATATATAGCCCTATATTGAATACCTGACAGAGAGTGGCATGGAAACTATTATCGGGAGCTGGAAAAATGGTGACCCATGTTATACACGTATAAAATATTTGGTGAAACTGTCACCTACAATACCTTAAACAGGTAAGAAATCTAATAAACATGGACATAAATATGGGAACAAAAGACGCTGTGGAGGGGGGTGTTTTAAAAACTACCTATCAGATACTATGCTCACTATCTGGGTGATGGCATCCGTACTCCAAACCTCAGCATCAAACAATATTCCCATGTAACAAATCTACACATGTACCCCATGCATCTAAAATAAAAGTTGAAATAAAAAAATAAAATAAACCTAAAGAATATACAGCTTCAGGTGAAGAAACTGAAGAACAAAATGTTACTAGTGTATTTGGTCATTACTAGCTGTGTTTATCAAGACTGTACAAGAAGTGAACTCAGAAAAAGAACTGGCCTATTTATAAGCAGTGATTCAAGGGAAAATAGAGAATCCAGAAATCCCAGAAGTTTCCGACCTGAAAGCTGCAACTATTTCTCATCTCAATTTCAGATGAAATTAAAAATAGTCTTGCGACAAAAGCCAATTAAAACTCAGTAATGGGGCAAATAAATGGCTCAGTAAAAAGAATGTGACTCCACGAAAGCCTGACAAGCACAAAGTAGGATAGACAAAAAGAACAAAAATCAAACAGATTTTCGGAGACAATTGTGCTATCAAAAGTACCACTATCCTAGGTTTTTAAAAGACTGTAACTTAATAAAAACAATCTTTGGGCTGAAGTCACCCGGAGACTTGACTGGATTGTATGGATCACTCTGTCTGGGCTCAGCTGGGACTCTGGAACCACTGAATCACTCAACTTCTCTCTCCCCATCTCCTGGCTGAATCAATCTTTCCCCTTTCCCCTCTTCCAATAGCCTCAGGCCTCTCTTTCTACATAAGGTTTCTCCACATAGTCTCTCCAGCAGGACTGCCGACCTTCTTACATGGTGGTGTAGATCTTCCAAAAAATGCAAAAATGTAAGCTTCCAGGTCTTAATGCTTAGGATCTGAACTAATATAACATCACTTCTATCACATTCTATTGTTAAAGTAATCAAAGTCAACCCAGATTCAGTGTGAGAGAGTTCTACACAAACGCATGAACAGCTGGAAGCATATGGTTTATCAGGGGCCATCATTAGAGACGAGATACCATAATGCACAATAAATAAATATTTATTGAATAAGCTAATGAATGATAATCCACTGTAACAGACCACATTCTTATTTATGGCAGAAGATGGGCATACGTGGTTTAAAATGACCACTCTATTTTTATGATCAAACAGTAATTTATAGAGCCATGATTTTCACATAATACTATTCCAAATACTTACCAAAAAAGGAAAACAAACCAAAAATAAACCTCTTGGTAAGATTAAAACAGAAAAATTCCATGTAAAAATTTTTATTTTATAGGATTGTTGCAGTTTTCAGAGAAGGACAGAAAGTGAAACATGAGGAAGTGGTTGGATAGACGACACTCCTTAAAAGTTTATAAATCTGGCCAGAACCCCACATAAAAGTAGGAAAATCAGATTTAGGGAAACCAGGACCCATGTTCTAGTTCCAGTTTTGAGAACTAACATTAAACTGTTTGATTTTGGAGAAGTTTCTGGGCCTCAGTTTTCTCAACTTTAAAATGAGCAATCCCACTACTGGGTATCTACCCAAAGGAAAAGAAATAATTGTAACAAGAAGAAACCTACATCTGTATGTTTCTGCATTCAAAGATATGGTCACCCTCCGTGTCCACCAATGGATGACTGGATAAAGAAAATGTCAGTCGGGCGTTGTGGCTCACACCTGTAATCCCAGCACTTTGGGAGGCCGAGGTGGGCAGATCGCAAGATCAGGAGTTCGAGACCAGCCTGGCCAAAGAGACCAGCCTGACCAACATGGTGAAACCCAGTCTCTACTAAAAATACAAAAATTAGCCAGGCATGGTAGCAGATGCCTGTAATCCCAGCTACTCGGGAGGCTGAGGCAGGAGAACTGCTTGAACCCAGGAGGCAGAGGTTGCAGTGAGCCAAGAGCACACCATTGCACTCCAGCCTGGGTGACTAAAGCAAGACTCCAGCTCAAAAAAAAAAAAGAAAGAAAGAAAGAAAAGAAAAGAAAATGTCATATATAGACACAACTGAATATTATTCAGCCATAAAAAATCATATCTTGTTCAGCAACATGGATAAAACTGGAGGCAATTAACTTTAATGAAACAAGTAAGACACAGAAAGACAAATACCTCATGCTGTCACTTAAAAGTAGGAGCTAAATAACTCTTTCACATGGGCATAGACCGTGAAATGATAGACAACGGAGACATGGAAGGGAGAGGGAGAAAAGAAGGTGGATGATGAGAGATTACTTGATGGGTACAGTGTACGTTATTTGGGTGATGGATACCCTAAAATCCTGACTTCACCACTAAGTAATCTATGCATGTTAACAAAATTTATACAAATTTTAAAAACCAAAAATAAAATAAAATAAGAGTATGGAAACGGTACATTTTCAAACATTTTCTAACCTCCGTACACTTTATTTGAAAGTAGTTTTATACTTAGGAGTAGGGAGGAAGGATGTGGAGGAGTAGGGAAGGTGTCCCACTCCTCCTCAATCAGAGTGGTTCTGTTTTACACACTGAGTTTTTTTTTGTTTTGTTTTGTTTGTTTGTTTTTTGGAGGATGGCTGCATTTAAACAAATGGTTCCGCAAATAAAATATATTTGAAAATGAGAGATTTGGCCCAACCCCTCCCATTTTATAGATGAGGAAATACTGTCCTTTTCTGCACTGAAACACCCCACCTCTGCCTTTCATGCAATCCCTGCCTCACATGATGGTGCCCCACTCTGACTTGCCTTACTCTCATAGTATTATGTGTTTACATGAATCCCCACTTTGTGGGGAATGAGGAATTCAAGCTGAGGAAATGCATGAAATTGTGATTTCAAACTCAAGTTAATCATAATGATCACCAAGTGAAAAATGCAAAGACGAAAATTTGATTCTAAATTCTAATCTATGTTAATATTTTAGAAGAATGTGATGAGGAAGAAGAATAAGCAAAACGTAAATGCTTAAAATTATGCTGTATTATATACATCTTGTAGGACACGAGAGTTCAATTCAAAAAATTATTCTTCTTGAAAAATAAATGGTGGCTGGGCGCAGTGGCTCACACCTGTAATCCCAGCACTTTGGGAGGCCAAGGCGGGCAGATCACAAGGTCAGGAAATCAAGACCATCCTGGCGAACACGGTGAAACCCTGTCTCTACTAAAAACACAAAAAAATTAGCCGGGCGTGGTGACCGGTGCCTCTAGTCCCAGCTGCGCAGGAGGCTGAGGCAGGAGAATGGCGTGAACCTAGGAGGTGGAGCTTGCAGTGAGCCAAGATGGCGTCACTGCACTCCAGCCTGGGTGACAGAGTGAGACTCCATCTCAAAAAAAAAAAAAAAAAGAAAAGAAAAAGAAATGGTATGTTGTTTCCCACAAGACCTACTGACTAGAGGTTTACATCTGGGAAGTACTTCACTCAGTAGTCTAAAAAAATTTGAAGAATACAGGATCTAACAATGTTCCACTGCTTTCTGAAGAGTTCTCTCTGTACCTTCTGTAACACACAAATAATTGCCAAGTTAATTAATCTCACATTTTCACTTCAATTAAATGAAACAACTCTTTGTCCTTTTAGATCCTTATGAAGATATAAATTAGAATTGCCTATGCTAAAAGTGATCAATGTTCCTATATAATCATCCAATGGTCTACATATTTTTAAATATATTTTTGCTGGTATGTTATCACCGTAACATTTCCTGGTCACTAAAGTCTCCTGGTTCATGTTAACGGTACTATAAAACAAAAATACTTACTTTTTCAGATTTCATCATGATAGAAATCTCTTCTCTGATTAATATGAATCCTTTTCCTACTGGATATTTAATTCAAGTGTAGGAGACATTTTCAGACTTTAACCACTTGACAACTGTAAAGAGTTGTAAAAGTTAATTATTATTTCCTCTGCTCTGTCAGAGTACACCTAATTTAGACGGAAGTGCACTCAAAGAGTAATTTCCTTAGAGGTTCTCATCTTTCACAAAGTAGGCGTTGCACAGATACGGTGACCATATCAGTTAGGGTTTGAGCAGATAAGCAGTACCACTATGATTGATGTGAATAAGGAATTTATTATAGGAATTAGGCCTTCCACAATTTGGGGAGCAGTTGAGGAGATAAAGGTCGAGAAAGGGACAGTTTAAACTATCAGAGGAAAGTCAGTAAGACCACAAAGCAGAACTAGTGAAGAAGACGATGGGAGGTTGTTGGTGTTACAGAAAAAAATTATTCCGACACTGCTTAAAGACAGGAAGAAGGATGTTACTGAAGAAGAGACTACTACAATGAGAGTTTTGCAGTAGGGAGAAAGATTGAGCTCAACTATAAATACAACAAGGTCAAGTGGAGTTTATAGCTAAGAAGCGGGGTGGAAGCTCAGTGGATGAAAAAGCACTAAGAGGAAACGCCAGGTGTAAGAGGCGATTCTGGCCAAACTGACTTAACAGGATACTTGCTGAAGGCAGGCCAGGGGATTAGATTAAAAAGCTGAGGGGTGAGGAATTTTATCAGATACCAAGGGTGGGAGATTTTTGCTAAACTAATTTAGCACAATTCTTGCTAAAACTGTAGTAAGTGGATCAAACACAGAGACCAAGATCAGGGCCTAGTCGAGAAGACAGTTTAGATGAGCCTGACTCAAGTCTGGTCAAAGGATCTTTATTAATGGCTCTGCATCTAGCAGTGGGCCTAAGGTTGTTGTAGATCAGCAGAGCAAGTACTTGGAAAGAAAGCTGCAAGCCAAACAGAGAGAGCAATGACAAGCCTGTGAGGGTAAACTGGTACCTGTGTTGTCTGTTTCTCCCCATTTCAAATCTGGATGATATGAGTGGCCTGAAAAACCTAGGCCCTTTCCCCTCGAAGCTCCACACAGTCCTGGCCCAAGACTCAGAGAAGCTATAAAAGAATACGCGGCAGGAGTTGGAAGAGCTGTTGTCCCATCACACAAAGGTGAGCCAACAGATTAGTTACAAGTATAATTTGTACCTGGGGCCCTGAACTGACCTTCCAAATGTCAAAGTTTCTGCCTGACCCATTTTGAATCTCAAACAAATTTCTCTGGTGACCAGCCCTAACTGAGGACAATATAGAGAATAATTTGGAAGATGCAGTTCCAGCTTAGCTAAACTGGCACAGTATAAAATCCCCACCACACCCAAAAGTCCCTTCATGCAAATTCATCCTAAAATGGACTTAAGCCTCTTAGAAATAATATATATTCAATAATAACGCCTATCACAATAAAGTATTTTCATTATTGCATTCATTTGCAAACTTTCTTCCAACTTTTATTTCTTGACAGGAAACATTGCTATCAGCAAAGAGATACTTATTTTGCTCTAAGGTAAACATAAATTCAAAGCAAATTCAACACATTATTTCTAACTGCAATTTTTTAAATGGAAGTCTACTTAATATTTCTCCATGTCTACCCACCTGCCTTTTTCTTTTTTTTTTTTTTTCTTTTTTTTTTTTTTTGAGACGGAGTCTCGCTCTGTCACCCAGGCTGGAGCGCAGTGGCCAGATCTCAGCTCACTGCAAGCTCCTCCTCCCGGGTTTACACCATTCTCCTGCCTCAGCCTCCCGAGTAGCTGGGACTACAGGCGCCCACCACCTCGCCCGGCTAGTTTTTTGTATTTTTTAGTAGAGACGAGGTTTCACCGTGTTAGCCAGGCTGGTCTCGATCTCCTGACCTCGTGATCCGCCCTTTTCGGCTTCCCAAAGTGCTGGGATTACAGGCTTGAGCCACTGAGCCCGGTCCCACCTGCCTTTTTCATCTCAACTCTCCTCATACCATCTTTCTTCTACTTCCCATAAGTCAAAAGTATTCAAGCTCCACATCTGGGGGCCTCTTACTTCCCCATGCAATATGGCTTTTATCAATGCCACCACGTTCATCTGTCAGGGTTGTAGAAATACAAACTGTAATTATAAATGTGGATGGAGTTCAAGTTCTTTCTCAGAGAGCTCTCTGGCATCATGCCAATTAGGATAGGAGGTACATCACCTAATTCTACATATTTGCACACCTAACTGAGCTCTGAGACTGGTAACATCCTTAGCACACTCTTGGAGTCCCTACAGATGTCTCTGCCCTTATCAGATAATTCCTTCAGGGAGAGAATAACAAGCTCAGCTTTTTCTGAACCCTCCCTGGGCCCCCACAGGCACTCTTCCTACACAATACTGACACTGGGCTCCATGAGGAGTGCATTCTCCCCGACTTACCAGATACATTAAGAGTAAGGCTGGGCACTTAGCAGATTTAATGGAACCATCTGGAAATCACTGTTTGTCAATATGTTCCCCTCACTCTGAGAACTCTGTTAGGATATCTTCACAGGAGGCATATGCTAATATTTTTTTCATTTTATTTTATTTTGAGACAGGATCTCACTCTGTTGCTCAAGCTGAGTGTAATGGCATAATCACAGATCACTGCAGCCTTGACCTCCCAGGCTCAAGCAATTCTCCTGCCACAGCCTCCCGAGTTGCTGGGACTACAGGCACATACCACCATGGACAGCTAATTTTTGTATTTTTTGTATTGATAGGGTTTCACCATGTCGACCAGGCTGGCCTCCAATTTCTGGGCTCAAGTGATCTGTGCACCTTGGCCTCCCAAAGTGCTGGGATTACAGGCATGAGCCACTGCACCTAGCCCACTAATATCTTAACTTGCTAAAATATTATCCCTATGATAATGGTGAAAAGCCACAAGGAATTGGAGCAGAAGATCCAAGTCTTGGTTCTGGTGCCAGATCTCTCTAGGTGTCAACATAGAAGGTAAAACCCACATCACAGGGGCATTGTTGTGAAGTGTAAATGAGGTAACACATGTCTTATCATTACCCATAATGATTCCAGACCTAGTCCACTACCCATCCCTTTGGTACGGACTCAGCTTCTCCTTCAAGCATTGGGTCATATCATTTTGGTGATACAATACTTGCAGGACTGCATAGCTGCTTCAGGGGCTGCCTCACACTACACAAAGTCACTGTTCCCTTCCACCCGGGCCCTGCTGTAGACCTGCCCCACCATGTGTCTCTTATATTTGCTGAAAGGTGGGGGCTCTTTCCACATTTATGACGAAGGTTTTGGGATTTTTTCTCCCCCTCTCTCAGTGTCCCTGCTATCCTTCCCTGCAAATCTAGCTTCATATTACTCAGGATTAGCAGAGTATCTTAATGCAGGAAGATTACATGTTATATGACATAAATATTTAACAACATTGGACTTGCTTTTCTCCTTCTCTCTTTTATGTCAGCCAAGGTCAACAATTTGCTCTTTTTTCCCAAAAATATTCCTAAGGTAAGATCAATTATGTGACCTTATTTTCCCTACTTTTTTAAAAGTTGCTTTAAGTATTATTTATAATAAAAAGCAAACATGTAACCAAGCACAACTTAATGAAAATTAAAGCTAATGTCTTCTATATTTACATTTAAATTACAGAGAAATAAGTATGTGGAAACCATCATCAATAGTAGTTGTTAGGCTTATAAAATACTTTGTGCACATAGAGACTACTGAACCACAACAGATTTTAGTTTCCTTCCTTCTCCTCCTCCATCCTGACCCATCCCCATCCTTAGCAAGCCAACAAAAGCGAGTTCAGACTCTGAAGGGCTCCTGATCAGTAGATCACACATAATAAAAAATACCAACCTTTATTTTAAAATGTTAAACTTACTACAGGCTGATCAGAAAAGATCAAATATGACTTCTTTAAACGTGCAATTTTTGAAATTAGAAATTTTGGCTTATAACGTATTTCTGAAGTGAAGATGTTGCCCGCTTCAAATATTGAATAAGATCTTCTCTTTCACTTTTCTTATTTATTTATTTATTTATTTATTTTTATTATACTTCAAGTTCTAAGGTACATGTGCATAACGTGCAGGTTTGTTACATATGTATACTTGTGCCATGTTGGTGTGCTGCACCCATCAACTCATCAGCACCCATCAATTCATCATTTATATCATGTATAACTCCCCAATGCAATCCCTCCCCCCTCCCCCCTCCCCATGATAGGCCCCAGTGTGTGATGTTCCCCGTCCCGAGTCCAAGTGATCTCATTGTTCAGCTCCCACCTATGAGTGAGAACATGCGGTGTTTGGTTTTCTCTTCTTGTGATAGTTTGCTAAGACCAGCAAAGATCATTTTTAGTTCCAGGGATATATTTCTTTCTTTCTTTTTTTTTTTTTTTTTTATTTTGAGACGGAGTTTTCCTCTTGTTGCCCAAGCTGGAGTGCAATGGCACAATCTTGGCTCACTGCAACCTCTGCCTCCCAGGTTCAAGCCATTCTCCTGCCTCAGCCTCCCAAGTAGCTGGGATTACAGGTGCGCACCACCACGCCTAGCAATTTTTTGTATTTTTAGTAGAGACGGGGTTTCACCATGTTAGCCAGGCTGGTCTTTAATGCCTAATCTCAGGTGATATGCCTGCCTTGGCCTCCAAAGTGCTGGGATTACAGGTGTGAGCCACCATGTGCAGTCCTAGGGATATATTTCTTTGGGTTCTCCAAATATTCCATCAAAGTCTCTTCTCCCCATACAATACCTACAAAGGTGAAGGTAAGTTTTAAGTTTGTGTAGTTACATTTGTAGGGCTTACTTTCTGATCTGACCTACATATGTGAACAAAAGATTAATGTTGGACTCAGTAGGGAGGTTATTTTAACTGAGACTTACAGATTCTGACCTATAAGAAATTTCCAAAATTCGTCTTCACTCCTTGGCTTCTCTGTAGAAATCCAATAGTCGCATACTGTTTAGGGTCTTCTACGGTAAACCAGTAAACTACCACCAAAGACATGTTATGCTTAAGCAGTTCCTCATCCTCCAAGAATCACAGTGAGTTCCTTCTAGAAAAGGTCTTAGAGATCATGTAATCCAATCTCTAATTTTGCAGATTAGTAAACGATGGTCCAAAACTTGCCCTAAGATTACAAAGCTACCTAGAGTCATGAATTTATGACTACTAACTCATGTTTCCATGTGTTTTCTACCTATCCTACCAAGCTGCCTGTATCCAGATCTCCATCAAAATCCACGATTTCAAAAATCCAGTTTTAAGAAAATAGAGAAAGGTTCCTTTTTTTCTTTCTAAAACCAGTCAAAATGATCATGGAGAAAGAAAAACAGAAATGCTACCTTCCCTTTTGATAAAACTTTTGAGGAAGCACCTATTATAATTGTTATAATTAGAAGCCTACCAAGGACATGAAACCTGGACCCCAGAGTGGAATGACACTTTTCACTAACCATCTCTCCAACATAGGTGACACACTCTGAAAGGCAAAGGCATAAGCCTTTGTTTAGCTCAAAAAGAATAGGACATATCAGCTGGCCATGAAAATCTTCTTAAATTCAGTTTGACACCATGGAGGACCAGGGGAGCCAGGATGAATGAAGAAAACATAAATATGTCCTCTTTGAAAGAAGGACTCTAACTTACATTATAGGGTACAAGAGAAACTGCAAAGGTAACATAACCCCAGGCCTGCCAGTCTTTGCCACCTGAAGTAAAGAGCCAAATAACAGCCCCACCAAAACATACACCCATACACGCTCAGGCATATGTTATCTCTAACGTAACTATGGGTAAGGAAGACGTCAAAACTAACCAGAAAACTCAGACCATCATCCTTATTTTCTTTTGGCAAATAACTAGTCCAAAAAGATTATCTTCATCAGAAGGTGGATAATAATCAAAAATAACCAGCACAAGAAAGTACTGAAAATACACACAATACACACAGTATATACACACACATACACACACATCACATATATACACACAGCAGAAAGGAATATGAAAAACAAAAGTTAGGCCAGGCATGGTGGCTCACACCTATAATCCCAGCACTTAGGGAGGCTGAGGCTGGTGGATCTCTTGAACTCAGGAGTTCAAGACCAGCTTTGGTGACATGGTGAAATCCCATCTCTACAAAAAATAGAAAAACAAAATGGCCAGGCATGGTGGTGCACATCTGTGGTCCCAGCTACTCGGGAGGCTGAGGTAGGATGATCAACTGAGTCCAGGATGTCAAAGCTGCAATGAGCTGAGATTGCACCACTGCACTCCAGCCTAAGCAACAGAGTGAGACCCTGTTTCAAAAAACAAAATCGAAATGTTAAATGAAAAATACACATCAGAAGTTATGTGTTAATAAACAGGCAGATGAAAATCACAACCACATTTCCATGGATTCAAAAAAGGCCATTATGAATTAAGGGCTCAAAGTAGAGTGTTCTAGTCTGTTTTCACACTGCTGTAAAGAAATACCCAAGACTGAGTAATTTATAAAGGAAAGAGGTTTATATGTCTCACAATTCCACATAGCTGAGAAGGCCTCAAGAAACTTACCACCATGGTAGAAGGTGAAGAGGAAGCAAGCACCTTCTTCACAAGGCAGCAGGAGAGAGAAGCATGAAAAGGAGGAATTTCCAAACACTTATAAAGCCATCAGATATTGTGAGAACTCACTATCATGAGAACAGCATGGGGGAAACTGCCCCCATGATCCAATCACCTCCCACCAGCTCCCTCCCTCCACATGTGGAGATTATGGGGATTGCAATTCGAGATGAGATTTGGGTGGGGACACAGAGCCAAACCATGTCATTCCACCCCTGACCCCTTCCAAATCTAACATCATTTTTACATTGCAAAACCAATCATGCCTTCTCAACAGTCCCCCAAAGTCTCAACTCATTTCAGCATTAACTCAAAAGTCCATAGTCAAAAGTCTCATCTGAGATAAAGTGAGTCCCTTCCTCCTATGAGCCTGTAAAATCAAAAGCAAGTTATTTACTTCCTAGATATAATGGGGATACAAGCAATTGGTACATACACCCATTCCAAATGGGAGAAATTAGCCAAAACAAAGGAGCTACAAGCCCCATGCAAGTCCAAAATCCAGCCAGGCAGTCAAATCTTAAAGCTCCAAAATGATCTCCTTTGACTTGATATCTCACATCTGGGTCGTGCAAAAGATGAGTTCCCATGGTCTTGGGCAGCTCCACTCCTGTGGCTTTGCAGGGTACAGCCCTGCTCCTGGCTGCTTTCACAGGCTGGCATTGAGTATCTGTGGCAAAACAGTCACACATGCAAGCTGTTGGTGGATCTACCATTCTGGAGTCTGGAGAATGGTGGCCCCCTTCTCATAGTTCCATTAGGCAATGCCCCAGTGGGGACTCTGTGAGGGGGCTCCAAGCCCACATTTCCCTTTCACACTGCCCTAGCATAGGTTCTCCATGAAGGCTCTGCCCCTACAGCAGACTTCTGCCTGGACATCCAGGTGTTTCTATACATCCTGTGAAACCTAGACAGAGGTTCCCATACCTCAATTCTGGACTTCTGTGTGTCTGCAGGCCCCACACCACATGGAAGCTTTCAAGGCTTGGGGCTTGCGCCCTCTGAAGCAATGGCCTGTGTTGTACCTTGGCCCTTTTTAGCCATAGTTGGAACTGGAGTGGCTGGGAAGCAGGGCACCAAGTCCAAAGGCTGCACAGAGCACAGAGCAGCAGTGGGGCCCGGGGCCTGGCCCACAAAATCATTTTTCCCTCCTAGGTCTCAGGCCTGTAATTGGAGGGGCTGCCTTGAAGGTTTCTGACATGCCCTGGAGATATTCCCCCATTGTCTTGTTGCTTAACATTGTCTTGCCAATTAACTCCTTGTTACTTGTAGAAATTTCTGCAGCCAGCTTGAATTTCTCCCCAGAAAACAGGTTTTTCTTTCTTTCTTTCTTTCTTTCTTTTTTGAGACAGAGTCTCGTTCTGTCACCCAGGCTGGAGTGCAGTGGTGCAATCTCGGCTCACTGCAAGTTCCATCTCCCAGGTTCACGCCGTTCTCCTGCCTCAGCCTCCAGAGTAGCTGGGACTACAGGCTCCCGCCACCACGACAGGCTAAGTTTTTTTGTTTTTCTGTTTTGTATTTTTAGTAGAGATGGGGATTCACTATGTTAGCCAGGATGGTCTCGATCTCCTGACCTCATGATCTGCCCGCCTCGGCCTCCCAAAATGCTGGGATTATAGGCATGAGTCACCGCACCTGGCCCAGGTTTTTCTTTTCTACCACATGTTCTGGCTGTAAATTTTCCAAACTTTTATGCTCCGTCACCTCTTGAACACTTTGCTGCTTAGAAATGTCTTCTACCAGATACCCTAAATCATTTCTCTCTCAAGTTTGAAGTCCCACAGATCTCTAGGGCAGGGGCAAAATGCTGCCAGTCTCTTTGCTAAAGCATAACAAGAGTGACCTTTACCGCAGTTCCCAACAAGTTCCTCATTTTCATCTGAGACCACCTCAGCCTGAACTTCATTGTCCACGTCATTGTCAGCATTTTGGTCAAAATCATTCAACAAGTTTCTAGGAAGCTCCCAACTTTCCCACATCTTCCTGTCTTCTGAGCCCTCCAAATTGTTCCAACATCTGCCCATTACCCAATTCCAAAGTCTCTTGCACACATTGTTTTGTTTTGTTTTTTTAAGACAGAGTCTCGCTCTGTCGCCTAGGCTGTGGTGCAGTGATGCGATCTCAACTCATTGCAACCTCCGGCTCCGGGGTTCAAGCAATTCTCCTGCCTCAGCCTCCCAAGTAGCTGGGACTACAGGTGCGTGCCACCACACTCAACTAATTTTTTGTATTTTTAGTAGAGACGGGGTTTCATCGTGTTAGCCAAGATGGTCTTTTTTTTTTTTTTTTTTTTTTTTTTTTTGAGGCGGAGTCTCGCTCTGTCGCCCAGGCTGGAGTGCAGTGGCCAGATCTCAGCTCACTGCAAGCTCCGCCTCCCGGGTTCCCGCCATTCTCCTGCCTCAGCCTCCCAAGTAGCTGGGACTACAGGCGCCCGCCACCTCGCCCGGCTAGTTTTTTGTATTTTTAGTAGAGACGGGGTTTCACTGTGTTCGCCAGGATGGTCTCGATCTCCTGACCTTGTGATCCGCCCGTCTCGGCCTCCCAAAGTGCTGGGATTACAGGTATGAGCCACCGTGCCTGGCCATCTCTTACACATTTTTAAGTATCTTTACAGCAGTGCCCCAAACCCCTGGTACCAATTTACTATACTAGTCCATTCACACTGCTATAAAGAAACACCCGAGACTAGGTAATTTATAAAGGAAAGAGGTTTAATTGACTCACAGTCATATGTCTTGGAGGCCTCAGGAAACTTATAATCATGGAGAAAGATGAAGGGGAAGCAAGGTACCTTCTTCATAAGGTGACAGGTGAGAGAAGTGTGAATGAGGAGCTTCCAAATACTCATAAAACCATCAGATCTCATGAGAAATCAATGACTATCACAGGAACAGCATGAGGGAAACCACCCCTATGATCCAATCACCTCCCACCAGGTCCCTCCCTCGACATGTGAGGATTATGGGGATTATAATTCAAGACGAGATTTGGATGGGGACACAGAGCCAAACCATATCATAGAACTACAAAGGCGCAAGTAGAAAATGATAAAACAGAAACACATAAATGACAGCAAAAAGGGACAATGCTACTGCTAGCACAATCAGACTTCAAAATACTGATAAAAATACTGATAAAAATGAATAAAAACTGGAAAAAATAGTTTTAAATGATCACTCTAGCTATCAGCCCTAAGGTCAAATGACAGATACAGAAGATCCTCAGACAAGGAGATACAAGATCTGTACAACTGGTGGCCCAAGTAAGACTTTTAAAAAACAAATGAAATAGAGTAAAACTATTACAACATATAATTCAAGAAAACTTTCAAAAATAAAAGCACTGAATCTATCAACTGGAAGAATACAACATGTCCCAGGAGATACTGAAATTGATCAATCAAGGCCTAGATATAGCCTAGCAAATTTGCTAACTCTCAGTAAGACTTTTACTGAAACATAGAGAGAAAAGAATAAAATAAAAAACCAAGTAACTCATAATGGAAAGCCATCAGGGTGGTTTAATATTTCTCCAAACAATAATTCAACATAAAGCATATAAAATCCTGAGCAATTAAAATGTCTCCCAATAATTTTATGCCCAAATTATCACTCAAGTGTAATAACAATCCCCAGCTGTTTTTAAACATCCAAAAACTGGGACAATATAGTTCCAGTAATACTTTCTTATTGTTATAACTAATAGAAAAACCATCCACCAACCAAAAGATAAATGAAGATAATATGGTAAAATCTGGGAACACTCACTGGTACAATTTAAATGTGGAACAAATATTAAAAACAACTGTGGTAATTATGGTTACACGGGGTGTAAATGATATATGGCATATCAGAGTAGAAATAACAACATACCTTAGTGGTAAGAGTGCGAGACTATGAAAAATGGGAGGTTGTATAAATATTTTGACTTTGTCATCCCTCAGAGTGGAGGATAAGCAGATGTTGCTTAATGTAGATCAATCTAATTATAGAGGCACATGGATATTCTTTAAAGTATAAATATGACTATCAAAATTATCAAAAAGAATAATATTGCCAAATAAATGTAGTCGGTAGAGGGACAGGAATAGGAGAAGGTCAGGAAAAGTGAACATACATAATTTCCTTACCACTCATAATGGTAAATATTTCTTTTGAACTATTTGAATTTTTGTATAATGTAAGCATTTCAAGATATTTTTAAAGTTATTAATACATTTATGATTCAATGTGCTCCTACTGTATCCATTAACAAGATTTGACATGACAATAGGCAAAAGATGAAGACTTAAATCCCTTATAAGATAGTTTAGCTAAATATGCTAATCTCATGATACAATTTCTTTAAAGGCCCAAGAAAACCAGAGTTTGTATCCTAGTTCCACCATTTATTAGCATAGAATCCTGGAAAAATCATGAATTAATTCAAACAACTTGTTTCTAAAACCTGCTTCAATTATCACTGCCCAAAAATGCAAGTGGCACTTCAATGCACTATAAAGACATTATTCTCAAAAGAAAAATTTTATCCATTTACTGATGTTTTTAAAAACACTGTATGGCCAGGCACGGTGGCTCACACCTGTAATCCCAGCACTTTGGGAAGCCAAGGCGGGCAGATCACTTGAGGCCAGGAGTTCAAGATCAGCCTGGCCAACTTGGTGAAACCCTGTCTCTACTAAAAATACAACAGTAAAAAAAATTAGCCACACGTGGTGGTGCATGCCTGTAATCCCAGCTACTCCGGAGGCTGAGGCAAGAAAATAGCTTGAATCTGGGACACAGAGGTTGTAGTGAGCGGAGATCACAACACTGTACTCCAGCCTGGGTGACAGAGTGAGTGAGACTCCATCTCAAAAAAAAGAAGAAGAAAGAAAAACACAATATATATGGTTCAACATCACCAGTTATTAGGGAAATGAAAACCAAAACCACAAGATAGCACTTCAAACCCATTAGGATGTCTGTTATCACAAAAACAGAAAATAAATGTTGGTGAGAAGTTGGAGAAATTAGAACCCTTGTGTATTCTAATTCACAATGGAGTTGTGGAAACATAAAATGATGCAACCACTATGGAAAAGGATATGGTTGTTCCTCAAAAAATTAGACACAGAATTATCATAGGATTCAGCAATTCCACTTCTGGGTATATACCCAAAGGAATGAAAACAGGGACTCAACAGATATTTGTACACCCATGTGCATAGCAGCATTAGTCACAAGAGTCAAAAGGTGGAAGCAACCCAAGTCTCCATCAATGGATAAATAGATAAACAAAATGCTATCTACATATAATAGAATAGTATTCAGTCTTTAAAAAGATAGAAATGTTGACACATGTTACAACATAGATGAACCTTGAAGACATTATGCTAAGTGATATAAGCCACTCACAAAAGGACCAATACTGTATGATTTGATTCCACTTATATTAGGTACCTAGGGCAGTCAAATTCACAAAGTCACAAAGTAGAATGCCAGTTGCCAGGGGCTATTCAATGGGTACAGAGTTTCAATTTGAGAAAATGAAAATGTTCTGGAAATGGATGGTGGTGATGGTTACAAAACAATGTGAATGTGCTTAAAATGACACAGAATTCTACAGTTAAGACGGTTAAAATGGTAAATTTTATCTCATATATATTTTGCTACAATTTTAAAAACCACATAATATAAGATTATTGCTATAATCATGAGTTTCATAAAACTATATTCTATACAAGTCATATGGGATGAAGAATCTTTAAAATTGAGAATTTCTGTAATCTTCTGAAAATAAAAATAGTATAATTATTTGAAACAGAAAGGTCATACACAGAAAATAAAATACAGTTGACAGTGCACCACAATTTTTATTAACACTGAACCACTGACTTCCTGGTTCTTCTTAGTTTTTGAAGTCTGTTTTTAGCTAAGCTGTGCTAATGTACTTTTTAAATCCTTGTTTAGTTTTAAGTCAACTTATTTTAAAATCCTAGCACAATTAACATAGTAAGCTACTTATTATTCTTATTTCATCAGCAGAACAAATAAATAATAATATTATATCCTCAATTTAGTCACAAATATTACTTAAACAATCTGATTTACGGAAATTTTATTTCTAATTCTTAAATAACATTAAAACCAAGCCTTATACAGCTTTCAACCACTGGCAACAATCTATATAATAAAAGACATATTTGTTATAAGTTTTAATAGTTTTTCAAATCAATGCTATTAAGGAATAAATTCCTCAAATTACTGACAGTTAGAGGAACAATATTGGCTTAAGACTGCTCTACAAATTAGAAGTTCAAAAATTGTGCTTATAACAGGATAATAATAATAAAATGACTCTACAGAGAAATACTACTCTAAAAATTAAAAAGTCATATAAATGCTAACAATGAAGATGAGTTAAAAACTGATCTATTCAGTAGCCTATCAACTGAGAATCCTACTGCAATAACGGCAATGCAAGTTTAATACTACCTGCCAGAGTAAGCACAGACTCCATAGTCCCTTTGCTTCAGACACCAGCTGCAAGCTCAGGGGCCCCTAAGCCACCCAAACTTCCAACTAATTGGCTACAAATTTAGGGGTTCCCACAACCTCATCAACATCAATAATTTATCACTAGAACAACTCACAGAACTTAGGAAAGAACTATACTTGCAATTACAGTTGTATTATAAAGGATACAAATCAGGACTAGTCAGAGGAAGAGACCCATAGGGTGACAGCTGGAAGGGTCCCAAATGAAAAGCTTCCGAGTCATTTATTTGTGGAATCAGGTCTCATCACTCTCCCAACACATGGATGTGTTCACCAACCAGGAAGCTCAACCAGAGTTCCAGTTGAAAGTGTCTAGACTTTTTAATCAGGGCTTCATTACACAGGCATGATTGTGTGAATCACTGGCCATGTGACTGAACTCAACTTCCAACCCCCATTCTGTTCCCAGAGGTCAGACTTACTCATCTAGCTCAAAGCCTTAATTCTGTAATCACCTGCTTAGTCCTTGCAGCTTGGTCAGCACCCATCCTGAAACTATCTGGGAGTTCACCACGATTCATCGTATTAACATAAACGCAGGTCTTGGTCCCAGGGGCCAACTATAATAACAAACATATTCCTGTCACTCTAGAAATTGCAAGGTTTTAGAGGTTCCTTGCCAGGAACCCAGGAGAAAGACCAAAGTATTACCAGTACCTATCACCAGCATTTTTGCACATCCCAAATACAATGATATTGTGTTAATAATAAATATGCTGACATTTTAAAAGATGATAAAATACTATTGACTTGGTAAATATTAAATTTTATTCAATGTACCTGTAGTATAAGTACTTTATCAATTATGTATTTATAAATTTATTTACTTAATTTCTTTTTTTTTTTTTTTTTTTTTTGAGACAAAGCCTCACTCTGTCAGCCAGGCCAGAGTGCAGCTGTGAGATCATGGGTTACTGCAACCTTAACCTCCTTGGCTCAAGGCATCCTCCTGCCTCAGACCCCTGAGTAACTAGGACTAGAGGAATATACCACCACATCCAGCTAAAATTTTTCCTTTTTTCTTTTAGACAAAGTCTTGCTCTGTTGCCCCAGCTGGAGTGCAGTGGCGTGATCTCGGCTCATCGCAACCTCCGCCTCCTGGATTCAAGCGATTCTCCTGCCTCAGTCTACCGAGTAGCTGGGACTGCAAGTGCACACCACTATGCCTGGTTAATTTTTGTATTTTTAGTAGAGATGTGGTTTCACTATGTTGGCCAGGCTGGTCTGAACTCCTGACCTCGTGATCTGCCCACCTCGGCCTTCCAAAGTGCTGGGATTACAGGCATTAGCCACCACACCTGCCCTAAGTTTTTTTTTTTTTTTTTTTTAGGAGGTGGGGTTTCACCATATTGGCCAAACTGGTCTTGAACTCCTGACCTCAGGTGATCCACCTGCCTTGGCCTCCCAAAGTGTAGGGATTACAGGCATAAGCCACCATGCCCAGCCATCAGCTAATTTATTTTTTGTAGAGACAGGGTCTTACTACATTGCCCAGGCTGGTCTTGAACTCCTGGCCTCAAGTAATCCTCCCACCTCAGCCTCCCAAAGTGTTGGGATTACATGTGTGTGCCACCAGGTTTGGCTAATTATGTATTTATTTTATATGTAAAAGTAGTCCTTTATTATGAGTCTCCCCCAAACAAAGATATGTTGAGGTCCTAACCCCTGGTAACTCAGAATATGAGTTTGTCTGGAAATAGAGTCATTGCAGATGTGATTAATTGAGATGAGGTCATATTGGTGTAGGATGAGCCCATAATCCAATATGATTGGTGTCCTTATGAGAAAATGGTCATGTAGAGACAGAGATGCACAGGGGTCATGTAATAACAAAGTCAGAAATTGGAATTATGTAGCTAGAGGCCATAACTAAAACTTTACCCATAAAAAGCAATGAAAAGCATCACAAGAAGTATTGATTGCCATAAAAAATTATTAGACTTAGTTTCTCAGTACCACCTGTTGTATTCTGGGTTGTTTGTTGTACTTTTGTTGTTGTTGTTGTTGTTGTTAAACATTTCCAACGGGGGAAAGGAATGAAGTACTGATACGTGCTACAATTTAGATGAGCCTTGAAAACATTATGCTAAGTGAAAGAAGTCAGACACAAAGGGTCACATATTATATGATTCCTTTTATATGATCCAATAGGCAAGTCCAAAGAGACAGAATGCAGATTAGTGGTTGCCAGGAAATAGGGTTAAGAGGGAATGCAGAGGGATTACTTAATAGACACAGTTATTCTGGAGTGATAAAAAAAGTTTTGAAACTAGGGAAAGGTGGTGATTTTACAGCATTATGAATGCACTAAATGCTACGGAATTATGCACTTTAAAATGGCTAATTATGTTACATGAATTTCACTTCAGTAAAAATAATAAAAAGAAATAAAAAATAAAATAAAACCCTTTCCAAATAGTAGTGACTTGAAATGCCAACCTATAAGATATGCTAGGCCCCAAGAAAAGTTTCAAATAAAGTTATACCCTATTTTGAAAAAAGCTGAGATATATATATATCTCTCTCTCTCTCAAAAAAGCTGATATAACTATATATATATATAACTATATATATATATATTTAACAGGATTATCATATTATAATCTCCATTCTCGGAGATTTTATATATATATACACATATATACACACACACATATCTCCATAAGATTATAATATCCAGGAATGACAAATTGCTTTGCAAAGATAGAGTAGTCTTTTCCAACCACTTCGATCTTAACCCTAAGATACTGTCTCATTTTATCTACCCTCTTTCCACCAACAAAAAACCATGCTGAATATACTCTTCAAACTATATAATATTCCTCCCACTCTGCTAAAATCAATACTGCAAATAGAATCACTACTGCCATTATACCACTAAAATATGATTTTTTTTAAATCTAGCTTATACTTTTTCAAGATAAATGTACTACCTAAAATCAAATACCCTGTATAGGCAAAAACCTATGACATACAAGATTCTTAATTCTTCTGATTAAAAGGATGATCAGTTATCCAATGCAGGTCTTACGATATAAATCCATATTTCAGTAATATGTAAAGAGTGGTCCATTTTTAACGCCGCAGATTAGGAAATTATTTTAATGCCAAATCATGTGCTTCATTCTTTCCTACAAAGTATCTGGTTCTCTCCCATAACTGCTAGTTTTTACCTTTTTAGTTTAAAAAGTTTAAAAAACTTTTTAGTTTAGTTTTACCTGCTTAGTTTTTGTTTGCCTCTGTATAAGAAAATGCTGGTGTTTGTCCTGTTTTTCAGTCAAAGAGGCCCCAGAGATTTGGACCAGTCTTGTGTTTTTCACCTTTTTCCACTGTGTGGCACTGAGCACATTTTTGAATGAAGATCTTCTTGCCTGCTTCAGCGTCTCCCATGTTGCTCTGCAATGGAACATTAAAACCACAAACCAAAAATATGTATCTATTAGATTTTCAAAGCTGGAGAGAAAAAAGAATTCCATCACTTTGGCTGAAGTGAATGCTGATGACGTTAAACAAAAACATATCATTTAAAGCATGCAAGCTTTAATGTCTGAGTGTTCAAAAACACAGATATATTGTAGCATCCAATTTCATAAAGACAATCATCTCATTAATTAGGCTTATTTTAAGTTTCTAGCCATAGCTACTTCAGAAACTGCTATTGGTATCAAACAGGTTTTACTTCAGCCTTCAAAGAATTATATTAATTTATCCAGGTCAATCACAATCCTTTTCATTTCTAAAAAGTGCATGTGCAAAAGATGATGTAAAACATATAAGTCTAATTTTGCATCCCCTTATTTAAAAATAAGAATAGAATAGGAAAGCTGTTTAAATGTGATATTACTATGAGTATTTATATGTCTACAATAATCAAACTGTAAAAATAAAAATTATACAGAAAAGAATGCAGCCATGGAAACCTATATGTAACATAATTTCTCATTTACTTTACATTCTTAGTTATAGATACCAAATTAGATCAAGAATTATGTGAAAGCAATCAGAAATAACGTTAATGAGTTCAGTCAGCATTAGTATGCATTTAATACTAATGTAGTGGAAAATATACAGTTTTAAGTAGTAAAGACCTCACTGGGCTGAGTGCAGTGGCTCACACCTGTAATCCCAGCACTTTGGGATGCCAAGGTGAGCGAATCACAAGGTCAGGAGTTCAAAATCAGCCTGGCCAAGATGGTGAAACCCCGTCTCCACTAAAAATACAAAAATGAGCCGGGCATGGTGGCAGGCACCTGTAATCCCAGCTACTCAGAAGGCTGAGGCAGAGAATTGCTTGAACCCGGGAGGTGGAGTTTGCAGTGAGCTGAGAGCTCGCCACTGAACTCCAGCCTGGGTGACAGAGAGAGACTCCCTCTCAAACAACAAAAACAAAAACAAAAACCTTACTGTACGGTGGCAGATACATAAAATAAATTTTTTACGAAGATATTTTGGTTGAGACTGTTAAAAATTCTGTAACTAAATAAATGCCTCCTCTACCTAAAATGATGTAAAAATTAAAATAATTTCAAACTATCAAAAAATTGTACTTTATCAGCTTCTCAGAAGGTTCTCCATGGTGGTACAGGATGACATAATGAAGGCCCTGAACGTGGAACCAGATGGCACAGGCCTCACCTGCAGCCTGGCACCCAATATCATCTCACAGCTGTGAGCCCCTGGGTCAGATCACTTCCTCCACCCCTCCCTATCTCACCTGCCCAGCCAACTGGGAGCTTGGCCAGAATTCTGCAATAAACACTTGTGGCTTCTGTCCCAAAAAAAATTGTACTTTGATGTAGTAAGGAATACACTGTCGGGGTTTTATTTTTCTGTTTTTGTGTTCTGTGAAGAATGAGTACAAGGGAGATGGGGTTTGGGATGGATTTGAACACAAAGAATTACTACTACAGACATCATGAAAATACCTAATTCTTTGAGCGTAGAGTCCTAAGCACATATTCATCTATCAATAGAAAAGAAAACATGTGTGTTATTCTGCCAGTATTGAAGAAACATATTGTTTAACTACAGTCAAACAATGGTTTAACATACTGTAGTTAAACAATCTGTATTTTTCAATATTGGCAGAATAACATAAACACTGTTAGTTACTACTCCAAGAAAGGCCAAAGCTTTATACACAACAACCTGCAAAACCAGTATCTCCCTAACTTCTTTAAATCTATGTGGAAACCCGTAACAGTGCCAACCTGCAAAACCAGTATCTCCCTAACTTCTTTAAATCTATGTGGAAACCCTAACAGTGCCAACCCTGCAAAAACCAGTATCCTCCCTAACTCTTAAATCTATGTGGAAACCGTAACAGTGCCAACCTGCAAAACCAGTATCTCCCTAACTCTCTTAAATCTATGTGGAAACCCGTAACAGTTGCCAACCTGCAAACCAGTATCTCCCTAACTTCTTTAAATCTATGTGGAACCCGGTAACAGTGCCAACCTGCAAAACCCGTATTCTCCCTACCTTCTTTAAATCTATGTGGAACCCGTAACAGTGCCAACCTGCAAACCAGCAGTATCTCCCTAACTTCTGTTAAATCTATGTGGAAACCCGTAACAGTGCCAACCTGCAAAACCAGTAATTCTACCTACTTCTTTAAATCTATGTGGAAACCCGTAACAGTGCCAACCCTGCAAAACCAGTATCTCCCTAACTTCTTTACATCTATTGTGGAAACCCGTAACAGTGCAACCGCAAAACCAGTATCTCCCTAACTTCTTTAAATCTATGTGGAAACCCGTAACAGTGCCAACCTGCAAAACCAGTATCTCCCTAACTTCTTTTAAATCTATGTGGAAACCCGTAACAGTGCCAACCTGCAAAACCAGTATCTCCCTAACTTCTTTAAATCTATGTGGAAACCCGTAACAGTGCCAACCTGCAAAACCAGTATCTCCCTAACTTCTTTAAATCTATGTGGAAACCCGTAACAGTGCCAACCTGCAAAACCAGTATCTCCCTAACTTCTTTAAATCTATGTGGAAACCCGTAACAGTGCCAACCTGCAAAACCAGTATCTCCCTAACTTCTTTAAATCTATGTGGAAACCCGTAACAGTGCCAACCTGCAAAACCAGTATCTCCCTAACTTCTTTAAATCTATGTGGAAACCCGTAACAGTGCCAACCTGCAAAACCAGTATCTCCCTAACTTCTTTAAATCTATGTGGAAACCCGTAACAGTGCCAACCTGCAAAACCAGTATCTCCCTAACTTCTTTAAATCTATGTGGAAACCCGTAACAGTGCCAACCTGCAAAACCAGTATCTCCCTAACTTCTTTAAATCTATGTGGAAACCCGTAACAGTGCCAACCTGCAAAACCAGTATCTCCCTAACTTCTTTAAATCTATGTGGAAACCCGTAACAGTGCCAACCTGCAAAACCAGTATCTCCCTAACTTCTTTAAATCTATGTGGAAACCCGTAACAGTGCCAACCTGCAAAACCAGTATCTCCCTAACTTCTTTAAATCTATGTGAAAACCCGTAACAGTGCCAACCTACAAAACCAGTATCTCCCTAACTTCTTTAAATCTATGTGGAAACCCGTAACAGTGCCAACCTGCAAAACCAGTATCTCCCTAACTTCTTTAAATCTATGTGGAAACCCGTAACAGTGCCAACCTGCAAAACCAGTATCTCCCTAACTTCTTTAAATCTATGTGGAAACCCGTAACAGTGCCAACCTGCAAAACCAGTATCTCCCTAACTTCTTTAAATCTATGTGGAAACCCGTAACAGTGCCAACCTGCAAAACCAGTATCTCCCTAACTTCTTTAAATCTATGTGGAAACCCGTAACAGTGCCAACCTGCAAAACCAGTATCTCCCTAACTTCTTTAAATCTATGTGGAAACCCGTAACAGTGCCAACCTGCAAAACCAGTATCTCCCTAACTCTTTAAATCTATGTGGAAACCCGTAACAGTGCCAACTGCAAAACCAGTATCTCCCTAACTTCTTTAAATCTATGTGGAAACCCGTAACAGTGCCAACCTGCAAAACCAGTATCTCCCTAACTTCTTAAATCTATGTGGAAACCCGTAACAGTGCCAACCTGCAAAACCAGTATCTCCCTAACTTCTTTAAATCTATGTGGAAACCCGTAACAGTGCCAACCTGCAAAACCAGTATCTCCCTAACTTCTTTAAATCTATGTGGAAACCCGTAACAGTGCCAACCTGCAAAACCAGTATCTCCCTAACTTCTTTAAATCTATGTGGAAACCCGTAACAGTGCCAACCTGCAAAACCAGTATCTCCCTAACTTCTTTAAATCTATGTGGAAACCCGTAACAGTGCCAACCTGCAAAACCAGTATCTCCCTAACTTCTTTAAATCTATGTGGAAACCCGTAACAGTGCCAACCTGCAAAACCAGTATCTCCCTAACTTCTTTAAATCTATGTGGAAACCCGTAACAGTGCCAACCTGCAAAACCAGTATCTCCCTAACTTCTTTAAATCTATGTGGAAACCCGTAACAGTGCCAACCTGCAAAACCAGTATCTCCCTAACTTCTTTAAATCTATGTGGAAACCCGTAACAGTGCCAACCTGCAAAACCAGTATCTCCCTAACTTCTTTAAATCTATGTGGAAACCCGTAACAGTGCCAACCTGCAAAACCAGTATCTCCCTAACTTCTTTAAATCTATGTGGAAACCCGTAACAGTGCCAACCTGCAAAACCAGTATCTCCCTAACTTCTTTAAATCTATGTGGAAACCCGTAACAGTGCCAACCTGCAAAACCAGTATCTCCCTAACTTCTTTAAATCTATGTGAAAACCCGTAACAGTGCCAACCTGCAAAACCAGTATCTCCCTAACTTCTTTAAATCTATGTGGAAACCCGTAACAGTGCCAACCTGCAAAACCAGTATCTCCCTAACTTCTTTAAATCTATGTGGAAACCCGTAACAGTGCCAACCTGCAAAACCAGTATCTCCCTAACTTCTTTAAATCTATGTGGAAACCCGTAACAGTGCCAACCTGCAAAACCAGTATCTCCCTAACTTCTTTAAATCTATGTGGAAACCCGTAACAGTGCCAACCTGCAAAACCAGTATCTCCCTAACTTCTTTAAATCTATGTGGAAACCCGTAACAGTGCCAACCTCAAAACCAGTATCTCCCTAACTTCTTTAAATCTATGTGGAAACCCGTAACAGTGCCAACCTGCAAAACCAGTATCTCCCTAACTTCTTTAAATCTATGTGGAAACCCGTAACAGTGCCAACCTGCAAAACCAGTATCTCCCTAACTTCTTTAAATCTATGTGGAAACCCGTAACAGTGCCAACCTGCAAAACCAGTATCTCCCTAACTTCTTTAAATCTATGTGGAAACCCGTAACAGTGCCAACCTGCAAAACCAGTATCTCCCTAACTTCTTTAAATCTATGTGGAAACCCGTAACAGTGCCAACCTGCAAAACCAGTATCTCCCTAACTTCTTTAAATCTATGTGGAAACCCGTAACAGTGCCAACCTGCAAAACCAGTATCTCCCTAACTTCTTTAAATCTATGTGGAAACCCGTAACAGTGCCAACCTGCAAAACCAGTATCTCCCTAACTTCTTTAAATCTATGTGGAAACCCGTAACAGTGCCAACCTGCAAAACCAGTATCTCCCTAACTTCTTTAAATCTATGTGGAAACCCGTAACAGTGCCAACCTGCAAAACCAGTATCTCCCTAACTTCTTTAAATCTATGTGGAAACCCGTAACAGTGCCAACCTGCAAAACCAGTATCTCCCTAACTTCTTTAAATCTATGTGGAAACCCGTAACAGTGCCAACCTGCAAAACCAGTATCTCCCTAACTTCTTTAAATCTATGTGGAAACCCGTAACAGTGCCAACCTGCAAAACCAGTATCTCCCTAACTTCTTTAAATCTATGTGGAAACCCGTAACAGTGCCAACCTGCAAAACCAGTATCTCCCTAACTTCTTTAAATCTATGTGGAAACCCGTAACAGTGCCAACCTGCAAAACCAGTATCTCCCTAACTTCTTTAAATCTATGTGGAAACCCGTAACAGTGCCAACCTGCAAAACCAGTATCTCCCTAACTTCTTTAAATCTATGTGGAAACCCGTAACAGTGCCAACCTGCAAAACCAGTATCTCCCTAACTTCTTTAAATCTATGTGGAAACCCGTAACAGTGCCAATAATCCAGGTAAAGGGAAGACAGTTTTCTTTAGGCAGTATCCAAAAACAACTAAGCTATTAACCAATAATTCAGGTTTCACGGAAAGCCGGGTAAGAAAACTTTACTTTATCCAAGAGAAGCTTACTTTAAAATTTCACACATCACTCAGAGTACTGCATTCAATTATCCGTTCTATTAATTATCTAAATAGGTTCAGAATTCAGTGAGCCTTTGAGCACAGACCATAAAGGATAAAATTTCAGTCACAAAAGCACATTTTTGGCCTTTTCACAAAATACATTCACCATAACCATGAAGTTTGTATCATAAAAAAGTTATCTAAGCACTAACTAGATAATCTTTATTTCCAATTTTTATACAAAGCAGAAAAATCAGATTGAGGCTGGGCATGGTGGCTCACGCCTGTAATCCCAGCACTTTGGGAGGCCCAGGTAGTTGGATCACCTGAGGTCAGGAGTTCGAGACCAGCCTGGCCAACATGGCGAACCCTCATCTCTACTAAAAATACAAAAATTAGCCGGGTATGGTGGCGCACGCCTGTAGTCCCACCTACTCGGAAGGCTGAGGTGAGAGAATCACTTGAACCCGGGAAGCGGAGGTTACAGTGAGCCGAGATTGTGTCACTGCACTCCAGCCTGGGTGACAAAGCAAGACTCCCTCAAAAAAAAAAAAAAAAAAAGAGAAAAAAGAAAAATCATATTGATTTTTGTACCAAGTAAATGTTACTAGTAATTCAGGAAACTAGACATTTAAAAACAAACAAAAAACTGTCCTTACTCATAAACTACAGATTTCACATGAAAGTCACGTGTAACATATTTCCATTATAACTGTTAAAACTACCAGCATTAATCACAATTACAACGTTTACTGCTGCCCTCTCTAATTATAGACGAATACTGCCTGTGCAAATACCTATGACCCTCTTCCAAGTGCATTAAAACCAATAGATTCAGTAATACCAGGAAGGGAAGAGCAGGATAGCAAGGCATAGAATATTTTGAGAAGGACAGGAAGAATATGAAGAGAATACATTTTGTCCTATAATCATTTGGCACTCTATCAGCATTTCATATTTCAAAAGAAATCTCTCACTGAAACAGGCAAAGATGTGGCATCTAGTATGAAAATGGTCATTCTTCCAAGAATGAAGTAATTTCAACATTAAATAGAGCAAACATTTGTATGTGCTTAGTATATGACAGGCATATTCTAAGCACTTTAAATATTATTAACTCATTTAGTCCTCACAACAGCCCCGTAAGATGGATACCATTAACATCTCTATTTTTATAGATGTAAAAAATGAGGCAAACAGAGATTAAGAGACTTGTTTACCATCACAGGTTGGTAATCAGTGTAGAAGAATTAATATTAAATCTTACAGGTTTAACAATTCCTTTTTTTTTTTTTTTTTGAGACGGAGTCTCACTCTGTCGCCTAGGCTGGAGTGCCGTGGTGTGATCTCGGCTCCCTGCAACCTCCGCCTCCCGGATTCAAGCGATTCTCCTGCCTCAGCCTCCTGAGTAGCTGGGATTATAGGCGTGTGCCACCACGCCTGGATAATTTTTGTATTTTTAGTAGAGACGAGGTTTCACCATGTTGGTCAGGCTGGTCTCGAACTCCTGATCTCGTGATCCGCCTGCCATGGCTTCCCAAAATGCTGGGATTACAGGCGTGAGCCACCATGCCCTGCCAACAATTCCTTTTTAAGGGTGACTTGGCAACCCTGTGTTGAACACAGTATCTGAAACACTGCGGAAGCTTACAACTTTTTTTCCCCAACTGAGAGTGCTTAAAGAGGACTAGGTGGGTACATACCATTGTTATGTCTTACTTTTCATAAAAAGAGAAATGCTAATGAAATACTTTTTAATATTGGCATTAAAAACGGCCAGCGATTCCGCCCTTCGCCCCTGCTCCCAGCAGTCACCTGGGACAGCCACCCGGCCAGAGTCCATGCCTCAACTACAAGGCTGGAGATCCAGAAAGTGAACCTCAAGCCCTGGCTGCAGGCGCAGCCGAACGCGTGCTTCCAGTGGTCGCCAGCCAATGGCAAGCCGGGCCCCGGTCGCACTGCTGATTGGCCCCCAGATCCCGTGGGATCCCGCCTCTCGCAGAGGCTTAAAGCCTTGTACCTGCTGTGCAGTCCCCGCCTCTGCGTGCCTGCTGTCCGTAGCTGTGGATAGCTGTTGCGCTGTCGAAAACTGTCTAATTCAACTGAGGAAATGAATTTTTAATTATTTTCATTATAATTCATTTTAATTTTAGGTAATTTTAAGTAATTTTAATTGAAATAGCCACAGTCACCAGATGCTTGAATGAAACTATTCTAAGTGGAATCTATGAGTTTTGTTCTGTGATCTGCACATTTAAAAGATGTATGTCATCAAGTTGAATCAAAAGGAGCCGGTATATGGTGAAAAAAAAATCAGGTGTTAGATTTTATTCTCAAACTCAAACAAAGGCATGCAAACTCAAGAAGGAGACTACCATTTCTTGAGTGCCTGCCACAGGTCAGGTTAAGCCTTACAGATGGGTCAAATGGAAACTCTGGACCATATTCATATATAACAATGTGAAAGCTACTAATTGATCACCAATAAGTCTTAGTTTTAAAAACCTATAAAAAATTTGCAAATAGGGCAAAACACTTTTAGTTAATTAAATGTAACATATGAAGACTAATATCACCAACTAAGCAAGTCTCATTGTACTTGAGTTTGGAAAATAACGACAAAAATTTACTATTTGCTCCTGGCAATTCAAAAATTAGTCACAATGTCACCTCTCATTTTAAAAAGAAAAAATTTGAGGGAGAAAAGCTTTCAAAAAAATCTGAATTTCATGCAAAACAAACATGTGTGCACATTCCAGTAACAGTGCCTTATAGGCTACGTGTTCTAAAGCCTTGAAAAAAATTTAATCTGCAAATGCCCAGCACCTGGTTTCTTCTATTAAGCAGACTAACTAAAAATCATTCTTTTAAACCTCAGACATTTTTAGGTGTTTTAGTTACATGTAATTCGTGTTCAAAGGTTTTATGATTTGAAGTGTAACAATTTGGTCATTGAGTGATGAAACGTTCTAAAATTGATTGTGATGATGCTTGCACAATGCTGTGAAGGTACTAAAAACGATTTAATTGAATACATCAAATGAGTGAACTGTATGATGTAAGAATTAGATCTCGCTGGGTGTGGTGGGTCTCTCCTGTAATCCCAGCTACTTGGGAGGCATAGGCAAGAGAATCACTTAAGGCCAGTTCAAGATTGCCCCAGGCAACATAGTGAGACACCATCCCTTTGAAAAAAAAAAGAAAGAAAAGATGAGAAGAATAATTATATCTCAATAAATCTGTTTAAAATAAATACATAAGTCATGAAGAAAATGTACTTACTATATTTTTAATTTATAAGTAAATTTCTAATTTTCCTTGAATATGTCATATTTCACATAATTGAATAGTAAAGAAATTTTGCTTTCTTGGCATTTTACAATATTTCTGTTCCTGGCTTTGTTTTATGGAATCTTTTATCTTTTTTTGAGAAAAAAATTAACTGTTCTCAATAACAGCCTAAAATTTTCAGGACACCAATCAGTAGTCTTATTTCACAAAGAATAGAGATTGCTCAGTCAGGACAATTTAAGAAAATTACACATTTTCCACTAGATGGCACTGGTTTGCAAATAATATTGCTTTGCACTTCCTCTCATCAACAAAATTATTACACTATCAAATTATTTTCATTTACCTTGATTGTTGTGGGTAGGATAAAGACAAATGAAAAGTTAAGAAAACATACTTCCTAGAGTTGCTCAGCCTCAGGGTAAACAGAGCCCTCATTACAGATATGGAATGTAAGACAAGGAGCAATTATAAAAATCTTGTTACTGCTAAATCCAGGGTAATAACCCACAATCCCTGACTCTCAGTAGTCATCACACAACTATACAATATCAGGGGTGGGGGAGTGAATACCATAGTCAAAGGGAACAAGAAAATTAATCTCGATTGTGCTATTATACAAATATTATCTCATTTGATCTCTAAACTATGAACTCCATATATATTATCTCATATGAGCATAACTATACAAGGCTAAATGATTAACTCTGTGGGGGAGAAGAGTAATTATTTTGTTGAATACTACATCCCTTCAGTATAACACAGTGCCTAACACATATAAGATAGTCAAAAATACTTATTGAATAAGTGAATGGGTGAATTAATTAAACTTGATAGTCATGCTCCTGCGTATGATATTAGGTGGCTATCAAGCTCAACTAATCCAACTATAAAATAATATGTATTACCTATTTAGTAGGTAATATTATTCCTACTTTACAGTTAAGGAAACTGAAGCTGCAAGTATTAAGTAACTTGTCCAAGCTCACACAATTCAGTAGCAAAACCATGTAACATGATCTGACATTACTTTGCATTATATATTTACATGTCAGATTTCCACAGTGGGGGAAAACAAGCCCTCAGGACATATCTTTCCTTATCCTCATTATATATCTAGCTCCTGGCATGGAGCCTGGCACATAGTTGGAGCACAGTAAATATTTATCTGGTTGACTTCATAGCAACCTAGGTCTTAGCATCCAGAACTTGTTCATTTGAAGAACTCTGCCCTCGGTCTACGTAGGGGTTTATTCCTTTCACTTCATTCCAATGCCACTGCTAAATCCAGGCCTTGTTTCTGGATTTCTACTGGATTTCTGACCTCTCCTCTAAGACCTGTTAACAAGAAGGCGTTTCCCACTTTGCTTGCACTCTATGATTTCTCTTAGTTCCACAGCTGAGCAGTCCACCCTCACTGCCCTCCAACCCCAGGGTTTTTTGTAGAAGTTGAGTAAATCAACAGATGGAGTTAGTTCTGGGTTTTTTGTTGTTGATGTTTGACACGGAGTCTCACTCTATCACCCAGGCTGGAGGGCAGTGCCGCGATCTCTGCCTCCTGAGTTCACGCCATTCTCTTGCCTCAGCCTCCTGAGTAGCTGGGACTACTGGCGCCCGCCACCACGCCTGGCTAATTCTTTTGTATTTTTTTTAGTAGAGGGGGGTTTCACCATGTTAGCCAGGATGGTCTTGGTTTCCTGACCTCGTGATCCACCCGCCTCGGCCTCCCAAAGTGCTGGGATCACAGGCGTGAGCCACCACTCCCGGCTGAGTTAGTTCTGGTTTTAACTGTACTTTTATCTCTATTACTTCGGCTATGTTTCCTCATCTCTAACAAATGAGGTTGAATGGAATGATCTCAAATGTTCCTTTCCACTCTAATGCTGTATAGTTTGAACTCTGTCCTATATTGATCGTCTATCGAGCTTATGACCAAGATGGTGACAAAGGACTCTCCTCTTTAACCAAAACTTACTTAGGCTCCTCTGAGTCCTCTGCTTGACTAGGCTTGATCTTGGGCTGTCTGTCCCTGTAGAATCCAATTTGCGCAAGAATCCTGCTGAATCAGTGTAGTGAAAATCCAGTATCTGACCACCACAGATATCAATCACCCTGGCCTGCCTTCAGCAAGTATCCTGTCAAGTTGGTTTAGCCAGAATCCTCCTTAACCCTGATGTACCCTCTTAGTAATTTTCCATCCACTGACCTCCCACCCAGCTTCTTGGTTAGAAATGTGTCCTTATTAGAGTAAAAATTCAGTCCAATCTCTCTCTCCCACTGCAAGACCCCATTGCAGCTGTCCCTGGACCTATCACCATGTCTCCTTTTGTCAAAGTTGGCCCTCCTGTACCATCTCTAATGCGTGTCATGAATAATTTTTTCTTTAACACTGGAAAGAATCCTTGGCCTTAGGGGTGGGGTTAAGCCAGCGTTGGGAAAGCCTGTGCAGTAGGCAGCGCTTTTCTGCCTGCAGGGAACAAGGATTACACAACTGATACTTGGGCCAAGGCTCAGCTGGGTTGGAGACTTAGACTGCATCAGGGTCCCCCGCGTCGCCAGGGGGCGCTGCAGGCCGCTCCCCGGAAGGCCGCATCCTGCGCAGCTGGACAGCCCCTGGCGCCGGACTCCTCTCTCTCCCGGAAGCGGAGCACCGAGCCCGCAAAGCCTGGGTGTGAGACATCGGCGGTGGCAGACACCGCAGAAGGAAAGAGCACTAAGGCTCTTGCATTTGGGTGGAATACCATGGACGAAGCTGGCAGCTCTGCGAGCGGTGGGGGCTTCCGCCCGGGCGTGGACAGCCTGGACGAACCGCCCAACAGCCGCATCTTCCTTGTGATCAGCAAGTACACGCCTGAGTCGGTGCTGAGGGAGCGCTTCTCGCCTTTTGGCGACATCCAGGACATCTGGGTGGTGCGGGACAAGCACACTAAGGAGTCCAAGGGCATTGCTTTCGTCAAGTTCGCCCGCAGCTCACAGGCCTGCAGGGCCATGGAGGAGATGCATGGCCAGTGCCTCGGCCCCAACGACACCAAGCCCATCAAGGTGCGGGTGCCCGGGTCGGGGTGCCCTCGGGGGAAGGAGTGGGCCTTTCGGACCTCCCTTCACCTGCCGCTCTGCCGGGGTGAGGGAGGAGTGGAACGTCCGTTCCCGGCAGCTGACCAGACAGCACCTGGCGTAGGGACAGGGGCTGCTTTGAGGAGAGTCTCCCCTCCCACGAAGCTGCGCTGGGTTGCAGGGAAGGGGACGGGAAGCGGAATGTTTGCCCCCCGAGAGCGGACCAGGCAACCGCGGCCACCGGGTGACAGAACAGCAGTGGCTGGGCCTCCCCTCTGCCTCGCCCTCACTAATCCACCAGCTGTTGAGTTCACTGCCAAACTCGTCCTAGCCTACTTTGAGTACTTTTCTGACCTTCCTCTCTCAGATGCCCAGAATTTCCATATATAACAAACAGAAAAACTCTACTTTTCCTCAGGTAGAGATGAGGTGTTAACAACTTGACAAAAGTACTTTAAACTGGGGACCTCTGGTAATGGACGTTTTCCCAGTACCAGACAAAAGAATACATGTATATAATACTAAGTGCAGGTGTTTAAAACGGTCACTGTTACATATTCATCACATTTTGTTATTTTGGAAAATTATTTTGAACGAGCTCTGTTTCTGAAAGTGTTAATAGCATACATTTGGTTCGTGACCCTTTCCGTTACTGCAAATTTTCTTTGAAAGCAGACCAAAGTAAACTGCCTTAAGAAGAGCCAAATCATTGTGATAATGACACATGTCAGGAAGGATCATTTTGTGGGTTATTTGACATAATCTGTGCTTTTAGCACAGTGCCTCGCACAGGGTAAGCCCTCAATATGTCCTTGTTGTTGATCGGTAATAGCCAAGATGTCACTGCTTACTCCTTGTGATCTCAAATCAGGACTCAGTCCTGAGAATCTGGCAATTGCTTAAATTGTACCCTTCGTCTGCCCCGTGTAAATAGTTGCTATGTATGTTATTCTGTTGGTACTTTGCACAAAAATATTTTCTCAATTTTAAAAAAAAATTGTTTTCCAAATTGAGAACGGTATTATTATGGACTTACGTAAATAAAGGACTCAGAGATATTTCAGTCTCTGGAGGTCTTGCTCCATGCAGAAAAGAGAAGGAGCCTGGGAATATACCAGCAACACAGTAAACAGTCCCTTCCTCCCACCTCTCCAACCCTCTGAAGTGTGTCAGAATAGGAGAGCAACAAAATTAATTTAGGGTCACAGCATACAGAATCAGGAGTTGACAAACTTTTTCTGTAAAGGGCTAGCTAGTAAATATTTTAGGCTTTGTGGGCCACATACAGTCTCTGTCACAAATCCTTGTCTGTTTTTACAGTTTTTAAGGACAGTTTTTACAGTCCTTAAAAACTGTAAAAACAGTTCTTACATCATGGGCTATACCAAAAATGGAGCGGTAGTTTGCTGACCCCTGTACTAGACTGATGAGTTTCATCGCTGCCCAATTATGACCTTAGTGGAGAGGGTTTTTATATTTTGAGTGTAACATGGCCACAGAGCCCATGTGTACAACCCAAAAAAATGTGCCATATTTGAAATTGGTGGACCACCTTCCCCTGATAAATTTCTACAAGAGAAATTAAAGGCCCAGCACTGAAATGTATCCTGTCTTTTAGCTGCAGAGAAATTAAAGATCTTGTTCCCAGAAAGAAATAAACTTTACTATTTTCTTTGTCACATTTTTGACTATTCAGTTTTAGCCAGAAGGTTGTTTCACTATAGTACCTAGCTAGACAGTCTAGTTTCTTTTCTTTCTTTCTTTTTTTTTTTTTTTTTTTTTTTTTTTTTTTGAGGCAGAATCTCGCTCTGTCACCCAGGCTAGAGTGCAGTGGCTTCTTGATCACAGCTCACTGTAGCCTCTACCTGACAGACTCAAGCAATCCTCTTGCCTCATCCTCCCTCCCGAGTAGCTGAGACTACAGATGTGCACCACCATGCCCAGCTAATTTTTTTATTTTTCATAAAGACAGGGTCTCACTATGTTGCCTAGGCAGGTCTCAAACTCCTGGGCTCAAGTGATCCTCCCATTTCACCCTCCCATTACAGTTGTGAGCCACCACACCCTAACAGCCTAGTTTCATTCTGCAGCTGCAGCTTGAGCCATCTTCAACTGGAACACTCTTGTGTTGTTTTCAGCATTTCCAGTTAAATTAATTCAGCTTCAGTATTTCTATTGTACTTTGCTTTTGCAAAGTTTCAGAGGATCTGTAACACAAGAATATTATCATACCAGGCCTCAGCCAGAAAAGATTGTCCAAGTAAAAGTTATTCTGTGACCAACTATGTTATCTGGTGGAAAGGGGGAAACCTAGAAAACAGAAGAAAAAAATCTTGGCTTTAGTTTTGCAAGAATGCTTCTTATCTAGAGCCTATGAACACTCATAGTCTTTGAAGGTGAAAATTTATGGGAGATATCTACCATGAGGAGGTTAATTATTTTACATACATTCTACATAGACTGTCTCCTTTATCAGAGATTTGAAACACCTCAGTCCTCTAAAATGTAGAAATCTGTGTTCTGATGGCACTTCCAATTTCGTCTTACCTGAGATTCTTTTTTTTTCTCTAGTGTCTTTGCATATACTTAAAGCTTCCCTATTGTATTTCCCTATTTACCATTTATTACTGATATCAGCCACAAGACTCTAGTGGGCCATTTCTGTGTTACTCAATAGTTGTACTCATATAGTGCTTGGCATACAGTATAGATTTATTGTAGGAATAACTAGAAGTAGACTATAAAGGGATATGTCTCTAATACTGTGGTTTTCTTGGTCACTGCTTCCTACTCTGGAATTTCATAAGTTCCAGTTTTCTCATGCTTGAATGATACAGAGCCCCCTTTACCAGCAGTGGATCAGATACCAAGATATAGAGACCCCTTTAAAGGTAAAAGAAACAAACAATGCAAGGATCGTTGTTTATGGTGTTTTAATTAATTATATTACATTTATTCAAATTGCTCTGGCTAAAAACAAATGCAAAAGTAGAAATACATTTGGGAAAAAATCAATGCAGAGATTGGTATGATCTCATTAAAAAAAGTCATTGCAGGCCCAGCATGGTGGCTCACACCTGTAATCCCAGCACTTTGGAAGGTCAAAGTGGGAGGATCACTTGAGTCCAGGAATTTGTGACCATCTTGGGCAACGTAGCAAGACCTTGTCTCTATAAATGTTAAAAAATTAGCTGGGTGTTGTGGTATGTGTCTGTGGTCCCAGCTACTTGGGAGGCTGAGGTGGGAGGATCACTTGAGCCTAGAATGTTGAGACTGCAGTGAGCCATGATCACACCACTACACTCCAGCCTGGGTGACACAGCGAGACCCCATCTCAAAATAAATAAATAAAAAGTCATTGCAAGAATAATTGCTTTTGAAAAAAATTTAAGAAATGGGAAAATAGTTGACATTATTTTATTTTGGGAGTTTTGTTTGTTTCTTAGGTTTTCATTGCACAGTCCCGATCATCTGGAAGTCACCGAGATGTTGAAGATGAAGAACTTACAAGAATCTTTGTTATGATACCAAAGTCCTACACAGAAGAAGATCTGCGGGAAAAATTTAAGGTACTTATTCTAATCAGCTAGCATATGTGATAACTCATAGTCCTACACAGGTTGTATGGGTACTAAATCTGAAGTGTCGTTGGAATAAGGTCAATAGAGTAGTCGTGGGGAATTACATAACTGTTTACGTCAATTTCAATCTACTCTTTAAATATTAAACCTAGCATAAATTAGTTTTTAAAATTAAAGAATATATAAAAGCTGGGAAAATAGTAATGGTAGTCTCCCCCTACTTTATTGTGAAAGTAGAGATTCACAGAAATGAAGTATAAAACTCAGAAACTTTTAAGTAAAGTCACACAGTTAGTAGGTGGTAGAGCTATGATTTAAACCCAGGCTATCGGAGTCTGGAGCCTGCTCTTGGTCTTTAAAATTTCAAAGCATGCTCTTTTCACTCCCCTCTATTGCCTGGCATGTAGAGGCGAGTCAGGCAGACCTGAGTGTGTGAACTGTATTATCTAGTATTTAGAAAAGGCCTATGGTGTGTTGACATGGTACTCGTTCACAGAAAGGCTTATTCTTTGAAGAGTTTTTGTCCTAAAATTAGGCCTTTGAAGGAGTTATATTTAAAGAAGAAAACATAAGTATAGCTCTGACCTATATAAATGAAATTTGAGGATAATTTTAAGTCTTTTTAGCCCTTAACTTATGCAGTGATAAGCTTTCACACAAATTATTAAAAAGCAATTTTTAAATTGTTTTGAATTGTAGTTCTTTATCTTTTTTCTACTAATCCTCCCATGATTTGGGTGGCAACAAGCAAGAAAAAAAACAAGCAGTAAAAAGTAATTTTCAAACTTTCGCTCCTACCCCAATTGAGAATTCAATAAAATACTTCAAAAATAGCAAATACCAAAAACGTATATTTTATGTATCCTCCAGTAGTAAGGAAAATGTTTTTTACCTTAAATATTTATAAATTTTTATCTTTTCCTGAATGAACAAATATGACACTTTAATCTAGTGTACAATAATTAAGTTGCTAATTGATTACATAAGAATTTATAAAATAAATAATATCAATTATATTCCATATTTCTTTGAACATTAAAAGTAAACACTACTGCATGTTTCTCAAAATAGTAACTTTCTGAGTGAACCAGCATATTTTAGAGATACCCTTTGAAAAGCGCTCCTTCAAAAGAATACACAATCATTTATGTTCCTGTTAGAAGACAGATAAGTAATTATAGCTAATGTTCTTTGAGTATGTTCCAAGCCCCATGTAAGCACTTCACATGTTTTACTTCAATTAATTCTTAAACAACCCTGTGAGGTAGATACTACTGTTAGGCCCGTTTAATAAAGAGGTAGGTACAGAGAGAATAAGTAAACTGCCTAATTAATGAGTGGTTGATTCAGGATTTCAATCTAGAAAGTTTAATTCCAGAGCTCTGGCTCTTAACCACTGTTGAGCAAGACTTTGGAGCTATCCAGACCATGTACAAATTCTAACTCTTCTTCTGTGACTTTGTCCCTCTTTGGTTTCTCTAAAGCCTAGCTTCCTCGTCTGTGAAATAAGCATATTTGCATGTTGCAATATCTGCATAGTTTATACTGTTTATTTCTTTGTTTGCATGCAAGGGTAACATATAAACAACTTTTTAGTTCTGAAATACTCTGTTCAATGAATTTTATGTCCCCTGAAATCGTGTCTTTTAACTCTTTTAGGTGTATGGAGATATCGAGTATTGCAGCATTATTAAGAATAAAGTCACTGGAGAAAGTAAAGGTTTGGGCTACGTACGATACTTAAAACCATCACAAGCTGCCCAAGCAATAGAAAACTGTGATAGAAGTAAGGATGTGTTTGTTTAACATTGTTAAAAACTTTTGTAAAAAATTCTGATTATTCTAAATAACTGAATTTAATGTTGGTTTTTGATAGTAACTTTTTCTGCTAATGTAATTTTAGCAATGGCTATTTAAATATTTACAGTCCAAGGAAGAAAAATATTTTGGGGCTATGATTAAACATTCATTGAGGCACTATCTTAAAGAAATAAGAGCAACTACTTTAACTTAGTAAGTGAAATGCATACCTTGGGTATTATTTGTATAGGTTTTTAGGGTTTTTAAAGGTATTTTAGAATTTTATGTATTAAAAACTTGACTTACCTTTTCAGGGTTTTTAAAATATTCTTTATATTTGTTTATAGTTGACCTACATCCCAAAGAGTATAAAGTAAAATTAATAAACCTTTAGGTTAAGGATAAGATTTATAAGATGTGCTAACATAGGTAATTGATATAGATAGGGTTAATTTCAAGCTAGAATGACATGAATGTGATCTTCTGATGTTGCTGTATATATAAAGAATAAGAATTTTAAAGATGTCAAGGAGAATATTCTTTGTTGGTATACTTCTAGTTAGGTATATTGATATGTAGAATGATTAAATTACTGGATTTTAGGACATTATAAAAATCTACACATACTGGAAAAAATTACTGTTCATCAGTAGAATTCTTAGATACCCCTAAGGTACATATGAAAATTTTCTCTTAGATCCTTCTGAATTTCTCATTTAGCCAGCACTAATTGAGTACCTGCAGTATACTGATCGATATGCTAAGTAGAGAGATACAGATGAAGTATATGTGGCAGCCCTCACATTTAAGGAATTTATAGCTGTATTGGGTAGCCAAGATCTAATAGGCAAAAAATAAAGAATAATGGAAGAACTTTTTTAAAAGGGTCTTTGAAAGCAAGAAGTATGTCTTATTAGTCTGTCACTCCAGGTATCTAGTACAATAATAGGCCCTCGATAAAGATATTAAGCTCTCTATAAAAGTAACTGCCATTTATAGTAGACTCAGTAAGAATTTGCCAAATGAAAAAAATGTTCATAAGTGTATGGTAGAGTCTGTCAATGGTGAAAAACAAGTGTGCTGGATGAGCATGGCAACATATGCCGAGGGGGTAGGACTTGTGTCTTGTGTCGAGTAGGCAGGACAGAAGGTGAGAGCAGTGCTAGCAGAGGCACAATGCCAGAAATAAACATGTCTTTTGCTTAGTGCTGTGAAGACAGCTGTCTGAGTAAAGCACAGTATTTCTGTTGAGACATTCTGAGACACAGTTAACTAGGTACATTGGAACATGGGAACAATATATGGGAGGTTAGGAAAAGTTCAAGGTTAGTCCACATTAGAATTCCTTTGTAGATTGTTTAGAAAGACAAAAGTAAGAACAGTTGATCTAACCCCACAGTATTAATGATAGATTTCCAGAGAAGAATTCAAACTAGCTGGTTTTATCCTTTTTAAGCCACTGAATAATGTGAAGAAAACTGAACCCTTGAAATATGCCCATGTGCACATAAATGCATAATAAGCATTTTATTTAAAGTTTCAGAGGGTTCATGGAGTCTTCCCACCTTTTGAAGCTCATCCTTGGTCCCCTAGTTAAGAAACCTTGATTCAGAAGCAAAAAAAATCCAGTTAAAGGGCTGTTGTAATTAATTGAAGAGAATCTAAATTAAAAAGAGAGGCAAGGAAGTTAGGGTAAAAGATAGCATATTCCAGTTGTGCACATTTCAAAGGAAGAACGTTGGTGACAGGTTAAATATGAAGAAGCCCTACAGGATTTTGATACTGAGGAGCTTAAGTGAATGAATGATGATATTATCTGTAACAGGGGAAGATGGGAAGGGATAGCATAGAATTGCTGATCTTTCATGTCTACATTGACCCATAATTTGGTATACTTGCTGTTTGTCATTTACTCTTTGCCATCTTCCAGAAAGCAAAGAAGTAGGTTTGGAGGAGATGGCCGTTGTATAGATTTTCCTTTGTACAATTATATTTATAAAGCTGAGTCAGGCACTAGCAATCAAGTATATTTGCAGGTATGTTAAATTTGCTATGAAACTTGAAATTCATGGGTTTTCTTTTCAGGTTTTAGAGCAATCTTGGCTGAACCTAAAAATAAAGCATCTGAATCCTCTGAACAAGATTATTATAGTAATATGAGGCAAGAGGCTTTGGGACATGAACCTAGAGTAACTATGTTTCCATTTGGTAAGTAGGCGACCTTTACTTTTAATAGTATAATGTAGTATATGCGATCTAATTTGGGTTTTAAAAAATACTCTGTTATTGGGCATCTATAAATTTCACCTAGTGAATAAAAATCTTAAATGTAGTTTTTTTTATTTCTAAAACGTGGATTATGACTCCTAAGGTTCTTAATATTTAACACTTATTTTGTTTAACTGATTTCTAATTATAGTTTTCTCTGTTTAATTATGCATTCCTCATATTAGAAACTATTGCCACTGCCACATATCACTGCCACTTTTTTGGGTGAGCTTCTGCTGCTATACAGCTGACCAAAAACTTAAAAAGACATATGTAGATATCCTCTCAGTATGAGTCCTAAAATTTTGTCCCAGAACTACTGCTGCTTTAAATTTAGGGCTACAGAAAAGAGAGGAATGGTAAAAGTAGAAGCTCTGATAGAAAAAGGGAAAAATGGGTAATGAAAGTAAGGCCTGTGAATGTTATTTGACATAAACTTTTAGGTAAAATACTTGCCATATTTTTCAGTTTTGCATACTAAACTTATTTCTGTGAAATTAGACTATGCATTTCTTCTTATATTTCTGCATTAAAGGTAGGGGAGTTGGGAGAGTTGTCTGTTTTCTTGTCATTAGTCTCATCAGTAGTTCTGATGACCAGAAGCCTATTACAAAATACAGTGGCTTTATTCAGTACAATGGACTCTTTGTATTCTAGTATTTAAAATGTTAAGTGAATTGTTGGCTGTGTAGAAATCTAAAGATTTACTTTTTTTTATATTGTTGGAGAACAACAATCTGAATTTTCAAGTTTTGACAAGAATGACAGCCGAGGCCAGGAAGCAATCTCCAAACGACTGTCAGTTGTATCAAGAGTTCCTTTCACTGAAGAACAGCTTTTCAGCATTTTTGATATAGTACCAGGATTGGAATATTGTGAAGTTCAACGAGATCCTTATTCAAATTATGGTAAAATAATATTCACATTAAAATATATATATACACACACACACAGAGTTGTGTTAAAATGGCTTTTCTCCAGTGGCACTTTTATATCAGATACTGCTCATATGAGAGGAATTTTGTCTTTCCTTTTTCTCTACTTTAGACTTCAAAATATGGTGATACCTTAATAAACAAAGCCCTGGAAATATATGTTCTTTTTACAAAATTGTTCACTTTAAAATACATTTTAACTCCCATAAAATATAACATTCTGTATTCCAGTTGCACAACAAAAAATACCTCAGGATAGAGCCTCTGTCTCTATTTACTCTTTTGGTTAATGCTAGACAAAGTTATGAAACTCACAAAGTTTCCTCCTCATTCATCCCTAGATCTCTTTCTCTTAAATTTATATCCCTCCTTCCCTTCATTCCAAGCATCTAAATGCCCTACTTCTCTCTCTGCTTCTTCCAATTCTCAGTGGAAGCAAGACTCCAATATCAGCCATTTGAACTTATTAATTAGTTAATTGATTACACCCATTATCTAGCATTAGCTAACCCATCTTTGTGTTTTAAGCTTTTGATTTTATTAAGGCTCTTTGTTAATGGAGGCATTGTGGCATAATGGGAAAGTCTGGCATTCCATTTTGCATCAGAATCAGGTACAAATCCCAGCAGTGGCATGTAGCTTTGAGACCTTGGCAATTTGCTTATCCCCTCTGAGCCTCTCTTTCCTTATATGTAAAATGGGATCATTGATACCTTCTTTGCCAGGGTTGGGTAAGAGTTAGATGTAATATATGTAAAATAACCTAATGCAAGTTCTGGCATGTAATAGGGCACTCAGTAAATCTAAGGGTTTTTTTTCCTTTGTTAGTGAGGGGTGGTAGAGAAATCATACTTGGTTGGCATTTCTTCCAGTTTTGTAAGGATACCTGATTTAGTCCTTTTAGAGTGACATGGCTGTTGACATAGAAGTAGTGATGTGAGTTTGGTCGTGTGGACCAACAGGACTAAGATAACTCCACCCTTCATACAGACACCCCCACATACTCACTAGTACCTGACCCAGCACTAGTCTTTTTGTAGAGCTTTGAGCCATCCCCAACCTTAACCTGATCATATGTTGTCATTCTCCATTCTAAGACTTCTAGGTACACATTTTTGTGTTCTCTGGCACATTTGTTTTATGCATATGAAGTTGTGTTTATTTTGTTTTGTTCCCTCCCTTTTATCTGGTAGGTTGAAATGTATTTGTTCCTGTACCTCCTGTTTTGGTTCTCTGGTTGGATGTGTCTGAAACATATGTGTCATTAGAACATCTTTTTATTAATAGAGGTGTCATCATATAGTTCGAATCTCATTTGAATTAACTTTATATGGTCATTTGATTTCTGCATTTTATTTTAATTCCATTAAAATATTGGATGCTTGGGTTTTCAGATGAACATAAATTATAAGTGTTTCCCCAGTGGTTTGTATTATAAATGTGAAAACCTTTTGGTTGTGTCACAGGCTCCTGGGCTCTCGAAGGAATGCATTATAACATTGTCCCTGCCTTCAGCATCACCCTCCTAAATTGAAATTCATCCCTTTAGCAGAAATCTCTCCAAAGGAATGTAAAATATGTCACTTGTGGATCTGAGATCCTCTGTTCCCTATCTTTTTGTTTTTCATTCAAATCACTTTTCCTCTCTCTACTGCTGCAGATAGCCAGGATGAGTATATATTCTTTTCAACTATCACTTCTCATTTCATTTCCTACCCAGTATGGTTGGGAAAATCTTAAAATTTCAAAGTAGATTTCAAAGAATAAAAATTTAGACTTTTAAGTATATTGGTGTCATATAAGAAAAGCCAGTATCCTAAAATTAAATTTATTAGACAGAGTATATGTTAATATTCCATTTTCCTTAAAATTTCATGTTCATATTTTTCCCTAAATTATTTCTTCCTTTTGTAGGAATACACTTGTTGCACACATGATAACAGAACTGTGTTTTCTGATACATTTGACTCTATATTTACTAGTTATGTGATATTAGAGTTCTATATGGTTTCACTTTTGAGATAGATTATAACATAGGCCTTAGGCACTCAATCTGCTTTCCTTTTTCATTTCTGTATATTCTCTATTTTAGGTCATGGAGTGGTTCAGTATTTTAATGTAGCATCAGCTATTTATGCAAAATACAAATTACATGGATTTCAGTACCCTCCTGGGAATCGAATAGGTGTTTCCTTCATTGATGATGGAAGTAATGCAACAGAGTAAGTACCATTCCAGGAGTGTCTAAAGCCAAGCTTTGAGTGTACATGATTGATAGGACTTGAAGAATAAAAATAGAAAACAGTTGACCTCTCAGGTGAGAAAGTCACACAAAACAAGTTACTGTTAAAAGACTGAATATTTTTAGTTTTCTGTAAATTATCAGTTATTGTCTCCAGTCTCCTTAGAAAAATGGCAACACAGATGGTAGCTGCACAGCTTGCATCAATGGTGTGGAATAACCCAAGTCAGCAACAACTTATGGTAAGTAGGTAAGAATTTAACCTTTATAATATATCAATAGCATATAAAATAAATGTGAAGAGAAATCATACTTTGTCGATTGCCTATGTAAGAAAATTTTCAGAGCTATAGTGGAAGACCACATAGATGCCATGATACATATCTGTCTTTAGCTCTTGGCCAAAAATCCCTAAAGGGCATTTTTTTCTTTTTCTTGTTTTCTGCCTGTTAACAGCAATTTGGAGGAAGCTCTGGATCACAGTTGCCTCAAATCCAGACAGATGTTGTACTTCCATCATGCAAAAAAAAAGCCCCTCCTGAAACTCCTGTGAAAGAAAGACTTTTTATTGTGTTTAATCCTCATCCTTTACCTTTAGACGTATTAGAAGATATATTCTGGTAAGAAAGTTACACTTTTTGTTATATTTTATTTACACTAGTAATTTAATTATTCTCATAATCTAGACACTTCTTTCCTCTAGTACCTATCAGGTAGAGATGATTTGTTCTCTGGTTTTAAAAACTCCTCATTTGTATCATCTTTTTCAATTTCTGATTGTTTTCTTCTCTTGTTTATCAGACACACATCCTAAGGCTCCATACAGAATTTCCTGCTATTTTGTTTTTGAAGACATAAAATGAGCCTGGTGCAGTAGCTTATGCCTGTAATCCCAACACTTTGGGAGGCTGAGGTGGGAGGATCGCTTGAGCTCAGGAGTTCAAGATCAGCCTGGGCAATATGGCAAAACCCCATCTCTACAAAAAAGACAAGAATTAGCCAGGCATGGTGGTACATGCCTGTGGTCCCAGCTACTTGGGAGGCTAAGGTGGCAGGATTGCTTTTGCCCAAGAGCTCGAGGTTGCAGTGTGCCAAGACTGTGCTACTGTACTTCAGCCTGGGTGACAGAGTGAGACCCTTTTTGTTTTTTGTGTTTTTTTTACTAAGCATCTTCTGTTTTGTTGGTGCATTGTTGGATCCTTAAGGGTTATCCAGTCACATTGTGTAAACTATTACTTGATTGTAGGGAAAAATATATAAATGTTTTTTATATAAAAAAGAGAAGGTTCTTATTTATTTTTGTGTTTTTAACATAACTCCTTTCTTCAGTTTTTCTTTTAAGCCTTTTTCCCATTTGCCTTACAAGAATGTTAGTGAATTAGATAGATAGGAAGCTTGTTAAAGAACTGCACAAAATATTAGGGACATAATGTGATAGTGTATTGAGGTTCAAAAGGAAAAAAAAATCAGGACATGGTTCAAGTATTTTGACCTTTATTTAATTGATATATTTAGTTTTTTTCTTGAACCTCTTCTTTGTTCAAGGCAGGAACTGTGCTAAGTACAAGAGACATTATGTAAACAAAATATTAAATGGACAAGACATTATAGTTCTTGTCCTCTTAGAGCTGATCTCATGTAGGAAACAGACAGGTAAACAGAAAATTACAACCCGGTGTGATTGTTGCTGTGATAAGGAATGTGTAAGATACATAGGAGGAGCAGTTACCTTAGAAACTCTTGAGAAGCCTTGAAAGAAGGCAGGTGTATGTGGAGACCTGAAGGATAAAAATAATTTCTCCACAGGTGAAAGCTGGGGGTATGCGTGGTTATTTCTGCCATAGAGAATGTAAAAGAAGGGCTATTAGATAGGTAATTTGAGAGATTGTTAGGGAAGATGAAACTAAAGAGTCCAAGGACCATGTCAGAAAGGCTCTCGAGCTATGTTAAGGGATTTGTTGCCACCATGGAGGCAGTGGGGAGCTGCTGAGGGGACTTTTAGGGAGTAAATGATCATATTTATGTTTTAGAAAGATCACTCAAAAGACAGAGTGGAAAATGGATTGAAGAGGGACAAGCCCAGGGGTAAGGAAACTAGTGAAAAAGGAATTAGATTAAGGAAAAGATGATGGTCTGAATGAGAATGAATAGAATTGACTGATTGAGATGTTTAAGATGACATGAGTGGGATGTCAGATGTGGGGAGAAGGGTGAAAAAGGAGTCAAGAATGGACTCCAAATTTTAGACTTGAGAAGCTCTATTTATCAATTTTGGTTGATTATTATTTTACTTTGTTTCAGTCGTTTTGGTAACCTGATCGAAGTTTACCTTGTATCAGGAAAAAATGTGGGGTATGCCAAGTACGCCGATAGAATAAGTGCTAATGATGCCATTGCCACTCTACATGGAAAGATTCTGAATGGGGTGAGACTTAAAGTTATGCTGGCAGATTCGCCAAGAGAAGAGTCTAACAAACGGCAAAGAACTTACTGATTCTTGAGGTAAGTCCTTTTTAATCTGAATTTTAAAACATATTGAGTAAATAGTATATGAGGAATATGTGTAAGTACTTTATGAACTTTTTAGTGATTTAGAAGTTGTCAGTTAAAAGAGCTTTGCAACGATTTAAACTTTAAAAATTGTTAACATTTACTGAAGAATGTTTTTGCCCTTCTATAAAATAAAATCACATTTCAGTTTAGAAAGATAATTGTTTTTTGTTTGTGAAATCTTAGATTTTAAGAATTTGACTTTTTATTATGTGTTTATATAAACTTTAAAATTGTCCAGTGCTAGAATAAGGATTGCTTTAAAAAAAAAATTGAAATACTTCTAAAGATTTTTAACTTGAAGAATTGGTGTCTTGAGTTATGAATTGAGGTAATTTATAACAGTCGTTTAGAAAGATAATGTTTTGGCTTCTCTCTAATGAAATGCCTAAAAAGTAATATCAAATAATATATCATTTTTGGACCTTTTGAACCTAAATATTGGTGTTTTCTGGACTTATATTTGTGAGTTTATGCATTAAAACAGTACCTTCAGAAAATATTCTCATGGCCGGGCACGGTGGCTCAAGCCTGTAATCCCAGCACTTTGGGAGGCCGAGACGGGCGGATCACGAGGTCAGGAGATCGAGACCATCCTGGCTAACACAGTGAAACACCGTCTCTACTAAAAAAATACAAAAAACTAGCCGGGCGAGGTGGCGGGCGCCTGTAGTCCCAGCTACTCCGGAGGCTGAGGCAGGAGAATGGCGTGAACCCGGGAGGCGGAGCTTGCAGTGAGCTGAGATCCGGCCACTGCACTCCAGCCCCGGGCGACAGAACGAGACTCCATCTCAAAAAAAAAAAAAAAAAAGAAAAGAAAAGAAAAAAGAAAAAGAAAATATTCTCGTGTGCATATATGTATTTTTTAAGAAAACCTAACAATTTACCAAAAACTCTTTATTGTAAATTTTGATACATACAGCCATATGAATTCCATTTCCTATTTTATTTATTAGTTTCCAAAAATCAAACTATAATTTCTTTAGTTTATATCTGTGTGGTTTGGGGAAACATTCCTTAAAGTTTGGCTTTTTTTTTTTAATCTTTTTTTCTGAGACGTCTTGGTCTGTTACCCAGACTGGAGTGCAGTGGTGAGATCTCAGCTCACTGCAACCTCCACCTCCTGGATACAAGCAATTCTCCTGCCTCAGCCTCCCCAGTAACTGGGACTACAGGCGTGTACCACCACACCTGGCTAATTTTTCATGTTTTTAGTAGAGACGGAGTTTCACCGGGTTTCGATCTCCTGACCTCATGATCCGCCCGCCTCGGCCTCCCAAAGTGCTGGGATTACAGGCATGAGCCACCGTGCCCAGCCTAAAGTTTGGCCCTTTTTATTCTGTAAAATAATTCTGAATTTCAGGGGAAGCTGTTTTCCTGTTCACACACACCAACTTTCCAAGTCTACTATAGGTCAAATGTAGTAGATGGCAGGCACTTTGAATTCAGTTTGAAGTTACTGGTTTGAAACCTTTATTTTTTTCACTTAAGATTTTCTTTCTGACCAATTGTGTGAGCTAGCACATATGAGAATGAATCCTGCCAGGCCTCACTGCTGATGACCCTTCCTCTCCTAGAACAGATCACATAATTAGTTCCTCCTTCATAGAAGGCATTTGACAAGAGAAAGTGCCCATTGGGCCCATTATGAATAATCCTAATTTTTAAATCTTTTAAAATATTTTATTAAATGACAAAACCACTCTCATTGTACCATAAATTGTTAGCAATTTAACCCTGGATATATTAAATTGGCAGTGAAAAAGAATTAGCAAGCATTTTTTCCTGTTTATGGATAAAATGGTAAGAATGAATTCTGTTTGGACAAGCTATTCTCTAGCATGCAAAAAATGTGTTTTTTCTAGTCTGTGAATATTTCAAGAATAGGAAATAGCTCTTGCTTTTACTCAATAAATCTTTGTCCTTAAAAAGGACAATAATATAGACTTTAGACTTCTCAGTATAGAAAAGTATATAAATTACTCTTATGGTTGAACCTTTTCTAATGATTATTTACATGTTAAAGAGAATATTGGGCTTAAAATAAAAAGCCATTTAACTGTGACTGAGTTGGTCTCTATGCCTTTTTTTTTTTTTTTTTTTTTTTTTAAACACAGAATCTCACTCTGTCACCCAGGCTGGAGTGCAGTGGCCTGATCTTGGCTTACTACAACCTCTGCCTCCTGGGCTCAAGCAGTCCTCACAGCTCAGCCTCCCGAGTAGCTAGGACTACAGGCATGTGCCACCATGCCCGGGTAATTTTTTTTTTGTAAGACAGGGTTTTGCCATGTTGCCCAGACTGGCCTTGAACTCCTAAGCTCAAGTCATCTGCCTTCCTCGGCCTCCCAAAGTGCTGGGATTACAGGCATGAACCACTGCACCTGACCCTCTTGGCCTTTTTGAGCCCCAGTTTTCTCATAGGGCTTTTGAGAGACAATGAGTCAACAAAATTCCTTGTAAAATGAAAAAAAGGCTTTGCAAGTCTAAGCTAAAACTCTTGCATTTGTAGCTTCAGTGAAACCTTTGAGATGTCCTCTTATCTAAAATAATGACATCCAAATGATCAGAAACTAAAAGTATAATGATATAAAACTACCTCATGGCCAGTTGGTACTGTGAGAACTAAGCCTTATAATACCACATTTTTCCCTTAAACTCATCCAATTTCCTACATTAGAGGAATTGCATATTCAGCATGGCTGTTCACAAAAATTTTAATCTATCATTTTTCCCTTTTTTGAACTGTTACACATATTCAGGGCAGAGATAAAAGAGGGGTCAGGTAGTTGAAATGGCTATTTGGATAGGATACGATTAGCTACACGGTTTTGAATTTCTTCTAATTGCAGCATGGCTTTTTTATTTTTGCTGCGGATCTTCTATTTACAATGGACTCCATTATGAGACTCTTCTTTGTTGGTGTATTAAATAAATATATTACCTTATTTTAAGGTTCGATAAGATACTGTGGAAGACTTTCCCAAATTTTATATGATTGTGACAAGTTTTGGGGGGTAGGTACACTTTTTTGTTTGTTTCTTTAATTTTTAAGAGGCTGCAAACACAGTTCATGAAGGCTGGTTTATTTTCTCTCTGAGGTATGGGCCTGGGATTAAGTGAGTCATGCCCAGGAAATAGAAGCAGCTGATCCAAGGATATAACATTGAAAATAGTTGAGTTCTATTTTGAGATGGGTCTGATAACCACAATGTAATTCTCTATTTGAGGAAAATAGAAATTTTAGTATTTCAGAGAATCAGATTTTTTATTAATTCACAACACTTTCCCTCTAGAAATTCAACACCTGCATCGCCCTTCTGAGTAAGTTTGGTTTTATTTGGGGGCAGCTATGATTAAGCAGATAACATTAGGTATATTGAAATAAAGGAACAATTCCTAACATTTTAGGAATACTACAACAGCTATTTCCTTTCCTTTCAGGTGATGATTTTCATACTTGTGTTGTGTTCTTTCTACAGAACAAAGACTAAATAATGACATAATCCTCAGCTGACTGACTGAAAATGTGACTGGACGCATTCCCTGTGGACAGTTGACAGCTTTTTTTTCATATACCTGATAGTCTGTGTACAGCATTGTTTTGTCTGGGAAGCAGGGATTGCTGACATGTATTTTTGAATCCATACATTAATGCTAAAACGAATATAATAGTTGTTCCTTAGAGCAATATGTTGTTACATGTAGCAGAAATAAAGTTTTCTTTGCTAACTAAATCATGACTTATTTATGTGAAAGACAAGAACGGAAAAATTTAATAGACAGTCTTTAGAATTTGACTAAATGACATATGTCATTGATTTTGAGATGCACATCTTTCACATTTTAACACCCCTGAAAGTAGAAGCATCTCGGTATCAGTTGTATCGCATAATGTAATTAACAACCTTATTTTCTTTCTTAATAAAACATGAAAAGGTGCTTTTTTTCAATCAATTGCATCTTAGAGTCAATAAAATATGGTAATTGCTACTCAATCTGTACATGGAGCTTAACTGTTTACACTTAATCTAAGGACAAAAGACAAAATCATTGGAAATATTTTATATGGTTTTTTTTTTTTAGTTATACCAAAATGTGTTGGTAATTTTGTAAAGCTCTTTTAAGATTATAAGGCAACAGTGATAAAAAAAAATTAAAACTTGTTGATAATAAATTTAAATAAATGTCAGTGGCTTTGGGGGATGGGCATTTTTATCTTTATAGAAATAATGGCCACTCCAAAAATATGAAATGTAAGGAATTTTCAAAACAGACTACAATAGGAGGTATAGTTATTTTGAAACTAAAAATTAAAAATTAGGGCTGGGGGTGGTTGCTCACCACACCTATAATCCTGGCACTTTAGGAGGCCAAGGTGGGAGGATCACTTGAGCCCTAGGGTTCAAGAGGAGACCAGCCTGGGCAACATAGAGGACCCGGTCTCTACAGAAAATTACAAAATTAGCCAGGCGTAGTGGTGTGTGCCTATAGTCCCAGCTACTCAGAAGGCTGAGGTGGAAGGATTGTTTAAGCCTAGGAGACCAAGGCTACAGTGAGCCACAATAGTACTGCTCCAGCCTGGATGACAGAGCGAGACCCTGTCTCAAAAATAAAAACTAAAACTAAATAAAGATTTAAAATTAGGGATCTATTCTGCTTGTATTTTAAAAACTTTAACAAAAAAATTTTATTAGCTCTGGAGTTGAATTGATATGTATCAAAAAGGTATATCTAAATCAAGCATTTGGCACTTTTAATAAAAAGGTATTATAAATAATATGCATTTGTTAAAACATAATTATCTCCTCATTATACTTCTCACATTCTGACTCAAACTAACGATAAAAGATTAAATTCAGCAATCATAATAATTGAGTATCTTATACTTGGACATCTCTACTGGAAAACTAAAATCTTTTCTTTTAAAAGGCAGTGATTTTAGCAAATTTAGATAAGAAAATTTAGTCTTATCTTCACAGGCAAAACTGCTGACAAGAATTAGGCCAGGTATCTTTCTGTGAGTCAGAGGATTTATTTTAAAGAGAAAGCAAAACTGGGTGCAGTGGCGCATGACTGTAGTCCCAGCTACTCAGGAGGCTGAGGCGTTAGGAGTGCCAGAGCCCAGGAGTTCGAGGGTAGAGAGTGTTGTTATTATACCTGTGAATAGCCACTGTCCTCCGTTTGTTTGTTTTTAATTTTTTTTTTAAAAAAAAGTAATGAAAAACCTAAATGAGGGGAGCTGTGGATTAATTACCAAAAAATAGGTGTAGTTATACCAAACTCATTTACTGTACATATAGTTCAGTTTTCACAGATTGGAATTAAATTGTTCCTTACAAGTTATTGGGCTCTGCCATGTAAGTAATGCTTGAATTACCTCAAAAATATTTCTGCCAGGTGGTTAATCTAAACAGTGTAAAAGTGACACTTAGTTACAGAAAGGAGCTCTCTACCTCCTACTTGAGTCCACTGCATCTCTGGTTAATCTTCACAATTGAGGTAAGATCCTATTTCCTACAGTTTTCCCCTATTAAAGTATTTCACTGGGCTTTCTAGGAGAACTTGAATCTGTCATATGGTAGCCGTCATATACCTGGCCAGCCCTCCACATTCTCTACTCAGATTAAATGATCCCAGTTTCTCCCTTCTACCAGTCAGGCAGCCAGTCCCAGCAAACAGTTGTGGTTAAGAGTAAGGTGCCTTATCTAGATATATTTATTTGAATCATAGTATAAATTTTAAAGAGATCGTACGATACCTCTCTACCTACAAAACACTTTGCTTTTTCAGTGCAACCTGTTGTTTTGTTTTCCTTCCCAATTGCATGTCTCAGTAAACAATACTTACTTCAGCTTCAGGGTGCGTTTCATCTTAATCCTCTCAGTTTTTTAGCCTTGGTCCTGTCTTCCTATCTTTTGAAGTTGATCCCTAAAGCTGTATTTTAAAAGCCAGAATTTTAGATTTTTCTTAGAATGAGGAAATTCTAGAAAAATATTCTAAAAAAATAGCATTTAGTAATCTAGTTGTTTATGTCTTCACCTTAATGTCTACTTCTTAGATGCATTTTGAGTATGAGAACATAATATATAAATACTTGGATGCCCAGCAAATGTTAGTTATTAAAACTGCCAACACAGTGGAGTTTTATTAGTATATATTTCTTTAAAACTTTTTAAAATAACAAGCAATACATCTCAATAAACCTCTCAAGTATGTAGTTAAAATAAGAAATAACATTTAAAATAAGCCTGATTAAAGCCTTCTTGTAAATTAATTAACTGAGGTCTTGTATGGTAGATTACTGAAAGCAACTGTCAAATTTGCTGTTTCTAAAGCAACATGTTCCAAACTATGTTCCTTGAAATACTAGAAAGAATTTTTCATGGTTAAATTACACTTAGAAAATGTTCAGTATTTTTAGTTCCACAGGTTTAATCTACCATAGATAAAAAGGTAGTGAAAAATACCCAGGAAATTATTACTCTAAAATTCTAGCTTTCTCTGAATTTTGTTCTCTCTTAATTGGGATCCTATTCAGTATGAATGAACCCATGGAAAGTAGAAATAAGGGACTTAACCACTAGGTGGTGATAAACACTGGTGATAAATTGCAGCATTCCAGTGTTAATTTAAGGCACTGAGACAGAAATGATGGTGTTTGAAATGCCTAAAACTGTGGCTTTTTTTTTTTTTTTTTTTTGAGACAGAGTTTCACCCTTGTTGCCCAGGCTGGAGTACAATGGTGCAATCTCAGCTCACCGCAACCTCCACCTCCTGGGTTCAAGCAATTCTGCTGCCTCAGCCTCCCAAGTAGCTGGGATTACAGGCACGTGCCACTACACCCAGCTGATTTTGTATTTTTAGTAGAGACAGAGTTTCTCCATGTTGGTCAGGCTGGTCTCAAACTCCCGACCTCAGGTGACCTGCCCGCCTCAGCCTCCCAAAGTGCTGGGATTACAGGCATGAGCTACCGCACCCGGCCAGAACTGTGGTTCTTAAACTTTGGTGTCCACAAGAATCACCATGAGTGTTTGTTTAAAATGTAGGTATACTGGTTCTGCAGGTTTGGGGTGAGTTTTTGAACAAGCTGTGGTTATGATGGGGTGGTCAGTGACATTAACTTTGGAATATACTGGCCCAAGGAGATTTCTTATGGTGGACCTTAGGTTGGACTGTTGTAATAGAAAGGCATCAAGAAGTTGTTTCCTAGTCTTTTTACCTTGGGCATTTTTTAGAATTAAGCATCTGGTTCTTCCTCAGTTTAATATCAGTAAATATGAATTGCATTAAGAAATTGAAAAACACAGTCACACAAATAACAAATAATAGGCCATCTTTTTTATGTTAGTGAGTATTTTTTGATGTTTGTAAAGGATGGTAATTGTTTAGGCCATTCAAAGCTTTTACCTAATATTTTTATTTACATTTATATTTAAGTGAATTGTCTGAATAAATTACCAAAGATTGGGATTCTGAAGAAGTACATAGGTACATGTTATGTATTTTAAATGACAAAGGAGTATGAAGGAGATGTAATTATCATTGTCAAAAAAACTGAAATAGAATAATCAAAAGGGTACAGAAATATCTCTGTATGTATATGAGTGTTCTTACAATCATAAGATGAATCTTCTTGTAAAATGAATGCTTTTTTGATGTACCCCAAAACCTTTTGATTTATAGGTACATTGTAACTTTCAATGGCTTTAATAAATACTAAAGCTAAAAATCAGTAAGGGCAAGAACAAGTGAAATCTATTGCCTTTTCACCTAGAGGTATAGCCACATGCAGGCTTTGTTCCATATGTGGATGGTAAGCGCTATTAAAAATCAGGGCAGTTATTTTTACATATGATTTCAGTAAAGAGAAAACAAAAATGGTCATCCTTATTAGACAAGAAGTTCCATTTTAATACATGAATTCTAATAAATGGATTGCATTATTTCCTTTTCTAGAAACAGTAGCTCAAGAACACATGGATCCTGGGAACTGAAGGTATGGTATTGGTAGGAGGTCAGACAGAAATATTGAGCTAAAATATCAAGTTGTAGCTCATTCATTACAATGGCCATGCTTTGACTTTATTTAAGGTAGAAAAGTCTTGTCCTTAGTAGACAATGCAGCTCCCACTATACTTTGAGAAAGTTACCAGGCTCTGTGAAAATTTATTTGAGTAATTATCGGAGAAAAAGGGAGTTCTGTGACTATCATATATGAATTGAAGGCAGTATCTGGATGTCACAGTCCCTGTGAGCTAGCTAATGTAGGCTGCACCACTGTGGGACTCTTAGAAAGTGCCTGTCTGACCAAAATGCTGCAGAAGTGGCAGAAGGAAGGCATCAGAGACCATTTTTAAACAGTTGTTTGTATATGAGGTACAAAACTCAAGAACTGTGTGAAAAGGCAAGTACCAGTACTGTTTTCGACAGAAATTGGGAGAAATACTGAGCACTGAAGAATAACCTAAGTGCTTCTCACCGATAACTTCTGTGAAACTATGTTCTCTGAATTCTTCTCCAAATTATTTTCTGATTTTGTAAGTAATGATGTTACAACTAATTTTTTTCCTCATATATTATCAATATTTTCTAGCATTAACAAGACATAGGTAACAGCATTCATTAGCTCAGAGTTTTTAAGGGTTTTGTTTGCTTGCTTGCTGTGTTTTTTTGTTGTTTTTTTAATGCCAGGAAAAAAATTAAAGTCATCTACTTTAAAGTTATATACTAATTTACTAGAAGTTCTGATATGTAAAAATATATAATTTCATTGTTTTCCTTTCTTTGTCAACAAAGCCTATCTGGGCTGGGCACAGTGGCTGACGCCTGTAATCTCAGCACTGTGGGAGGCTGAGGTGGGCGGATCACTTGAGGTCAGGAGTTTGAGACCAGCCTGGCCAACATGGTAAATCCCTGTTTCTACTGAAAAAAAATACAAAAAGATTAGTCAGGCTGCTGGCAGTCACCTGTAATCCCAGCTACTAAGGAGGCTGAGGCAGGAGAATCTCTTGGAGTAATCCCAGCTGCGAAGGAGACTGAGGCAGAGGTTGCAGTGAGCCAAGATTTTGCCACTGCACTCCAGCCTGGGCGACAGAGCAAGACTCCATCTCAAAAATAAAATTCAAATAAAACAAAGCCTATCCATTGTGTTGGGTTTTGGCCCTAGGAGATAATTTTTACATTCTTATCTCATTGCCCCACTGGCACAAAAGACTTCCTCCCTCTTCTATATTAATACATTTGTAACTTAATAGAAGTGCCAGCGTGACCATTTTGAAGAGGGTAGAGAAGAATATTTTAATCTGTTACTTAAAAGGACTGACTTTAGAAACAATCTACAATAGTTGCTGAGAGCACTGGACAGGGGGATCTGCTTTGGCAATATCCCAGATTTAGGCTAAAAGTAGTAAGAGATGAGTCCTGTTAGGAATATCTGGGAATCACAGGCAATAAGAAATCTATACCAGGTACTGTAATGTAGTCCCTACAGCCTTATTTTACTATGTTAACTCAAAGGAGGTATTTCACACACACAAAAAAAAATCGGAAGTAAATCTCCCTTACATCATCCTTAAAGATTAGCAATGTGCCTGGAATACCCGGCTTCTACTTAATAGCTTTTAGCTATTTGTAGCGGGAATTTATCATGTCTTATAGATCTTGTTGATATTATTAGCCTTTAGTTCCCCAAAAGTGAGTTTCATATACCCACATTGCCTTTTTGGGTCTGTTTTCTCATCTAGAAAATAAGAAAGATAATAATTATTAGTGTAAATGCAAGCCTCTGCAAACCTCCTCTCTCAGGGTTCTACAAAAACATCCTTGAAAACATTAAGTAGGAAAAAAATTTATATTAATCATAGAAGCTTAGGTTTAGATTAGTGGAAACTAGAAAGAATTTCTGCTAAACAGAAATTTAGTAGAATCCTAGTAAGGGGTAGGATTTTAAAAAATGACTGACTCCAATTCTACATCAGAACATCCTGTTAATAAAACAAGATGACGGCCGGGCGCAGTGGCTCACGCCTGTAATCCCAGCACTTCGGGAGGCCGAGATGGGCCGATCACGAGGTCAGGAAATCAAGACCATCCTGGCTAATACGGTGAAACCCCGTCTCCACTAAAAATACAAAAACTGAGCCAGGCGTGGCGGTGGGCGCCTGTAGTCCCAACTGCTCCAGAGGCTGAGGCAGGAGAATGGCGTGAACCCGGGAGGCGGAGCTTGCAGTGAGCCGAGATCACGCCACTGCACTCTAGCCTGGGCGACAGAGAGAGACTCCGTCTCAAAGAAAAACAAATAAAACAAGATGACACCTTAGCCTCCCATCTTCTGACATTCCTTGTTATGTATGAGAAGGCTATACTATTAATTTGAGACAGCTATTGAGAGTCTTGTCATAATAGGCTTCTTTCTGCATTCCTTCACTAGTGGCCCTGAAGCTGCACTATGTTGGAGGTTTCCTTGACTAAGAGAACCACACCTGGCATTCACCTCGGTAGGGGAGTCATAAAAGATCCTGCCTCTGACCAGAAGAGTATGAATGACAAAGGTGACATAACTAGCATAGAAAGATGTCTTAGCCTCTGCACATCAGCTGATTTAGAATACTTACAGATGGGGGGCGTGGTGGGGGGGCGGCGCAGAATGTTCTTTTCAGCTTCTTTGCCCTGAGAACTTTGATCTTATTGCAAGGAAGTCCCTTACCCTCTTCTACCCTAGATCTGACGGACCTCCTGGGATTTCCTGGGAAAATGAAATGAGTCTAACACCTTTGACCACCTGCTGGATATTATATCAGCACTTACTTGAGTAGACTGTGAAAGAGCTGAAAGCAATATTCAGAGTCTGACAGTTCTCTGCAGTTGGCCTAGATAACCTCATTGTGAAATAAGTAACTAAATGGACAAAAGATTTGAACAAGCACTTCACAAAAGAAGACCAAGAGGAGGGCAGGGTTTTTTTTTTTTTTGGAGAGTTTTATTTAGTTTTGTTTTGGGGTTGTTTTGTTTTGGCAGAGGACAGGAGGAGTGGATAGATTCATTTTGTAGAGAAATATTAAAATATTCTTTGGAATTTGATAGTTAATTTAAGCTTAAGAATCTTTTAAAATTCAGAATGTTCAGCCGTATTAGTCATCAATGAACTACTCATTACAACTACAATAAGCTACCCTAACAGTGGTATGAACAGCAAGAATTAAAATGTTGACAATACCAAGTACTGGTGACAGTGTGAAACAAGAACTGCTGATCCAAATTGGCTCAACCACTTGGGAAAATGTTTGACGGTATCTACTAAAGTTGAATATATGTATGCCCTCAACTCAGCAGTTCCACTTCTAAGCATATATCCAACAAAGATGTGTACATATGTGTACCAAAAGACGCATACAAAAACATTCTTGGTATTATTCATAGTAGCCTCAAAGTAGAAACAACCCCAGTGTCCATGAACAGAATGCATATGACACTGTATAGCAAGGAAATGAGCTAACTCTTGCTACACTTAATGATTTGAAGGAATCTCACAAACATAATGTTGAACAAAAGCAACCAGCCAACAAAAGATGTACTGTAGGATTCCCACTTAACAGAGTTCAAAAACAAGTAAAACATACCTTTGAGCAGACTGGAATGGGGAAATTCACAAAGGGAGTTATGGTGTGTTGGTGGTCTTGTCTTTCTTGACCAGGATGGGATAACTGATCGTTTTTGAGCTGTACTGTATGGAGTATGCATTTTTTATTTATCTTATACTTCAATTAAAGTTTTTCTTTCTTAGTGAATAAAGCAAAAATCAGCATGAGGCTGGTGAAACAGACAGTTCTGCAGAATGAGAGAAGAGCAATGTCTTGAAGCATTTAGAAAGAAGGACTTTATTCTTCCAGTGCTTATAGAACAAGAAATATTAGAAAATATCTGCTTTTGCTCCCCCTATGGTGCAGCAGGTTATTATGATGGCAAGAGGGCAGGAGAATAAGAGTGAGAAAAGAAAGGGAGAAGCTAAATTAATATTTGTGTCAGAAATAGTAAATAGTCATAGCACTAAAGAAAATGGAATCCAAGATGAACAGTGAATACTAAACTACTTTTCAGAATCCTGTGGGTTTTCATGAGTCCACAAAGGGAAGATAGAGGGAAGTTCCCCCACTTCCTGTTCATTATACAGATCAGAACTGCTTTCATCAATGTTATATATTGTGCTTTAAAAGCTTTCCTTTAAAGGATTCTGCAGCTTAAATGAGTTAGGATGAACAAAAAGCACCAGAGCGAAAGACAAAAAGCACCCTCCGACGTATATAGTAAGAGAAAAGGTGCAGATCAAAAAGGCTGATTACAGAGATTTATCCTTTGACTAATAGATGGTCCCAATAAACAATAACTCATTTGAATAGAAAAAACATCATTGATCTAAAAAATTTTAAAAGGCACAAGACTGAAGATCCTCTTCTACACACTTTAAATGCCATCTGGAATGGAGCAATGTCTGCAGTTTTGTAGCCCAAGATTTCTCTACTCATCCAAATTGTAAAGGTAACAGACATTCTGTGATATACAATGTACTGCTCATTTGCCCTTTCTGGAAAAAAATTAATCACTGCACTCCCAAAATGAATCAAAATTAAGAATAAAAGAATAAGGAAAGAAAGGCCAGTCGGTGAGTATTGATATCATCACGGAAACTATTAGAATAATGAAAGTAATTGTAAATTTCATTTTAAAAAAAGGTTTATTATATGACTTATCTATTCTGAAATTTTTCAGTGGGATTTATAACCCTAGGTTAAGTTAATGAAGGCCAAGAAGGAATGGCAGTTTCTTTTTTCGGGGGACAGAGGCAGGTAAGGGGTAAAATCCTTCTCTTTTGTAAAGAAATATTAAAATTCATTCATTTTTTACTTTGATAATTAAATGTAAGGTTAAGAATCTTTTGAAATCTGTTAAGGTGGTTAATAATAAAATTAATAACAGAATGTCTTCTCTTCAAATTCTTGAACAATGCAAAAGTGAAATTTTGTCTATGAAAAAGGTAAAAAAAAAAAAAAAGCACATAAGACCAAAACTGTTTAAACTGTTTAAATTCTAAAAACAAAATGAAATTGTTTCCTTCGTCCAAGAGACTTACCTTCAAATCCAATTCTGTCACACACACTTAACACAAAAAGTATCTCAGAGTACAATTTAAGGAGAAGTTATAAGGCTAAATAACAGAAGCATAGTCACTGGTAAAGTTACAATTAGTAGTGAAGAAAACAGACCCTGACACTTATACACAGGCTCATATAGGATTAAAATGCGAAATTGCAAGTACTTTATATATCTATATTAATATGTAATATATATATACTTTTATATATTAAAATATGAAAGTACAAAGTATACTTTACAATAGTGTAGGGATTGTGATGGAAACCTTAACATGTTCCGTGAACCATCACAACACAAATCAAATATGGGGAAAAATTATCTGCAAGAAATGAAAAATAAAGCAAAATTAATATGTATAGAAAAAATACAACTTTTCTCAAATGGAATAGTTTACAAATCGACCAGAAAGCAGTGCCGAATGACAAAAGCAGCATAGAGGACCCAGAAAGATCTCTTAGCTTTCTGCACATCAGCTGATTTAGAGTATTTATAGCAGGATAAAAGAAATACCTCCAACATGTTCTTTCCAGCCTCTCTGTTTGAAATACTTTGGTCTGATTGGAAGGACATCTCTTACTCTCTTCTACCCTAAGTGTAGATCCTGTCGGCCTCCTTGGATTTCTGGAGGAATGAAATGGCTCTGACATTCAGTGCCCACCTGTTGTACATTACTTCAGCATCTGAATGGCCTGTAATAGCTGAAAGCAATCCTTAGAGCCTGACAATTTCCCTGCAGTGCATTTTAAAAGGCAAAAGTTATACATGATAATAAAACTAAAAGATTTTAATAGAAGCCTCCTACACGGTTGTTTTTTCAAAAAGATCCAGTAAAATTGAGTGAAAACAAAATGGCAAATAAAAGCTAGAGGATGTGTTTAAAGCTATGCTGAAAGGCAAACTGATAGCCACTATTATTTAGAATGTGAAAATGAACTAATAGACATGTAACACAAGGGGAAAAAGTAACAATATGGATAATACTAGGAATAACTCAGGAGAAAGCAAACAGGCAAACTCCTGACAAATGCATTTTTTAAAAAAATCAAAATCAGAAATAAAGATAATGAAAAATAGATTATTAAAAATAATGCAATCCTTAATTATTTTAATTTAAATATTTGCTATGACATATTCAGTACACAAGTTTAGAAAACTCACTCAAGAAATACAAAATTCAAACAGGTCAATAACCAAGAAAAAGATTAATGTAGTAACCAGTGAATTGTATCTCCTCAAATGAGTCCTGATCACGCTATGCATTCTCCCAAACTTTTAAGAAGCACATTATGCCTATGTTATATAAATTTTCTCTGGCAGGCAGAAAAGGGTGAGTGTACACCACATTAAATTTTGTGCAGTTACTGTTACCCTGACACCAAAACATTGAAAAGACAAAAATCAAAGCTATAAATTGTTCTTTTACCTAGGAATATGGATGCAAACAAACCTAAATAAAATATTAGAAGTACCAATCACGTGTTCAAAGAACAACATACCATTGCCAAGTAGGGTTTATCCTTTGATGAAAGAGCGGTTCCCATTGGGGGGAAAAAATCTGTTAATACACATTTTTTTTTTCGGGGACAGGGTCTCACTTTGTTGCCCAGGCTGCTCTCGAACTCTAATACGCATCTCAATAGATCCACAATGAGATCTGTTTGCCCAGTTGGTTACTTGTCAATTCTTGTGACCATATGAATGTCATGGACTCTTTGGATTATTCATGATTAGTCTGAAACAATCACTAAGTGGAAGGATGGGACTAGTCTGGGTTGTTTAAATGAATCAGTTTCTAGCCTTGTTCCCAACTACATGACTGCAATATAATGGGGAAGGTATGGAGAGCATGTTGGTAAGGCAAACACAATGTCTAAAACTGCTTCTTAGCTAGATTTATTGCCAGGCACTGGGCGAGTGGCTTTACATATATCTCAAAACTCTGTGGTGTAAGTACTATTTTTCCTATTTTATCAACAGGAAGCTGAAGTACACTCAGAGAAATAAAGTAACTTGCTCAAGTAACAGCCAGAAATGGGGAAGCTGGACTTCAGATACAGGTGACTTAAACTTGAGGCCCATTCTCTTAACCACTACACTAAATATCAATGGCCATAATGAAGATTACAGGTGCTACCACATGCACACACTAATCAAAATTATGTAACACCAAATCCTTCCAAAACTGTGGGATAGAATGGAAATCATGCTTACTGTTTAGAGAAAGCAAGCAGAATACAAAATTGCATATAATGTAGTTAATGATTTTTTTAAGCTAGAATGAATTTGAAAGAGCCATATGGGTGTATTTGCTTTTCACTATTTTCCATTTTTCCTTAGTGAACATTTGTACTTTAAAAAAAAAAAACTAAAAAAAGCCAGGCACGGTGGCTTATGCCTGTAATCCCAGCACTTTGGGTGGCCGAGGTGGGTGGATCATCTGAGGTCAGGAGTTTGAGACCAGCCTGACCAACATGGTGAAATCCCATCTCTACTAAAAAGACACACACACACACACACACACACAAAATGAGCCAGGCATGGTGGCACACACCTGTAATCCCAGCTATTCAGGAGGCTGAGGCAGGAGAATCGCTTGAACCCGGGAGGCGGAGGTTGCGGTGAGCCAGGATCATGCCATTGCACTCCAGCCTGGGCGACAGAACGAGACTCCATCTAAAAAAAAAAAAAAAAAAAATTAAAAAAATATACTGTATGCCCTACTAGATGGTAAAGTTTTTATGAGGAAAGCCTGTGTTTTATTTTTGTAACCTCAAACATAGCCATGCACCTTACAAATAATAGGCACAAAATAAATTTTTATCCATTTGGTTTATAGCATAAAGGATTCCTATGTATGTCTCCTGCAAAGATTCCGTAAACAAGTGTGTATTCTCTATAGATATTGCAATAATTGTTTAGGTACTACCCTTTCAAACTGAAGTTTTACTTAGGCTTATTTTTAAAGATTATGCTAATTTTTATTTTAATGTTGTGTTTTTGTTGTTTGTACAATTTTACTAGTGCCTGGTTCACAGTCCAAATACAAATCTAGGTGATTTTTGAATAATAGATGATACTTGTTAAACTCTATAACTATATCACTACTGTTCCAAGCACTGTGAGATATTTTCCCATTTAGCCATCTAACAGTTCTGTGAAATTAATACTGTGAGGCACAGGGAGGTTAAATGACTTCTGACAGGACACATAGCAAATAAGTAATGGAGCTGGGATTCACGCTCAAATGTGACTCCATGGCCTCACTTAAGTTCACACACTGTGATACTCTGGTTTCTCTTCAGATCATATAAATCTTTTGCCTTTTACTGAAGATTTCCATGGAGAGGAACAGTTATGAGTCTTTACCCAATTTTTTGAGGCCTCTTGTTTAATGATGTTTTTTTTTTTTAAGTTTACATGCTGTTTAATTCAACCACTGTTCTGGGTTTTATTTGTTTTTTGAGAAGTGTAAAATCTTTTATGTTATAAATAGACCATGTAATTGTGAAAAAATTTTATTCCATTGTATGACTCCTTGAAAGAATGAGGTGGAAGAATAAAGTAAGAAAAGTATAACTGAGATGAGAAGAAGTGAAAGCAAGAGAAAAGGATTAGAGATGGCAGAATAAAGAGGGTGACTCAGTGACTTCGGGGTCAAAATGTTGGTTCCTTTTTCACCTTGGTTGTACAAGTTTGTTCAACAATAATGTATTGACCATGTATGTACTAGCTGCCAAGGACATAATGGTGAAGAGAAAAAAAGATGACTTCTTTGCCCTTATGTATAATAGCTTATATAATTATTATAAGCTTCTATTATATAATGTAGTTTGAAAAAGTAGTTTACAGTGAGTCAACTGCCAGTAAGGCAGGCTGGCTTCTCCCCAACCTATCAATTTTAGAGGATTCACAAGAACACAGGAATCCCCCTTTACTGTCATCCTTAATTTGGCCACACCTAATTCTGCTTTTGTGTTTGTTTTAAAGGGTTTTATTGTTGTGATTTTGGGGATAAAGATTACAGTGTTGTCTACACATCTTAAGTGTACGATTTGAGAATTCTTGATTAACGCATACACTCTTATAACCCACTTTCGGAGACTATTCCCATGGGTCTGTTGTGTTTCTGTTCGTCTTGTAAGCAAAGGCACTATCTTTTTAAATATGTTTGTATAGTAAACAGAATCAGAAGACAGATAGTGTCTCCCTCTGGTGCAAGAGACAAGTTCTGTTTAGTAAAATTAAGGTAATATCTCCTTCCAGGGCAAAGGACAAGCAGAGTTACAGCTCTTGATTAAAGATTTAGGCTTCTTAAGCTTGGTGTTCCTCAGTTGTAGCACACACTGTGGCATGCACGGCATCCACTCGGGTCACTCTGCATTACCCCTGTAAGACTTGGGGGATACTCTGCATTACCCCTGTAAGACTTGGGGGACAAAAGGAACCAAGGCAGACATGCAGCTCAGGCTGCTTACTGTGTTGCGGATAATGAAGTCCTTTGTCTCTGATGCAGGAGATGGTGGCAAGCTTTTTATCTTGCAAGTAGAATAACATCTCAGACCCTTCACAGTTCTTGACAATCCCACCCCTTCGAGATAGAGTTCATTTTTATTGGAGCAGCAAGTTCCCTCATGCCCCTTTCCCATCAATCTCACAAGAATATCCTTTTTCTGATTTCATTCACACTAGATAGTGTTGCCTTTTCTAGAACATCACATACATGGAATCATACAGCATACAGTTGCCCCTTGGTATCTTGAGGAGGAATGTTCTCAGGACCTCCCTGCAGATACCAAAATCCAGGGATGCTCAAATTGTTAAGTCTCATATAAAATGATGTAGGCCAGGTGCAGTGACTTACGCCTGTAACTCTAGCATTTTGGGAGGCTGAGGTGGGTGGATCACTGACCTCAGGAGTTTGAGACCAGCCTGGGCATCATGGTAAAACCCCATCTCTCAAAAACAAAAGAAAAATTAGCCTGGCATGGTGGCTCATACCTATATTCCCAGCTATTTGTGGGACTGAGGTGGGAAGATCACTTGAGCCCAGGAGGCAGAGGTTGCAGTGAGCCAAGATTGTGCCACTGCACTCCAGCCTGGGTAACAGAGCAAGACCCATCTCAAAAATAAATAAAAATAAAATGGTGTAGTATTTGCATATAACCTATGCACATTTTCTTGTTTACCTTATCTGTAGATTACTTATAATATCTAGTACAACGTAAATGCTATGTAAACAGTTGTTATACTGTATTGTTTAGGAAATAACCACAAGAAAAAATCTGTATGTATTCAATGCAGGCACAACCATCCTTTTTTTTTGTCACGTATTTTCAAACTAGGCTGGTTGAATCCACAGATGTGGAACCCAGGGATACACACAGTTGACTGTGTACTCATTTGTATTTATCTGCTTTCACTCAGCATGAAGTCTGTGAAATTCATCCATGCTGTGGTACGTATCAGTGATTCATTCCTTTTCCTGGCTGAAGAGTAGCCCAATGTAAGAATAACAGTTGTAACATTAGTAATTCACATGTTTAGCTTTATCATATGTAAGACATTGGGAATCAAACATTGTTTAGACTAGATTCTATTACCTTTAGATGAAGAGTCTTCATTTCTGTTCTAGCAGGCACTTAGCTTATTTGGACCCCCATTTCCACCTCTCCCTCTTTTGCAATGGGCGGCCCCTGGATTTCTGTTGGAGTTTTCAGCCTTTCAGGTATTGTTTTCCATCACCACCACCTCTGGTAGTCTCCTTTGCACATGCACAACCAAAGAGTCAGCCAAAAATTTTGAGTGAGATTTATCATAGATTTTGGGACTCCTTGTTTTTTGGCTCTGTCCTTTTTGGGGGATGCTCCCTTGCTCTCAAATTGCTTAGGCATCCCCATAGTGTGCCCATTGACTCAAGCCATTAAGACTGCACTTTTCTGCTTGAGTTCTAGCATTGCTGTGCTGAGGTAAAGGTTCATAAACATGAATCTCACCCGGTGTGGTTCTCTTCTTTCAATGTTTACTCCCCTTAGTCTCTGCCTGCTTTTGGTAATTCTCCAAGTACCTTCAATTAGGTCATATATATGTGAACTATTGAATATATATATATGTTGCCCAGAGTTTGTAATTGTTATAGGAGACATAGTCTGATAAAAGCTCCTCTATCATTTTCAGAATCAGTGTAGTGTATTTTTATTCCTGTGTAGTATATTTTTATTCCTTTTTTTTCAAAATTTCTGTGACATTTTACTTTGTATGTGTATCTTATAAGCAACATGTGGCTAAATTTTGTTCTTTGTGGAATCTGATAGTCTGTGGAATCATTAGGTCACTTTAACGCATTTACATTCATTGTGATTAATGACATTTAGATTTACTTATTTACTCATTTATTCATTCATTTAGAAGTGTGGTCTTGCTGTGTTGCCCAGGCTGGTCTTAGACTCCAGGGCTCAAATGAACCTCCTGCTTCATACTGCTGAATAACTGGGACTTCTAGTGTGTGCCATCATGCCTAGCTTTTTTTTTTTTTTTTTTTTTTTTTGAGACAGAGTTTTGCTCTTGTTGCCCAGGCTAGAGTGCAATGGTGTGATCTTGGCTCACTGCAACCTCTGCTTCCTGGGTTCAAGCGATTCTCCTGTCTCAGCCTCCCAAGTAGCTGTGATTACAGGCGTGCACCACCATGCCAGGCTAATTTTCTATTTTTAGTAGGGATGGAGTTTCACCATGTTGATCAGGCTGGTCTTGAACTCCTGACTTCAAGTGATCCACCCACGTCAGCCTCCCAAAGTGTTGGGATTAAAGGCTTGAGCCACCACACCCGGCCCATCATGCATTTATTTTTTACCACTTTATTTTATGTGTTTACCATTATTTACAATTGCTTCTTTAGTTCTGGTTGTCTGCCAGGTTGATAAGGTTTTCTATTATCCCCCCACTTTGATGTTCTCCTTACTTGGAAGTTACAGATTACATTTATGTTCCTTAGGGGCCACCCTTAAACTTCCGACTAAAGTCTAAAGTTGTTTAGTATTTCTACCTTCCTTCCAAACAGGAAAAGACATTATTTTGTTTACTCGTTAACAGATTCCTACCTTTCCTTTTATTGTTGTCTGGAAATTCAGTATCAACATTTTTATCATAAAATATATTTTTTAAAAAATTAATATTCAAACATGACAATTTTATGCTCATCATTGTTTCTTTTTAAACAAAATAATTTTATTGATATACAATCCACATACCATAAAATCACCATTGTATTTTGCATCTAACTTCTTTCCCTTACCTTCACTTTTCTTCTTGCAAGCGCTAATGGTTATTTCAGTGAGATGTATTTTGGGGTTTTGTTTCATTTTGTTTCCTTTTTGTCTGCAAATGCCTTTACTCTGCTTTCACTCTTAGATAGTAGCTTTTGGGTTAGTATAGAGTTCTACAACCGGAGTTATTTTCCCTTGGCAATTTGAAACATCATTCTGTTGCATCCTGTCACTTACTTTTCTCAATTAGAAATCTGTTATTAGTCTAATTTTTATTCCTTTATGGTTGATTTTGTTCCCTCTTTGATAACTTTAAATTTTTTTTGTATCCTGCAGTTTTACTCTTATGTGTCTATGTAAGAGTTTATATTTTTTCCTGCTTGGTACAGAATGTACTTTTACTCTAAGGGATTATTCTTCAATTCTGGAAAGTTGTCTGCCCCTATGTCTTCAAATATTGCTTCTTTGTAATTTTGTCTATTTTCTTCTTTTGAAATTTTATTAGACAGTTGGAGCCTCTCAGTCTGGTCTCTGTGTCACTTATTTTCTCACTTATTTTTAAAAATCTCTCTCTGTTGCATTTTTCATTATTTCCTCAGTAATGCCTTAAAATGTAGTAATTCTTTCTTAGATCGTGTGCAGTCTAGGATGTCCATTGAGTCTTTAAGTTGGTATGTTCTCCTAATTTTTTAAACTCTTTTATTTTATTTATTTATTTTAAAAATATTTACGTTTTTAGAGACAGGGCCTCACTATGTTGCCCAGGCTATAGTGCAGTGGCTATTCACGGGAGCAATCATAGTGCACTGCATCCTTGAACTTCTAGCCTCAGGCCATCCTCCTGTCTGTGCGTCCCAAACAGCTGATACTACAGGCATACACCACCATGTCCAGCAAATTTTTTAAAAATCTCTTTCTACCTATTCTTGGATCACTTAAGCCTGACTTTGTTTCATAATTTATTCTTTTTAAAAATTTATGTGGCCAGACGTGGTGGCTCACGCCTGTAATCCCAACACTTTGGGAGGCTGAGGTGGGCAGATCACCTGAGGTCAAGAGTTCGAGACCAGCCTGGCTAACATAGCGAAACCCCTTCTCTACTGAAAATACAAAAATTAGCCAGGTGTGGTGGCATGTGACTGTAATTCCAGCTACTCGGGAGGCTGAGACAGGAGAATCGCTTGAACCCAGGAGGCAGAGGTTGCAGTGAGCCGAGATTGCACCACTGTACTGCAGCTTGGGTGACAAAGCAAGACTCTGTCTCAAAAAAAACAAAAAAAAACAAAAAAAAACCTACACCCACAATTATTTTTGCTACATGCCTGTCTTTCTAGACTTTATTATGAGGAATTAGTGCTCACTCAACTTTTGAGGGACCCTGCCCTTAAGCTTTCTAGAAACCCCTTTTTCCAGGTGAAAGGATCTACCAGGCACTACCTTAATTCTTTCAGATGTCTAAATGAAGGACATAACAGCCTTGCCCTTAGTTTGATGTTTTTCTCCCAGGATGGTTCTGAATCACTTTCACTAAACACCTCTTGCAAGTCAGTGGGATTTTTTTCTGAATTTCTCATTTTTCTTGCTATTTTATCAAATAGGACTTAAAGTTGGGAGCGGTGGCTCATGTCTGTAATCCCAGCACTTTGGGAGGCTGAGGCAGGTGGATCGCTTGAGGCCAGGAGTTCGAGACCAGCCTGGCCAGCATGGCGAAACCCTATCTCTACTAAAAATACAATAAAGCCGGGCGCAGTGGCTCACGCCTGTAATCCCATCACTTTGGGAGGCCAAGGCGGGCGGATCACCTGAGGTCAGGAGTTCGAGACCAGCCTGACCAACATGGAGAAACCCCGTCTCTACTAAAAATATGAAAAATTAGCCGAGTGTAGTAACGCATGCCTGTAATCTCAGCTACTCAGGAGACTGAGGCAGGAGAATGTCTTGAACCCAGGAGGTGGAGGTTGTGGTGAGCCAATTGCATCACTGCACTCCAGCCTGGGCAACAAGAGCGAAACTCTGTCTCAAAATAAATGAATAAATAAATAAATAAATAAGCTTTATGTTGTGGCGCACACCTGTAATCCCAGCTACTCGGAAGGCTGAGGCAGGAGAATCTCTTGAACCCAGGACACAGAGGTTGCAGTGAGCCAAGATCACACCACTGTACTCCAGCCTGGGCAATAGAGTGAGTGAGAGTTGGTCTCAATAATAATAATAATAATACTTAAAGCACCTAGCCCCATGCCTTTGAAATATGCCTAGAAACTATCCTACTATCCTCCACATTACTATGGGCAACCATTGTACAAATACAGATTGCCATTTTTCAGTTTCTCTGATAGTTTCCTCACCATATCCACCACCCTAAGCTAATACCATATATTTTAGGTTCTGGTTACAGCAGCATCCCAGTATTAGGTGCTGACTTCTAGTTAGCTTACTATTACTACGTAAGAAACAATCGCAAAATCTCAGTGACATGTAAGCTTTTCATTTTGTTAATAACCTTTTAATTTTCTCATGGGTCTGCAAGTCATTTAGGGCAACTTCAGGCTGCAGTCACTGAAGTAGCTTTACTTTACAAAGCAGGTCTCGGGCAGCCAGAACAGTTATGCTCCACATGCTCATTCTGAGGTGCAGGTGGAATCTGGGGCCCTGGGCAGCCTGGGCCTCTCCCCGAGGAGATGACAATTGTACTGACTTATGGGTGATAAGAAGGGCCCAGCTGGGAAGAACGGAGGAGGGTGTGCCAGTGCAAACACCCTGGGGCAAGTGTTCAAGGGAGAGGGAGGAAGCTGTGGGCCTAGAACAGTGAGAGAGCGACAGTGGAGGGTAGGAGGCCAGGAGGCTGCTGGATCATATCACCTGGGACACTGTCAGCCACAGAGAGGGTGTGAGGTGAGTGGAGTTGCCAGGTCTGCAAACAGAGAGGGTACTTCTGCTACGCATGCTTATTCTGGGGCCCAGGGCAGCAGCTACCCTGGGGAAAATTCTCATTGTGACAAAAGTGCAAGGGGGCAAGCCCCATTAGATAAGCATATTTCTTTTTTTTTTTTTTTTTTTTTGAGACGGAGTCTCGCTCTGTCGCCCAGGCTGGAGCGCAGTGGCGTGATCTCCACTCACTGCAAGCTCCGCCTTCCAGGTTCACGCCATTCTCCTGGCTCAGCCTCCGGAGTAGTTGGGACTACAGGCGCCCGTCACTGCGCCCGGCTAATTTTTTTTTTTTTTTTTTTTTTTGTATTTTTAGTAGAGACGGGGTTTCACCGTGTTAGCCAGGATGGTCTCGATCTCCTGACCTTGTGATCCGCCCGTCTCGGCCTTCCGAAGTGCTGGGATTAGAGGCTTGAGCCACCGCGCCTGGCCCGATAAGCATATTTCAAGTCCTTGCTTTCATCATACCTACTAACACCCCATTGGCCAAAGCATGTCCCATGGCTGAGCCCAGAAAAGTATACTGCTTTTTTTTTTTTTTTTTTTTTTTTTTTGAGACAGAGTCTTGCCCTGTCACCCAGGCTGGAGTGCAGTGGCACAATCTCGGCTCACTGCAGCCTCCACCTGGAGGTTCAAGCAGTTCTCTGCCTCAGCCTCCCGAGTAGCTGGGATTACAGGCACCCACAACCACAGCTGGCTAATTTTTGTATTTTTAGTAGAGACGGGATTTCACCATCTTGGCCAGGCTAGTCTAAACTCCTGAATTCATGATCCAGCCGCCTCGGCCTCCCAAAGTCCTGGGATTACAGGCGTGAGCCATTGTGCCGGACCATACTGCCTTTTATGGGAAGAACTTTAACGTTACGTTGGCAAAGGATATGGGCACAAAAAGGGGTAAATAAATTGGACCTATAAATTATTTTATTTTAAAGATACATGCACGCATATGTTTATTGCAGCACTATTCACAATAGCAAAGAAATGGAATCAACCCAAATGCCCATTAGTGATAGACTGGATGAAGAAAATGTGGTACATGTACACCATGGAATACTATGCAGCCATAAAAAGGAACGAGATCATGTCCTTTGCAGGGACATGGATGGAGCAGGAAGCCATCATCCTCAGCAAACTAACACAGAAACAGAAAGCCAAACACCACATGTTCTCACTCTTAAGTGTGAGCTGAACAATGAGAATACATGGACACAGGCAGGGGAACATCACACACTGGGGTCTGTCGGTGGTGATGAGGGCAGGTAGGGGGAGGGAGAGCATCAGGAAAAATAGCTAATGCATGTGGGGCTTAATACCTAGGTGACGGGTTGATAGGTGCAGCACACGTTTACCTATGTAACAAACCTGCATGTCCTGCATATGTATCTGGGAACTTAAAATAAAATTTAAAAAAACGATAATGTGGACAAGTCGTTGATCACATCCTTCATGATAACATGTAGAATATTGGTTGCCAGCTTGTGTTTCTGTCCTGCCTCCTGAAGCTCACAGCTTCCCTAAAGCTGTAGTCCCAGGCAGTAGTCAGCAGCTTTTTAAAGCTTCTTTGTGAAAGGGATGGGAGTAAGTGAGGATCGCCAGCCTAGCTCCTGGTTTTAGGCAGTGAACCTGTCTCTGATCTCCCAAAAGGATATGAACTCACAACTGCCTCTGTCTACTTCTTTACCCAGAATTCAGCAGGCTCATGGCTCCCACCTACCTATTTTCTTCATTGCATTTTCTGTTCCTGGCTCACAGAGATTTATCTTACTGAACACAGCTAAGTCCTTTCTTTTAAAAAAAAAAAAAAAAAAAGCTGTCTATTTTTTTCCTTTAATGTATTATGTATCATGGCCATGAGTTTTGAGTAAAGGAATAATGCAAATCATGAACTTTCAATAGCATCGTAATCCAAAGTCCTAGAATGCTATATGAAATATATCCTTTATTTCATGCGTTGGTTTTTTGAAAATAAAAGGTTTTAAAATCCCTTGGCACTTAAGTATGCCAAATTTAGTATATTACCAAAAACTAGTTTCATAAATATTCCAATTCAGTACCTTTTTAAAAAAATGATCAGGCAGATTATATAAAGGGAAAATAGGCCAGGAGTGGTACCTCATGCCTGTAATCCCAACACTTTGGGAGGCTGAAGCAGGAGAATTGCTTGAGCCTAGGAGTTCGAGACAAGTCTGGGCAACAAAATGAGACCCTGTCTCTGCAAAAAATACAAAAATTTTCCCGGTGGGGTGGCATGTACCTATGGTCCCAGCTACATGGGAGGCTGAGGCAGAAGGATCACTTGCGCCTAGGAGGTCAAAGCTGCAGTGAGCCGTGATCAAGCCACTGCATTCCAGCCTGGGAGACAGTGAAAGACCCTGTCAAATAAATAAATAAATAAATGGAAAATAGCCAGCAAATTGGACCATTGAACTAGTAAAATGAGTGTATATCAAATATGAAGGTATTTTATCACAGCCTGGTTATCTAATTTTCTTCTCATCAAAATTTTCTTTCTTCTTTGTTTTTGACTTTTTATTATAGAAAATTTATTATGGAAAAATTTAAATATATAAACTGTACACAGAATAGTGTAACAACTTTTATGTACCCATCACTGAGCTTTCATAATCATGAATCTCGGCAAATTTAGTTTCATTTGTCCCTGGAGGCTGGAAACTATGACCCACAGACTAAATCCAGCCTGTCGCCTGCTTTTGCAAATAAAATTTTGTTGGAACACAGCCATACACTTTTGTTTACATGCCTGTTTTTGTGCTGCAGTAGTGGAGTTGAATAGTTGCAACAGAAGTTGTATGGCCTGCAAAGTCTAAAATAGTTACTATTTAGCCCTTTACAGAAAAAGTTTGCTGACTCCTGAACTTTCATCCACTCATCTCAGGAAAAATGTCTCTTTCATATAACATTTTTTCATGTTTTAGTATGTCTCTAGAAGCTAATCACTTTTTAAAAAGACGATAACACTCTTACATACAAAATTAACAGCAATGCACTAGTTTTCTCTTCTTTTCTATAAAACTCCAACTCAATAAGAACAAGTAAGAATTGTTTAATAGTTCATTTTCTTCCTAACTCATTATTCAGCTCCACCCATAGTCTGCAAACCTTTGAAAGAGCTGCAGACTATTCTTTATCAGTGGTTTACTCTCAGTAATTTTAACAGTCTAACAAACAATTTATCTGTAGATGACCCCAAAGAACAGCATATCCTGAATTTAACAAAGCATGTAAGAAAGTTAAGCAATAATGGCAATCATTAGAGAGATTTCAGCACAATTGCAATTTGAGTTCTATTAAGGTTCTGTGAAAAAAATGCAGCCTATAAATACAATCTCAGTTTTAAAAGGCTAATAGTGTTACCGTTTGTTTGTTTGTTTTGCCACATTGGTTTTACTTTCCTTGAGAAAACCAAGTTCATTTTTTGAGGTTTTAACAGTTATGTGAATGTAAGCATTTTTAAATAATATTTTATATTAAAATAGTCCTTTACAGTTTACATGGCAGCTTTATGGGAGCTATCTCATTTAATGTTTACACAACCCAGTGAGATAGAGATTATTTTCTTACTAAAGGGTTCTGCTGAGACACAAACCCAAGTTGTCTATTCTGTTCAAAGTCCATCACCCTTATGCTGCTGAACTGGCAATCACAAATCTTACCACAGAGCAGTTTTAAATGGATTTTATCACCTTTTACAGGCCTTGGCTATATAAATTGTACTATGTTATGCAAACTATTAACTTTACATTACTTCCTAGATATACTAAAGATACACATCTACACAGTAAAGATATTGGAATAAACCTATGACATCTGTACCTTTGGAGCTTAGAATTTCAAGCACAGAGTGCTGTATCTTTCAAACTCAAAGAGCAAGAAACACTCCATTATATAGTTTTCATAAACTCTTCTTTAGCATACTTTTATATCCTTATGATGGGTGAAGTGCCCTAGTGGAGAGGTGACCTTAATAGATCTCAGAGACATAGGCCAGGTGTGGTGGCTCACCCATGTAATTCCAACACTTTGGGAGGCCAAACCAGGAGGATAGCTTGAGCCCAGGAATTTAAAACCAGCCTGGACAACTGTATTAGTCCATTTAAACACTGCTGATAAAGACATACCTGAGACTGGAAAGTAAAAGAGGTTTAATGGACTTAACAGTTCCACATGGCTTGGAAGGCCTCAAAATCATGGCAGAAAGCAAGGAGGAGCAAGTTATGTCTTACATGGATGGTGGCAGGCAAAGAGAGCGCTTGTACAGAGAAACTCCTGTTTTTAAAACCATCAGATCTCATGAGACCCATTCACTATCATAAGAATAGCATGGGAAAGATCTGCCCCCATGATTCAGTCATCTCCTGCCAGGTGCTTCTGACAACATATTGGGAATTATGGGATCTACAAGACAAGATTTGAGTGGGAACACAGAGCCAAACCATATCATTCTGCCCCTGGTCCCTCCCAAATCTCATATCTTCACATTTCAAAACCAATCATCCCTTCTGAACAGTCCCCAAAAGTCTCAATTCATTTCATAATTAACTCGGAAGTCCATAGTTCAAAGTCTCATTCAACACAAAGCAAGTAAGTCCCTTCCACCTATGAACCTGTAAAATCAAAAGCAAGTTAGTTAATTCCTAGATACAATAGGAGGACGGGCATTGGGTAAATACAACCAATCCAAATGGGAGAAATTGGCCAAAACAGAGGGGCTACAGGCCCCATGCAAGTCTGAAATCCACAGGACAGTCAGATCTTAAAGCTCCAAAATGATCTCCTTGGACTCCATGTCTCACACCCAGGTCATGCTGATGCAAAAGGCAGGTTCCCATAGTCTTGGGCAGCCCCACCCCTGTGGCGTTGCAGGGTACAGCCTCCTTCCCAGCTGCCTTCACTGGCTAGCATTGAGTGTCTGTGGCTTTTCCAGGTGCAAGGTACAAGCTGTCAGTGGATCTACCATTCTGGGGTCTGGAGGACGGTGACCCTATTCTCACAGCTTTACTAGGTGGTGCCCCAGTAGGGACTCTGTGTGGGGGCTCCCACCCCACATTTCCCTTCTGTACTACCCTAGCAGAGGTTCCCCATGAGGACCCCACCCCTACAGCAAACTTCTGCCTGGGCATCCAGGCATTTCCCTACATCTTCTGATATCTAGATGGAGGTTCCCAAACCTCAATTCTTGACTTTTGTGCACTCACAAGCTCAACACCACATGGAAGCTGCCAGGACTTGAGGCTTGCATCCTCTGAAGCCACAGTCCGAGCTCTACATTGGCCCCTTTCAGCCATGGCTGGAGCAGCTGGGATGCAGGGCACCAAGTCCCTAGACTGCACACAGCATGGGGACCCTGGACCCAGCCCATGAAACCACTTTTTCCTCCTAGGCCTCTGGGCCTGTGATGGGAGGGACTTCTATGAATGCCTCTCACATGCCCTGGAGACATTTTCCGCATTGTCTTGGGGATTAACATTTGGCTCCTAATTACTTATGCAAGTTTCTGAGGCTGGCTTGGATTTCTCCTCAGAAAACGAGATTTTTCTGTTCTATTACATTGTCAGGCTGCAAATTTTCTGAACGTTTATGCTCTGCTTCCCTAATAAAACTGAATGCCCTCAACAGCATCCAAGTCACCTCTTGAATGTTTTGTTGTTTAGACATTTCTTCTGCCAGATACCCTAAATCATCTCTTTCAAGTTCAAAGTTCCATAAATCTCTAGGGCAGGGGCAAAATGCTGCCAGTCTTTTTGCTAAAACATAACAAGAGTCACCTTTGCTCTGGTTCCCAACAAGTTCCTCATTTCCATCTGAGACCACCCCAACCTGGATGTTATGGTTCATATCACTATCAGCATTTTTGTCAAAGCTATTCAACAAGTCTCTAGGAAGTCCCAAACTTCCCCACATTTTCCTCTCTTCTTCTGAGTCCTCCAAACTGTTCCATCCTATGCCTGTTACTCAGTTCCAAAGTCGATTCCACATTTTCGGGTATCTTTTCAGTAATGCCCCACTCTACCGGTGCCAATTTACTTTATTAGTCTGTTTTCATACTGCTGATAAAGACATACCCAAGACTAGGAAGAAGAAGTTTAATGGACTTACAGTTCCACATGGCTGGGGAGGCCTCACAATCATGGAGGAAGGCAAGATGTAGCAAGTCATGTCTTACATGGATGGCAGCAGACAAAGAGACAGCTTCTGCAGAGAAATTCCTGTTTATAAAACCCTCAGATCTCATGAGACTCATTCACTATCATGAGAATAGCACAGGAAAGACCCACCCCCATGATTCAATCATCTCCCACCAGGTGCCTCCCACAACACATGGGAATTATGGGACCTACAAGATGAGATTTGGGTGGGAACACAGAGCCAAACGATATCAACAACATAGCAAGACCCTGTCTCTACAGAAGTAATTTTTTAGATATTAGACAGGTGTGGTAGTGTATACCTGTAGTGCCTGCTATTCAGAAGGCTAAAGTGAGAGGATTGCTTGAACCCAGGAGGTTCAAGGCTGCAGTGAGCTATGCTGGAGCCACTGTACTCCAGCTTAGGTAACAAAGAGAGACTCTGTCTCAAAATATAAAAAATAAAAAAAGTAGAGCTCAGAGAAATGGGTGATTTCAGAATTAGGGCAGAGGAAATACAAGATTAACCTGGAAAATCTTACCAGGCTAGAAAGTAAGAAGTGCCCCCCAAAATTGTGCAGACATCAAGTCAAAATGACTCAGAATTCAGCTTGAAGGGTACACCACTAGATAAATCTGGAACAATTTGAGCATCAAAGTAAATAATAGCAATAAATTGATTAAAGCATAAATCCATGAGTTCATAGTCATATAAATAAATTGATACCTAGTGAAGAATGAGATATTTACATAGCCTCAAAGTACGTCCTGCAAAATATTTATGAATAAAAAAAAGGGAAATGGGGTTAATTTGCAATAGAGGAGCCTAGAAGATACCATTTTAATCAAATAATCAAAGTGAACATCTCAGTAATAAAACAAATTAAAAATGTAGACCTTCTGATAGAATGCAATGAGAACACAGCATTACTTCAGTGAGATTCTTGCCAAAGAAGCATAACCTTATCATAAGGTAATATCAGACAAAGCTAAACTGGGGAACATTATAAAAATTAATGACATATAATCTTCTAAAGTGTCAGGGTCCTGAAAGTCAAGGAAAGACAGGAATAGTTCCAGATTGAAGACAACTAGAGAGATGAACTAAATGCAGTACTTGATTTTGGACTGGATCCTTTTATTATAAATTACATTGGAACATTTGGTAAAACTTGAATTGGTCTAAGTTGAATATGGTCTATTGTCATATTCAAATATTCAAGTCTAACTTGAATATGGTCTAAGAATTAGATCATAGCAATGTGCTGATGTTAACTCCCTGATCTTGAGTAGTTGTGTTCTGGTTAAATAAGAGAATATCATTGTAAGAAGAAATACACTAAAGTATAGGGGTAATACAGCATCAGATCAGCAACTTACTCTCAAACTATTCAAATAACAAAAGTGATTTGTCCTCTTTCTGTAAGTTTTCTGTATGTTTAACATGGCTTCAAAATGCAAATTGTTTTTCACAAAAATGCAAAACTAAACATACATTAAGTTACAGCAGACTCTCACAGATATTTGTCACATAATGCCATTTTCCTCGGCCACAGGTTTAGCTACAGAACGATATCTTGCCAGTCTTTTACATCAGAAAAACTAGTTATCGAAGACAATTGTCTATAAAAACTTTAATAATACCATATTTATTTTTTTGTTGGGAAACGGGACAATTTGCAAGATAGAACAAGGATATTCATTTATTAAACAGATATTAAACATACATTAAGCTTTGTGGTAGGTATGAGTTTTCTCTCTGTGGTGGTCACTGTCATGCATTGCTCAGATTCTCCCTTCAGGACTGAAGGTTTTATTCCCCTAGCAGCAAGGAATACTGTGGACGAGGCAGCCCTCAGCTGTCAGTTCCTTTCAGGGATTTCCTCGGTTGAAGAGAGATTCCTTGCCTAAGGTGACAGTCCCTTTCTGGGGTGGTCTACATCCAATCACTGGTCAATGCAGAGGTATAAAGGCCTAGCCCTCTTGCCCCAATTCAAGGCATCTTTGATGGGTCATCCCTGCTTCAGAATATCCCAGAGGGCTAAGGGTTTCATTGAGAATCCATCAATCCATCACAGCTCCACTTCTCCCTCTGCCAGTCCCTTCCCTTTCCCTGCCTTTCCTGTCCTAGGTGATGATCCTTGGAGCATGCCTAATGAATCTCCTGCTTGCTCATCTCTGACTCACAGTCTGCCTCTCCAAAAGCCTGCTTGTGCCATCTTGCTCACTGATTTCTCTCTGGAGTTACAAAGGACCATTATTTTTTCAACTTTTTGACTATTAAATAAGGCTATAATTTATAGCATTAAAATTTTATGAACTTCTCTTTGCCTGCTCCACTTTCCATCTCTTGATCAAACAACATGAAGTGGAAAAATATAGATGCTGAGAATGGGAACAGAAAAAGCCTAAGTGGAAACCAGAGGTGTAGGACAAGTTTGTCTGGTCCACCACCCTTTTCTTTGCTATTTTCTCCCTCTTTCAACCCCTGCCTCCTAGTGATGCCTGTGTTCCATGCATTCATATTGCATGGCTCCTCCCTTCTCAGAAGAGTAACTCATCCTTACTGGAGCTGACTTGCCTTACTTAGTCAATTCCAGCTACTGCAACAGACTACAATAAACTGGGCAGTTTGAACAATAGATATTTATTTCTCACAGTTCTGGAGGCTGGGAAGTTCAGATAAAAGGGCTCGCAGATCTAGTGTCTAGAGAAGACACACTTCCTGGTTTGCAGATGGCCATCTTCTCCACGTATTCTCATGTGGCAGGGAGCAGAGAAAGAGGAAGTGGATGGGGAGACAGAAAAAGAGAGAAAAAGCTCTTCTCCTTAAAAAGGCACTAATCTGGCTCCACTCTCATAATCTAATTACTTCCCAAAGACCCCACCTCCAAATACTATAACTTTGGGGGTTAGGATTTCAACATATGAGTTTTTCAGGGAACATAAACATTTAGTTCATAACAGGATTTAAAGTGTCATTCTCCTTAAAGAGTTTGCAGTAGAAATAAACTGTTGTTGTTGTTGTTTGTTTTTAGGCTTATTCCATTCAAAACATACCCAGAGACTGGTGGAAGGAAGATAATGAATCTGTTGGCGTTAATAAGGTAGATGGTTTTGGTACTCTCCTGAATCATCCGTGTAGGCAGTTGTCTTCTCCATTTACACATCAATTGAAGTTCTCTTATAATAAGTCCTTGGGGGAAATATCTGGGAAAAGCTAGTATTTGGAACTATTCCTATTTGAAAAATTGCTACAAATCCTTTACCCCAGGCATTAGCAGATTAAATCATTTTTTGCAGAAACAGAGATTTAATTCTTACGACACAAATTAGCTCTATTTTGTTTGCTAACATCTATTTTTATCAGACCGTAGGCATTAGAAATCAATGTTTAAGTTAAGAAAACTGTATCTTTAAGGATGTCAGATTTAAAATTCTGCCTAATTAGATAGTCCTGGATATTACCAATTTTTTTACTTTTTCAAGTAATATAAGTGTGATACGCTATCAGTATTATGAAACAAACACCCCTTTTCCATTTTTTCTTCTACTGAGAAAAATATTATTTAAATGTTGCAGCTTAATACTTCAGGATGTTGTCTAAACAGAAGCATTAAGCGTGTTGGTTTGAGTTTTCCTAATTATCTCCTTTCTATTTTTAAAGTTGGCCCTTTATCAGCCATTTTTCAGTCTTTCCACACATGCCCTTGTTTTTTGACAAGATGTCGAAGTGATAGCAAATGGCTCCACCATGGTAAGTAGCTTCCTGTGTACTGTTGAGCTGAGATGGCGCACTGCACTCCAGCCTGAATAACAGAGCGAGACTCCATCTCAAAACAACAAAAAACAAACAAACAAACAAACAAAAGCAATTCATTCAGATAAAGAGACTTAGAAACCACAGATCAATTTTGGCCTGTACAGGTGACTAAATTGCCTTTCAGAAAGGTTGTACCAGATTATATTCCCATAGCAGTGTATAAGAGTAGCTGTTTTCATGTCTTTACTAACACAGAATTTTATAATTATTCACAATCTTTGGTGAATGACAAAAAAACCCACAATATTTCATTTTTGCCAATTAAAAATTATTTATTGCAGTTTTTCATTATGTAACTCAATAATGTTCATTACAGAAAAATAGCAAATCAAAGATTTTAAAAAGTAACCATGACACAAAGGCCAACAGATAATCAACATTAACACATTCTTTGTATACACAGACATTCTGTTATGACTTTTACTTTTGATGTCATGCTTACATTTTATATATTTTAGCTACATTTTCTTCTAATGATTACAATAATGTATTTAATTAAAAAATTTTTAACTGTAAATCACACTAACATAAAATTCACCATCCTATTTTTAAGTGTACAGTTCAGTAGTGTTAAGGATATTCACATGGTTGTACAACCAATCTCCACAACCTCTGTCTTACAAAACTGAAACTCTTATGTCTGTTAAACAAAAATTCCCCATTTCCCTCTCCCTCCAGCCCTCAACCACTACCCTTCTACTTTCTGTTTCTATGAACCTGACTACTCTAGATATTTCATATGTAAGTGGTCTAAGTGGAATCGTACAGTGTATATCTGTTTGTGATTGGCTTATTTCACATAGCATAATGTGCTCAAGGGTCATTCTTATTCTAGCATGTGTCATAATGTCCTCAAAGTTCATTCTTATTCTAGCATGTGTCATAATTCCTTTGTCTTTAATGCTGAATAATATTCCATTGTTTGTATATACTACATTTTCTTTATCCATTCATCGATGGACACTTGGGTTGTTTCTCCACTTTGACTATGGTGAAATAATCCTGCTGATAACATGAGTGTACAACTATTTCTTCAAGACTCTGCTTGCAAATCTTTTGGATATATACCCAGAAGTAGAATTGGTGGATCATATGGTAGCTCTATTTTTAATTTTTTGAGGAATCACCATACTGGTTTCCGCAGTAGCTGCACCATTTTGCATTCCCACCAACAGGGTTTCAATTTCTCTACATCCTCATCAACACTGTTTTTAATATAGTAGCCATCCATCCTGATGGGTGTGAAGTGATAATTTAAATGTCTTCTCCCTCTCTTTCTCTCTCTATGCTTGAATCTGCTTCTCTCTGATTTTTAGCTTTATGATTTTGGGTCTGCCATCTGTGTAAGACTGGAAACATGGCCTGTGATGGATCCAAACTTAGCCTCATAGCTTAGCAACCAAACAGAAAGGAAGTGCTTCCTCCTAGCCCCAGTTTGGAAAATCTCTGGGAAGGAGACTGACTGGCATAGAGTAACTCATACATGCACCCCTTGGACCAATCACAATGGCCAAGTGATTAGCCCTTCTTGAGTCATATGCATATCTCTTCAGGGGCTGGGAGTTATATCAGTAACAGGATGGAACCTCCAATTCAGAGCAAGGGGAAGATGAATATTTTCCCAAATGTGGGGTGGGATAAGTAGGAAAAATATAGCCATTTGGAGAAGCATTGTGAACTGGGTGGTCAACCCAATGTATGTCTACTACACATTTGAAACCTTGATGGTTAGAGTTTGCTTTCTTCGTTTTCTCATTGTCTGATTTTCCTCCTCTTTTCCCAAGAGATGTGAAAAAGAAGCAGAGTACTCCAATGAATGATTTCCTTTATCCCAAGCAAGGCCTAGTATTTGATGAGAGATATATTCTAAGAGAGCTTTTAACTAGAAATTGTGTATTCACCTGCAGCATTTCAAAATTCATATGTTTGTACTCTTGTTCAAGTATTTTTAAATTCTATTTTCTCTGAGAAGGTCAAATATTACATACCATCTGTTTCTGTGAACAGAAGAGTGCATTTTCTGATTAACAGAGCTTTTTGCAAGTAGGAAAATAAGACTGTTTTTAAGTATCATGATTTAAAGCCCTTGCAGTAGGAAACCAAATTGTATAGACTATATTGAAATGAAATGGAGATTCATCCATTGCTATTGCCATATAAAAGTTATATTTAAATGTAATACCTTAATATATTTTACTTCCTTAAAAAAGAAACAAAATTTAATTTTATGACAAGGAAATTTCTATTATCTTTTTCACTATTTTTAAAAATAATTTGATGTTAACACTTTTCTATGAATCAGAAACAATAAATTTTGGCCAGGCACGGTGGCTCATGCCTGTAATCCCAGCACTTTGGGAGACCAAAGTTGGTGGATCACTTGAGGTCAGGAGTTCAAGACCAGCCTGGCCAACATGGCTAAACCCAGTCTCTACTAAAAATACAAAAATTAGCCAGGCATGGTGGCACGGGCCTATAATCCTAGCTACTCAGGAGGCTGAGGCAGGAGAATCACTTGAACCCAGGAGGCGGAGGCTACAGTGAGCTGAGATCGCGTCATTTCACTCCAGCCTGGGCAACAGAGCAATACTCCATCTTAAAAAAAAAAAAAAAAGAGAGAGAGAGAAAGAAAAGAAAGAAATAATAAATGTATTTAAATTTATTTATTTTCAAATGTATAAAGTTATTTAACCCTTTATTCTGAAACCTTAGATTTTCAAAGTCACAAAATGATGATAATGATTAATCTAAATTGACTTGTGGAAAAAGAGACACAGGAAAGAACCTCCTCAATGTCTTGCAGAGTGTCCATAATGGAACAGGAAAATAAGCTTAGACTTTCTGAATGTCCCCATTCTGTTCTGTATAATTTTGATTGCAGTTTTATTAAGACTTGTACCTCCTTGGCCAGGTGCAGTGGCTCACACCTATAATCCCAGCACTTCAGGAGACCAAGGCAGGAGGCAAGAGGACTGCCTGAGGCCAGGAGCTCAAGATCAGCCTGGGCAACACAGCAAGGTCTTATCTCTACAAAATAATTTAAAAATTGACTGGGCATGATGGTAAGTGCCTGTAGCCACAGCTACCTGGGAGGCTGAGGCAGAAGGCAGAAGAATCGCTTGAGCCCAGGAGTTCGAGGCTGCAATGAGCCATGATCGACTGCACCACTGCTCTCCAGCCTGTGTGACACAGTGAGACCCTCTCTCAAAAAAAAGACCAAAAAAAAATTGTACCTCTTCTAAATAGTAAGCAAAATTAGCATAATTAGCATAAGATTTTAGATGAACAATTTATTAAACTATAAGACAGCATAGTGATATAATAATGCCTTCCTAGATAAAGGAAAAGTAACTAATTAAATAAACTATCAGTATAGTAGTAGATATTTATTATTTAATTATAGATTCAACATAATGGTCATTGAAATTATAAATTTCATAACTGTTATATAATTTACTTAAGATACTATGTTAATCACAGATCAAACCTCTGGTGAAACCTGATGGAAATGTCTGAAATATTATGTAACAAAAGAACTATTCATAATAGGGTGAGCTGTGAGCATTTTCTTGTTGAAAATATGTTCCTTATGTTGCTCATTTATACTTCTATATTTTAAAAACAAATTTTGGCTACTAGAATAAAATATTTCAACAGCTACCACAAAGCAAATAATACACAAATAAAGAATGTTGAGAAGTGACTGATTTGCATTTTTCTTTTTGAAGTTATCAGTTCCTCAAGGAACTGTAACTTTTGCATCTTATTCATCTCTGTATGATCAGAACCTAACACATTGTCTGGATTATGAAGGTCCTGGGTAAAAGTGTTGAATGAAAGGCAGAAAGAAAAAGAAAGGAAGGAAATGGGGAGGAAGGGAAGAAAGTGAAGTGGGGAAAGAAGAAAGGAGGGAGAGAAGGAAGGAGACTCTAAACTCCTTATGAGTTTCACTTTTGTTGTGAGTCATGTCACTGAACAGAGAAGAGCCTCAGAGTTCCCAAGCCCCAGGGGCGAGGGGTGAGGGGAAAGGGGAATTCTAGAGGGCCAGGAGGTCAGAAGGCACCATAATTCTGCTTCTGGGAACTTCTATGTGCTGAGTCTCCACTGAAGACAACAGTGTAAGTAACTGGCGACAGAACAATAGGAGGAATCTGAAATCTGTCCACAACTTGGTCTTTCTTCAAAATGATTCCTTCAGAGGTGAATTCCCACCAGTCTCCAAAGCCAGAATAGTAAGAGAATGGAGGTCATCATTCCCAACTCCTCCCCCTTCTTCACCTGTAAATCTAATTATTTTATGTTACGTTGTTTTATTTTACTTGTATTATGGTAAGAACACTTCATACAAAATCTGTTCTCTTAACAAAATTTTAAGTGCATGATAATTCATCTTGCATAACTGAAATTTTATATTCATTGAACAGACACTCCCTCCCTCCCTCAGCCCCTGGCAACCACTATTCTCTTCTCCGCTTCCACAAGTCAACTATTTTAGGTGCCTCACATAAAAGAAATTATGCAGCATTTGCCTTTTTGTGACTTGCTTATTTCACTTAGTGTAATATCTTCCAGGCCTTCTATGTTGTCACAAATGACAGGATTTCCTTCTTTTTTAAGGCTAGTCTTCCATTGTGTGTTATATACCACATTTTCTTTATCTACTTTTCCTTCTTCTTCTTCCTTCTATCTCTCTCCCTTTCTTCGGGGGGGAGGGAATGAACGGTCGGATCTTGAAATAGTCCGGAGGAAAAGGGAGGGTGGCCTTGACTTCTTCATCGGAGGCTTCTTTTCTTCTATTGCTTCTTTCGTTCTTCTTTCTTCTTCTTTTTTCTTTCTTTCCTTCCCTCCCTCCCTCCCCCTCCTCTTCTTCTTCTTTCTTTCTTTCTTGCGTTCTTTCTTTTTTCTTTCTTTCTTCTTTCTTTCTTTCTTTCTTTCTTTCTTTCTTTCAACAAGGTCTTGTTCTGTCACTCAGGCTGGAGTTCAATGGTGCAATCATGGTTCACTGCAACCTCTGTTCCCTGGGGTAAAGGGATTCTGCCACTTCAGCCTCTCGAGTAGCTGAGACTATAGGCACACACCATCACACCCAGCTAATTTTTCATGTGTGTGTTTTTCTTTGTTTTTTGTTTTTGTAGTGGTAAAATCTTGCCATGTTGCCCAGGCTGGTCTTGAACTCCTGAGCTCAAGCAGTCCACCTGCCTCAACCTCCCAACGTGCCGGGACTACAGGCTTGAGACACTTTGCCCGGTCCACTCATCTTTCAATGGACATTGAGGTGGTTTCTATCTAATAATTCCCTATTGAATTGATTTTCCAAATGCCTATTAAATCTATCTCCTTTGATTCTGATCTTTCATCTTTGATGTTAAAACACGGTATATATCCTGAGAACTTTACTGAATTTCCAAATTTGTAAATATTCCCCAAGTATGTGGATTATCCCTTAAAGTATGTTTTAATTCATTCAGGCTATTATAACAAAATACCATAAAGTGGTTAGCTTACAACAGCAGAAACTTATCTTTCCCAGTTCTGGAGGCTGGGAGGTCCAAGTTCAAGGCAGATCTGGAGGGATCATCTTCTGGCTCACAGATGCTGCCTTCTTGCTGTGTTCTCAAATGGTTGAAGGGGCAAGGAGTTTCTCTCAGGCTGCTTTTATAAGGGCACTGTATTAGTCCATTCCCAGTTCTCACACTGCTATACAGAAATACTTGAAACTGGGTAATTTATAAAGAAAAGAGGTTTAATTGGCTCACGGTTCTGCAGGCTGTACAAGAAGCACAGTGGCATCAGCTTCTGTGGAGACCTCAGGGAACTTGCAATCATGGTGAAGGCAAAGTGGGAGCCACAATTCACATGCCCAGAGCAAGAGGAGGAGAGAAAGAAGGGGGAGATGCTACACACTTTTTTTTTTTTTTTTTTTTTTTTTTGAGACGGAGTCTCGCTCTGTCGCCCAGGCTGGAGTGCAGTGGCCGGATCTCAGCTCACTGCAAGCTCCGCCTCCCGGGTTTAAGCCATTCTCCTGCCTCAGCCTCCCGAGTAGCTGGGACTACAGGCACCGCCACCACGCCCGGCTAGTTTTTTGTATTTTTTAGTAGAGACGGGGTTTCACCGTGTTAGCCAGGATGGTCTCGATCTCCTGACCTCGTGATCCGCCCGTCTCGGCCTCCCAAAGTGCTGGGATTACAGGCTTGAGCCACCGTGCCCGGCGATGCTACACACTTTTAAACAACCAGATCTCACTCTAACTCACCTACTCACTGTCACAAGAACAGTACCAAGGAAATGCTGCTAAACCATTAATGAGAAACCACCCCCATGATCTGATGACCTTCCACAAGGCCCCACCTCCAACACTGGGGATTACAGTTAAACATGAGATTTGGTGGGGCCACAGATGCAAACCATACATATCAGGCACTTATCCCATTCTTGAGTGATCCATCTGCATGACCTAATAATCTCTCAAAGGTCCCGCTCCCCAATGCCATCCATCACATGATGTTAGGATTTTAACATATAGTATGAATTTTGGGAGGACCCAAACATTCAGACCATAGCAAAGTATAACTGAAAAATGTAAATGCCTGTATCAGATTCTTAATGATAAATAAAGAATTTTGGTTCATTTATAACCTCTTAGCACTAATGTTAATACTAAAATAAATTGAATTCTACATTCCATTGCATCATTATTATGATAACACTACTATGTACATCCTGAATCTGCATACGTGATGGGAAATATCCTTGCTAAAATGCATACAATGCCTTCTTCTGTTTTGTTTTTGTTTTTGTTTTGATACAGTCTCGCTCTGTCGCCTAGGCTGGAGCGCAATGGCGTGATTTCGGTTCACTGCAACCTCCGCCTCCTGAATTCAAGCGATTCTCCTACTTCTAATGCCCTGCTAGGATTACAGGTGTACACCACCACGCCCAGCTAATTTTTGTATTTTTAGTAGAGATGGGGTTTCACCATGTTGGTCAGGCTGGTCTCAAACTCCTGACCTCATGATCCAACCGCCTCAGCCTCTCAAAGTGCTGGGATTACAGGCGTGAGCCACCGCGCCGAGCGATGCCTTCTTATTAGTTACCTGATTCATATCATACCCATCCAAATAGCAGATTAAAAAATTTCGTGGCACTGTGTTGGAAAGGACAGGAAAACCGACACTCTCATCCTTCTAAATATAAACTGGTACAAGTACTTCAAAACACAATTTAGCAATATTTATCAAAATGTTAAAAGCATACACCCATGGACTGTTAGCATTTCCACTTCTAGGAATTTGATCTGTAATATACTTGCGTATCTGTGAAATGTGTATGTGTTAAAATACACAATATATTAGCCAACAATTATAAACAGCCTAGCCATTGATAGGGAACTGTGATGATTAATTTTATGTTGCTGGGCCACGGTGCCCAGGTATTTGGTTAAACATTATTCTGATGTTTTGGTGAGGGTGTTTTTGGATGACATTTAATATTTAAATTGGCGAACTCTGAGTAAAGAAGATTGTGCTCCATATCATGGGTGGGCCTCATCTAATCAACTGAAGACCTGAATAGAACAGAGACTGACCTTCCCCAAGCAAGAAGGAATTCTGCCAGCAGTTGGCCTTCAGATTTGAACTGCAACATTGGCTCTTCCCTGTAGAGAAGTAGCTCTTCTCCAACCTACTACCCCACCCTGCTGATTTAGGAATTGCCAGCCTCTGTAATTCCCTTAAAAGAAAATTTTACATGTATACACATGTCCTCTTGTTTTGTTTCTCTGGAGAACCCTGACTAATACAGGAAGTGATTAAATAAGTTATGGTGCATCATTCAATGGAATACTAAACAAATATTAAAAAGGAATATGGTATTTCTATGGGCATTAATATGGAATATTTTCCCAAAGGTGTTCTTCAGTTGAAAAAACCCCAGTATAGAACATGTGTACAGTGATATTGTTTATATTATTTCTACCCATTCATTAGCTTCTTTGCATTGAATAGGTCTAGAAAGAAAAAAAAAAGCTGTTAATAGTGTATCCTCCAGGGAGAAGAGCTGGACACCTGGCAGCAGCAAAGAAAAAGAGCTATCTTTTTTACTTTATCTTTTTTTATCTACCATAAAGTGCTTGCATCAACTATTCAAAAAAAAACTGATTGTTTAAAAATACTGTATTCTTATTTTAGTTTCAACGAAATGTGTTTTTCATTGTCTGTTCCTTGTTTTGTGCCTTTTAAAAGGGTTGAGTGAGAAAAAATAGTATTTTAGATCATGTTAAAAATAAAATTTTTGAGTGTGAATTATATTAGTATGTGTTTATCATGCAATAATTTTTATATTCTGCATTTGAAACAGTATTATAATCATTTTAATGTATCAAACTAGTATGTGTATTAACTACAATATAAATGTATATTACAAATGCATGTTTTCTATGAAATTACATATTTGTAATTTAAAGGTTGAGGCTTTAAAATGCAAACAACAGTTACATTATCTGCTTTCACAAGCGCCATGTTTATTTCATCTTCCTGAATTATTACCACAAATTTATTTTAGCCTTTTTATCTTTAAAAATGTTTAATAGAACTTTAAAAAATTATCATCTTAAACCTAGTAATACCTATTGGAGGAAAGTGTCAGAATGAAATGCATCAAAACATGTTGCCAAATGCTTCCCACACACAAATGATACCTGTCATCTCTCCACTGCCATATTACTATAATTCAGTCAAGCTGGTGGTGGATCATAAAAATTCTATTTTCTATGTAATGTTAACAGATATTGAATTTTAATCTAGTGAAGAACAATTCATTCTGAAAAATAAATTCCCAATTATCTTTCTGACACCCAAAGTAACTTGTTTTTAAAAATGCTTAGCCAAAGTAAACTTCTAAAAGCAATTGTTAAACTTCTGTATTTGTAAATCATGAAAATATTGTCAATGCTATATAATTATTGCTATTTTTAAAGTCATCTTGGCTAAAACTTCAGAAGACCGCTAATTAGGCTTTCTTAAAAAGTATTGTTTTAAACCAACCAAGGAGAATAAGAGTAATTGAAATATATGAGCACCTGTTAATGAGCAAGGTATTTGGGATCCAATAATGTACAATTACCAAATGATGTGTCTATTAAAAAGTTATTGGCCTCACACATTCATTACAGCATACAAGCATTCAGCATTCTTTATGTAACAATGTGTGTCACAAGCCTTTAATGCTCACATATGCCCAGTTAAATTAACGTACCCTTCCTAGATGGCTCATCTGGACAATTTTATGTGCCAAAAGAGAAAATAAACAACAGGGGAGGAAAGGCAATAAAATGGAACAGGTAACGCAGCCTGTTGTGATTTATCAGGATTTGAGACACAATTACTTCGTTTTAAATATTACTGGAGGAAATAAAAATCCTAGCACTTTTACTATTCTTGCTAGTTTCTCTTTAAATATCTTTGTTTAGTAACCAGTATACTATTTCTTTTAGCCCCATTTTATGAGAGGAGATTAGCAGTAGCTCCTAATCTTAACCAAATGTCTAATCCTTCTTTGGTTGAGTGGACATGTGTTATTTCCCATCCAGTATCCATTTCTCCTTTTCCCTGTAAACAGCCCTTAAATTTAGGGGGGTCAGGGGAGTGGAGGACAGTCCATTCCAAGCTGTTTACATGTGATTTGCCTTAATGCTAACTGCAGTGTGAGCCCATCCCGTTGAAACACTCTGATTGGTTTAGGGAGAGCAATGTATATGTTCACTGCTATATAATCATTTTGTAGGTAACAACTTTATTTTGTTATCTTATTGTTTGTAATAGTCAATTTCTTGGATTTTCCAAATATATAATCATATCATCTTCAAATTATGATAATTATACCCCATCTTAACTTGTTTTTGTCTCTAATTGACTTTAGCTACTACCTCTAGGATAGTCTTAAATTATCATGTGTTAAACGTCTAGAATATCCTTGACTTGTTCCTCACTTCGATGAGGATGCTTCTAGTATTTACCCATTCAGCATAATGCTAGCTTTCGGGTTTAGGTTACTATGTCTTACATGCCAAGGACATTTCCTTTTATTCCTATTATTTTATTGGGAGGTTAATTTTCTTCAACCAATAGTAACTGTTGAATGTTATCAAATGCCTTTTTGATAGAAATAGAATATATTCTAATAGATTCTAATAGAATATATTCTAATATAGATATAGAATATAGATAGAATATAGAAACTATATTATGATTTTTTCTCCTTATATCCATTATAGCAATGAATCACTCTACTTTAAATTATCCTTGCATTTTAAAAATAAACCTTACTTGGGCTTATAATTTTACTATGCTACTAAATACTTCTGCAGTTTTGTTTTGTTTGATTTGGTTTTAGAAACATTGTATCCGCAGTCAGAAGTGAGATTGCTTCATGTGGCTTTTTAAATGCAAATATTGGGTTATTAAAATAATTTAGGCCAGGCATGGTGGCTCACACCCCTACTCTCAGCACTTTGAGAGGCCAAGGCAAGAGGACCTCTTGAGGCCAGAGCTTGAGACCAGCCTGGCCAACATAGTGAGAACCCTGTCTCTACAAAAAATTTTTTAAAAGTTAGCCACACACAGTGGCACTCACCTGATACGCCAGCTGCTCAGGAGGAGAGGCTGAGGTGGGAGGATCACTTGAGCCCAGGAGTTCAAGTTTACAGCGAGCTATGATCACCGCACTCCACTCCAACCTAGATGACAGAGTAAGACCAGTCTCAGGAAGAAAGAGAGAGACAGAGAATAATTTAGAATATTTCTTTCTTTCAATATACTTCAAAACAGTTTTAAAAACTTTGGAATTTTCTGTTCCTTTATGAATTTTCTGCGAAACAACTTTATTTCTTTTGTGGTAACTGGTCCATTTGGATTTTCTGTCTCTTCTGGAGTCAGTTTTGGCAAATTATATGTATCTAGCTATAGTACACCTAAATAATGTATTGAATAAGACACTCCTTATTGTTGAAACAAAGACTATAACTTCTCTCCAAAGTCCATTTATCTATTCATCCCTGTTTTCCACTTTATTTTCATAGATAATAGTAGCTCTTTGTAACAGGGGTGAGCAGGGTCACTGGATTCTTTGTCTACTTCTACATAAGAACTATTTCTCCATTTTCATTTATCGTTCTGTGTATTTGTACTTTCTCTATTTTTTTTGTTGTTGTTGTTAAGGTCACAACAGTTTATATTATATTGTTACTGTGTTCCTAAAAAATAGCTCTTGCATATAGTAAATAGTTTTACTCTTTTTGTGTTTTTGAAGTTATTAATATCTGACATCTCCATTAATTCTCTTCTTCCCTTTCCCTTAGATTAAGTGGTAGTTTTTTTTAAATTTATTAATTTATACATCTTTCTTTTTTTATTAATAAAAGTATTTTACAGTTAAAACATTACCCTAAGCATGACTTTAGTACCTCATTGGTTCTGATATAGTTTTTCATAGTTATTTTCTATATAGCTTGTAATTTCAGTTTGAATTTTACCTATTTCTTAAGAGAGCTCCTACTTTTCACATTCCCAGGTAGTGGTGGTAGAGGCTTTGTGTAGTCTGGTATTGATATTAATTTCTACTCTTACCACATTTTGATCAGAGTTGTCCACCTTTTCCCTTCTGCAACTTATTGAGATTTTCTTTATGGCTTAATACATGGTCAATTTTTATACATTTCCTATGGATGCTTTAAGATATATTTGCTGTTTTAACAATATTTACTTAAATATAAATAATTTATTGTTTTAATCATAGGACTATTGGGCTGAGCACCATGGCTCATGCCTATAATCCTAGCACTTTGGGAAGCCAAGGCAGGAGGATCACCTGAGGTCAGGAGTTTGAGACCAGCCTGGCCAACATGGTAAAACCCCGTCTCTGCTAAAACTACAAAAATTAGCTAGGCATAGTGGCACGTGCCTATAGTCCCAGCTACTCGGGAGGCTGAGGCTGGAGAATCACTTGAACCCAGGAGGTGGAGGTTGGAATGAGCCGAGATCGTGCCACTGCACTCCAGCCTGGGCGACAGAGCAAGAGTCCATCTCAAAAAATAAATAAATAAATAATAATAATAATAATAATAATAATAATAATACATTTTTTATTACCCCATATTGTTTTCCTCTTAGACAAATATATCCATTGCTTCCTTCTAGTCCTCTATAGCCACTTCTCAGGTTATCTTTTGTTTGGACTATGTTTTTTCATCTGAGAGAATCATAAAGTAGCACTCGGGGAACAATATGCATCTCAAAACTTTGTCGTAATTATGCTTGTGCACTTAAGCAACAATTAGATGACATCTTTGGATCACATCTTTTTTCTTTGAAGACTTTCTAGTATTTAACATTGCTACGGAGAAGTCTAAAGCTAGCTTTATTTCTTCCTGGGTTAAATTGTTTTATCTTTTTAAATGATTATTTTTATCTTTGAAGTTTAGCAACTTTATCTTTATTTTTTTCTCCAGCTTTATTGAGGTGTACTTCACAAATAAAACTTGTATATAATTAAAGTGCACACTGTGAAATAATAATCTCAATCAAGCTGATTAACGTATCCATCGCCTCATATAGTTATCAATTTCTTTTCTTTTTTCTTTTTTTGTGGTGAGAACACTTAAGATCTGCCGTCTTAGCAAATTCCAAGCATAAAATGATGTATTGTTAATTATAGTCACTTTGTTGTACATTAGCGCTCCAGAGCTTATTCGTCTTGCAAAACTGAAATCTGTGCCCTTTGACAAACATCTTCAATTCTCCCCTCCTCCAGCCCCAGGCAACCACTATTCTGTTCCCTGCTTCTGTGAGTTTTACTATTTTATATTCTACATACAAGTGAGATCATGCAGTATTTGCCTTTCTGCATCTGACTTATTTCGTTTAGCATGTGTTCCAGGTTCATCCATGCAGTCACAAATGGCAGGATTTCCTTCTTCTTTTCTTATTGAAAAAAAAATTTTTTTAGATACGAGGTCTAGCTATGCTGCCCAGGCTGGAGTGCAGGAGGTCTTCACAGGCACAATCATAGCGTACTGCAGCCTCAAACTCCTGGGCTCAAGCGATCCTCCTACCTCGGCCCCCCAAATATCTGAGATTACAGACCTATGCCACCATGCCTAGATGGATTTCTTTATTTTTAAATACTGAATAGTATTCCATGATATATAATATATATGACATACATTGTATATATAATGGATTATATAGGAATACATATATACATATACAAGTGTATATAATGGAATATTATATACATAATGTATTGCATATATGATACTCCATTATATATGCATTGAAGCATATGTAATGGAATATATACATATAATATATAATACACATACATTTTGATTGTTTCCATATCTTGACTATTGTTTCCATATCTTGACTATTGTGAATAATGCTGAAATGAACATGAAAGTGTGGAAATCTCTTCAACATACTTATTTCATTTTGAATATATACCAAGAATTGGGATTGCTGGATCATAAGGTAGTTCTGTTTTTCATTTTTCCATAACTGCTGTGCCAATTTACATTCCCACCAACAGTGTACAATGGTTCTCGTTTTCCACATTCTTGCCAACACTTATCTTCTTGTCTTTTTGATAATAGTGATTTTAACAGGTGTGAGGTGTTATCTCATTTTAGTTTTGATTTGTAATTTCCTTATGATTAGTAAAGTTGAACACCTTTTTATGTGCTTGCTGGCCAAATTTATATTTTTTTTGAGAAATGTTTGTTCAGATCCTTTGACTATTTTTCAGTTGGGTTGCTTTCGTTTTCTTTTTGTTTTGTTTTTGCTATTTAGTTGTGTGAGTTTCTTATATATTTTGAATATTAGATACATGGTTCACAAATATTTTCTCTCATTCCATCAGCTGCATTTCCACTCTGTTGATTTTTTTTTTTTTTTTTTTTTTTTTTTTTTTTTTTTTTTTTTTTTTGCAGTGCAGAAGATTTCTAGTTTAACTAGTAGTTTTATGGATTCTTTAGTAGTCTAGTAGTCGTCTTTGATCCATTTTGAGTTGATTTTTGTATTTGGTGTCAGATAAGGGTCCAATTTCTTCTGCACATGGATATCCAGTTTTTCCAATACCATTTATTAGAGACCATTCTTTCACCAATGTGTATTCTTGGTATCCTTGTCAAATATCTAGTTGACCATAGATGTGTGGATTTATTTCTGGGCACTCCATTTTGTTTCATGGGTTTATAGGTCTGTTTTTATGTCAGTATCATGCCCTTTTGATTACTGTAGCTTTGTAATGTATGTCAAAATCAGAAAGTGTGATGCCTCTAGCTTTGTTCTTCTTGCTCAAGATACTTTGGCTATTAGGAGTTTTGTGGTTCCATCTGAATTTTAGAATTGCTTTTTTATTAATGTAATAATTCCACTGGGATTTTGATAGAGGTTGCATCGAATCTGTTGATCATTTTGGATAGTATGAATATTTAAACAGTATTAATTCTTACAAGGCATGAGCACAGGATCTTTCCATTTATCTGTGTCTCTTGAATTTCCCTCATCAATGTTTTACAGTTTTCAATGTGCAAGTCTTTTGCCTCTTTTGGTTTAAGTTAAGGAACTTAGTATGTTGAAAAGAAGTGGTGAGAGCAAGCATCCTTGCCTTTCACCAGATCTTAGAGGGAAAGCTTTGAATATGATGTTAGCTGTGGGCTTTTCATATATGATCCTTATTGTATTGAAATAAGTTTATTCTATACATATTTTGCTGAGAGTGTTAAAAACAAATGGATGTTGAATTTTGACAAATGCTTTTTCTGTGTTTATTGAGATGATCGTGAGGGTTTTTTCCTTTCATTTTGTTAATGCGTTGTATCACATTGATTGATTTGCATAACTTGAACTATCTATGAATCCCAGGGATAAATGTCACTTGGTCATGGTCTAATCTTTTCAATGTGCCATTTAACTCAGTTTTATGGTATTTCTTTTTTTTTTTTTTCTTTTGAGACGGATTCTTGCTCTGTCCCCAGGCTAGGAGTGCAATGGGTGCGATCTTGGCTCACTGCAACATCCACCTCCTGGATTCAAGCAATTCTCCTGCCTCAGCCTCCTGAGTAGCTGGGACTACAGGCGCATAACACCACACCCAGCTACTTTTTGTATTTTTAGTAGAGACAGGGTTTCACCATGTTGACCGTGATGATCTCTATCTCTTGACCTCGTGATCCTCCCACCTCAAGCATCTTTGTTAATCAGGGATATTGGCCTGTATCTTGCTTTCCTTGTAGTGTTTGTGTCTGATTTTGGCATCAGGGTGATGCTAGCCTCATAAAATGAGTTTCGAAGTGTTATCTCTGCTCTTTTTTGGAAGAGTTTTACAAAAATTGATATTAATTATTTTTGAATGCTTGGTAAAACTCACTAACAATGCTATCTGGTCCTGTGTTTTTCTTTGTTGGGAGGTTTTTGATTATGAGTCAGTCTCCTTATTTGTTTTTAGTCTATTCAGGCTTTCCACTTTTTCTCGATTCAGTTTTGGTAGGTTATATGTCTACAAATTTTTTTATGTCTTCTAGGTTATCCAGTTTGTTGGCATATGATTGTTTATAATAGTCTCTTATGGTGTTTTTTATTTCTGAGGCATGTATTGTAATGTTTATTCTTTCATTTCTGCTTTTATCTATTTGAGTGTTCTTTTTTTCTTAGTATAAGTAGAGGTTTGTCAGTTTTGTTTCATCTTTTCAAAAACCAAGTTTTAGTTTGCTTTTTCCTGTTTTTTCCATTTCCTATTTGATTTATTTCTGCCCTAATTTTTATTATTTCCTTCCTTCTCCTGACTTTGGGCTTAGTTAATTTTTCTTCTGTTTTGATGTAGGCCTTTATCATTATAAACTTCCATCTTAGTACTGCTTTTGCTGCATCACATAAGATGTTGTATGTTGTGTTTTAATTTTCATTTGTCTTGAGATACCTTTTAAATTCCCTTTCGATTTCCTCTTTGACTTCAAGTTCAAAAGCATGTTGTTGGTTTCCATAGATTTGTGAATTTTCTTGTTTTCCTGCTGTTATTCATTTCCAGTTTTATCCCATGCGGTTGGAAAAAATACTTGGAATGATTTAGATTTTCTTAAATTTATTAAGACTTGTTTAGAATCCTAAGATGTGATATATCTTATAGAATGCTCTATGCACGCTTGAGAAGAATGTTTATTCTTCTGCTTTTGGGTGGAAAGTTCTGTCTGTTAAGAGCATTTGGTCTGGAATGTTCTTTAAGTCAACTGTTTATTGATTTTCCATCATACATGTAAATGTATAATACATATAAATTATACACGTAAATGTATAATTTAACATTATATAATGACCTTCTTTGTCTCTAGAGACAGTTTTAGACTTAAGGTCTATTTCATCTGATATATGAATAGCTACCCCTTTTCTCTTTTGGTTACCATTTGCAAAACATGTCTTTTTTCATCCCATCACTTTCAGACTACATGTGTCTTCACATCTTAAATGAGTCTTTCGTAGACGAGGCAACACTGAATCCTACTGTTTCATCCATTCAGTGACTCTATGCCTTTTGATTGGTGATTTTAATCCATTTACATTTTAAGTGATTATAGGCCAGGTGCGGTGGCTCATGCCTGTAATCCCAGCACTTTAGGAGGCTGAGGCAGGTGGATCACCTGAAGTGAAGAGTTCGAGACCAGCCTGGCCAACATGGTGAAACCCGTTGCTACTAAAAATAAAAAAAATTAGCTAGGCGTGGTGGTGCACACCTGAAATCCCAGGTACTTGGGAGGGTGAGGCAGGAGAATCGCTTGAACCTGGGAGGTGGAGGTTGCAGTGAGCTGAGATTGTGCCATTGCACTCCAGCCTGGGCAACAAGAGCAAAACTCCATCTCAAAAAGTGATTATTGATAGATAGGGAATTAATATTGCCATTTTGTTAAGTGTTTTCTGTCTGTTTTAAAGTGTTTTTTTCTCTCTCTCTCTTTTTCTCTTGCTTTTTTTGTTATTTAATTTTTTGTAGTGATTTGCTTGATTATTTTCTCTGTATCTTTCAGGTACCAATTGTAGGTTTTTTTCTTTGCAATTAGTTCAAGGCTTGCATAAAATATCTTGTAGTTGTAACCACCAACTTTAAGTTGATAACTATTTCAAATGCACACAAAAACTACACTTTTACTTCCCCTACAACACTTTACGTTCTTGTAGTCAGAGTTTGCTTTCTTTTAAATTTATAAATGAATTTATTTTTATTCTTTCAGAGATGGGGGCTTGCTGTTACCTAGGCTGGAGTGCAGGGGCACAGTCATAGCTCACTACAGCCTCAAACACCTGGGCTCAAGCAATCTTCCTATCTCAGTCTCACAAGTAGCTGGGACTATGGGCACAACCCTCCATCCAGTTCATATTTATTTATTTATTTATTTATTTATTCATTTATTTATTTATTTATTTTGAGACGGAGTCTCGCTCTGTCGCCCGGGCTGGAGTGCAGTGGCGCGATCTCGGCTCACTGCAAGCTCCGCCTCCCGGGTTCACGCCGTTCTCCTGCCTCAGCCTCCTGAATAGCTGGGACTACAAGTACCCGCCACCGTACCCGGCAAATTTTTTGTATATTTACTAGAGACGGGGTTTCACCGTGGTCTCAATCTCCTGACCTCGTGATCCGCCCACTTTGGCCTCCGAAAGTGCTGGGATTACAGGTGTGAGCCACCACGCCCGGCCAATTTATTTATTTTTTTAGAGATGGTGTCTTGCTATGTTGCCCAGACTGGTCTCCAATTCCTAGCCTCAAGGAACCCTCCTGTGTCAGCCTCTTGAGTCACGGGGATTACAGGTGTGAGCCACCACACCCAGCTTGCTTCTTTTTATATTGTATACCCGTTGACAATTTTTATCTTTTAACCTTTTATTAGGGTTAAAAGTAACTTAAACACCACCATTACAGTGCTACATTCTGTATTTGTCTATATATTTACCTTTACTTGTGAGACTTATGCTTTCATGTTTTCACTTTGCTGTATAGCATGTTTTCGTGTTAATTTTAAGAACTCCCTTAAACATTTCTTGTAAGGTCTAGTAGTGACTAACTACCTTCATTTTTGTTTGTCTGAGAAATGCTTTACCTCTTTATTTTTAAAATACAATTTATCCTTGATTGGCAGTTTTTTTCGTTCAGTACTGTGAATACATATTCTCCCTCTCTCCTGGCTTTCAAAGTTTTTGTTGAGAAATCAGCTGATATTCCTTTGTTTTTTTGTTTTGTTTTGAAATGGAATCTTGCTCTGTTGCCCAGGCTGGAGTGCAGCAGCGCAATCTTGGCTCACTGCAACCTCTGCCTCCCAGGTTCAATCGATTCTCCTGCCTCAGCCTCTCGAGTAGCTGGGACTACAGGTGAATGCCATCACACCCAGCTAATTTTTGTATTTTTTAGTAGAGACAGGGTTTCACCATGTTGGCCAGGCTGGTCTCGAACTCCTGACCTTAGGTGATCCACCCTCTTTGGCTTCCAAAGTGCTGGGATTACAGGCATGAACCACTGCACCCAACCTAAATGATCTGTTTTTGAGTTTACAGATTCTTTTTTCTGCTTGATTGAGTCTACCGTTTAATTTCTGTATTGCATTTTTCATGTCATTTATTGTATTCATCAGCTTCAGGATTTCTGTTTGGTTCTCTTTAGAATTCCTATCTCTTTGCTGAACTCATTTTGTTCTTGTGATATTTTTTGCATTTCATTGAATTGTCTATCTTTACTCTCATATAGCTCACTGAGCTTCTTTAAAACAATTATTTTGAACTTTTTGTTAGGAAATTCATAGATCTCCATCTTTTTTTTTTTTTTTTTTTTTGAGATGGAGTCTTGCTCTGTCGCCCATGCTGGAGTGCACTGGCGCGATCTCGGCTCACTGCAAGCTCCACCTCCCAGGTTCACGCCGTTCTCCAGCCTCAGCCTCCCGCGTAGCTGGGACTACAGGCGCCCGCCGCCACGACCGGCTAATTTTTTGTATTTTTGGTGGAGACGGGGTTTCACCATGTTAGCCAGGATGGTCTCGATCTCCTGACCTCGTGATCCGCCCGCCTCGGCTTCCCAAAGTGCTGGGATTACAGGCGTAAGCCACCGCGCCCTGTTAGCATCTCCATCATTTTAAGGTTAGTTACTAGAAAATTATTGTGTTCCTTTGATGGTGTCATGTTTTCTTGAAGTTTTGTGTTCCTTATAGCCTTGCAGGGATGTCTGAATATTTGAGGGAGCAGTCACTTCTTCCAGACTTCGTAGACTGGCTTCAATGGGGAAAGACATTAATCTACAGATAGGTATGAGAATGCCAGCTCCAGCTGCAAGGGGGGTGCAGTGGTAGCTGCTCCTCTTGGAGAGCATAGTGGCATGGACTCAGATCAGCTCCATCAGCTGATATCAATGTTGGCAAAAACTGGGGAGAAGGGTGGTCCTTGGTGGCAAAAGCTGCAGGTGTCTGCAGCTGTAGTAAGGACTGCTGAAGTCTTTGGTGGCAAAGGTTGCCAGAATCCCTCTAGTCTGTTTTTTCCCACTGGGAGGAGGTCACAGCCAAGGGGATCCATCTTGGTGCTGAGCTGTAATGAACTGGGGGATAAGATAATGTGAATAAAATGTTTGCTATGCTTTTCTCTATGGGCATCCTTCGTTTTGCGCTCCACTGGTTTGCTGCAGTTTCTTCTTTGTAATCTGGAGCAATCCCAGAGCTATTTTTGTCAGTAGGTGATTGTTTAATTGTTGTTTTTATGGAAAGATAAGCATTAGGACCTCCTAGTCTGCTTTCTTGTTGATGTCACCTTGATTAAAGTTCCACAACTTTAATAGGGTATGTCTCAGTCATTGTTCCAGGAGAGTTTCTCCTGGAATAAATTGGGTCCCTTCAAGATACGATTTTGGCTGGGCATGGTGGCTCTTGCCTGTAATCCCAGCACTTTGGGAGGCCCAGGTGGATAGTGCGCTTGAACCCAGGAGTTTGAGACCAGCCTGGGCAACATGACGAAACCCTATCTCTAGAAACCCCATCTCTATTAAAAATACAAAAATTAGCTGGGTGTGGTGGCACATGCCTGTAGTTCCAGTTACTTGTGAGAATGAGGTGGGAAGATCACCTGAGCCAAGGAAAGTCAAGGCTGTGATGAGCTATGATTGTACCACTGTACTTCAGCCTGGATGACAGAGTGAAACCCTTACTCAAAATAAATAAAATAAAATAAAAAAACAAAAAATAAAAAGAAAAGATACAATTTTAAGATTTTAAGTATTATTTTATCTTAGGAAATTTTTCTACAGCTATATCTTTAAGTACTATTTCCTTATTTTGTTTAATTGTTTTCCCTATACTTCAGTTAGGCAATTGGCTCTCCTTTACTTGACTTTTATATCTATTATTGCTATCTAACCCTTTTAAAAATCTCTTCATTTCCATTTCATTTTGCTCACTTCCTCATTTCTACTTAATATATCCCTTTTTGTGTTTTCAACAGGACATATTTACCTACATATTCCTTCCCATTTTTCTTTTATTTCTGCAATGGTTACTTTTTTTCTCCCACCCTTGCATATGCTCTATCAGCTTACATTTCATTTCTTCCTGTTGTGTTAACATCTGTTCCATAAGCTCTTATATTTTTGCTTTGTGGTTCTTCCTCAAATAGGAGATTCATTCATTCTATGTTTAAGGTTAGTGGTAAAATGTTTGATCATAATTTTAAGCTGCTTTATGAAAACATTTTTTTCTATAAGTGTGCTTTATCAACCCTTTGTTTCCTCCTGTTCTTCCATTTCTTTGTGTAGCATCTTTTTTGAATACTGTGCATATTCCTTTTTGATTACTCATCACTGAAACAGCTGAGTTTTTCCTATGCCACTACATGCACGAATTTCATGTAATAGAAGGACCAGGGTCACTTACCGGTGAGTGGAACATTTTTTATAACCTTGATTTTGTGTAATTTTGTTTAACCTTCTGTTCTCCTCAGCCAAAGTAAACAGGCAGAAAATTTTCACAATGCATTTTTGCCCTGGTTCTGCCGTAGAGACAGACTGCTTCCTATAGTATGGCTTGTCTATATATTTTCTCACTTAAGTTTTCCTCTGCTGCTTCTCAGAACAAAACCAGGTCCAGGGACACTTTCGTGGCCAACATGTGTGCCTTGTCCCTACTGTTAAAAACAAGGTATTGAGATTTTGGAAATAAAAACATACTTTCTACCTTGAAGAAATGTTCTTTGCTGTCTTTTTATGAAATTTACATCTACAAACCCTCTTTCTGCTTTTGTTAATGTGGATTCTTGCATGATCTTCCCTGCCCTGGGGGAACCACATAATTTGTTTCGTGGTTTAGGATTTTAGCTGTTTCCTTAGTTTAATGGAAAACATTTCTTGTGAGTTTCCTTCTTTTCTTCTTTCTCTCCTTCTTTTGTTTTTGTATGATTTCCAGTGAGAGAAGAGAGAAATGGAAAGTCCGTATTACTATACTGGATGTATTTTGAAGGCAAAAGCAGCAGGACTTGATGATTGATTAGATATAAGAAGTGAAATTTTAGACTTGAGCAATTAAGCGGAATGTGGTATTATTTATTGAAATAAGAAACCCTAGAGGTTTGGTAAGAATAAAATGAGTTTAGTCTTGAACATGTAAAGTTTGAAATGCTGTAAAACATTTAAGTGGAGATGTCAGGTAGGAAGTTGGAAATCGGTGTCTGTAGATCAGAGAAGAGATTTGCAAGGAGGGATTACACAGAGAAGAGAAGCATCTGTGACCCTGGATGAAAGCTTAGAAATACCAACACTTAGAAGTTAATAGACAAAAAAATAACAAACAAACAAAAAAGAAGTTAATAGAAGGAGCACCATGAAGAAACTGAGAGAGGTATGTCAGAGTTAGGAAAAAAAATCACAACGATGTGGTCTCCCAGAAATCAAGAAAGAAGAATGAGTGTTTCAAGGAAGAAGTAGTAAACTTGTCAAATGCAGGTAAAAGATCAAGTAAGATATAGATAGAAAGTCGTACATTGGATTTAGCCACATGGAAGTCACTAAGACCAACCTGTGGTGCTTAATGAGAGCAGTCTGGCAGATAGTAGGGGAGAAGCTATTAAATAGATAGAAATGGCCTATGGAGGGAATAGGAAGTGAGAAGGTAGAGAAAATTAGCTATGAAATGGAAGAGAGGAGCATGCAGCATCTGGAGAGATGAGAATAGGATCAGGGAGGCTTTTTAGAATGGTTAGCCCTAGAGCATGCTTGTATACTGTTGGAAATGATCCCAGAAAGAGGGAGTGACAAATCCTATAGTAGAGGGAAGGGCTAACTTAAGAAGCAAAGTCCTTGAGGTAGTCAGAAAACTGGTATCCTGGGTACATGTTTTATATGTCAACGGCCTCTGAGAAGAGGGGAAATCCATCAGTGGTAATTGGAGGGAAGAAAGAGAAGATAGAATTAGATGCAGGTAGGTTTGTAAATGGGTGAAATTGAAAGCAAGAAGTTCCTGTTTGAAATTCTAACTTCCCAACAAGAACGATGCAAAATTGTCACACAGAGGTTTGAAGTGGTATGAAGTAGCAGATTTGAGGATAGAGAAGAATATATGAGATTGTATTTTTGAGAGCAAAAAAGAAAGCTACAGGAAAAGTCGTGTGATTGCTCTGTTGTATAATGAGTACTTTTGAGAACTAAGATTCTAAAGGTAGAGTGAAGTCAATGTGTAATTTTCTCCACCAATGTTCAGCTGCCCGCATGCAGAGCAAGAGAAGCTGGGGGTACTTGAGTTCTTACGGGGTTCGAATGTAGCCAATCAGAAAGAGCAGTTCAGAAATTGAGGAAATTTTATGGGAGAAATTATTATAACAGTGGACCCTGGAATATAACATGGACAAAAAGGGACATGAAGAGCAAGAAGGCACTAATGCATAGTGAGAAACTGGTGGGATGAATGACACTGGTAGTTTTTTACCAGTCGGCCTTCTTGGTGAGGCATCCTTCAGTTACGGGCATATTTATTCTGTTCTTGTCTTACTCAAACTCTGGTTATCTCCCTAGACTTAGACTGGCATAAACTGAGCTTTGTATTTTCACTTCACTGTAGGCCCAAAATAGTTTTGCTGAAATCTACCTAGAATCCTTTAATTGAGGCTAGAGAACTGGAAGATAGGCTGGGCGTGGTGGCTCACATCTGTCATTCCAGCACTTTGGGAGGCTGAAGAGGCCAGATTGCTTGAGTCCAAAAGTTTGAGACCAGCCTGGGCTATGTGGCAAAGCTCCATTTCTACCAAAAATACAAAAAATTTAGCCAGATGTGGTGACACACACCTGTAGTCCCAGCTACTTGAGAGACTGAGGCAGGAGGATCCCTTGAGCCCAGGAGGCCAAGGTTGCAGTGAGCTGAGATTGTGCCACTGCACTCCAGCTCGGGTGACAGAGCAAGACTGTGTAAAAAACAAACAAACAAACAAATAACTTTAAAAAACTGGAAGATATATAAACCTTCAATATATATTATGAAACATGCTATGTCACAGGCTGGGGCAGGGAAGATATCAAAATTGTGGGTGTATTTAAGAAGAGAAACAGTATTACCCTGCTTCTTACATTGAATCAAGTTCTAAATGCTTGATCAGCCCACTTCTTGAGCAGATTTGTACCTGACTAAGATCCTGTGGCTTATCAAATGAACAGAAGATCAAATGGTTAATAGCAACAAAAATATAACTTGTGATTGCCTTTCCAAAAAAAATTGATTTTCTAGACAGAAATATTTGGAAAAAAGAATGAATTAACCAAATCTTACATATCTCTGAACCATGTGACATAAGGGATATATATTTAAAGGTAACATAAATCAAAATAAATAGAATAATTAGAGCCAGGTAGCATAAAATATAGGTCTACTTGCTTTCTAAGATTTCTTTGTATTTTCTATCTGCTTTACTGATAGCTTTAATTTTTATAAATATTTTTTATCTGATTTTTTTTTTACCATGCTGGAACACTGTCTAATAGCATATGCCATTTTCACTATGTATAATTTTATTATGTCATTAAGCAAAATCATATGTAACCGACTATAAAAGACACGGGACTGGGCACATTGGCTTACATCTATAATCCCAGCACTTTGGGAGGCCAAGGCAGGAGGATCACTTGAGACCAGGACGTTGAGATCAGCCTGGGCAACATAGCATGACCCCATCTCTACAAAAAATTAAAATGTATAATCGATTTAAAAAAATAAAAACAAAAGCCAGGTGCGGTGGCTCAAGCCTGTAATCCCAGCACTTTGGGAGGCTGAGGTGGGCGGATCACCTGAGGTCAAGAGTTCAAGACCAGCCTGGCCAACATAGTGAAACCCCATCTCTACCAAAAATACAAAAAATTAGCGGGGCGTGATGGTGGGCACCTGTAATCCCACTTACTCGGGAGGCTGAGGCAGGAAAATCACTTGAACCCAGGAGGTGGAGGTTGCAGTGAGCTAAGATCGCTCCATTGCACTCCAGCCTGGGCAACAAGAGCAAAACTCCGTCTCACAAAAACAAAAACAAAAACAAAAAAAAGAAAATATGAAAAGCATGTACTGGGGTTCTGATAATTTGTAATTCTTTCTTACTAAAGAACTGGCATAATCTCATAGCCAGATGTGGCTACTAAGACAGTAATTTCTGTTTTGATCCAGTCTCATGCTCTCTTTTTCCTGGTTCTGCTGTCTCTTCTGTTTTCTACCTACATTGGCCTGCACTGGGATTCCACTTCATACATCAGGAAATGTATTCTTACTCTCTATTTGTATACTTTAAAGTTAACTTTAAGTATAATTTTTTTTTTTTGTATCCATGAATTATTGAATAGGTGTTGCTTCTTTCCAAAATGTTGAAAATGGCCTAGCAAGGTGACTCATGCCTGTAATCCCAGCACTTTGGGACGCCGAAGTGGGTGGATCACCTCAGGTCAGGAGTTCAAGACCAGCCTGGCCAACATGCTGAAACCCCGTTTCTACTAAAAATACAAAAATTAGCTGGGCGTGGTGGTAGGTGCCTGTAGTCTCAGCTACTCAGGAGGCCTAGGCAGGAGAATTGCTTAAACCCGGGAGGCAGAGGTTGCAGTGAGACCGCGCCATAGCACTCTAGCTGGTGCAACAAGAGTGAAACTCTGTCACACACACACAAACACACACACACGAACACACACACACACAGAAATGTTGAAAATGTCTTAACACTTGATACGTACTTGAAAAAATAAATAAATAAAAGCTTTGTTTTCTACCCGTGAGCCCTGCAATTTTTATCTCATTCTTGTCTGAGTCCTTAGTGTTCTGTTCAAGACTGAGGTAACAGGAAAAACGTTTTAAGTTCTGGGGTCTGATTTTTTTTTTTTTATTTTACAGAGTTTTGCTCTTGTCGCCCAGGCTGGAATATGGTGGCGTGATCTCGGCTCACTGCAACCGCTGACTCCCTGGTTCAAGCAATTCTCCTGCCTCAGCCTCCCAAGTAGCTGAGATCACAGGCGCCCACAACGCCTGGCTAATGTTTCGTATTTATTTATTTTTTAATTATTATATTTTAAGTTCTGGGATACATGCTCAGTACATGCAGGTTTGTTACATAGGTATGCATATGCCATGGTGGTTTGCTGCACCCATCAACCCGTCATCTACATTAGGTATTTCTCCTAATGCTATCCCTCCCCCTGCCTCCAACCCCCTAACAGGCCCTGGTGTGTGATGTTCCCCTCCCTGTGTCCATGTGTTCTCATTGTCCAACTCCCACTTATGAGTGAGAACATGTGATGTTTGATTTTCTGTTCTTATGTTAGTTTGCTGAGAATGATGGTTTCCAGCTTCATCCATGTCCCTGCAAAGGACATGAATTTGTCCTTCTTTATGGCTGCATAGTATTCCATGGTGTAAATGAACACATTTTCTTTATCTAGTCTATCATTGATGGGCATTTGGGTTGGTTCCAAGTCTTTGCTATTGTGAATAGTGCCACAATAAACATATGTGTGCATGTGTCTTTATAGTAGAATGATTTATAATCCTTTGGGTATATACCCAATAATGGGATTGCTGGGTCAACTGGTATTTCTAGTTCTGGAGCCTTGAAGAATCACCACACTGTCTTCCACAATGGTTGAACTAATTTACACTTGCTAACAGTGTAAAAGTATTCTTTTGTATTTTTAGTAGAGACAGGATTTCACCACGACGGGTAGGCTGGTCTCAAACATCTGACCTCAGGTGATCTGGCTGCCTCGGCCTCCCAAAGTGCTGGGATTACAGATGTGAGCCACTGTGCCTGGCCTCTGTTCCTTTTTAATAGTAAGAATACCCTCTGGGCTGGGCGTGGTGGCTCACATCTGTAATCCCAACACGTTGGGAGGCTGAGGCAGGCGGATCACCTCAGGTCGGGAGTTTGAGACCAGCCTGCCCAACAAGGCAAAACCCCGTCTCTACTAAAAATACAAAAAAGGAGCCAGGCATGGTGGCACATGCCTGTAATCCCAGCTACTCGGGAGGCTGAGGCAGGAGAATCACTTGAACCCAGGAGGCAGAGGTTGCAGTGAGCCGAGAGTGCACCATTACACTCCAGCCTGGGTGACAAAAGCGAAACTCCGTCTCAAAAAAAAACCTTCTGGATCAGAGTTGTCCTATAAAACTTGCTGTGGTGATGGAAATGTTCTATTCTGCAGTCAATAGGGTAGCCAAAAGCCACATGTGACTATTGGGCACTGAAATGTGGCTCGTTTAACTGTGGAACACAATTTTAAATTTCATTGAATTGTAATTAATATTGACTAAAATATAAATAGCCGCATGTGACTAGTGAATACTATATTGATCAACACACTTCTAAACTGTATTCCACTTGATTTATTTATTTATCATTTTATTTTATTTGAGGCAAAATCTCACTCTGTCATCCAAGCTGGAGTGCAGTGGTATGATCTCGCCTCACTGCAACCTCCACCTCCCAAGCTCAAGTGGTCTTCCCACCTCAGCCTCCCGAGGACTTGAGACCACAGGCGCACACTGCCACGCCCAGCCAATGTTTTGTATTTTTAGTAGGGATGGGGTTTCATGGTGTTGCCTGGGCTGGTCTCCTCGAACTCCTGAGCTTAAGTGATCCTCCTGCCTTGACTTCCCAAAATGCTGGGATAACAGGCATGAGTCAGTGCGCCTGGCCCCTAAACTGTGTTCTACTTTAAAATTAGATCCTGGTTGGGCAAAAAAGAGAGGGTTATTATATTTTGTTCATAATAATATTATTGTCCCCCCCATCTGCAGTAATTAAGGGAATTTCCCTAAAAACCATTTTAAACTAACTCTCATTTGGGCCGCATGAATGCCACACCTATGCATGCATATTGTTCTGTGGTCAGTACATCCTCATGGGGAACTGATAGCAGATGAGTTCATTTTCCTGTATTTAGAAAAGGGAGAAAGGTCTCTTCTGAGTTATTTGGCTGTGGAGAGAGTTGATCACTTAAGTTTACCTATTGTTTATCAGTTAACAAAATCTCACAATTAGTTTTGCAAGAGACTGTTCCTTTTCATTAAAAACAGGACCTGTGTGAGAGGTTCCAAAGGAATCTATAAATATGTATCTGGGAACTGGATTCTTATCCACAGGACTGGATAAAGGGGATAATTAAATTATTCCTGGGGAGCTAAAATGATGAGATGATGGCCAGAGACCCCCAGCCAAGTGAGAGTCAGGAAATCCTTAGGGCAAGAAAACCATGTGAGCTACTTGGGAAATAATAACCTGTGGGTGTTAAAATACACCTCATTGACTCAGAAGCAGAAACTTTACTCTGGAAATGAAGCTGGTCATGTTTAAATTATAAAGTTTTTCTTTAGTTATTGCCATTAACTTTGCTTCTACTGTTTAGTGAAGGTATTTTGGAAATGTCAGCACATGTCATCTCTGCTCAATGGAATCAAAGAAAAGAGCTTTGTGTTTGGGCCAGAATTCCTAGGAGTCAGGTGTGGATGTGTCAAGGGAATTGAAATGGCAAGACTCAAGGAAGAGAAGTCTCACTGAAACAGATCCAAGATCCTTCCCTGTCTTGTCACTTACTACTGGACCTATTCTTTAATACAAGTTTGGAGGGTTTGCTATATTGTTTTACTCATCCACATACATTTAGTTTTCAGATGTCAAAGGCACACCTTCTTAAAGAGAAATTGGTCTCCATCTGTTTAAATTGCAAATTAGATTTGGGCAGAAATAGAATCTATATATTTTATGAATTGCTTTTAGCAATTTCCTCTCTGTATTCTATGTAGAATAATTTGGCCAGGCACGGTGACTCATGCTTGTAATCCCAACACTTTGAGAGGCCAAGGTGAGTGGGAGGATCACTTGAAGCCAGGAATTGGAAACCACCCTGGCCAACATGGCAAAACCCTGCCTCTACTAAAAATGCAAAAAATTAACCAGGCATGGTGGTGCGTACCTGTAATCCCAGCCACTCAGGAGGCTGAGGCACAAGAATCGCTTGAACCCAGGAGGCAGAGGTTGCAATGAGCTGAGATCATGTCACTTTATTCCAGCCTGGTCGACAGAACAAGACTCTGTCTCAAAAAAATAAAAAATAAAAAAAGAAGAAGAATTTGACTATCACTTTATTAATATATCTTCAGGTAAAATTAAAAACAATAGTTTTTTGGGGAAGTTCAGATATAAAGAGTGGTTTGAATATTTTTATAGTCCTTTAATGATGGAATTTAATAATAAAGTAGAAAGACTGACAGGTTTTATACGTATAAGGCAACTGGTTTAATTTTTCTTCCTGGGAAATGTTAAAGTTAAACCAAGTAAAGCTAAGTGCAGGGCAAACTGTTCTGTGTCAGGTGAGGGGACCGTTGCTGTGGGATCTGTGTTTTAAAGGTCCTTTCTGACCCTCGTCCAGCTGTGAACCTCCTTTTAGGCAAGAGATGCACAGGTGGCACGCCCACCCAGAGCCTTTGTCCCTCTTCTACACTGCACTCTGATGCTGAGGTTAAGGGGCAGCTGTTTGAGGAAAGTGTAGACAGAGCTTGGATGTGGGAACTGGATTTTCCCTATGTGTGAGCATCAAGACCCTCCCCCATTGGGATGGGCCAGAGCTGGAAGTGGGGAGGGAAGAGGCACAGGCTGGATTCCGGGCTGTATCCTCCTGCACTGCCAAGTTGTCTGGTTATAACTACATGGAGTTTAAAGATTCCGAATTCCTTCCAGATCATTACAAAGATACAGTTGTCAAGGCAGGGGGATAGAACACAGTAGTGTTTCTTTTTTTTTCTTTTTTTTTTTCTTTTTTTGAGACGGAGTTTCACTATTCTTGCCCAGGCTGGAGTGCAATGGTGTGATCTCGGCTCACCGCAACCTCCACCTCCCAGGTTTGAGCAATTCTCCTGCCTCAGCCTCCAGAGTAGCTGGGATTACAGGCTCTTGCCACCACACCCAGCTAATTTTTTGTATTTTTAGTAGAGACGGGGTTTCATTATGTTGACCAGGCTGGTCTCAAACTCCTGACCTCAGGCGATCCACCTGCCTCGGCCTCCCAAAGTGTTGGGATTACAGGTGTGAGCCACCGTGCCCTGACAGTAGTGTTTCTATGCACTAAAAATGAATGATCTCAAAAAGAATGTTTAAAAAACATACTTACAGGCCGGGCGTGGTGGCTCAAGCCTGTAATCCCAGCACTTTGGGAGGCCGAGACGGGCGGATCACAAGGTCAGGAGATCGAGACCATCCTGGCTAATACGGTGAAACCCCGTCTCTACTAAAGAATACAAAAAACCAGCCGGGCGACGAGGCTGGCGCCTGTAGTCCCAGCTACTTGGGAGGCGGAGGCAGGAGAATGGCGGGAACCCGGGAGGCGGAGATTGCAGTGAGCTGAGATCTGGCCACCGCACTCCAGCCTGGGCGACAGAGCCAGACTCCGTCTCAAAAAAATAAATAAATAAATAAATAAAATAAAAATAAAAAAATAAAAAAACATACTTACAACAGCTAAAAATAAAATAAAATAGGAATGAATTTAACCAAGCAGGTAAAAATACCTGTGAACTGAAACATAAAACACTAATGAAAAAACACTGAGGAAGACACTAATAAATGGAAAGATACCCTGTGTTCATGGATTGGAAGAATTAACATTGTTAAAATGTCCATGCTAACCAAAGCAATCTACAGATTCAATGCAATTCCTATCAAAATCCCAATGACATTTTTCACAGAAATAGAAAAAAATCCTCAAGTTTGTATGGAACCACAAAAGACTCTGGATAGCCAAAGGAACACTGAGCAAAAATAACAAAGCTGGAAGCATCACACTACCTGACTTGAAAATATGTTTAAAAGTCGTAGTAGTCAAAACAGCATGACACTGGCATAAAAACAGACACACAGACCAATGAATGGAACAGAACAGAGAATCCAGAAATAAACCCACACTTTTATGGTCAATTGATTTTTGACAAGGGTGCCAAACACACAGTGGGGAAAGGACATTCTCTTTAATAAATGGTGCTGAGACAACTGGATAGCCACATGCAGAAGAATGAAATTAGACCCTTTTCTCACACCAAAAGCAAAAATCAACTCAAAATGGGTTAAAGGCTTATATGTAAGACCTAAGACTGTAAAATTCAGAAGAAAACATAGAGAAAAGGCTCCATAACATTGGTTTAGGCAATGATTTTTTGAATATGTACCCCAAAATAGACAACAAAAGCAAAAGTAAACAAATGGGATTACATCAAAATAAAAAGCTTCTGTACAGCCAAGGAAATCAACAGAATTAAGAGACAGTCTACAGAATGGGAGAAAATATTTGGAAACCATACATCTGATAGGAGAGGTTAGTATCCAAAATATATAAGGAACTCAATAGTAAGAAAACAACCCAATTGAAAAATGGTCAAAAGATGTGAATAGACATTATCAAAAGAAGACATTTAGAAATGGCCAACAGGTATATGAGAAAATGCTAAAAATCACTACTCACCAGAGAAATGTAAGTCAAAAACACAATGAGATATTATCTTATGTCTGTTAGAAAGGCAATCATCAAAAGACAAAAAATAACAAGTATTGGAGAGGATGTGGAGAAAAGAGAACTCTTGTACACTGTCATCGGGGATGTAAATTAGTATAGCCATTAGGGAAAACAGTACAGAAGTTCCTTTAAAAATTAAAATAGAACTACCATATGATCCAGCAGTCCCACTCCTGGGTATGTGTCCAAAAGAAATAAAATCAGACTGGGCTCATGCCTGTACCCAGCACTTTGGGAGGCATAGGCAGGAGGATTGCTAGTGCTCAGGAGTTTGAGAGCAGCCTGGGCACATAGCAAGACTTTGTCTCAACTAAAAAGAAAAGGAAAAAACAAAGAAATGAAATCAACATGTCAACAGCTAGCTGCACTCCTATGTTTGTTACAGCATTATTCATAATAACTAAGATATACAGTCAACCTAAGTGTCCATCAGTGGATGAATAAATAAAGAAAATGTGGTATATACAGGCAATGGAATATTATTCAGCCCTAAAACAGAAGGAAATCCTGTCATGTGTGACAGCATGGATGAATTTAGGAGTATTATGTTAAGTGAAATAAGCCAGGCACAGAAAGATAAATACTGCATGATCTCACTTACATGTGGAATCTAAAAAATTTGAACTTGTAGAAGTAGAGAGTAGAATAGTGGTTACCAGGGGCTGACAAGGGGGGTTTAGGGAGATGTCGGCCAAAGAATACTAATTTTCAATTAGATAGGAGGAATAAGTTCAAGACATCCATTGTAAAACATGGTGACTAGGCTGGGCACGGGGGCTTATGCCTGTAATCCTAGCACTTTAGGAGGCCAAGGCGGGCAGATCACCTAAGGTCAGGAGTTCAAGACCAGTCTGGTCAACATGGTGAAACCCTGTCTCTACTAAAAATACAAAAATTAGCTGGGTGTGATGGCAGGTGCCTGTAATCCCAGCTACTTGGGAGGCTGAGGCAGGAGGATCACTTGAACCCGGGAGGCAGAGATTGCAGTGAGCCGAGATCGTACCACTGCATTCCAGCCTGGGCGACAGAGGGAGACTCTATCTCAAAAAACAAACCAACCAACAAACAAACAAAAAACTATGGTGACTATAGTTAATAACAATGTATTATATTCTTGAAAATTGCTGAGAGTAGATTTTAAGTGTTCTTACCACAAAAATAAGTATGTGAGGTAATCTATATTAATTAGCTCAATATAGTCATTCTGCAGTATATATATTTCAAAATAACAAGTTGTACATGGTAAGTATATACAGTTTTTACATATCAATTTAAAATAAATTTTAAAAATGATTAATTAAATTAGGCTGCTATGTACTAATCACGCACCATATACTGTACAACAATTTGGACAAACAGCTGCCCTCATGAAGCTTATAATCAAATAGAGGGAACAAGACAAGTCTAAAACTACTGCTAAGAAAAGCTGAATGTAGGAGTGCAGGAAGCAATTATGTGGGGATTAATGCAAACCTGGAAAGGATCAGAAAAAGTTTCACGAAGATCATGACATTTGTATTTCATCTTCAAGGAAAGATGGACTTTTGGAAGGCAGAGATAAACCAACTAACTTTTGTCCAGAGCCTTCTATATATATATGAGTTACTTTACACATTACTGCAACCACTTTAACAACAATCTTACTAGGTTTTGGAAGTTTTTTTTTTTTTCAACTCTTCTGTAAAGGAACAACCTGGAGTTTAGACAGAGGTTCAGAAACGTGTTCAAAGTCAAACAACTAGGAAAGGTTTGTACTAGGTTTAGAATCTCCGCCTTTTGGAGAGCTTTTCACTTTCTTAGCATCTGTATCAATCAAGAAGGTTGGCTTCTTGCTCAGTTAGTTCTTCTGTAGGGGAAGGAGACTAATGTAATAGAGGGGGACTAATGTAATAACCAGGAAACCTTAAGGATCTAGTCACACGAAAGGGCCTGTGGGCTGAAAAAGTATGTTCTGGGTCTGAGTTTACTTACAAAAAAGTCTACTTTTCTAAAATTGGACTCTGGGATATGAAGCAGTGGGTTCTACTTTGCTAATTTTATTCAACAGTTTTGGAGAAAAACTTCCTACGGGGTTTGTCATGTGTATACCGAAATATTCCACCTTTCATGTGGACTAATCCTATGTTTGAGTGTGTGTTTTATAAAAATCCAGTGAACTGAGCACTGCCGTGTTGCTGGGCAGCAAGTGTAATGGTCACTCTCGGATATTAGGATCTTTGTCAGTGATCAGCATTCCTGATAGCTGGAGGTAGGAGGACCCTGCATTTCCTCCCCACAACCTCACTAACGAGTGAATAGTACAATGAAAATAAGTCGTTTTTTCTTTTCCTTTTTCTTTTTTTTTTTTTTAGATGAAGTCTTGCTTTATCACCCAGGCTGGAGTATAGTGGCATGATCTTGGGTCACTGCAACCTCCACCTCCCAGGTTCAAGCGATTCTCCCGTCTCAGACTCCTGAGTAGCTGGGATTACAGGCATTTGCCATCATGCCTGGCTAATTTTTGTATTTTTGTAGAGACGGGGTTTCACCATGTTGACTAGGCTGGTCTTGAACTCCTGACCTCAGGTGATCCGTCTGCCTTGGCCTGCCAAAGTGTTGGGATTACAGGTATGAGCCACCATGCCCAGCCAAAATAAGTCTTTTTTTTTTTTTTTTTTTTTTTTTTTTGAGACGGAGTCTCGCTCTGTCACCCAGGCTGGAGTGCAGTGGCCGGATCTCAGCTCACTGCAAGCTCCACCTCCCGGGTTTACGCCATTCTCCTGCCTCAGCCTCCCGAGTAGCTGGGACTACAGGCACCCGCCACCTCACCCGGCTAGTTTTTTGTATTTTTTAGTAGAGACGGGGTTTCACCGTGTTAGCCAGGATGGTCTCGATCTCCTGACCTCGTGATCCGCCCGTCTCGGCCTCCCAAAGTGCTGAGATTACAGGCTTGAGCCACCGCACCCAGCCAAAATAAGTCTTAATCATAATTCATGCAAACACTTATCAGCAAGATCCAATCCATCAGAAATCCAATCCATCAGAAAATCCAGTTAGCTCTACCTTTAAAGTACATGTTAAATTCTGTCAGTTCTTGCCACCTCTACTCTACCACCTGGTGCTGAACCACCTTTATCACTCACCAGGATGACGGCCACAGCCTCCTCTCTCCTTTCAGCCTTGCCCACCTTGAAACTATTCGCAATACAGCAGCCAAAGTCACACTCGTAAACATGAGTCAAACCATTCCATTCCTCTGCATGGAATCCTATGATTAATCCCCATCTCACTTAGAGTAAAAGTCTAAGTGCAAACAATGGCCTACAGTGCCTTCATAAACTGGCCTCAATTACTTCACTGTCTTGGTCCACGTGTTCCAGATGCTTTGACCTCCTTGTCCCTCTGGAATAGTAGGTAAGCTCACTCCACTTGCTTTGCAGTGGCTGGTCTCCTTGACTGGAAAGGGAACAGCCCCTCCCGCCATTCCCTGATATCTGCTTAATTAACTCCCTCATCTACTTCAAGTCTTTACTTAAGTGTCATCTTCTCAGTGAGGCCAATATTGGCCACCTTATTTAATATTGAACCGTGGCAAACCTCCTCCAACCCTCTTAACATGCTTAAACTTTTACATTTTCCATATCACTTATGAGTTTCTAATATACTGTGTAATTTTCTCATCTGTTAAGCCTATTGTTTATTGTCTATATTCCCCAGCTAGAATGTAAGTTCCATGAGGGCATGGTCTTTGTTTTGCTTACTTATGATGTCTCAAGCATCTAGAATAATGCCTAATACATAGCAGGCACTCAAAAAGTATTATCGAATTAAATAAATGAAACAGGTACCCAATCCTTTCCCCAAAACAGCTTAACCTGTCCAGATAAGCTCAATGAAATCTCAATTCTCTATCATTTTCGGCACTTTGATAAGCACTCTGAATGAAAGGTTCACTCTGAAGTAGATACAACAATATTCTCCGGGCTGGATCAGCAAGTCAACTGGGTGGATGATGAGAGTGTGGAAATAAAGGATATAGCACTAAATGGAATTGAGGACTGAAGGTTGACCTTCTAAACTTGCCGGATGCTTACCCAGGAGTTCTTGATGGCAATAATCTTGGTAAAAAAAGTTTCACCAAAATACGTGATTTTTAGGGAGCATTATACCAATTGGGGAAATAAATGTATGCATATATTAAAAGGTGACACCAAATTTGACCAATGAACAGACTGCAGGTAAGAGTATACCAAGGCCCCTTAGCCCTCAAAGCACTAGGGAACATTGTATCCTTCCTGCAAGAAATCATTATTTCAAAGAGTTTGCCTTTTGATTTTTTTTTTTTTTTTTTTTTTTTGAGACGGAGTCTCGCTCTGTCACCCAGGCTGGGAGTGCAGTGGCGCGATCTCAGCTCACTGCAAGCTCCGCCTCCCGGGTTCACACCATTCTCTTGCCTCAGCCTCCCAAGTAGCTGGGACTACAGGCGCCCGCCGCCACGCCCGGCTAATTCTTTTGTATTTTTAGTAGAGATGGGTTTTCACCGTGTTAGCCAGGATGGTCTCGATCTCCTAATCTCGTAATCTGCCTGCCTTGGCCTCTCAAAGTGCTAGGATTACAGGCGCGAGCCACCGTGCCCAGCCTGCCTTTTGATTTTCTTACTGTGCTGTTTTGGTATTGTAAAAACAGTAAATGTTAAAAAAAAAAAAAAAAAAAAAAAAGAAGAAAGAAAAGAAAAATCGACTTTACAAAAAGTAAATTACAAAAGATTACTACTCATCTTTATGTTTAAACTTATAACAAAACAGGAAACTCAGTTAGGATGCTTCCATAGCCGGGGAAATGTACGGGTCAGAATTTTCCAACTGAGGTTCGATCTGTTATTTTCCATACTAAAAGTCAAAAAAGTCAAAACAATGTCTCAACAAAAGCAAAAATAAGCCATGATGCATTTTGATGCATGAGAGTGATTAACGAAAGTAGGTTAATTTAGTAATAATAAAAATATTTTCAAAGCTGAACTCTCTCAGTTAACAAATACAAGGCAAAACTATGAATATTTTTGCTATTTGAATAAAGCACAGGTAGAGTTCATCCTTAGAGTCTCTTGGCCTCACATTTTTCCAGGTTTCTTAGCTATTCGCCCTGCCTCAATAGTCCCCAAGTGATTGCTCCCGTCCAGGCCTCCTGAAGCAGATCCAGCCTAAGTTCCTGGCAGATGGGCTTCCATCAAGGAAGCAGGACCATTGTGAATATATTGAATAAGGAATTTATTATAGAAATTAGGGCTGGGCACAGTGGCTCACACCTGTAATCCCAGTACTTTGGGAGGCTGAGGTGGGCAGATCACCTGAGGTCAGGAGTTTAAGACCAGCCTGGCCAACATGGTAAAACCCCATCTCTACTAAAAATACAAAAAATTAGCTGGGCATGGTGGCGGGCACCTATAATCTGAGCTACTCAGGAGGCTGAGGCAGGAGAATTGCTTGAACCCAGGAGGTGGAGGTTGCAGTGAGATGAGATCACACCACTGCACTCCAGCCTGGGCGACAGGGAGACTCTGTTTCAAAAAAAAAAAAATGAAGAAGAAGAAGATATTACATCACATTTGTGGGAGGAGTTAGATAAGTAAAAGTCTAAAAGTCTGAAAAGGGGAATCAGAGTACAATCCTGATTTGGGCAGAAGAGTCCAAGCTCGCAGGGAAATCTGGATATTAGGCTAGGCACATCCAGCTGCTGTAGTGAGAGCACAAAAATGGCTGGTGTAGACATCTACAGATGGTTGTTGGGTCTTTATGATTGCTGCCTCTGTGAGTTTCTGTGAAGAGTCTGTTAGCTAGCCTGTGGTCACAGTTACTTGTCAGAAGAGAATACAGAGCAGGGAAGAATGAGAACAAACAGGAACTCTCCTGCATCTCTTCGCATTGGCTGGCAATGGCATTTGTCTATCACCACCTCTAACCAATGGTGACTGTCGGAATGTAATGAAAGTCGTCATTGGTTAGCGGTGACGAGAGACAAATGAAGATGCTGCTTCAGTATTGTCTCCTAAGTCACAGGCAACTTCAATTTTGTCTGTCTGGAAGCATATATTAAAGGGGATTTGGGGAAACATAGTTTCCAGCATAACCATGTTGCATATAGAACAACCAGTACAATGACCATACTTTGGCTGCAAAGTATGGGATTTGTTTCTCTAGTAGCTGTCAGAGGGGTCAGATGACGACTCATCCTGGAAGCTGGAGGAAATGGGAGGTAGCTTTCAGGTAAATTTCTTCTTCAGTATTTTCTCTGATAGCCAGTTCTTGGGCAGTTTTGCATGGCTAAGCAACTGGCTGTGTCTTCTCAGGTTCATGAAGCACAGGCCAAGTTGATAACGTATCACTATGTATTTGTTTTCTATTCTTTCCTGTCTCATTTCTCCTGTTCCTCATTTGTTGTCCTGGGTTTGCGTCTTTCAAGGAAGCATTAGCACTTCAGTTTTCCTAAAACCTCCAGCTAAAATTGTACTCATCTAAGAAAATGCAATGAAAATGAAGCAGGACTTGGATGAATTGATGGTGGAAACTATGATTCCTATGAGGCTCAGTTCATTTGTATGTGATGGAATTATAGCATCGATGGACTTTTAAGAACATCATTAACTTTCTTCAGTGGAAAAGTCCACGAACGTGTATTTTCTGAGACAAAAGGGATGGATTAGGGAAGCCAAGATCCTCTTAGTCAACATATGACTTGTGACTTTAACACTCAGCAAGAATGTACGCTTAATGAAAACATTGCTCTCTGGCACTTTTTTGAGCAATAATCCTGCCATAGCTCAAAAAGCAGTGAAAAGCCTGTTATTCTTATTTACATATCTATGCCAGTCTGAGTTTTCAAAATACAATGATGCACAAATGGGTAAGGAAACTGCCTTGATCTGTAGTTCTGTACAGCCCGCTGTGTTTAATCCATCCATTTCCCCAGATGGATAGGTATAGTACCGTTACCTCTTATTTGACCATTAATCAATGAGACAGTGGGGGAGATTTTTTTCCCTGATGTTTAAAACCATTTTTAAAAGTATTAAAACACATATACCTACTATGGAATAGAGTGAAAAGCATGAGAACATTCTTACATTAAAACGTGAGATTTAGGTTGTGGTAGTTCCTTCTCTTCCCCCATAGTTCATGGTTTCCTGCTATTAGGAGTTCAGAGAAAAAATTAGATAACCTCTTCTTTTTTTTTTCTTTTTCTTTTTCTTTTTTTTTTTTGACAGGGTCTCACTTTGTAGCCAAGGCTGGAGTGCAGTGGCACGATCTTGGCTCACTGCATCCTCTGCCTCCCTGGTTCAAGCGATACTTGTGCCTCAGCCTCCCAGGAAGTTGGGATTTCAGGTGCCTGCCACCACACCCCGCTAGCTTTTGTACTTTTAGTAGAGACGGGGTTTCACCATGTTGGTCAGGCTGGTCTTGAACTCCTGACCTCATGTGATCCGCCCGCCTCCGCCTTGCAAAGTGCGGGGATTGCAGGCGTGAGCCACTGCGCTGGGCCTAGAGAACTTCTTTAGGTAAAGATTCTGTGTGCTATGTGTACTCTCTCATTTTCATTCACACTTTTGTATTTCTTTTTAAATATATGGGTTTTAGCTTTTTTCTTTTAAGGGAGAAAGCAATTTCAGTAGAGTTTCTGTTAATGGAACTCAGATAGAAGGAGGAGTAGAAAGGGTGATGAAGCAGAGGTCGGCATCCCAGCTGCTCCCTTGAGGAGCCTGTCTTCACAGCAAAGGAATGAAGGACAAGCTGCCATTGTCGCAGGGTCCCGCATCTATTATTTTGTAACGAGGGGACATGAGAACATTGCTAGTCTAGGTGGAAAAAGCTAATCCAACGGGTAAGATTGGAGATTCAAGAGAAACTGTGGGAAGGAGTGCATAGAGTCGACTGTTTCATAGCAAATCATTTTGTCAGCACAGGGCACAATGAAATGCCATCACAGTTGCCTCATTAGTAAGCAGTATCTTCCATTTTTGAAGGCACCCCAGCATGTTCTGTAATAGCTCCTGTTAGGTCCAGTCGATGTCCTCTGGACTCCCCTCTGCCTTCCACACCCAGATGATGATGACACAAATGCCTTGAAATATTGACATGTCCTCAGTCACTCATTTACAGAATGTCTGTACAAATATTTACATTACCCCGTCCCTCCTAGCAAATTTGCCTTTAGATTAATCTGCTCTCCGAACGCAGGCCGGGAGTGGCTTGGAGTGTGGAAGGGTTTAATTAAGGGTGGTGGTGAGGTGGAACTGACTGACTTTGATCGGCTTTGCCAGGGGCTTGAAGGAACCGGCTCTTCCTTTCGCAGAACCCAGGTGTTTCTCTGGGCCCGAGAAGTTTTTGCTCCCGAGTGAGTCAGGGACGGGAGCAGGCACGCACAGTCGCGTAAGTGTATGAAATGACGACCTCAGAAGGGCGCCCAGGGACAGGGGCTTGGCAGCACCGATCGGAGGCCGCCAGGCAGCTGTTCCTTTCGGAATCCGGTCTCCCCAGTGCTCCCTGCCGCAGCGCTCCTGGCCCCGAGCGCTGGAGCCCTTCTGGGTCACCGTTCCAGACAGCGGCCGGCCCACCTCCGCCGGACTTCGCGGGCGAGGGCTCCCGCTACTGAGCGCAGGCCCGCGGATGGCAGCTCGGGGTTTCCACGGCGGGTGATCTCGGGACACCACGGATTCCCACGGAGGCCAGGCCAGGGGAGAACCCCGGCTCTGGGACCCCGCGTGACCAGGGCGCAGGGCGCCGGGTGCGGGATCCCCGGCCCATCTGGCGGCGCAGGGAGGGGCGCCCGGTAGGGTGGGTGCGCAGCGTGAGCCCGGGCCACTGGCCGCTCCACTCCAGCCGGGCGGACGGGCGGGAGCCGGGGGCGGGGAGCCGGGAGCGCCGCCCCGCCAGCGCGCCCCGCCCGTGGGAGAGGAGGGGCTGCGGCGCCGCGGACCACTGGAGGCGCAGCACGGTCGCCGCCGCCGCTGTCGGTGCTAGAGATCGCCGCTCAGTGCAGGCGGCGCCTGTGCCTCCTCCTCTCCTCTGCTAGCCCGCGCTCCGGTCAGCCTGCCGGGGCCGGCTCTCCGCCTCCTGCCTCCCGCCGCAGCCGCGCAGCCGCGGCAGAACCCGCGGCACCACCGCTCGCCCTCCAGGTAGGTGTCCTAGCTGCAAAGGGATTGCCCGGGGCGGGCGCCACGGTGCCCGCATCGCGGCCCGGGGGCATTGTGCGCCTCCGGCTGGCCGAGGACCCCGAGGGACGCGTGGGTGGGCAGCCGCAGCTTCGGGCCCCCAGGGCATCGCCGTCCCCCTGGAGGCGCCGCCGGCCGATAGCCCGGGCTACAGGGAAGTCGGGGCGGCGGTGGCAGCCCATTCCCGCGGCCGGGATGGGAGGGGGCGTCTGTAGCGCGGTCCCCCTCCCTCCCCCTCGTTGCCAGGGAATTCCGGCTGCCTGCCACTCGCGCTCGCGTTCCCTCGCGCGGGCCGGCGCCCCTGCTCCCTGCAGGCTGCCTGGGGATTGAAGCAGGGGTAGGGAGAAGGACTGATGTAATTGTCAGCGGAAAACCGAACCCGCGCGGGTGAGAGCGCCCGCGCCCGCGCGAGCTAACGCCTACGCCGCACCTTTCAGGGAATCGGGGAAGCCGAGAGGAGCGGCTGGGGAAGTTGTGCATTGGGTTTTATTGTGCGCGTGCACTGCGGACTGCCCTCGCGGGGCACCACTGCCCACCCGCTGCTGGCGCCCCTGCATCCCTCCCTGCAGCCTTCGTCCACACCCCCGGCCAGGGCCAAGTCTGCCTTCCCTGGTTCAGACCGGGACAGGGTTTGCATTGCAGTCAAGACGTGCTTCCCCTGCATCAAGCCGGGAGCTGCCCGCAGATCGTGTCGCCGGGGATGCTGGGGGAGGAGGGAATGGGAGACCTGGGGAGGAATCCTGGAGAAGTAATGACACTAGCAGATTGTCTCCCCAAAGCTTCTGCTGCATATAGACACATCTGCAAGGCACCTTTTAAGCTGTTGTTGAAAGTTATAACCAGATACTGATTTTGTGACAATTCTGTGATATACCTGAACGGTTGCTTAAACCTAGAGACCTAAAGCTAGGGGAAGCATTACATAATGGACATGAAGCAAATGACACGAAACTAAGTGAACCCACTGGGTTGCCAGATTATTTCTCTCTTCTGGACACAAAATCCTGCAAGGTTTTTTCCATAGGAACTTTCATTTTTAAATTGCTGGGCTAAGTTTGACCAATTGTCTATTATATTCAGTTGTGATTTTTTTTTCTAAATAATTTTCTTGGACATCTTTTCTTAAATTTAAAAATTGCATACTAATGGTTATATATCACTAAGCTGATTAGGAAATGTAGTCTTCACAAGGTAAAAATGAGAAATTTCCCATCTTAATACCATTAACTTTGTTTTCCTCGTTTTGTTTTTGTTCCTTTTCCTTCTTTCATCCCCCCCCCCAACCCCCGCTTCATTTTTTGGAAACATTTCTACAGTTTTGGGTACTGCAAGCTCACAACGTTGATATTTCTATCACATGCTACAGCATTGCAGAGACAAAGACTAATAATAAATGAAACAGAAGACCTCGCAGTAACTCTGAGAGTGATCAGGGTTCCCAAGGTCGAAGGGAAGCTGCAGTGTAATTCAGCAATAATCACTTACAGAGAATATGCATAGCCCTCTCTGGGAAAGGCCCTGATTGGTAGATTTTATTCTTATTATTCTTTTGCAGTTGGAGTTCATATATTTTTTCCCTAAAAAATAATTTTTCTTAAGGTAAAAAGGAAATATTTTGAAATTAAAAGTTCAGGCTTTAGAAAGCCTAAAAATCCTGGTTTTGCTCATATTTTTGGATTCAATGTTGATAACGCCATTATACATTCAGTGGATGGATTACCTTTGGCGATACCTCAGTTTCAGATTACTATGACTTGTCAGGTGACTCTTGGCTTTAGTATGAGGTAGTTCTGCTGGACTTTTACAAGAATCACATATGTAAGTTTTCTTATCCCTACATTGCTCTAACGTTAAGTTAACTTTACTTAAAGGAGAAAAATAAAGTCCTTCCAAGATGAAATCTTTGTGGTTGGAGGTCTTAGTATCACCACAGATACTGAATTAGGTACACTGCATAAGGAGATAAAAGTTCTTGTGACTTTACTCATGAAACTGTTGGAGTAGAGAGAAGATAATATAGTTTTGAAAGATAAGGCATACATTCTCAAAAGAAGGATTTTGTTGTTTTGCTGCAAAGATTAGGTCATAATTATGATACTTGTTTAAAACTTTAAATCTTGGGGGAAAAAGGGTCTCATACTATCCATTGACTTCTGGAACTTTTTTTTTTCTCACTCAATATTATATCTCTAGATTCATTCATACTGTATGTAGTTGTAGTTCACTGACTTTCACTGCAGTAAAATAATCCATTACGTGTCTTATAACGCAGTATGTTTCTCTCTTCTCTTTTCAGTGACCATTTTTTTTTTAAATTTTGTTATTTTTTGAGATATTGCAGTGTTGCTCTGATTATTCATGTTTCCTGGACACACGTGCCAGTGTTTCTCTTGGGTTAATACCAAGGAATAAAATTGCTGGTTTGTAGGTTATGTGAATATTCAACTTAAGTATTGCCAAATTATATTCCCAAATGGTTGTACTAATTTACATAAGCCAGGGAAACAATCAAATACAAACACTAAATACAAACATGGACTTCTGTTTTGCATATGTGTCTGTTGAAATACACATCTTTTTAGAAAGCAAGAGAATGATGAACATAAAACTTAGGATGGCAGTTATCTTTTATATGGACTAGAGGGTAGCATGTGGGGAGGAACACACACGGATGTTAGTTATTGATAATGACCTAGTCCTTCAGTTTTGTGGTGAGTTCCTAGGTGATCATTGTGCAAAGTGAGTATGTTCCAAGTCCCCCAGTAGATGCCTGATACCTCTGATGGTGCCAAACCCTATGTATATTCTTCTTTTCCATATGTACATACCTATGATAAAATTTAATTTATAAATTAGGTACAGTAAGAGATCAACAACAATCATAATAAACAGAACAATTTTTAACACTATACTGTAATAAAAAGTTATGTAAATATGGTTTCTCTCTCTTTCAAATTATCTTATTACACTGTATTCACCTATTCTCAGAACCTCATTGACCATGGGTAATTGAAACTTTGGATGGGGGCAGATGCTGTATTAAAAAAAAGGAAAGAGGATCATGCATGGACCAGTGATTATATTTTAAGGCTCTAAGGAAAAAGAAAATAAGGACAATAGAGTTGTCACAAGACAATAGGCCTACAAGATATTAGTTGAAAGATGAAGACGCAGTCCCTGTGCATAGGCATGAGTTTCCCAGAGTTCATGGAAGAAATTTGCAAAAAGGTTGAGCAGGAAGTGGTCATGCTCAGAAGAAGGCTGTTGTGGACTTAGAAAATGATTTGAACAGAAGTTGAGGGAGCCATGAGAGATTTTCCAACAGTGAACCACTCAAAGCATTTATACAGTAAGTTTAGGGAACAGATAGGTGGGGGCTACCAGGAGACATCCAAGGCTTCTCGTTAGGAGGGGCTGCTGATTGAGATGGGAGTTCTCAAGTTTGGAGAAAATGAAATGGATTGGTTTAAAAACTAAAACGACCGTCCTAGAAAAGAAGAAGAGGAGAGTCAAAGGTATTTGACTATAATGAAAAGAAATATGAAGAATCTTGATGTGTAGTATCAATTTTATTTATTTATTTATTTATTTTGAGACAGAATCTCGCTCTGTCACCCAGGCTGGAATGCAGTGGCGCAATTTTGGCTTACTGCAACCTCCTGGGTTCAAGCAATGCTCTTGCCTCAGCCTCCCTAGTAGATGGGACTACAGGTGCGTGCCATCACGCCGACTAATTTTTGTACTTTTAGTAGAGATGGGGTTTTACCATATTGGTCAGGCTGGTCTTGAGCCCCTGACCTCGTGATCCGCCCACCTCGGCCTCCCAAAGTGCTGGGATTACAGGCCTGAGCCACTGTGCCCAGCCAAATTTTTTTTTTTTTAAAGAAAATAGTGGAGTTGCTGTGGGAGCTTTTAGTAAGGTTTAAACATCTCAAGTATGTGATAATAGATATCCAAGCTCATGTTTGAAAATGTGCATTATGGTGTCTGCTTTATATGTAGAGGTTTTTTTTAATTTTTATTTTTTTTTGGATACATAATAGGTGTATGTGTTTATGGGGTATGTGAGATATTTTGATACAGGCATACAATGTGTAATAATCACATCAGGGCAAATGGGGTATCCATTATCTCCAGCATTTATCCTTTGTGTTACAAACAATCCAATTATACTCTTTGAGTTATTTTTAAATGTACAATTAAATTATTATTGACTATAGTCACCTGTTGTGCTATCAAATACTAGATCTTATTCATTGTTTCTTTTTTCCTTTTTTTTTTTTTAAGGGACAGGGTCACCCTATATTGCCTAGTCTGGTCTTGAACTCCTCCTAGGCTCAGGGGATCCTTCTGCCTCGGCCTCCCAAAGTGTTAGGATTACAAGCATGAGCCACCACTCCCAGCTCACTTATTCATTGTTTCTATTTTTTTGTACCCATTAGCCAACCACTTCCCCCCTAACTTCTCCACTACTCTTCCCAGCATCTGGTAACCATCCTTCTACTTTCTATCTCTATGAGTTCAATTGTTTTAATTTTTAGCTCCCACAAATAAGTGAGAACATGCTCCTCATTGATAATGTCTAGCTTAGCTAGTGCTGGATTCTCTGGACCTAGCACATGGTGGGTGTTGAATAAATATTTTTGGAATGAATGAACGGATTTTAAGTAGTTGGTTAGATTTTTCAGGTTTTTGGAGATGTTACAAGTGTCATTCATGTTAGTCTTTGCTTCTTTCTTATTGAACTTATACCTTTTAAAAAGAACTTTGAGGCTGGGCGCAGTGGCTCATGCCTGTAGTCCCAGCACTTTGGGAGGCCAAGGCGCGTGGATCACTTGAGGTCAGGTGTTCGAGACCAGCCTGGCCAACATGGTGAAACCCAGTCTCTACTAAAAATACTAAAATTAGCTGGGAGTGGTGGCATGTACCTATAGTCCCAGCTACTCAGGAGGCTGAGGCAGGAGAATCGCTTGAACCCAGGAGGCAGAGGTTGCAGTGAGCTGAGATTGTACCACTGCACTCCAGGTTAGGTGACAGTGAGACTCCATCTCAAAAATAAATAAATAAATAAATAAATAAATAAATAAATAAATAAGAGAACTGCAGCACAAAGAGGTTAAGTAATCTGCCCGAGGTGGTTTCCTTGTCTGTAATGTGGATGTACTATCTGTAATGTGGACATGCTATCTGTAATATGGACATATTATTAGGGCTTAACTCTCCAGTTGTGTCAAGTATTCTGTGAACTTCTGGCCCAGAGTAAAAACTCACCACATATTGCCAGCAATGTTAGGGAGTTGTTGTTACAGAAATAGTACCCCCGAACGTACAATAGCTAAAATGACCAAGGATAATTTAATTGGATCTCAGTTTTTCAAGTAATAAACATTCAAATAGAACATTTCTTTCAAATTCAACTTTGTCTAACTCAGTTGGCCTTGGGTATATTGTTGGTGTTTAGTGACTATTAGATATGACAGTTTGTACATTTGTTATATTCTGAGAGGAAATTAGATGCATCATATATCCATCGGATGTTCTGGATTCTTCACTCAGGCTTTGCCATGTTCAGTGCATAAATACTATCTGGCAGATAGTAAAATATGACCAAAATTATTAATCCCTATGGGTGATTAAAAGAAACATACACATAAAACTCAATTTTCTTAAATCAAATGAGAGCTTTCCTGTGTCAGTATCCAAAGGAAGCGTTTTAAATTTTGATTATACTGTGAAATTCTGCTTTCAACAAATAAAATTTCACATTATTTTCTGTCCTCTTCTGTTCCCCCTTAAACCCCTACCATTACTCTTTCTACACACTTAATATTTCTGTTAATTTGCTTCTGAGGGAATGCTTGGGTATTTACTGCTAAGTGTTTTTCTGGGTCTTTCTAGAAGGCTGACTGATTTTATTGCTTAGGTTCGGGGCCAAATCCTGTGGTTGCCTGGCTCTCTGAGATACTGAGTCTTCAACCTTTAGCTGCCTGTAAGTGACTGCTCAAATGTCATGGGGAGCCTCTGCAGGATAACCATTAAGGGTTGTTGTTTTTTTTTTTTTTTCATTTGTTAAATCCCCAAAACTAATGCTATTAAGGGGCTTTTCATAGACCTAGAAAACTCTATGTATTCATCTTTTTAACTCTCACATCACATAGCCTTGTACATAGTGGACATTCAGTAAGTGTTGTTAAATATACAATTTTTGTTAATTGATTCGTATAAAATTACACTGTACATTGTTTGCCATTTGAAATGCTAATTATAGTCTGTTTGGGTTGTGTTTACATTCTAATCTTTCGGAACACTGGAGAAAAAAACTTTAAGCTTTTTCCCTTTAAACTTTGAAGGAAAACACATATTTGGATAAGGCGGTGCTGCACTTCGAGTCCCAAAATGTCCATTATTGGGTAGCTAACTGACAATTATTTCTCTGTGTAGGAAATATTTTTAAAAAATTCTTCGAGAATAATGCCTAATTATTCTTTGTGAGCTGGCCAAATTTTGTGAAATAATGAGGTTTAGGGATTACATTTTTCAAAGCCAGCAATAAAATATACAAAGATTAAAGCACATTTCTTTAAGTTGGAGGTGCTGGAGCTTTTTGGTTGCTCTTTTTGTTTTTGAAATGGGCCATCTGACATTTATATGCAAATCAATAACGTATGAATTAAATGCAAGCAAGGTTCTGTTTCTTCAGACACTTTTTTTTTTTTTTGAGATGGAGTCTCTCTCTGTCACCCAGGCCCGAGTGCGGTGGCACAATCTCAGCTCACTGCAACCTGCGCCTCCCGGGTTCAAGTGATTCTTCTGCCTCAGCCTCTCCAGTAGCTGGGACTACAGGTGTGTGTCACCATACCTGGCTAATTTTTATATTTTTAATAAAGACGGGGTTTCACCTTTTTGGCCAGACTGGTCTTGAACTCCTGACCTCAAGTGATCCTCCTGTCTTGGCCTCCCAAAGTGCTGGCATTACAAGTGTAAGCCTCTGTGCCTGGTTCTTCAGACACTTCTAAAAACTGCCCACAAATCATGATGTAACTTTCTTCCTTTTTCCTCTGCTGGCATAGATGATTACTATTATAAGAAATTAGTAATCTCTTTTTGAGGATGGTGATGGAGTGTTGTACAGGGGTGTTCCTTGATTTTAATGCTATTTTCTATAATTCCTTGAAATTTTCTTTCTAAAACAGATTTTCTTTAGGACTTCCAGAAATGCTTTAGGAATTCCAGATAATTTTTTTTTTTTTTTTTTTTTTTTTTTTTTTTTTTTTTTTTTTTTTGCGACGGAGTCTTGCTCTGTCACCCAGGCTGGAGTGCAGTGGTGTGATCTCAGCTCACTGCAAGCTCTGTCTCCCAGGTTCACGCCATTCTGTTGCCTCAGCCTCCCAAGCAGCCAAATTACAGGTGCCCACCAGCACGCCTGGCTAATTTTTTGTATTTTTAGTAGAGACATGGTTTTTAGCCAGGATGGTCTTGATCTCCTGACCTCGTGATCCGCCCGCCTCAGCCTCCCAAAGTGCTGGGATTGTAGGCATGAGCCACTGCGCCCAGCCCAAATAAATATTTCTGAAATTGCAGACTCTACAAATGTATATTAATATTTCATTTAGAATTAAGATTAAATTCACCTTTCTGATTTGAAGATTAAGAATCATGGTTACTCTGTCTAAAGAAAATACTGGTGGGCAATGTTGGGAGTTAGCAGTTGGCAGGCAACTGATTTTCATAGAATCAACTCAAAATGACAAGTTGAGAGTGAAAAAATGGCCGTTTTCCAATATAATGATTCTTTTGGGATTACTTTGAGAATATTTTGTATCAAGAGATGTATTTTCTTATTTATGTATTTATTTATTTGAGATGAGGGTCTCACTACATTGCCCAGGCTAGAGTGCAGTGGCTATTCACAGACATGATCATGGTGTACTACAGCCTCCAGCTCCTGGCTTCAGCCCCCTGAGTACCTGGGATTATACTTGTGTGTCACGGCACCCGGCAAGAGACATACTTTCTTAGTGGCTCCATATCTAAGACTTAACTAGAACATTAGCCTTTCCAGCATTACCCAAATCACAGAAAGTATCTTAGAAGTAATTTTGTAGATGAGGAAACTGAGGGTCTGAGAGTTGAATGAGGTGTCCAACCCAGTGCCAGACCTGTAGTGACCATCACATGCCTGGACACTAAATCATCCTGACCTGGCACATGGTCCACACTAGAGTTAATTTGTGAAAACATGTATGTACAGATGTAGAAAAAATACTGATGGGGACCTGTGGCATTTGTTTTCAACCTGAGAAGTGTGCCTGACAATTAGTATTCCCATGACCGTTCTTACATGTGCTTGTTAACTGCAGTTATAGTGCTTTATCAGATATGATGTCAGCTTTAAGATCAACTCACATAGTAGACTCATAGTTCCTTTCGGGAATGGCAGAATCCAGGTAGACTTTGGGTCAGTTTTCAATCAGCCATTCCAATCTGACACTACAGTGAGTACTTGTAGTATTGGAACCTTATAATAGTATACTTTGTTTTTTCTCTTCCTGAGTTTTGTGCTATTGTTGTCATATTTATGTAATAAACCCCGCAAAATATTGGTACTGCTTTTGTTTGAAAAGTTATCTTTTAAAGATATGTAAATGATAATTCACAAAATCTTATGTATTTACCATGTATGGTGCCTTTCATTCCTTTTTGCAGATCCATATTTCCATCTGGAATCATTTTCTTTCTGCTTAAAAGGACTTCCTTTAACATTTCTTATTTCCAATGGTGATAACTTTTTCACTTCTGTGTGTCTGGAAATGTCTTTATTTTGCCTTCAATTTTGAAGATACTTTCACTGGGTATAAAATTCTACGTAGACTGTATTTTTCTTTTCAGTGCTTTAAAGATGTAGCCTCCTGTTTGCATTGTTTTCAATGAGAAATCTATTATCCTTATCTTTGTACATATTGTATCTTTTTTCTCTGGCTGCTTTAAGATTTCTTTTTATCTGCCGGGTGCTGTGACTGACGCCTGTAATCCCAGCAATTTGGGAAGCTGAGGTGGCAGATCACTTGAAATCAGGAGTATGAGCCCAGCCTGGCCAACATGGTGAAACCCTGTCTCTACTAAAAATACAAAAATTGGCTGGGCGTGGTAGTGGGCACCTGTAACCCCAGCTACTCAGGAGGCTGAGGCAGGATAATCACTTGAACCTGGGAGGTCGAGGTTGCAGTAAACTGAGGTTGTGCCACTGTACTCCACCTTGGGTGACAGAGCAAGACTCTGTCTCAAAAAAAAAGAAAAAAAAAAAAAAGAAATAAAAAGATTATTTTTATCATTGGTGTTGAGTAATTTGATCATGATGTACCTTGATGTGGTTTTCTTCATGTCTCTTGTGCCATTGAGCTCTTTGAGCCATTGAGCATCTTGAATTTGTGGGATTTTCATTTTCAAGAAAGTTGAACAAATTTCTGCTATTATTTCTTCACATAGGTTTTTCTGTTTTTTTCTTCATTTTTCTGTCTTTTGTGGGGAGTCCATGTACTGTATATTAGGCTGCTTAAAGTTGTCTCACAGCTCATTGAGGCTCTGTTCAGTTTTTAAAGGTCTCTTTTCTCTGTTTCACTTTGGATAGTTTCGATTGCTGTGTCTTTACGCTTAGTTTCTTTTAATTTTTTCTTTTTAAATTGAGGTAGAGTCTCACCTCAGTTTATGAGGTGAGACTATGTTGCCCAGGCTAGACTTGAACTCTTGGGCTCAAGCTATCCTTCCACCTCAGCTTCCTGAGTAGCTGGGATTATAGGCTCACACCACTGCGCCTGGCCCACATTTAGTAATCTTTTCTTTGGCAATGTCTACAGTATTAATCTCATCCAAGGATGTATTTTTAATTTCAGACTTTGTGACTTTGTAGTTTTCAGCTCTAGAAGTGTTATTTGGGTCTTTAAAAATATCTCCATATCTCTACTTAACTTTTCGAACATACGGAATATAATTATAACTGTTTTTAATATTCTTGCCTGCTAATTCTAATTTTTGTGACAGCTCTGGGTCAGGATCTCCTTACCATGAGTCGTATTTCCCTGCTTCTTTATGTGCCTGGTAATTTTTCACTGGATGCTAAGTATTGGGAATTTTACCTTGTTGGGTGCTGGATATTTTTGCATTCCTGTAAATGTTCTTGAGCTTTGTTCTGTGATGCAATTAATTTACTTGTAAATAGTTTGACTTTTTAAGGTCTTGGCTTTAAGATTTGTTTAGTGGGACCAGATAGTGCTCAATTTAAGGCTAATTATTTCCACGAACCGGGCAAGACCCTTCTGTATACTGTACCCAATGTCTGTTGAATCATGAGACTTTCTAGTTTGGCAGGTGGGAGCAGACTGGTCTTGATTCTGTGAATGTGGGTACTGTTCTGTCATCTCTAATGCATTCTAGTGTTTTTTTCTCAAGCCTCTTTGGTTTCCTTATACCTATGAGCATGAATTAACTGAGTTCTTTTCTTTTCTTTCTTCTTTTTTTTTTTTTTTTTTTTTTGGACAGAATCTCACTCTGTTGCCCAGGCTGGAGTACAGTGCCGCGATCTCTGCCCACTGCAACCTCCACCTGCGGGGTTCAAGTGTTTCTCGTGCCTTGGCCTCCCGAGTAGTTGGGACTATGGGTGTACGCCGTGACACCCAGGTAATTTTTGTATTTTAGTAGAGAGGGGAGGTTACACCATGTTGGCCAGGCCAGTCTCAAACACCTGACCTCAAGTGATCCACTTGCCTCGGCCTCCCAAAGTGCTGGGATTACAGGTGTGAGCCACCCTGCCTGGCCTCACTGAATTCTTGAGGGGAACTCTCTGCAGATCTCTGGAAATCTCTCTGTGAAGATTTCTCTTTTCCTTTGGACTACAGCTGCCTTGGATTTTCTGAACTGTCAGCTCTGGTCTGTTGCCCTGGGCTTGGGTTCCCCCTCCCTGTGCCACTGCTGGAAACTCACTCAAGGCAGTAACCTAGTATAGTCTTTCTTAGGACTCACTTCACTCCTTTCCTCTCTCTTGGGGATCACTGTCTTTTGTTGCCTGATAATATCTTGAAAACGATTTCTTTGTATGTTTTGTCCACTTCTTGGTTGTCTCCAACAGGAAGATAAATTCTGTCCTTCATCTTGGCCAGAAGCAGAAGTCCCCCAGATATCTGTTGAAAGTGAGGAAGCAGGCAGAGGAGTGAAGTGGAGGTCTTGAGGGATTGTGGTAAAAGTTAATGTAGCCAGTGCGGTGAAGGGGAAAGAGCTTACCATTGGAAGCCCACCTGAGAGGGAGAGTTACTCTATCAGTGCAGTTGAGTGAGTTGGCTAGCAGTTTTATTGATTCATTGATTCTTTTTTGCTACTATTCATTTACTTATTTGGTGCCTACTCTGCACCAGAGTCTTAACAAACATTATTTCTCATCCTTACAATAGGCCTACAAGGTGTTGGTATTATTAATCCTTTACCTCCACACTCTACCCCACCTTCCCCCACTGTGAGGCCCAGCCTTTCTCAGTTTCACAGATGAGAAAATAGAAACGTCAACTGACTGCCAAGCTCCTGCAGTTTGTAAATTGTATAATCAGATTTCAAACCCAGTTTCCTGTAGCTCCAAAGCCAACTGGCCCATAATGCCTTTTCCTTGCCAGGGTTGGGATTTGTGTTTGAGTGAGTGAGTTGGGGGAAATGAGAGTGCTAAAAAGAAGTTGAAGTGACGGCTCATGATTAAGTAGACAGGGAAGGGAGGAAGCCAAAGATGAAGGCTGGTGGATGGGAAGAAAAGAGAAGCTTCAGCGGCCTTCAGTTCTCTGTGGTGTGGACAATGGCTGTAATGGCCTTAAAGAAACAAGGGAGCCTGTAGTTAGCCCCAGATGATGTCAGTGAGAAGTGATGGGGGAGAAAGAAGTCTTAGAATTCTACCCGATCTAATAAGTTCTGGATCTCTAATAACAGTTCCAGATAGATTGTAGTTCTGAGAAAGGTAAAACAACAAAGCTTCTAGAAAAAGGAAATAAGCAAAGATTTCCTAAACAGGACATAAAGAGTGCTCATGATAAAGGAAACAGTAGACAAACTGGACTTTACTGAAGGATCTTTTCAGCACAAACACTGTGCAGAGGACAAAAAATCAAGCAGCACAGTAGGAGATATTTCCAGCATATATGCCCAAGTCACTTTTAGGTCAGTGACTTGGACAAATGAGAAGTTACATGTAGTCACTTATTGAAACACTAATTCATTAATAAATATGATAGATTTGTATATTTCCAGAATTGTTTGTCTAATCCTCTTAAGGGCATTATATCACTAAGCAGCACAGCTAAGTGTTTGATCAGTTTAATTAGAATGATCATTTGTCACACTTTAAAAGCATTTGGCTCTTGGCTATGAAAATATCAAAGGCTGGGCAAAAAAGTATTAATTTTGCCTTTTTTGAAAATGATATTTCAAACTGTTAAAATCTAGTCACAGTTGAATTAGTACATAACCTTCAGCTACTCGAGCCTACCTAATATGCTGATTAATCAGATGATGCATCCAATTTTTCCACAATTCTTTTTTAATACTGTATTACACAGCCACGTGATTAGGATTTCTCTTATTGGCTGTTTTGAGAAAGTTGGCATCTAATTTTTGTCTTGTGTGAAGAACTAAAGTATTTTCCAACAGGTAGAATGAAACAAAAAAGACCTGTCTCGGGTTTATGTGTGGTGGAAAAGCTAGCATATACTGTGTCAATACAAAGGAAACTGAGAACCCAGATAGCACTTAAAGTTGTGTGGTTAGGGATTATGAGGCATGACATAGCAATGAGACTGAGTTCACAGGCTGCAAAGTAAAAACAGTGTCCTTACTTGATCATCTTCTTCTCTATACAGTGGCCAATGGGACAGAAAGTCAGCACAAAATGATGAGGCCACTGTCACGTACCCTGTGTACTTAGTGATATCATTATCCAGCCTTTGGTTTTCGAGATGAAGAAAGGGATAGAAAATTAGATTTATCTTGAATCACTTATCATAGGGTTTAGTTTACTTACCAAAGGCTTTAGTAAGCTCTTTACGAACTCTTTCTTACAGGAGGGTTTTTTGTTTTGTTTTGTTTTGTCTTTATTTTGAGATAGAGTCTCGCTGTGTTGCCCAGGCTAGAGTTCAGTGGCACCATCTTGGCTTACTGCAACCTCCGCCTCCCAGGTTCAAGCAATTCTCCTGTCTCAGCCTCCCAAGTAGATGGGACTACAGGTGCCTGCCACCACGCCCAGCTAAGTTTTGTATTTTTAGTACAGATAGGGTTTCACCATATGGGTCAGGCTGGTCTTGAACTCCTGACCTCAGGTGATCCACCCGCCTCAGTCTCCCAAAGTGCTGGGATTACAGATGTGAGCCACCGCACCCGGCCTGTTTTTGTTTTTAGTAGAGAATTTAGGTCTCCTGTGTTTCCCAGGCTGGTCTCAAAGTCCTGGACTCAAGCGATCCTCCCACCTCAGCCTCCCAAAGTGCTGGGGTTTTTGTTTGTTTGTTTTGTTTTTAAAGAGAAAGCGATAGCCAGTGGGTCCCTGCCTATAAAGGTGGCCTTGTGTGGGTGCACCTGTGAGTGCTTCCATGGCAGAGTGGTATACTGGTTTCCCATGGCTACTGTAACAACTTACCACAAACTTAGTGGCTTAAAACAACACAAATTCATTCTTTGTGGTTCTGGTCCTTGGTGTTCCTTAGCTCATGACCACATAACTCAAAATCTCTGTCTTATTTTACATCCCCTTTTCCTCTGTGTGTGTCTTCTCCTTTTTTTGTCTGTGTCAGAACTCTCTGTGTCTCTGTCTTACAAGGATACATGTAATTGTATTTAGGGTCCACCTGGATTATCCAGGATAAGCACCTCCTCTCAGTATCCTTCACTTAATCATATGTTTGGGAGTCATATATGGTAATATTCTCTCTTAGCCGTATAAGGTAATATCTACAAGCTCAGGGGATTAGGAAGTGAACATATTTTTTAAGGGTGGGATTGGTGTGTATTTTTCAGCCAACTACAGTTGGTTTTTCCAGCTATGAGTACATTTGCATCAGGAGATACCTGCAGAAGTAAATTTGGGGACATCTGCATGCCATGAATATGCAGGGGAAGTCACCTATGAGAACCTCTTGTGTGCTGACCTGGAGTTAGAGCTGCTGTGTGTGTCTGGGGAGGAGGGTGGGAGATGGAGGTGGAGAGAGTATTTTGAAAGAAACTTGAGGGAGGATATCAAATGTGCAAGAAATTTTTCTAAAGCTAGGTAGTAACTGGTTTGAGAAAGTCTAATTTAAGAGGTAATAACTTCAAGCTAATTTTAAGAATTTTTTTTTCTCTCTCAACCATTTGATGATAAGCAAATATTAACCAAATTATGGAGACTGAATTTAGAGAACTTGTGTGCCAGTGTGACAGATAGTAAAGTTTTATTAGAAATAAAGTGCTGTGCTGGGCATAGTGGCTCATGCTTGTAATCCCAGCACTTTGGGAGGCCAAGGTGGGCGGATCACCTGAGTTCAGGAGTTCGAGACCAGCCTGGCCAACACAGTGAAACCCCATCTCTAATGAAAATACAAAAAATTAGCCAAGCGTGGTGGCACGTGCCTGTAGTCCCAGCTACTTGGGAGGCTGAGGCACGAGAATCACTTCAACCCAGGCAGGCGGAGGTTGCAGTGAGCCGAGATTGCGCCACTGCACTCCAGCCTGGGTGGCAGAGTGAGACTCTGTCTAAAAAAAAAAAAAAAAGAAAGAAAGAAAAGAAAAGAAAAGAAAGAGCCATCCAATAGAATATTAATTTGGTTAATACTTGCTTATCATCAAATAGTTGAGAAAGAAAAAAAATACTCTTAAAATTAACTCGAAGTTATTACCTCTTAAATTAGACTCTTTCAAACCAGTTGTCACTTAGCTTTAGAAAAATCTCCTGTACATTTGATAGCCTCCCTCAAGATCCTTTCAAAATACTTATTTGCTTATGTTTTGATCTTAAACCTTTTTTATTGTCAACACACACCTCTCTCCTGTATTGGATCTCCTGCTTTCTATGTCTTTCTGTTTTCCTCTTCTTTGCTTGTCCCTCTGTCCCTCCCTCCCCGCCCCTCCTTCTCCTTCCCTCCGCTCCCCTCCCCTCCCCTCCCCTCCCTTCTGTTCCCTTCCCCTCCCCTCCCATCCTTTTCCTTTCTTTTCCTTTCCTTTGCTTCCTTTTCCTTTCCTTTGCTTCCTTTTCCTTCTCCTTCTCCTTCCCTCCCTCCCTCCCTCCCTTCTTCCTTCCTTCCTTCCTTCCTTCCTTCCTTCCTTCCTCTCTTCCTTCTTTCCTTCCTCCCCTTTCTTTCTTTTTAGTGTAGCACATCCTCCGTTAGCTTCCTGAGAGGGTAAAGTTTTTGAGATCTTAAATGTCTATAAATATTTTTACACTATTCTCATTCTTAATTGATAGTTTGGGCCTAAAATTCAAGGTTGGGCATAATTTTCCTTTAGAATATTCAAGGCTTTAGTCTACTGCCCCCTAGCTTCTGAAGTTACTGTTAAGAAGACCAAAGCCATTCTAAAACCTAAGTTTGTTTTTCTGTCTGGTAGTTAGTAGTGTTTTCTCTGTTTATGTTCAGTCTTTTGTCTATTTTTGGTGTGCCATTTCAGTCTGGAAAATTAAGGTCTTTAAGATCTGAAACATCTTCATTAGTTTTATTGATACTTTCTTCCCCTCACTTTTCTCTGTTCTCTTTTTCTGAAATTCTGATTATTTGGGTATTAGACTTCCTACATTCATTGGTTCTTTAATTTTCTTATGTTTGCTGTCATATTTCTTTGTTTTTAATCTTCTGGCCCTACTTTCTGGGAGATTTCCTCAACCTTATATCCTTTTCCTCTTTTTTTTTTTTTCTAGGTTTTCAGAGAGGCAGTTTTCCAGCTTTTCTATTGAGTTTTGCATGTCTGAAATTTCTTCTTTCTTGTTATTTATTTATTTTTTTTAGCAGCCCTTTCTTGTTTGATGGATGCAGTATCTTCTGTCACCCCTCTGAGGTTATTGACATTTTCTGCTTCCTGCACAGGGAAACCTTGGTGTACTCCAAGTGACTTTCTTTATGTTTGTTTTGATCTGTCTTTCATGTTTGAGTTTTTCCTCAGATATCTGGTGATTGTGGCTTGTCTGCTTCTGTTTAAGAGTGAGTCCCCAAGGGAGCTGATTTGAGAGCTTCAAGCACTCAAGTGCGTCTTTTAAACAGAGGGCTTCATGGACAGAGCCGGTCCTGTAAGGAAGCCCGCTCTCACTACAATAGCAGTATCCTGAGGTTTTCCTGTTGGGCTGGGCAGATTTCACAGAGACCTCACAAGCTTTTGCCTGAAGGCTACAGGCCTGGCTACCATTAAGAAAAAGCAAACAAACAAACAAACAAACAAAAAAACTACTAAATAACTTAAAAAGCTTTCCAAGACATGGTGCCTTTTTTTCCTGCTTTTCTCTCTTTCCGTACTATAGCCATATGTACTCTGAAAAATAAGACTTTCTTAAAAAAAAAAAAGACTATAAGTAATTTATTTTTATTTTTATTTATTTATTTTTTTGAGACAGGGTCTCACTCTTTCACCCAGGCTGGAGTGCAGTGACATGATCTCGGCTCACTGCGACCTCTGCCTCCGAAGTTCAAGCGATTCTCCCGCCTCAGCCTCCTGAGTAGCTGGGATTACAGGTGCCTGCCACCATGCCCAGCTAACTTTGTTTTGTATTTTTTAGTATAGATGGGGTTTCACCATGTTGGTCATGCTGGCCTTGAACTCCTGACCTCAAGTGATCCTCCTGCCTCCCAAAGTGCTGGGATTATAGGCATGAGCCACCACACCTGACCTGTAATTAAATTTGACAGTTAAAAAAAATCCAGCAGAGACTTTCAAACTGACCTTCCCCTGCAATTAGGACACCCTAGTATTTTACTGTTAGATGATTCAACCTAAGGATATTATTTGATGGCCTTTTGGGTTTGGGTATCAATTTAGGAAGATAAATGTAGATACAATATGCCTCGTATACAATGGACATAAAAATGACCCCTCTCGCCTGGGTGCAGTGGTTCACGCCTATAATCCTAGCACTTTGGGAGACTGAGGCAGCGAATCACTTGAGGTCAGGGATTCAAGTCCAGCCTGGCCAACATGGTGAAACCCTGCCTCTACTAAGAATATAAAAAATAAGCCGGGTGTGGTGGTGCATGCCTGTAATCCCAGCTACTTGGGAGGCTGAGGCAGAAGAATCTCTCTCTTTTTTTTTTTTTTTTTTTTTTTTTTTTTTTTTTTTTTTTTTTTGAGGCGGAGTCTCGCTCTGTTGCCCAGACTGGAGTGCAGTGGCCGGATCTCAGCTCACTGCAAGCTCCGCCTCCCGGGTTTGCGCCATTCTCCCGCCTCAGCCTCCCGAGTAGCTGGGACTACAGGCGCCCGCCACCTCGCCCGGCTAGTTTTTTTTTTTTTTTTTGTATTTTTAGTAGAGACGGGGTTTCACTGTGTTAGCCAGGATGGTCTCGATCTCCTGACCTCGTGATCCGCCCGTCTCGGCCTCCCAAAGTGCTGGGATTACAGGCTTGAGCCACCGAGGCAGAAGAATCTCTTGAACCCAGGAGGCAGAGGTTGCAGTGAGCCGAGATTGTGAGATTGCGCCACTGCACTCCAGCCTGGGTGACAAGAGTGAGACAATGTTTCAAAACAAACAAACAAACAAAAAACCTCTCTCTCTCTCTGCTGGAATGGCTTAGAGGCTGGGACAATGACAGAGGGTTGTTTAAACTCAAGCTACTCACTCTTGCCTTTGTATCTTGCTGTATTCGTGTAGGGCATGAATTTATACTACATGGATAGAGCAAGATATAAAATCAAGGCTGGGTGCAGTGATTCACGTCTGTAATTCCAACACTTTGGGAGGCCAAGGTGGGAGGATCAGAGGTTCAAGACCAGCCTGGGCAACATAGCAAGACCCTGTCTCTAAAAAAATTAAAAACAGCCATGTGTGGTGGTGCTCACCTGTAGTCCCAGCTCCTCTGGAGGCTAAGGAAGAAAGATTGCTTGAGCCGACAAGTTTGAGGCTGCAGTGAGCTATGATTGCACCACCACAATCCAGCCTGGGCTACAGAGTGAGATCCTATCTCAAAAACAAACAAACAAACAAAAACCCCCCAAAAAGTCAAGGAGGTTCTGAACCACCTAGTTAATCCTAAAATCCCTGTGTACAAATAGGTGAGCAGGTGCCTGACTTTCAATATGGTTTCAGAGACTGGATAACCTTGTGTCCTGGGGCCCAAGGGGATGGTCTTTGATTAATATCCGACTGTGCCTAGGGCTCAGCTTTCAGTTTGTCCCAGCCCCAGGACTGCTGGTCTCTTCAGGGCTCCTGCCAGAGCAAGATTGCTTCCGGCACCTGCTGCTTATTTCCTGACCTCAGCCAGATGCCATTTTGATAGGGATTCCCTATCCTCCTCTATCTCTGCAGCGCTGTCAGGGCTGGAGTCTCCACCTGACCCCACTCTGAAGACCCACTACATCTTGAGCTTTGTTTTGGATCTCTCAGGTGTCAGCCACTGGCCCCAGCCCCTTATTGCTGCCCTACCATTACCCTCTGCCTAGATTCCCAGCTCGGAGCCACATAAGCCCCTCCCTTCTCCTTGGAGGAGCGGTATCTTCAATGGTAATGCACTGTGTTTTTTTCATTAAAGTATTGTTATTAAGTGGTGGTTAGGAACTCTGACTCCGTTATGGCTTCCCACAAGGCCTGGACTCTACCAATTATAACGTATTTTAAAGGAACAGTATATGTTTTGATTTCCAGGTCATAAATTTGAACAACCAACTTTTTGGCATAGGTTCCATTGGGAAGTTGGGGGCTGCCTTGCCATATCATGCAAGGGAGGAAAAATGTCATCATCAAATATTCATTAAGCTCCCACTTGTGCCTCGTGCTGTTGTGCCTGCTGAGTCTGTGAGGCCTCTGCTGGGCCTGTTTTTATAAACTCTAATAAGGCCGCCTTACAAATTGCCCTCTGAAGCTCAGCACACTGTAGAGGTTTCCCTGACATACCCTGTGTCATGCTAATGGGGAGGATTAAGGCAAGAAGTGTTCCTAATGTGACAAAGTGCAACTGTAATTTAAATATGTCCTTTCCTGGAGTCGGAGTTCTTTTAGTCACTGAGCCTGCACTAATTTATGTGATTCTTTTGGGGGCCAGAGCACTCTTCTTAGAGTTTTTTAAAATTAATACTTCCTGTTGGTTCAGTGTTTTATTTCAAGTGAGACGTTCTTAGAAGAATGTGACACACAGTGATTTCTGAAAGATTAAAGCAGTGTGTTCTGAGGTGAGCCTTACAATTAACTGCCTGAATTGGCTCTAATTATACATAAAGAGCCAAGCTATTAGTGTTAAAAGGAGGGACTTCAGAAAGTACAGTTGGTCCCAAAGACCGAATAACTGTTGCAAACAGTAATCAGTGAGGTGGTACCTATTGTATAAAACACCTTAGCTGGAAATTACTTGTGTCCATTCAAATTGGGTTTTCCCCTTACGCTTGGTTATTTCCTTTTCAGTGAAAGTATGCAACTTTTTAAACGCAGAGGCTAAAACTAAAATTGCTCATGGAAAACATTTTTGTGTAAATGAGTGTGCCCTGTGTGAACACGGACCCTCTTGATAATTTTTTATTTTATTTATTTATTTTTTTGAGACGAGTCTCTCCATGTCGCCCAGGCTGCAGTGCAATGGCACTATCTTGGCTCACTGCAACCTCCACCTCCCGGGTTCAAGCGATTCTCCTGCCTCAGCCTCCCGAGTAGCTGGGATTACAGGCACACACCACCACACCTGGCTAATTTTTTGTATCTTTAGTAGAGATAGGGTTTCACTGTGTTGATCAGGCTGGTTTCGAACTCCTGGCCTCGTGATCCACCTGCCTCGGCCTCCCAAAGTGCTGGGATTACTGGCATAAGCCAATACACCCGGCCGAACACGGACCCTCTTGATTGCTCCTCTTTAGACACTTTTGGAAGCTCTTCTTCCACCCACCTAAAATGTCAGTTCTTCCAAGGATTTATCCTTAGTCTTCTCACTCCATACTCCCTCCCTGCTTGACCGCATCAAGTTCTGACTCTCTGCTAGCAAATTCCAAATTTATCTATCTGGGCCAGGCCCCTTCTGAATTCCAGAGGCGTATTTTCATATGGTTATCTTACAGGAATTTCTAACTTGTGCATGCCTAAAACAGAACCGGGGACCATGATTGTCCCTCTCAAATCCGGTCTTTCTCACCCTGCCCCGACTCTTCCACTTGGGAGATCACCCAACACTAAACTCCGTGTCTTGTTGATTCTACTGCTAACCGCATCTCTCCATCCTCATTACCCTGCCCTTTTTCATGCCTTCATCATCTGCTTCCTAGACTATAACAAAAGCCTTGTAACTGGTCTCCATCAATCCAATTTGCTTCCTTCCAAACTATACACACCTGCTAGAAAAATATTAAAGCACAAGTCTGATCATGTCACTATGTGCTTAAACACGTGAAATTGCTGTCAGTTATTTGACAAATTTGACAAATCATTGTCTTTTATTTGTGTGGCTGTTTAATCTTATATGTTCCCCATTCCTAATTTACAACAGTTCAGACTGGTCATCTTGAATTCATGTAGATGGTTTGCTGCATAAGGCCTTTGCACAAGTGTCTGCTATGACTGGACTGCTCTTCTCCTGTCCTCTGCCCGGCTACTGCCTGCTTGCCCTACTCATCTTCAGTGTCATTTGTCTGTGGCATTTCCAAAAGCCCTCCCCCATTGGTTAGTTTCCCTACTAAATATGCCAACAGCATCCTTTATTTCCTAGCACTCATTATAATTATAATTAATCAAGTATTGTATAATTACTGGTTTGATGACTGATGATGTCCCAATATCCTGTAAACTCTCTGAGAGCAGGGACCATGCCTGTCTGGCACACCATTCTCTCCCCAGTGCCTTTCATAACAAATATTTGCCAACTGAATGTGTAATGAATGCAGTTGGACAGAAGCCGTGGCATATGTTATATGTATTTGAACTTACGTTTGAATATGGGGTATCTGATGTTCTAGGAGCCTGACTACTTCCCATTCCAAAATGAGGCAATCCTGTAAAGGCCTTATTTAGATCTTGTTAACTATTCAGCTGTTACATCCTCTTTCCCCTTTTATTCTGGAAGTAGATTGGTCAAGAGTTCTACCAGAGAAGCACAACCAATAGAGGGGATAAAAGATTTATTGCACAAATTGGCTTGCTCATTTGTGGGAGCTGGCTAGGCAAGTACAAAATCAATCCATGGGACAAGCTGTCTGGACGAACAGGCTGGAATTCTCTGGCACAGGGTGGCGCTGCTGTTCACAGGTGGAATTTCTTCTTGCGGAACTCGGCTCTGCCCTTAAGGCTTCAACTGATTCAGTCAGGCCCACTTATAATCTCCTTCACTTAAAGTCAACTGATTACGGACTTCAGTCATATCTACAAAATACTTTCACATGGAAGCAGGCATGGTGGCTCATGTCTGTAATCCCAGCCACTCGGGAGGCTGAGACGGGAGGATTGCTTGAGCCCAGGAGATCGAGGCTGCTGTGAGCTGTGATCGTACCACTGCATCCACTCTGGGCAACAGAACAAGACCCTGTCTCTAAACAAACAAAAACATTTACGGCAATGCCTGGCTTAGTGTTTGGTTTAATAACTAGACTGTAGCTTGTAACAAAGTTGACACGTAAAACTGACCATCAAATAAGTCTTTGATGCAAAGGACTGGTTTAAAAGCAAAATTATCCTTTTTTAAAAAAAAAAGTAAAAACAAAAAACAAACAAAAATATCTTGGTACTTCTGGGACTGGGAATGGTGAAGAAATGTTTTATTCAGTGGGTTTCTTATTAGTTATGAGCTATGGAAATAACATCTATATAAAATAAGTTTTTGCCTATTCTGCCAATGTATGCCAAGTAACCTCATTCCTCTGCTATCCAAAACAAATGTGTCACTATTCAAATGTGAATCAGTAATAAAATTCTGGGAAAACTGGCCCTTTATGTGTAGTGTTTCTAATAAGTGGACAACTGTGTCTTCCACAGGTGCCTTTTTGTTTGTCAGCACAGCAAACATTTACTGCGCTCAGAGCAGGGCAATGGAGATGAGGCTGAATACCACCCTTAATTTCGAGGCTTTGCATTGTATTGTGGTAGACAAATAAGTAAAACGTAATTGCAGGCCCAGAGTTCTGTGAGGTTGGAGTATAGACTGCGAGAGAGACATGGTTTGATGCCAGAGCTTGGGGACCCAGCCTTTTTCTGCAGAGAGATAAGCCCTCTCTCTTGGGGAGTGTCATGTTTCTGTGATTTAGGGAGAGGAATCTGGTGAAGTAAGGGAAGGAGAGAGTGTCAGTGGCAGGAGTCGGAGCTGAAACTTTGGCAGCAATGTTGAAAAAAAGAGGCTGGGTTCTAGCACTAGCAGAGTTTTATCAACTGAGGAGGTGACTTTGAGTTGACCAGTAATGGAGGTGTGTGATACTGGAGGAAAAATGACTGTTTAGTTCTGGGGCAGGTGAAGGGGACAAAAGGTAAGAGTTGCCATGTGTTGTGCATCTACACTGGGTCTGGTGTGTGACACACACACACAATTTCATTTATTGGTTTGGAGGCTGGTGTTATTTCTAGCCTGATTGAAATCACCTAAGGAGGGTCTTAAACCAAGGGAGAGGTTTGAGGAAGGTCCTAACTTACTCATTTGAGGGGGCTGGCTAGACAAATACAAAATCAATCCATAGGACCTGGTACCGAAGATTCTTTTTCAGGTCTTTCATCTTTTTATGAAGGGTAATATAGACATGCCACTTTAAATATTACCTGACAGCTGATTCTAAGAGGACATCTGTTTGTATTTAAATGTTGGTTAGTAGCTATTGGAAAAGGAGAAAAAAAGGATTACATTCATGAATGATTTCTCAGTGTTGTCTTATAACTCCCAAAGCGAATTGAGAAACCAGAGGATTTTGGCCCTGAATATACCTCTTGGTACATGAAATCATATTCACTCAATTGACTTTTTAAACAGGCAAGTATGAAAGGCTCTCACTGACCATATCTGGGAAAACTAGAGTGTCAAAATAAATGAGAGTAACAGATTGTAAGTCATTACATGAAATAGGATTCAATGAGTCTGTATTGATAAAAATAAATAAGTGAAGGTGAGAGAGAGGAAGCTCTTCTTTTGTTGGTCGGGAATGCTGACCAATGAATGTGGGAGGAATGTAGGAACTAGAACAATCACCATTTGGCAAACATAGTGATGGTTAAGGCAGGAATTGTCGATGGATGCTAAGTTTGGTGGATGCTAAGAATGGAGGCTTGAGGAACAGGATACTGGTATAGTCTCATCGTGTTTCTCTACAACGTACCTATCAATTACGTGGAGGAAAATGGTGACTTTATCATTTTTTGGCATCTTCCTGCCAGGAGTGCATGGCCTGAGTCTGGTCATGAGGGAGACATCAGATGGACTCAAATTGAGGGTGACCTGAGTTATCTGAGAGAATAAAAGGTTTGGCTTGTTAAAACTGTCAAGGATGAGACAAGGAAAGACCAAGAAACTACTCCACACTGAAGGAGAGATTGGATAACTAAATGTAATACATGGTCCCAAATTGGATTCTGAGCCTGGAAGGAGAAAGAGCTACTGTTGGGACAAGCTGAATGGCATTTGTGAATTGATAGTAATATGCTATCAGCATTCAGTCATTTATTGAGCTAGTCAGATGGTTATTATGTAAGGGAGTGCCTTTGTTTTGGGAAATACATACTGGAATATACAGGAATGAAGGGGCATCATATCCACAATTTACTCCCAAATGATTTAGAAGTGCTGAAGACTAAATAATCTAGTGTCTAAGTCAAAGGGAAAGAGGAGTATGAGTTCTTTGTACTGTTCATGCAACTTAAGTTATTTTAAAATAGAGTATTTTTAAAGGTGATGAAACTCAAGGAAGGACCAAAGAACTGCTTTGAATTGCAAGAGACATGACAAATACCATGAATGATCCTGGACTGAATCCTTTTGCTACAAAAGAAGTCAGTAGGATGGTGAAGTGGCTAAGTTGTCCAAGGTGTATACTTGGGGGTTCGTCGTCGCACACCAGGAAAATTTAGCACACAGACACACATGAGTTTAGGAGTGGAAGTTTAGTAGGCAGAAGAGAAGAGAAGAGAAAGAGAAACAGCTCTCTTTCTAGAGAAAGGGGTCTCCCAGCGGAAAGGATCAGCTGGTGGGGAATGTGCCTGATTTTATAGTCAGGTTTGAGGAGATGGTGTCTGATTTACATAGGGCTCACAGATTGGTTCCATCAGGTATGACATTTACATAGTGCATAGGGAAGGCTGGTTGCCCCGCCCTAATCGTATTATGCAAGTGGCCTTTCCAGTTGATCTATACCATCTTGTCTTCTTCTTACTGTACAGGAGACTGACAAAGAGAAGGGAAGATGGAACCACCATCTCGAACATGATTGGCACAATTGCCGGCATCTATGTCTGCAGCTCAGTTTTACAAGCTACTTATTGTTAGGAAAATAATTTGGTGTTGGTTTTCATTAAAAGAAAAACCTTATGGAGGACTTCCATGTCCTCACTATCTGCCCAAATAATTTCTTCCTAACTTTTATATCAGTGGTTGGCGGAGTTCCAATAGGGTTTTTGAGCGAAGCAGATATGGACATTCTTTGTACTGGTCTGAGAGTTTACCTGTAAGTTTGAAATTGTTTTAAAATTTTTTTTAAGGTTTCAAGAACTTTCCCTCAAGTCCAAAAAAGTTTTAATTTCTTTTTTCTTTAACAAGAATAGGATAGAATTTGTTTCTGCTATAAAAGGCTAACCAGACTGTGCTTTTAAAAAAGAGGTTGGAAGGTGTTAAAGATTTTATTTTACAAGTAGGAAATGCCTACGTGGTCCATCTGTAGACAAGTCAGCTTCTTGACTCTTTGTCCTCAGAAGTAGATTCAGGATAACAGTTTCTGCCTGGCCTCTCTTGTTGGGCAAGTCCTTCTTAGGGCAGATAGAGATAAATTTGTAAGCATTATTTAAAAACAAAGAGAGAGAGAGAGAGAGAGAGAGAGAGAGAGAGAGAGAGAGAGAGAATGCTATAGGAAGGTAAGCTATTCCAAAATTCTCTTGGTTCTATTAATAGAGGTATTCTGGGTTGGTAATGGAAATGGCTTTCCCCTTGTTTGCTTCTCAAACATCTTCTTACCACCTTTTCCATGATTCTCTTTCAACTTCTTCCTCTTTTCCTTTTTGTCTCCCTCTCTTTTATCCCCCTCCTTTTTTTTTTTTTTTTTCCTGATGAAGTCTTGCTCTGTTGCCCAGACTGGAGGACAGTGGCATGATCTCTGCCCCCTGCTACCTCTGCCTCCCGGGTTCAAGTGATTCTCCTGCCTCAGTCTCCCGAGTAGCTGGGAATACAGGTGTGCGTCACCACGCCCAGCTAATTTTTCCATTTTTAGTAGAGATAGGGTTTTGCCATGTTGGCCAGGCTAGTCTGGAACTCCAAACCTTGTGATCTGCCCGCCTCAGCCTCCCAAAGTGCTGGGATTACAGATGTGATCTACCGTACCCAGCCTATCCCTGCTCTTTTTTGTTAGACCTGAATTTTTCTCTCTTGTACATAATTCTTTCCTTTTTTTAATTCTCTCCACTTCTGACTCTTCTCTGACAGTTTTGTTTCCCTACTTACCCGCTTTGACTGGATTCCCTTTTTCTTGTAGCCTGAAGGATTCTGGATATAATGCTACTTGTCCAATTTGCCTTTATTCAAGAGCAAGACCAATATGAAATAGACTCTTAGCAATAGACTGTTTATAAAAAAAAAAATGGAGTTTTATTAAAGATACCCTTTAATGAATGCTTATTGTGGGCCAAGAATTGTGTTGGTTGCATCATCTATATTCAGATTTAATCCACACAACAACATTGTGGAGTAGGTATTTTTATACCCATTTTACAAAATAGGAAGTGGAAGCATGGAAGTAGAACAGCTTACTGAAAATAAGAAATAGTAGGTGGCAAAGCCAACTTTCCAGATCCCAAGGTGAATTTCAAAACCTGTGGTGCTTTAATCCTAGTGTCTAGCCTAGGGGTATTAGTTCCATAACAACTGGGTTTGGAGATAGCACCCTAGGGGCCAAGGGTGTCTTTTACATGAGAATCAATGAGGAGCCAGAGAAAGTGAGTTTTGTAGCACTTATTAGGCTAGGGTGTGGGGGAGGGAAGCTCAAATATGTGTCAGCTTCCGAATGGCTGATTCTTGGCAAGTAATTATTTATAATCAGTGCATGTTGCTGCTGAAAGCCATCCCATCGGACCCCTTTCCAGCAAGATTCTACTTTTGGAGTGTAACAGCAACTAATTACGTGCTATTAAATCCAAGACCCATTTTATATTCAGAGGTTCCAGTGGTAAACCTCACATGTCAGGAGCAATTAGTGACACTGTGGCATGTCATCTTCAATGTGCTGAACTGTGGACAATAAATCCTAGCAGGCTGGATAGGCTAAAATAACCACGCTCACCATCATCCCTACTGCCTTCTGAGCAATGCTATTTCAAGGCAACAGGTTCAGGATGTCCTCCTAAGTGGTGGCCTGGGGATTTCAGAAACATACAAATATGATTAATACTGAAAGTTTTAAGATTTTGAGTGCTTAGGAAAGAGACTGGAGATATCAACAGGGGATAATGTCAGGCTGCAGGTCTAAAAGCTGATCGTGGAGGTATCTGTTCCCACATAGCTCATGTCTGTTCCCACATAGTATGTGCTGATAGAACCAGAGGCATACACATAACAAATGTTAGAATGTGAAAACTGGTTTGGCCGAGGCTTTAGACATCAAGTTCCATTTTGCCAATTGACTACTTTGGATTAATTGGAAGTATATCCTCCACCCCTACCCCCGCCTTTTTTAAGTTAAAAAATGAACAATCTCCTTTTTTTTTTTTTTTTTTTTTTTTTTTTTGTTGCGGTGGTGGGGGATGCGGGTGGACACAGTCTTACTCTGTCACCTAAGCTGGAGTGCAGTGGGGTGATCTTGGCTCACTGTAACCTCTACCTCCCAGGTTCAAGTGATCCTCCCACCTCAGTCTCCTTAGTAACTGGAACTCCAGATGCACACCACCATGGCCGGCTCTTTGTTTTTTCGTATTGTTTTGTAGACACAGGGTCTTGCCATGTTGCCCAGGCTGGTCTAGAACACCTGGTCTCAAGCAACCTGCCTGCCTCAGCCTCCCAAAGTGCTGGGATTACAGGCGTAAGCCACTGTGCCCAGCCAAAAAATGAATAGTGTTCTTATTGGAATTTAAATCTTTGTTTATAAAATATATCTCATAGTACACATCTTTATTCAATTTCATAGGGAAAAATGCAGAAGCTGAAATGTACTTTTCTGTTGAAAGTAAAATGTGATGTTGCAGCAACAACATCAGCTGAGTTGTCTACACAGCCATACTCTGTCATTTATGGTTCTGCTTCTGTTGCTGACATCAGGTTGATCTCCTAAAGGGGGATTTTCTCATCGATCTTGGATTTTTAAGATGTTGCTGAGATGCTGCATGGAAATATGCAGTAATAGGACATTGCTGGAGTGTGGCTGAGCAGTGAAAGCATCTGAAAAAAATTGCCCTCTTGGGAGAACCAGGCTGTGTCCATTAAGCCAGGATCTGCCCAGAGTGCCGGTTTTATGATGGGCTTAGCTCAGAGGTTATTGGCTTTTCAGCCCATTGAGGCAGCTCAGGGCTCTCTGAGGTAAAGAAGCTCTTTGTTTCCCCCTCCATTCTGGGGCTTGGCTATTTCAACTAGACTATTCCTATCAAACGTAAATTCCAACCACCAAAAACAGTCTGTGGAAATCTTGATCATGTGCAGTTTAGAGATGGCTGGAAAGAGAATAAGAAAATAAGATAAATAAATATAAACTGAATAAAAATAAAGAATTTGAGAGAAGTTGTTTAAATTTGGATGACCACAGGGTATTGTCAACTATTTTAGTGTAGGGTAGAAACATCACTAGGAAACATCTAATAAGCAGGTAGTACTACTTGAAATAATGCATTGTAAAAATACTATACAGCTCTTTAATATGTGACTGGCTCATTGTTGAGTGAAATTGAAGGAAATACTCTGAAAGGGTAGATGAAGTTATGAGCATGGTTTATTGGAAGTGTATGTTAAGTTCTAAGATAATTATTTGATCAGAAGTCTTTGTCGATTATGTATGTGTTATATATTTTTCACTGGCCCTTTTCAAGTAGTAAACTTCTAAATATTCCCACAATGATTTAGCTGATCATCAGTAAGCACCATCTATTAGCCAAGTACAGTCTATTCTTACAAAGATGAGGATTGACTTTGCAAAGATGTGGCTTTGGTCAGTGAGTGATACTCACAGGATAATTGACTCAGTCAACCAGCCATGTTTTGGGGAGTAGGGAGGAGGGCTGATTTCACAATCAATACATGAAGTAGCATGTTTTAGATACCTTTATCTGGCAGACAGGTATAAATCAATGGCTTCACTTTCCTGAGTTCAGATCTGTACTGTGAAGTGACCTGTCACAGGCATAGCATTTATGTTGTTCCCACTGGAATAAATCACCAAGGAATGCTGTATTTGAAAGTGTGCACACTTTCGCATCCCAGTCCTCTGCCACGCTACCAACTCTTCTCTCTTTTTCTATGTTATGCATTGGGAATGGAGAGGAATGAAGGAAGTCATCTACTAAAGAGTCACTTTTATGGAGACTGTAAGCAGTGATGGTTTGCAACATGTTCTCCTCCAGCCCCAGGAAGTTCTGATTCTGCAGTTGTCGTGGAGCAACCCCAGGCTGCAGCCTTCCCTGCCACCAGCCTGGTTTACAGGAGTTGATGCTAGTGATGTAATTTTAATCCTTGGTTCATTCATCTACCTAAAATCCATAGATGTCCATAAACCTTCTATATTCTGATTTGTAGAGTCTCAGATATTGCAGAGATATTTCATAATCTTGGCCCAAAGCAAAGGTTTGCTGATAAAATAAAACAGAATTTTGGTATCCATAACAATTAATTATAATTTCTTTTAACATTTGAAAAGTAAATGTTGTTATAAGAAGTAATATTGTACAGGGCAGAGAAAAATAAGATAGACCCTCCTCCAAGAAATAAAAATCACTGGTAAATAATCCCAGTATCCAGAAATAGATAATATTTGGTGTTAAATACTCAGATTTTCTTCTCTAGTATTTATATTCCTGTAAATCATTTATTATATTTATTTTTCATAAAAATAGTCATGCACACATGCTGCTTTATAAACCTCTCCCTTCCCCAGTGTTTCCAAGTTGGTAGCTCTATATTTATTGTTGTTTATAATGGCTGCAGAGATTTGGTGGACACATAGGTTGTATCCTATTTTTTTGTTGTTGCAATAAGCAACACTGTGATGAACATCTTTGTACACAGGAGTATGCACTTGCTTGATTTTGTGCTTAAAATAACTTCTTAAAGATGTTGGAGCCTTGTAAGACTTGTTACTAGTTCACTCTAAAAGTTTACTCTAATTCTCTATCAACCTGTTATGTGAAAAGTGATTTTACGTAGTCTTAAATTGCATCTCTATTATTCAGACAGAGCATTTTTTTATATTGTGTTGGCCATTTGAATTTTGTGGTGAAATTGCCTCCTTTGTGTTTTTCCCATTTTTCTTTAGAGATACTCCTGTTTTGGCTTATTGTTTTGTGAGAGCACAATGTATTAGAGACATGGATTTCTTGTCTGCCTTGTAGATATTTTCCCCCACTGGATTCAAATCTTGATTGAGATTTAGTCAAATGTCATGTTAGTTAAGTGGGTATAGGTATATCTTTCAATACTGGCGCTTGCTTATTAAATACTTCTTACAGTTAAGGAAATTGTAAAAAGTAAAAGGATATGGAGTGACGTTTTCCAGGCCCTTTAGTTTATTCTTTGCCTCGGGGTAGAACTGTTTTTAAATCCTTTGAGAAAACTGAGTAGTATTTACACTGGCTAAGTGATTGGATTCCATTTGGTTGGGTTTTAAAGTGTTCTTTTTAATGATTTTAGCACACTCACCTATTGTAACTCATTCTCAAATCTGGTATCTTTGGCTCTTTGAAACAGCTTTGAGTGGGTCCTTATGGCCTTGGGAGTCTGACAATTTTATGATTATGCAAATGTTATTGAACTCATCTTGATGGATGTTTTCTGAGCCTTTGGCTGATTGCACAGAGACTTTGCCTTTAACTGTCACAGGGTTGGCTAGTGTGACCTTCACATCAGGCTGCAGAAAACACACTTGCCAGTCATCTTAGGACAATTTGGATTGGTTGCCTGGGCAACCTTACTGGCTTCTAATCAGATGCCCCAAGGATAGCCCAATTCCCAAGGGGAACGCCACATCTGAAGGGAGGAACTCTGTCCTTGCAGTAGCAGTGATTTTAGGACACTTGGTTAATATTGGGGGGAAGTGAGAGGATGCCATGATCTCACAATGAACCCGGGGAAGGGAGACAATACAGGAAAGGGGGATCAAGAGAGAAGGGATGTAAGAGAGTCCGGAAGGGAAGAGAAGGTTGCATTGAAGCAAATGATAGACACTAAATAGTGAATAAGAGCAAATGACTTGTGAATAAGAAAACCGTCTATTGCAGAGTGAGCAGAAGTACACCAAGAATGCAGATTGAAAAGTTATGTTTAGAAAAAAAAATTCCATGGCCAATAAACAAATATCTAGAGAGGGAAAAAGAACTTTGGAGACTTCTGAAAATGCAATGAAAATATTTTTTCACTGAAACAGCCTTGCATGTGAATGTGTTTGGTCGACTCATTTTTAAGGAAGTAACATTGTCTTCTTCCTGTACTCTCCATTGCAGCCTGAGTAAATCCTGTGTCCGGAATCACAATGACACCATTCAGAATTATAGGACACATTTTTATTTGTTTCTTTCATGAATCAGAACTGATATAGATTAGAAACTAGTGTAGTTAAAGTCAGTTCTGGCCAGGCATGGTGGCTCAACCCTGTAATCCCAGCACTTTGGCAGGCTGAAGTGGGAGGATTGCTTGAGTCCAGGAGTTCAAGACCAGCCTGGACAATATAATGAGACCCCATCTCTACAAGGAATTAAAAAGTTAGCTGAATGTGGTAGCATGCACCTGTAGTCCCAGCTACTCAGGAGGCTGAGGTGGGAGGATCACTCGAGCCCGGGTGGCAGAGGTTGCAGTGGGATGAGATTGTACCACTACATTCCAGCTTGAGCAACAGAGCAAGACCCTGTCTGAAAAATAGTTCTCTGTGTGTGTGTGTGTGTGTGTCTCTCTCTCTCTTTCTCTCTACTTTTCTGTGTGTGTGTGTGTGTATGTGCGTGTGTGTGTGTGTTTAACAAAACACATCTACAGAATCTACAGATATGCCAGGATGGCTATTATGACAGGTGGCAGTGTTTCAGCTGCTCTAATAAGCTGAATGAATGCAGATGCTAATAGGCAGAAAGGCATTGTGTAGCCCTGGGATGAAAGTCTCTCTGGAGAGCAGTGAACTGACCGCAGAACCCTTGGTCAGATGCCCATTACATTTAAAAAAAAAAAAAGAAAAAAGAAAAGAAAAGAAAAAGGGCTGTGACTCACTGATGAAATACTCAGAACTGTTCTGAAGACCCTCTCTTTTTGCAGATCTCAGACTGAGTATAAGAGAGATGCAAATTTTACAGTAGTTGAAACTGGCACATCCAACACTTTGTAAAGTAAGCTATCCAAGGTAGTCACTCCATAAATATTGGACAGTGAAGATAGTGTCTGGATTTCAGACTCTTGAGTTTGTTCAGATGTTCTCTAGTGATGGGATTCTGTAGTTACAGAAGACCGTGGTGTCAGTCAGAGCCCTGGGAGGTAGGGTCTGGTGCATTAGTCTGTTTACACTCTGCTGATAAAGACATACCTGAGACTGGGCAATTTACAAAAGAACGAGGTTTATTGGGCTTTCAGTTCCACATGGCTAGGGAGGCCTCACAATCATGGCCGAAGGCAAGAAGTAGCAAGTCACAATCTTACGCAGCAGGCAAAGAGAGAGTTTGTGCAGAGAAACTCCCATTTTGAAAACCATCAGATGTCATGAGACCCATTCACTATCATGAAACAGCACAGGAAAGACCCACCTTCATGACTCAGTCATCCCCACTGGGTCCCTCCCACAACACATGGGAATTATGGGAGCTGCAAGGTGAAATTTGGGTGGGAACTCAGAGCCAAACCATATCAGATTTACCTGAAGAATATTTAATGACAGAATGACTTAAAGTGGTGAGTGCAGAGTCCAGGGAACCCCCAAAGGAAGGCAAAGCAGCTCAGAGCTAGTAACAGAAGGAACCAATACCTTTTCTGGGCTAGAAGCAGCAAGGGAGGAAGCTGTGTTCCTAGGGCCCTCTGAGAGCTCTAGTCATGGAGAGGGAAGTGTGGATGCAGTGACAGCCAGGGTAGGGGTGGGCAAGAAGATGGGGTGAGCATAGATACTTCATTTCTTCTGGCTCTCACTTTCTTGCTGTGAGCCAAAGCCCTCTGGAAGCCAGCGGGCAAGGAATGCTGAGTGGTGCAGTCACCTTCCATGCTGGTGGTGCAGCGGGCAAGGGATGCTGGGTGGTGTAGGTCAGCTTCCTGGAGCCCAGAGAAGGGCAGAGAAGGCTAGACAATGGGTCTGGGGTGGGGAGAGGCAAATGAATAAGAACCTTCACAGTGTGCACATATCCCTGTTCTATAAGGATCTCCTTGTCCTTTGGAAGCATAAGCATTTGGAAAAGAAATTATTTATGAAATAATCCTTTTTATAGGAGCTGGAGACATGCTCACACATGTTTAGAACTTTGGTGTATGTCGGATTTATAGGAAAAGGAGGGACTATTCAGTATATGGAACTGAGAAGAAATGGTTATCTTTAATGGATTCCTGCTTTGTACTATATACAAAAAAGTCAACCTCAGAAGGTTCTGGGTCTTAAATGTTAGAAGGAAAACGTTAAGACTTTTAGACTGGGATAGAAAAGGATTTCCTTAGTTTTCTTTAAGACTTTTAGTCTTTGGAGAAAGAGAAGATTTCTTAGGGCACAAAGAGCATTTAATATAAAAGAAAATATTGACACATTTGACTCCATTAAAATTAAGAATATTGTTAAAGAGGCCTTATTGAAATTGTATGTTGTGTGAGATTTGCTTCAATACAATTTCTGGGAGTGAAGGTTGAATAACTGGAGATATAAATGAAACAAAATTGATCATTTTTGAAACTGGGTGATGGCTGCATGGAGTTCATATATACTAGACACACAAAAGATGAAAGGATTGTAGAATATGTTAAGAAGTTCAATAACTCAAGAAGAAAAGTGTGAACAACCCACTAGAAAAATGGACAAAGGATATGCATGGGTATTTTACAGTTACAAGAAAGGAAATACATATAGCTAAGTTTTATCAGAAATGTTCAACATTATTTGTAATTTGGAGGGAAATGCAAGTCATTGCCATAAAGATGCCATTTTATACCCATTCAATTGGCAAGAATGGAAAAGTCTGTTAATATCTAGAGCTAGGGCAGATATGGATCCACAGGATCTCATACCCTGCTAGTAAATTGTAACAACCACAGAAAATAGTTCTGGCATTATGTCATAGAATTGACCAGTCACATTTCCTGCAACTCAGCATTTTACTCTTTCAGGTTTACATATAAAATAAATTCTGGCACATGAGCATCAAGAAATACATACAGAAATGTTGATATTTGCCGTGTACATATCAAAAACTTGGGAAAACTCAAAAGTCTACGGACAAAACAGTAGATGGATAAACTGTGGTATAGTCACCCAGTGGAATACAAGCCAAAATCCAAACGAAGTATAATGAAGTGACGGCAACATAGATGAATTTTAGCAATGCAATATTAAAAGGAGAAATTCTAAAAATATTACATACAGTGCCCTTTTCTATAAGTTTAAGAGCAACTAAAATTATAACCATAGTTTTTAGGAATAGATATAAACAAGATGACAGCATATTAAAAAGGAAAGCAGTAGAATGTTGAGTATGAGGTTCAAGATGGTTATTATCTCAGTAGGGGGGAGGCAGGAAGATGAGATGGGAGGACCATTTGGGTAGATAAGTTATTATCAAAGTTTAATTTTTGTGTTTTCCCTATTGCTATTATAACATTAAAAATGAAGCATGTGTGAATGAGGGCAGCCTGCATGACCCACATGTGAATGTGTCTCATATCAAATATTATGTTTAATTTAATTACGTACAATTGAGGTAGAATAAAAGAAGGAAAAAAAGATTAGGACAAGTGGAAAAGAAAGAGTAGCGTAGTACATTTACAGCAGTTGGAAATTATACATTTTGCGTAAGAGGTAATCAGGATATAGACTAAGCAGCGCTTACAAAGATATTCCAAACAAAACTAATGTGCAAACAAAATAGAAGGTATCTCTTACACTTTCTCTCATGCATTTAATAGTTTAGTTATCATCCAATAAAAATTTAAGACATGGCCAGGTGCGGTGGCTCATGCTTGTAATCCCAGCACTTTGGGAGGCTGAGGTGGGTGGATCACGAGGTCAGGAGATCAAGACCATCCTGGCTAACACGGTGAAACCCCATCTCTACTAGAAATACAAAAAATAAGCCAGGTGTGGTGGCCGGCGCCTGTAGTCCCAGTTACTTGGGAGGCTGAGGCAGAAGAATGGCATGAAGTCAGGAGGCGGAGCTTGCAGTGAGCTGAGATTGTGCCACTGTACTTCCAGCCTGGGTGACAGAGCAAGACTCCGTCTCAAATAAATAAATAAATAAATAAAGCCACATATGTCATAGTATTAAATTTCCTAATAGCCAAGTTAAAAAGAACAAAGAAACAAGTGAAATTAGTTTTAACAGTTTATTTAACCCAATATAACCCAAATATTATGCTAACATATAATGATATAAAATTATTAATAGTCTACCTTCTTTTTTTCATATTGTCTACAAAGTCTGATGTGTATTTTACATTTACAGCACATCTGAACTTGGATGCCAAATTTTCATCAGAAATACTTGATCTGTATTTAGATTTCATAAAATTTATAGTTGAAAAAGTAGATTCACAAATCCAAGATGTTCTAAATATACTTAGTTTTCCATTAACTGAACTGAATATTGATGTGTTTAGTCCATTTTCTGTTGCTATAACAATACCTGAGACTAGGTAATTTATACAGAAAAGGGGTTTATTTAGTTTACAGCTCTGAACTCTGGGAAGTCCAAGATTGGGCAGCCACATCATATGAAGGCCTCGTGCTGCTTCACAGCGTGGCAGAAAAGTGGAAGGCCATGGGAGCATGTGTGTAAAGGGCAAAACTCAAGGGGTGGCCCCGCCTTATAACAACCCGTGCTAGTGTTAACTAACCCAGTCTCTTGAGAAGGCGACTTGAATCCCTCTTAATGACCTAATCACCTCTTACAGGCCCCACCTCCCAATACTGCCACACTAGGGACCAAATTTCCAACACATGAATTCTGGAGGACACGTGAGGTAGATTAGAGCCTTGTCTCTGAATGATCTCTGGACCGTGCATGATGTTTAAATTAATTAAAATGAAATAATGTTAAAAATTCAGTTCTCTAGTCTCCCTACCCGCCTTTGAAGTGATCAGTAACCATGTTTGGCTAGTGACCACCATAATGGAAGAATAGGTCTAGATCATTAGTTACCAAGGCGTGCTTCCCATTCCCTATCCCTACCCCCAGACCAGCAGCATTAGCATCACTCAGAAACTTGTTAGAAATATAAATTGTGAGTCGGGTGAGGTGGTTCACTCCTGTAATCCCAGCACTTTGGGAGGCCAAGGCGAGTGGATCCTTTGAGCTCAGAAGTTTGTGACTGGCCCTGGCAACATGGCGAAAACCCATCTCTACCGAACACATAAAAATTAGCTAGGTGTGGTGGTGTGCACCTGTACTCTCAGCTACGCAGGAGGCTACAGTGGGAGGATTGTTTGAGCCCAGGAGGTCCAGGCTGCAATAAGCCTCATGATAGCACTACTGCACTCCAGCCTAGGCTACAGAATGAGACCTTTTCTCAAAAAAAAAAAAAGAAAAAGAAAAAGAAAAAGAAACAAAGAAATGCAAATAGCAACTCAGACATTCTGGGTGTGGGCCCAGTCATCTGGTTTAAACAAGTCCTCCAGGTGATTCTGATGTACATTAAAGTTTGGGAACCACTTGGTCTATCTAGAAATGGACCAGCACTCTGTCTCTCTGCCTTTTTGCTCAACCGTCACTCATAGTGTTGTTCTCATCTTCAGGGTAGAAGCTGGCACCGGCTAGGAGGACTTCTGCATTCTACCCTTAGGAAGGCTGGGTGCTGGGGAGAGGCGACAGATTGGACAAGCAGTTTTCCTTTTTTAAAGGCTGTGACACAACATTGCAAACATCCTTTTGCTCAGATTCCACTGAGTAGAGCTAAACGGCCCTACCCTGTTTCTGAGGCTGGAAATTGTAGATTAGTTGGTTGATGATGTGCTGAGTGAAAACTTGTGGAGGTGAGGTGGTGGAGGAAGTTGTTCTGTTCCTCAGAGGAAAAAGCAGAGAATGGATACTGAAGGCAGTTTGCGGTTTCACTGCAATAGGTGGGCACAGTTTGATTTATTTTGCAACCTAGAGCTTCACCTTGATTTTATTATTTCATAATCTCTGATCTTCACTGGCATACTGGGTTGCTCGGAAAAGGGGAAGACATGAAATGTGGATGCATATAATACCTGAGGAAGCCTCAAAGGTGCTATGAAATATGTCTAACGTGAAAGGTGCCAGAGAGAACTTGAGTCACCAAGATCAGTCTCTGACCAACTTCCTTTAACGCAGAGAAGGCTGTGTGTGGTTCATTGTGTGGGAGGCAGAATTTAGCCCTAGGTGTAACTGTTCAAAGGGCAAGTATGATTATCCTAAACCTACTCTACAAAAATAGTAACCATTAACGTTTTGGTCTGTCTACCTACCTAGATTATAAATATAAAAAAGAAATGGGATTATGCTTTTGTGTGGTTTTGCAGTCTGCCTTTTCCCTATACCTTATAGCACAAATACCTTCCATATCAATAAATACATGTCTGATTGTTAACAAATTTCTGTCATGGGATATTTCAATAGCTTTCACTTTCTGATTTATAATGAACACTAGTGAACATGTATATACATTTCTACCCACAACAGCATATTGAAATGGCATCGTTGTTTGGGGTAAATACCCGGGGTTCATCGTCTCACACTGAGAAGATTAGCGACAGGGACACACACGGAGTGGGTTAAGGAGTGGAAAGTTTACCAGGCAGAAGAAAGAAGAGAGGAGAGCAGCTCTCTCTCTTGTGAGAGAAGGGTGTCCGAAAATGGGAAAAAGGCTGGCCTGTGGTGGACCTCAGCAGATTTCACAGGCAGGCTTGAGCAGAGGTGTCTGATTTACGCAGGGCCCACAGGTTGGATTGACCAAGTGTAATGTTTACAGAGCACATAGGGAAAGCTGGTCACCCCACCCTAATCTTATTATGCAAATGGGCTTTCCACTTGGCCAGGCCATCTTGTCTGGTTCTTACTGTACATATGGCTGGCAAAAAGAGAAGATAGAGCCGCCATTTTGAACATGCCTAGTCCCAGGTAGTGTATTACTATGGGCACAACTGCTGGCATTCACCCGTGCAAGCTTCCAGCTTGCTTGTCTATATCTGCAGCTCGATTTTACAGGCTGCTCTTTGTTAGAAAGGAAACTTGGGGCTGCTTTTCATTGAAGGAAAACCTTACCAAGGACTCCTGTACCCTCACTATCTGCCTAAGTAATTTTTTCTTAACTTCTGTATTAATATGAGCAGCTGTTTCCTGCATCCTGACCACCTCCAGGGTTATCCTTTTTTTTTTTTTTTTTTTGAGACAGGGTCTTGCTCTGTCACCCAGGCTGGAGTTAAGTGTCATGATTATGCCTCACTGCAGCCTTGAACACCTGGCCTCAAGTGATCCTCCTGCTTTATCCTCCCAAGTAACTGAGACTATAGGAGTGCGTCACTGTGTCCCTTTAATTAAAAAAAAACTTTTTTGTAGAGATGGGATCTGGCTATGTTACTCAGGCTGGTCTTGAACTCCTGGTTCAGCATCCTTTTTAATCTCTGCAAATCTAATAAGCAAATTTATAAACTTAAACAAACATGGTTAATTCTGGTTGAAATTTCCATGTCTTTGACAATCATCTTACGGGTTCTTAAACTGTATTCCTATGCCACAGAAACTAGACACAGGTGTTTTGCTGCTCAGATCCGTAAACCGGGTAAAACAATAATATCTTTTCTCACTTAGCCAAAATATTATAGCATTCCTCTATTTGAAGCTTTTCCTATACATTTTTCTTAAACATTTGCTATATTTTGCTGCTTATTCTAGAATCTCGTCTAAGGTAACAAAGATATATTTTTGTAACATGATATTACATAAAGATATATTTTAACTTTAATAATATCAATAATTTATTGCTTTTTTTCTTTTTTGACCCTCATCCTCTGACTCTCAAATTGTTTCTAATGAGTACCTTGACTTCAAGGAAATAAACAGGTTTGGAAGTTGCTAACCCCAGAGACGTAGGGCACCAAGGTTCGAGAGAGGGGAAGGCTCTGGACTCCAAAGTGCTTGGATTTGAATCCCAGCTGTGGTTCAACCAGCTGCATGATCTTGGATAAGTTACTGAACCTATCCCAGCCTCAGTTTCTTCATATGTAAAATGGGATAATAGAACCTGTACTATAAAGTGGTCGTGATGGCTAAATCAAAAGATGAGTAGGACACTGTCACACTTCACAAAATAATCATTAGCTGCTATTATTATTCCTTTATTGAGGAGGAAACAGTTACCTAGCCCATTACTCTCAGCATTTAAATAACATATTATATTTTGCTTATTGTTTTTACTGTCTTGAGATCATGTGCTGTTTTTTTTCTTATTACCAGGACATTGAGTTTTCTACTCAACTTTTTTCTGGTAGCACCTCCCAATTGGTCTTTCAAAAGCAGTGCCCCAGAAATACCCCTCTGCAGTACCTTTCTGTTCTGTGTAGTGGGGGTAGGGCCTGTTCCTGGGCCTGAGATGTTCTCATGTATACTCTTAGCTCCTGTCTCTGAGAAACACTTCAGAATAACTCAGAACACCTGACTTTTTAAAAACTCTCAGATAATTTGTAATTGCAACTGACACTGAATATCAAATAATTATACAAAGCTAATTCTTGATGGCCTGAATAGAAACACCGCATGGTATACTGCCTAGATGGTAATTATTTTCATAATATTGGGAACTTCATATTCTTATTTTCTATTTGTTACAATTCTTCAAGTACCTTCAAAACAACTGATTCAAGAAACCTGTTCAGTATTCTGAGGGCAGAAATGGGAAGTGGAGCTTTTTCAGGCTTGGATAGGAATCTGCTTCTTCCCCTTTAAAAAAGAATCCTTGAATTTGCTTGAGAAATGACATGCACAGTAAAAGTGAAGTTAGAGATTGGATGGCAACCAGCTTCCAATGCTGAATATCTAATTCCTGTGAACCGGCCTTACTCTCTGAAAACTGTGGCCATTTTCATGGGTTTCACTTGGCCTTATTTTATCATGGCTGCATCCTCTGTATTTGTTGAGGCTTCTCAACGGGCTGAGAGTAGGACGCCTTCATTTCTCGCAGTTCTGCTTTCAATGCTAATTCATCCAGAATTACTGGGGATATTATTACTTTCGTCATTGAAATGTTTAGTGTCAGATTAAAAACCTCATCAAACGTCAGTGTCCTTGATTTCACTCACATGACTCAGAGCATCATCCCGGGGATCCCTCAGACTCTGGGAATGTTAAGGTGGTGATGACACGCGCGCAGGGAGGGAGGATTCAGTCGGATGTTCAGTACCTGGAGGCTGAACTTTGGCATCAGAAGGGATCTGGCCATGGACAAGCTATTTAATCTCCCTATTTTTCGACTCTTTAGTGACAATACCCACTTCATGCATTGTTGTGCGTGTTAAGCTGATCTACTTAGAATGATGAACTTAGCACAGTATCTGGCACATGATAATTGTTCTATAAGCACTAGTAATTATCATTACTAATATTCACAGTAGACACAATTCCAGAGACACTGAAAATACTCTTGCCTCACACTTTATATATTGAGACAGTAATAGTTCTCTAGTGGCATTTTTTTTTCTCAAGAGTTGAATAATTTAATTTATTCAGCTATTTAATAATACTAATCATGTAGTCTTAAAGACTGAATGTTCACTCAGTATTACATTAATAGGAAGAAAATGGAAATATTTTCATAACAGTTCTTAATGCTAATTACTATATATGTCTGAAGTCATATCATTCACTCAATTTCCATGGTACCTGTCATAATAATATGTTAGAAAGTGAAATAGTAATAATAATGACAACAGCATCTACTTTTGCAGTTGAATCTGAATGAATATGGAGTTCGAGAGAATGTCTGTCCCATTCAGGTTGTCGCTGTTAAATATTTCACAGGTTGTGAGTTGCCAACCTTTGCTGAACTTAAACACTTTAGAATAAAATGCATTTCAGGCTGCAGTATAACCTACCGGCTTGTTACCAGTGAGAGAGAGAGAGAGAGAGAGAGTCAATTTTTAAAAATACTTTTTGTTTTAAGATAATTATAGATTCACAGGAAGTTGCCCAAAAATGTACAGGGAGGTACTGTGTACATTTCACTGTTTCCCCCAAGGTAACCTTACAAAGCTATAGTAGAATATCAAAACCCTGACAGAGACATTAGTACAATCCACAGAGCTTATTCAAATATGTAAATATTTTCTCCCCATCTGTAACTGGTCTTTTCATCCTCTTCATGGGATCTTTTGTAGAGCAAAGGTTTTTAATTTCAGTAAGGTCCAATTTATCAGTTTTTCCTTTTATGATCTAGGGTGATATTTCTCAAAGGCTGTTCCAGACAGTACCTTACCTGCTTTTGGATCATTTGTAGTACCTATTACAAAACCCATTTGCTTGGGCCCAACACCAAACACTCTGAATCAGATTCAAGGAATGGGGGCTGGTAGTCATGTAAGAAGCTCCCTAAAACCTGGGAACCACTGACTCAGAGAGATTGGCCTTGGGTCCTTTTTCTTCTTGTTCTGCCTTGTCTATGAGTCATCCCACGCACTCTTACCGCCTTATAAAATATGTTTGGATAACTTCTAAATTTATCTTCCTAACCTCTGTGATGAGCTCCAGAATAGCTACTTTGCCGGATACTCTTCTGTTATACAAAGAACATATTTAATAAATGGGTTGTTTGTTAGGTATTACTTTTCTGGACCCCTCTGAACAATATGTAGTAGAATATATAGAATAAGAACCTTCCCAATGAATGTTTATAAAGTGTCAAAGAGGCAAGACATTGGTCCTGATGCATTGATTACTTAATTATAGAATACTTTGGCAGAGGGATTGAGTTACATATATATATAATCTTGGGGTTAATTTTTTTTGTGGTCTTATTTGTCTTATTTGTATCTCTTCTTCCTTTCATTAAAACAGATAATTTTATACAATTTCTTTTTTTTTTTTTTCTTTTGAGACAGAGCCTTGCTGTGTCACCCAGGCTGGAGTGCAGTGGTACGATCTTGGCTCACTGCAACCTCTGCCTCCTGGGTTCAAGCGATTCTGCTGCCTCAGCCTCCCAAGTAGCTGGGACTACAGGCACGTGCCACCACACCCGGCTAACTTTTTGTATTTTTAGTAGAGATGGGGTTTCACCATGTTAGCCAGGATGGTCTCAATCTCCTGACCTTGTGATCCGCCTGCCTCATCCTCCCAGAGTGCTGGGATTACAGACGTGAGCCACTGCTCCCGGCATTTTATACAATTTCTATTTGGAAAAAGATGTACAGTGCTTGATAAGTATCAATATGCCTATGGCTTTACAATCTAATTTTTAGATGGTTTGGTTCCTCTTTTTAATATTTTTCAGTATTTTTCATTAGCATAAAGAATTATTCCTTGGGTGTCTTTAATGAAAAATGACCTTTTCATAGCTGAATATTTTATTTGATGTTGGAATGTAATCAGAACATTTATGAAAATGTCAATTTTTGTTTTATTTTTACATTAGATTCAGGAGGCACATGTGCAGGCTTGTTATATGAGTTCAGTTTTTAAATATCTCAATTTTATATCACTTGTTTTAACAAGTTAGACTTTTTGTTTTACAAGTTGTAATCTCATTTTATATGTTCTCTGCAATCATTGCTTCTGTTTAATGCTTGTTTCTAGTTGCTACAGTCTCTTAACAATTAAATTATCCCTTTAAGATGATAGAACATGCTTATGCTAAAGGTAGCAGCTAAAATGATGATGAAATACTCCTATATGTTAATCCTGAAAAAAAAATTATAAGTTTAGTGAGTAGTGCTTAATGATGTTTTTGTCTTAGTTCAATTAATTAGAGTTCAGTAGCCAAGAAAAGAAAGCTAATTTTGCCTTGGTTGTAAAATTTGGATTTCACTTTTTACCATAGTAGAGTGGTCAAAGAACAGTGATAGCTTTGGCTCCCAATGTTCATCCTATAATTATAATATGCTACTCTATCATGATATCATCTTTCTGCACTTGCAGCCCTTCTGGGAGAGTCTGATGTCAGACAGGGTTGGTTTCTGTGTGGGCCTGCTATCCCTGCTGACAGGGAACTTGGTCACCCAGCCAGTCTCTACTAACTTCAGATGGCCATACCACCAGCATGTGCTGTGGCAGATACCAGGGGATCCAGTGACAGTGTGATTGGCTTATGTAAACAGAGACATATTCTCAAGTAAGTGGTCTCCAAAGACTGAGGCTGGTAGGAATATATTAAGTATGATGCAGTCCAGGATGCTTGAATTCTCCCTGCCCTCTCTTGAATGCCAGAATTTGTCTACAGTCATTTACAAGTGTTATGTTGTCTTAACCTTCATCATAATTTGAAACAGTTTATCCTCCAGGATTTGAGACCCCAGAATTACCATATTTGACCATAGCTCCCTATCACTCTTTCTCTTTTTCATTCTTCCTTTTACTTAACCTGGCATTGCCCTGACTTTAGCCCCTAGCCTCCTTCCTGTCTTCTCTGTTCTTCTGGTTTGGGTTTCATGGCCTTATCTTGGACCTCAAGTCCTCTCTGAGCCATATAGCCAATACTGACCTTGAGAAAACCCTAATGTCATTCTTTTACCTTTTACTCTGGGGATAAATAACTTTTTGCGTAAGATATTCAGGACACTGAGTTGATATTTTTATTCTCCCTGCTCCTGGGCCCTCACAGTATACAGTACTTAAGTAAGGATTACTTAATAATCCTTTCATGTCCTTCTAGTTGATTCTACCTCCATGGGGGTTGTTCCAAGTGTTTTCCTCTCCAAGACCCTACTTCTGTCCCCATATCTCTGCAGAATTCTTGCTGCTTACTTTTCTAATAAGATCAAGGCTATCAGATACGTATTTCCTCAATTTCTGTTTGTTTGTTTGTTTTTTGTCTCCTATTCTCTGCATTCTTACTGCCTATGCTTTCATTCCTCCTGTTTCAAACAATTTGCAAAGGTATCCTCTATTGATCACCCATTGAAAAGGTCTCCTCTGTTGCCCACCCATCTGTTTCTTTCCTTAATCATGTACCGTCCCACTCTTGTGAGATGCTGATTTATCAGTTATATTCTTGCTTTATTGTAACTTAAATTTAGTAGCTTCTCACCATCCAAAAATGCTCAGATCTTTCTCACCCTCAGCTTTGTTGACATTTTGGGCTGGATGATTCTTTTTTGTAGGGCACTGTCCTGTCTGTTGCAGGATGTTCAGCAGCAACCGTGGCCTCTACCCACCAGATGCCAGTAACACCCTGGAGTTGTGACAACCAGAAATGTCTCCAGGCATTGCCAAATGTCCCTGGAGGCACAAAGTTATCCCTCTGTGAGGACCACTGGCTTAGACATGATTCTTGCAATCAAGCCGTTCTAACCATTACTACCCTCCTCTCCTTCCCATCACTACAAGCTTCCCTGTGGACCACTCACTTCTTATCTCCACTGAATCACCATCCAGTCAATCCTGAGTTAGGTTTCTGACAATACTCATTACTGGAAAATGCTCTGAGAGGTCTGCAGTAACCTGGCAGCCAAATCCAGGGAATGACCTTTTCTCAGTTCCTTGATTGTCTGCAACTTTTAACACTGTCCGCATGTCATGGTATCCATCTCATGTATTCTTCTGGGGTCAGCTCCTATCTCCCTGACTGCCTCCTTCAGTGGTCCCTCCTTATCTGCAGTTTCAGTTACCCATGGTCAATCAAGGTCTGAACATATTATATTGAAAATTCCAGAAATAAACACATCATACATCTTAAATTACTCTCCATTCTGAGTAGCATAATGAAATCTTATGCTGCCCCACTCTGTCCTACCTGGGATGTGAATCATCTATTTTTCCAGCATATATACTATCAATGCATTAATCACTCAGTAGCCATCTCAGTGATCAGATGGTCATGGTGTCGCAGTGCTTGTGTTCAAGTCACCCTATTTTACTTCATAATGGCCCCAAAGTGCAAGACTAGTGATCCCGACAATTCAGATATGCCAAAGAGAAGCTATAAAGTGCTTTTTTAAGTGAAAAAATGAGAGTTCTTGACTTAATAAGAAAAAAGAATAAAGTCTAAGCTGAGGTTGCTGAGAGCTGTGGTAAGAACGAATCTTCTATCTGTGAAATTGAGAAGAAGGGAAAAAAAATTCCTGCTGGTTTTGTTGTCGTATTCAGACTGCAGAAGTTATGGCCATAATAGAAAAGGCATTAAGGTTGTGAATGGAAGACAATGAACAATGTTCCTATTGATGGTGATCAGGCTTGGTACTTTCCATGGTTTCAGGTACTGACTGGAGGTCTTAGAATGTATCTCCCCAAAATAAGAGGTTCTACTGTACATACTTTCTAAATGTAGGCACTCCCCCCTACCCCGTGTGGGCCTCTGCTGTGTGCTTTTTCCACATTTTCTTATCCCCCCTCCTGCCTGTTATGGTCACCTCCATGTGGATGATTTCCAAATATAGATTTGTCTCTTGGATGGACTCCAGGCTTATGTGTCCTTTTGCCTTTTGATCGTCTACATGACACATTAAAAAATATATTTCAACATTTTCAAAATCAAAGTTCTCATCTTCCCTCCTTTCATTGATTCCCATTAATGGTATCACAGTCCTTTATATCACCAGTTCCCCAAACATTTTTTGGTTGTATACCACATCAGTAAAAAGGTTTTGAGCATGTTACACCCAAAATATGTTTGTTAATAAATTTGATATGTGTGCAATAGAATTATGTTATATGAAATAGAAATTTTACAAAGATGAAGGAAGATGAAAATAATATTTAAAATTTCAACAGTGATGGCCAGGCACAGTGGCTCACACCTTTAATCGTAACACTTACTTGAGCCCAGGAGTTCAAGACCAGCCTGGGCAATATAGTGAGACCTCATTTCTACACAAAATTTAAAGATTAGCCAGGTGTAGTAGTGCATGCCTACAGTCCCAGCTGCTTGGGAGGCTGAGGCAGAAGTTGTAGTGAGCCAAGATTGTGCCTCTGCACTCTAGCCTGGGCGACAGTGAGACCCTGTCTCAAAAAAATAAAATAACAGTGAGACCCCTGTTCTAAGATATTATTAATTTAATGAACTTCATTTAAAAAAAAATCAAATTTCAATACTTTGTTACACACAAATTTAAGTACATTTTATTTTGATTTTTCATTTCAATGTCTTCGTTGAAAAAGTTACCCTACAGACAAGTGGATTCAAATAGAAGAAGTCTATTATTGCCTATACTTTTGAAGTCATAATACTCAGGTATAATGGTGATTGCCAGAAATTGAGGTGATTGCCAGAAATTGAGGAGAGGTGAGGAGTTAATTGCCAGAAATTGAGGAGAGGTGAGGAGAGGTGGGGAGTTAATTTTTAATGGGTACATAGTTTTAGTTTGGGAAGATGAAAAGGTTCTGGAGATGGATGATGGTGATGGTTGTACAACAGTATGAATGTACTTAATACCCTCCATTTTATGTGTATCTTGCCACGATTAAAAAAATAAGGCTGGGTGCAGTGGCTTACACCTGTAATCTCAGCACTTTGGGAGGCTGAAGCGGGTGGATCACTTAAGGTCAGGAGTTGGAGACCAGCTTGGCTGACATGGCGAGACCCCCATCTCTACTAAAAATGTGAAAATTAGCCGGTCACGGTGGTGCCCACCCGTAGTTCTAGCTAGTAGGAAGGCTGAGGCAGGAGGACCACTTGAACCCAAGGAGACAGAGGTTGCAGTGAGCTGAGATTGTGCCACTGCACTGCATCCTGGGTGTCTCAAAACTAACTAACTAACTAATAACTAGAAGTATTTAGAATTAGCCAGGTGTGGTGGCGGGAGCCTGTGATCCCAGCTACTCAGAAGGCTGAGGCAAGAGAATTGCTTGAGCCTGGGAGGCAGAGGTAGCAGTGAGCTGAGACTGCACCCACTGCACTGCAGCTTGGGTGACAGAACAAGACTCCTTCTCAAAAATGGTTTAGCTGAGAACCATTCACATAATCACTTAATAAAAGTTAATGTTAATAATTAATAATTGCTATTATTATTTCTATACCACTATCACTACTAATTGTCCCCAGGGGCCTATTCGTAGTTCTCAGATAGTATCCTAATTTTGGCTCAGTAATCCATCTTATCCATTATGTGGCACATGGTCCCTTGTATATAGTGGGAAATAATTATTGAATAAATAATGTGATCACAATGGACTATAATCTTTTTTTTCTTTTTTTCTTTACTTTAGGGATTTCTATGAAAATGGGTGCAGCTTCTGATTAAATATTTAGTTCATTTAAATTTGATATCTTAAGTGTACTAATGCCATTCTGCATGTATTCATATTCACGGTAGAAATTTATAGTTAAGGCAGTTTAAGCTCATATAGCACAGATATATATTTTTTTACTCTGAACTCCTGGGTTCAAGCGATTCTCCTGCCTCAGCCTCCCAAGTAGCTGGGACTACAGGTGCATGCCACCACACCCAGCTAATTTTTGTATTTTTAGTAGAGACGGGGGTTTCATCATGTTGGCCAGGATGGTCTTGAACTCCTGACCTCGTGGTCCTCCCACCTCGGCCTCCCAAAGTGATGAGATTACAGGTGTGAGCCACTGCGACTGGCCAAGGCTTTTTTTTTTTTTTTTTTGAGACATAGTCTCACTCTGTCACCCAGGCTGGAGTGCAGTGGTGCGATCTTGGCTCATCGCAACCTCTGCATCCTGGGTTCAAGTGAATCTCCTGCTTTAGCCTCCCAAGTAGCTGGGATTACAGGCTCGCACCACCATGCCTAGCTAATTTTTTTACTTTTAGTAGGGACGGGGTTTGTCCATGTTGGCCAGGCTGGTCTTGAACTCCTGACCTCAAGTGCTTCACCCACCTCGGCCTCCCAACATGCTAGGATTATAGGCGTGAGCCACTGTGCCCGCCCTGAGGCTTTTTAAAAGACATCTTAAAATTGTGCCAAGTTAAAATAATTGCCTTGGACAACAGTGACTTTAAGATGATTTTATGGGCATTGACATTTCAGTCAATGATGGACTGCATATATGACAGTGGTTCCATGATTATCATATAGTATTTTTATGTTTTGCCATTTTTGTGTGTTTACGTACACAAATACCATGAGTTACAATTGCCTACAGTATTCAGTACAATAACATGCTGTGCAGATTTGTAGCCTGGGAGCGATAGGCGATACCATACAGCCTGGGTGTGTAGTAGGCTACACCGTCTAGGTTTGTGTGAGTGCACTCCGTGATGAAATCACCTAAAGACACATTTCTCAGAACATATCCTTGTCATTAACATGTTCATGACTATATATGTTGTGAAAGTGTGATTGAGAACTATTTTTAAGTGGATTTGATGTGGAAAATATGTGCTCAGATAAAAGAAAAGGAAACACTTGGTGGTCTTAATCACTCACAGCTGAAGTCTGCCTTTTATTTTTTTTTTTTTCCCCTTAACCAATATTATTTGACTCCTCTAACATCTCAAAAGTACCTGCCTTTTCTTTCTTCACTGGTTCCCAGGAACCTTTCTGTGTAGTTGTCTAGCTCACCAGCCTACTTTCCAGCAAAATGTAATCCCAATTCCCACATCTCTCTTGGCTTCGCTGTTTCCTCCTCCTCTTTCCTCCTTTCCCAGTGAATCAGCAGATGTGGATGACGTCATCTTTGTATTTGGCAGTCACAGTGGTGTTAAATGTTGCCCTGCCAAGAGTCAAGCGTGGCGGGCCTGCTTCTGCAGTTTTTGCTCTTATTTAAATTGGTGGAAATTTGCATTGAACAAAAAAAATTGAATTGTGATACTTTAGTTTTAAAAAACACCAAAGTCAACCCTGGAATTAGATTTGAATTAGGAGCCCCTTACAACCTGCAGCTGAATCAATGGTTGATGCAGTGATTTTATACCATCTTGTAGTGCTTTTCAAAAAACTACCAGTTGGCCAAAATGTGAGTAGGATATCGATGCGTTAAGTTTTTGTCAAAGAAATGGTAGATGACCTCACTTAATCATCTAAGGTCTGTCTAAAAAATTAAAAAGCTGTAAATTTAAAATTGTTTTCACAATGCAGCTATGAAGCAATCGACACAATATATGTATACACACACACATAAAACCTTAGAAAATGCACCTGTATTTTTTCTTATGTAAAGTTTATTTATAACATATATTTAATATATTAAAATTATATATTTCATATGTTAGCACATTTTTATAAATATATCATTTATAAAATATAAACAACTTGTAGTATATAAAAATGTATAAAATCAATAACTGTGTAGTTGGTTGACAGCAGACTTCTGTACATTCTCGGTATGTAATTTGCTGTAGTTAAGAATGAGCACTGTTCACACAGTTCTTAGAGAAGCCCTGTGTCCTCATCCCATAGGCCTGCTCCTTGATGGGGGAGTGGAAGATATCCAGAGGTTATTGGGAAGCTGGGAATGACTCCTTCAAAGAAGGTAGAACAGTTTTAGTTCGCAAGAGTGAAATGGCACCTGTGCTTCATTTCTGCTTCACTTAATCCTACCATGTACTTGAGGAAGTCTCAAAGGCATCTTTAACGTTTTCGTTTTTTGTTCAAAACCAATCTTTTGATCCCCTACTTGCCAACTAAGGCTGTGCTTCTTGCTGTTCCTGTTGTTGTAGGGACCACTCCATTCAATCAGTTGCTTCAGTCAGAAACCCCAGGGTCACCTTTGGTGCCTCGCTCCTTCACTGCACTCCCCCTGGCCGATATGGCTTAGCCCTATCCATTCATCTCCAAAATATATTCCAAACTCATCCCCTTCTCCCAACTCTATTGCCCTGGCTTCCCCATTTCTCATTCTCCTCCATTCATTCTGGGGTTTTTTGTTTGCTTGTTTGTTTGTTTGTTTGTTTTGAGATGGAGTCTTGCTCTGTCGCCCAGGCTGGAGTGCAATGGCTCAATCTCGGCTCACTGCAATCTCCACCTCCCAGGTTCAAGCGATTCTCCTGCCTCAGCCTCCCAAGTAGCTATGATTACAGGTGCCTGCCACCACACCCAGCTGATTTTTGTATTTTTAGTAGAGATGGGGGGGGGTTTCATTATTTTGGCCAGGCTGGTCTCGAACTCCTGACCTTGTGATCCACCCACCTCAGCCTCCTAAAGTGTTGGAATTACAGGCATGAGCCACCATGCCCAGCCCATTCATTGTTTTAAAAACACAAGTCTATTTTTTTCTGCTCTGTTTAAAGTCTTTCACCATCTCCCATTGTACTTAAAGAAAAAAAAAATTCTTTATTGGCTCCAAATTATCTGTCTTCTGCTCACACCTACCACCACCTCATTTCATGCCCTCCTTTGCCTTACACACTGCTCAAACGCCACTGGTCTGTTTTAAATTCCTGGCACGCCCAGCCCCTTCTTGCCTCAGAGCCTTTGCACATGCTGTTCCCTCTGTCTGGAGTGTCCCCTCCTCCTTGCTTCACTGTCACTTCCTCTGAGAAGACTTCTCCTCCCCTAGAACTATTATAACTTAGGTCCTCCTCTCTTATTTTTTCTCCTAATACCATGTTCTTCTTCTTCTCACATTTAATATTTGTAATCGTATGCTTAGCTATTTATTTAATACTTTAATCCATCTCTCCCATTAGACCTTAAGTCCATGAGAGCAAGGACAAGTCTTTTGGTTTAACACCATATCCCCAGTTCCTCACACTGTGTCTGGCACATGTTAGGGATTCAGATATATTTGCATGAATGAATAATTGAATGTCTTTTTATAAAAAGGGAATAATATCATATTCTTGATTTTTTTTCCCCCTTGGTTGTTAAAGATAGTAGGTAGCCCTCTCAATTGCAAGGCATTTGATAGATATGCTTTTGTAGTTTTATGTGATTGTGAATATTCTGGCATTTGCTATGCAGAGTCAGACTACTGCTTATGCTTATTTCATGGTTTCTGACACTTGGTTAACAATTTAATTTGAAATCACTACTGAGACTTCCTTCAAATGGAAAAAAGAACGTACCTAGGTTGTTTAAAATGTATGAGCGAGCCCTACTGTACTGTATGGAGCAGCAAAAATAATTTCCTGCTTTGGTAGTGGGAAAAATATTTTCTCCACATGTGTTACTTTCCCCCAACAATGTGCTAAGTTACAGATGCTATATTATCTCCGTAATAAAAAATTTTGATTGAATGGTAAGTGGGGCTGCAGCAGCCATATTAAAATGTACTTTTCCAGCATATGCTCCGTTTCAGGGGTAATAGGGATGCAAATGTAAAATGACACGATGGATTATACTGCAGCAACTTCCTACTCAATGATTCGACAGAATTCAAGCGTGTCTTTCATTGATAGTGGGTTTCTGCCATATCAGAGCTGTATGAGGAATGCCTGCCTCCTCACTCAGCCTGGATGTGCTGGTTGATTTTCACTAGATGCCTTCTCTAGACCCAGTGGCCAAAGGCTCTTGGAATATGATTTCTTACTGTTCTTAATTTTTTAAAAAAAATCATTGACTTACGGCAATGATTGGCAACCTTTTCATAATTCCACTTCTGCTCATTTGAAAATGCTGTGACAACGTGTGTATAGTTGAATTCTGTTGTTTGCTAGGGGCCTTTCTAAAAATTCCTGCTAGAAACCTACCCCAGGTTTAAGTATGATGTTTTCACTGTGTAGTGGTATGGGACATAGAAAGAATTCAGCTGCACACCCTTCATTAAGAGGAGGCTGGTGCTTATTCCAAGTCAGTGTGTGTTAAACAATCTGAGTACAAAATACTATGTTAGACCCGGTGTGGGATGCACCACAGATTGAACAAATGCTACCTGTAGTGAGAAACAAGTATACACGGGCTAATTAGACACCAATCCAATAATTTATGCCGTGTTGACTTCAGGGTACATCCACATATACCATGTCATCTGCTCCTCACAACAAGCCTTTGGAGCAGCTTGGGGAGGAGCGGGGCTGGCATTGTTATAGCTCATTCACTGCTGGGGAAACTGAACTTCAGGTGACTTGTGACATGTTCAAGGGTGTACAGCTGGGAAGTGGCAGAACTGGCATGCAGAGCCATGTCTTAGACTCTAAGCCCCCAGCCCTAAATTCCATAGTATATCCTATAGGAATTCGGGGAAGGGAAAGGCTGATGTTTATGTGCCCTGGATGGTGGCCTAAGAGTATTCTACACACAGGCCCTGCACTCCCTGCTCTCGTAGTTTTGGAAAAGACCCTGAAAGCTGACCTGGTAGCCTCCATCTAGTCCCTGGCCCTTTCCTCTCTCGCTCCATCAGTTACATCCTCTTTTCAGTGTTTCTCCAGTCTTGACCTTACCACCAGCTCTCACCTGTCTCTTCACTCCCAGATTTTTCCTTGATCCCACTTCTCTTTCATGTCACCATTCTCTGTCTTCTTTCTTTTTTTTCACCGTGAGAGTATTAGCTGTTTCTCCTTTATGAAGGCCGTTTACTCCTCAACCTAAAGCTGAGTCAGTAAGATCACCAGGGCTATCTGAGTTCCCGTTTTCCACTCCTCGTTCTACGTGGTCTCCATGTAGTCTCTGACTATGGACCAGCCACCATTTCCTGAGCATCTCCTCCTGTGGCTCTGGGCACCTTCTCTTGTGGCTGCACCCTTTCTGCTTCTGTGACTTCTAGTGTCTTTCCTCCGCTCTGACTCCTTCAGCATTGAAGTTTCAGAGTTGCTTTATGATCTGGTGTGAGAACTGAGTTATCAGGGGCCATCTCTCCATGTCCAGTAGCTACCTGGACCATCAAGAAGGTGACTACTCCCCAAATCTTCAGTTCCCCCTTTCTCTTGAGGTTACAGTCTGGCTATATCATATTGTACCATGCCCAAAATAAAGCTGAAATCCTTTCCATCTATTAATGGAATCATTCTCCAGTTTCCCAAAATAAAAACTTTGGTGTCTTCTTCATATAAGGTCATCAGGAAACTTTGATGCATTTATCTCAGAATTATTTATTGTGGCCTCATACTTAGCCTTCCTTTTGGTCTCACTCCACTCCAGAAAGTCTTCCATTCTGCTTCTAGAGTTACCTTCCTCTCAATTTAGTTTGATTCTATCACTGTCCTGATTAAAGGCTCCTGACTCCACACTTGCCTTCGTTACAGGGACAGAGCCACTTCCCTTCACAGTCACTAGCAGCTGTGCCTTGCATGCAGTAGACTTGAAATTGTTGTTGAATAAATGAATCTGGTTCCAACCTCCCTTGGAACTTCATCTCCCTGTAACCTGCCCCTCCCCCGACCATGTTATTGTGTATTCAACTTCTTACCATTTCCCAAATGCCTTAAGCTTTTTAACCATTTCCTGCTTCTGTTGTTTTCTTCTGTGTTCCTTATTAAATTTCACCTCGAATTGATGTTCTCTTGGGCACCTTATAACTTACTGCTCAGCTCTGAAGAAGAAATGGTTTTGTCTGTCTGTTTTCTTTTGTTTGTTGTATTCAATCAACTCTCATTGCACTTCCTCCTTTTGTTGTGTTGCCCATTTCTGTTCTTGATTTTTGTATTTCTGATTCTAGGTGGTTTTTTCTTAATTCTCCAAAATGCTTGTGTGAGGATATTTAATTCAGTTTGGAGTGTTGTGTTAGAATTTCTTTTTTCCTTCATGGTTTCTTGGCAGGGAGAGTTTCCAGCAGCTGTTTGGTTTTGTTCTGATGTGTTTCTATTCCTAGGCATGTCATGGGTACTCTTCTTAGTTTAGGAGCTCTCATGTCTGGTGGCCCAGGACAGTGCTGATGGATGGTGAGGGCCTGGCGTGTCTTGCTTCTCTTTCACTGTGCAGTATTTTCAATTTCTCCCTCTTCCTTCACTGCCACAACAGCACCCCTCCTCTGTAGCTTTTTCTCTTCCAGAAGCAGCACCTCTCCAAAGCCTCCAGACTCATCTTTGGGCCTTTCCCTGCTTATAGCTGGTCCTGAGAACTGCAAGCTCTTGGGCCTGTGTTTGAAATAGGGGGCACAGAGTACAGCACTTTCCTTAGGGAGTATTTAGTCTGTGCTTTGTCAAATCCTCTCCATGCCCCCGTTTCCCTTTCACAGTTTCCCTGCTCCTTATACCCCACAGGTTTGTAGCAGCAGCAGGGGCTCTATTAGAAATTAGTGTTTATTTCTCTACTTATAGTAATTTGAAGTTTGTGGTATTCTCTGTCCCTAAGAATGCTGAACGGCTTGGGTCTTTTGAAGATCCTTGCCCTCTTCTTGATTATGTGGTCTTTTGGGAAAGATGTGTGAAGAGTTTTGGATCCATGTGGTTGCCATTGTCCTCCAAACTGAAATCTCCTACAAGGAAAGTTATATTCTCCCTACTTGTAGATAACAAAACGAAGAGTCAGAAAGGCTAAATGACTTGACCAAGATGGCACGGATACTAAGTACCAGCATATAAGGAGACCATGTTCTTTTGTGTATATCTGTGAGGAAGTTTAGTCCCATCCTATGAAGTTTACTTATGGCATAGTGGAGGGACAATGTAAGTTTCCCTGATAAATTTTTAAAGTATTGTAGGGAAGTGAAGATGTTCTAAAAATGTTGAATAATTTCTTTAAAAAATAAAGCTTCAGATTTGGTTGTGGATATGATGGTATGAATATTTACAAACTTAAAAGTTTGTATGGCTTTATATTTTCACAGTGAAATGACAGTTTTTTTCCTGTGATTTTTTTTTTTCCTTGATGCATATTGTTGAAATCAATGAAAAACAAACAAACACGTAATCCAATTTGTAACCCTGATGTTAGTTGTTTTGGGGTTAGGAAAGGACAGCCCCTGGTGGACAACGTGGATCTGTTTTATTAAGGAAGGACTAGGGAATATTGTTCTTCATGTATGCAACAGTGTCTGGTTCCTTTTGCTGTGAGGCTGAGGATGGAGATGTTTCTGTTGAGTCTTCTATCTCAGTGTTGCTCCTGACCTTTTCGTTTGGGGATTTAAGGATTGCCAGTGTCGGTTGTTTTAGAGGAAGAGATGAAAATTGTCTGTTTGTTCCGTTTCTGTCTATACAAGTAACATGACTCAATGCTGCCATTTTGAAAAACAAAAAAGTACAAGGAAAAAAAATCTGAAATCTCATCGTACAGAATTAACTATTGTTAATTTTCTGGTATTATTTGTCCTGCTCATGTTTTTCTATTACCTATTGTATTTTTTATTTTTCATTTAATTAATTAATTTATTTATTGAGACAGAGTCTTGCTCTGATGCCCAGGCTAGAGTGCAGAAGTGCCATCTCAGCTCACTGCAACTTCCATCTTCCCGGTTCAAGTGATTCTCCTGCCTCAGCCTCCTGAGTAACTGGGATTATAGGTGTGCACCACCACACCTGGCTAATTTTTGTATTTTTTAGCAGAGACTGGGTTTCACCATGTTGGCCAGGCTGGTCTTGAACTCCTGGCCTCAAGCATTCCACCCACCTCAGCCTCCCAAAGTGCTAGGATTACAGGTGTGAGTTACCATGCCCAGCTTCTATTGCATTTAATATTTAAGCAAAATATTATGTTGTACCTGCTAGATTGTGGCCTACTTTTTTGACATACCAAGAAAATTTGAACTTTTTCCATTAGATCATCTATGTATGGCATGGTGTTTAGTAGCTATAAATTTATTCCTTTACGTGGAGGTACCACACTTTACTTAATCCATCTCCTATTGTTGATTTTCACCATGATATTCACTGTGATAGTAGTGCGGTGAGTAGTCTTGCAAATGTGACTTTGTATATATCTCTGATATGTAAGGGAGTTACTGACTCTTAAGGATTGATTGTTATTTTTTCTGTTTAGAGGGAATAATAGAATAAAATGTACAGAAACCTTTTTCTGTCTGTTTGCTTTGCTTCAGCTTTGTGTTTAAGATACTCTCTATATATGTAGGCTCATTTCTTGATGCACTCAGTATTTCTGCTTTAAGGCTCACTTCTGCGTCAATCCTTCTACTTTATACAACCTTGGTTGTTATCAATATGCTGTTGGTACCCAGAGACTGACTTTCGAGCCAATTCATAAGTAAATATCCAGTTGCTATTATCAAATTCCTAACTAGAATTTTTTTTTTTTTTTTTTGGAATCTCATATTACCATACTTAAATCCTGAACATTTTCCATCCTTCCCACTTCCAGCAGGAGAGAGTTCTGAGACAAGTTACCTAATTGCCTACTAGACATCTTTACTAAGGTCACCAGTAGACATTTCAAACTTCAAGTGTACAATAACATTAACAACACCTGCTAATATTTTACTGAGATTACTGCATGCCAGGAGTCATGCCCGGTGTTTTACATGTATTGCTTTATTTTATCACAGCAACCATATAGGTTCTACCATAGTTCCCACTTCACAGATGATGGAAACAGAGGTGCACGGATGCTAACACAGAAGTTAGTAAATCTGACTGTCCTCTTAACAGCTATGCTGATGTTGTTTGGTTTCTAAGACTGAATTCTCGATGCTTCATCCTGTAGCATCTTCCTAAGTATTTCTTATCTTAGTAAATGGTACACTATTTACCTAGGAGCTCCAGATAATTAGGAGATATTTTTGGTACCTCCTTCTCTCTCATTTGCCAATGTTTTTGCTGATTCTATCTTTCAAATATATCTTGGATAATCTTACTGTTCTCTATCCCAGACCAGGCCAGCATCTCCTGCCCCAAAACTCCTGCCCTGCCCTGAGAGTTTCTGCTCTTGCTCCTCAGGCCCAGTCCTCACACAATCATCTTTTAAAACTGCAGCTCTAATCTTTCACTCCCCTTTCCCAAGCCTGCCAGTGACTTCCCATTGTATGTAGAAGGAAATAAAAATCAGCTCTCTGACAAAGGCATCTGCTTGCCTTCCCAGCCTTACTTTTACCTCTCTTGATTGACAGGGCCCCACTTCCCTTCCTCAGGGCTTCTGCACCGGCTGTTCCTCCTGCCTGAAACACTCCTGGGCTCCATTCTCCAACTGAACAACTTCTGCTCCTCCTCCTGGTCTCATTGTAAATGTCACTTCCACAAAGCAGAAGCCGTCTCAGATCGCGCACTGTAAATGAGGACTTCCCTTTGTATTCTCACAGACTCCTGCTCTGTACCTTCACGGCACTGAACCCAACTTGTAATCTTAGTTAGACTCATTGGTGGCATTATTGATCTCGTACCTCCCCACCATTAGCCTGTCAGCACCCTCCAAAGGCTGGTGCTGCGTCTTATCTTATGCACCCTTGAACCTCAACTCTAAGCCCATTGTAGACATTCATCAAATATTGGAATTTAAGAAAAGAAAAGAAAAGAAAAGAAAGTGTAAACATATTTTTCTGGTTGCACCTAGATGTGAGATGAGCTAGATGTTTTTTTTCCTGTCCAGGAGAGTGAGTGTGTATTTGATTCTCTGTGTTTGTCCAGTAGGAGCCTAAGGCCTTCAGGCATGGGAGCCACCTTTAGCCTAACAAGGGAGTATGGTCCCAGGGAGCAGAAGGGGATCCATACTGGGGGAGTAAGAATCAAAGGAGGGTAGGAAGCGCCAGATTCCTGCTGGTCAGAGAGCCCACTGTGATCCCTAATCAGGGCTGAAGCCTTGCATTAGACCCAATTCTTAAAGTTTTCATTCGCTAAGCCGTCTACTCTGTCAGTATTAAAAAGTCAGACTTAGCAACGGTTACTATGGTTCTTTTTTTCTTTTTTCTTCCTTCCTGCTCCTCTCAACTAGAGGAATATCAGTGTTTAATTTTCTGTGGCATAAAATTTCATTAACTGTGAGTGTGCCATTGCTTGCAAGGGCTTTCCGTGGGAGCAGAAAGAAAATGACAAGGGGCCCTTTGTGCTTGATTACTGTAGAGGAGGTGGTATTCACTAAGAGTCTCTCAGAAACTATAATATGTCATTCTGGCAATCTAATCTCTCCTCCAAGGCACCTGTGTTGGGGATCTTTTAGGGCCCACAGAAGTTTTGGTTTTGAAGGCAGTTGTTCTTTCTGATCACACCCTCTTCCTCCCTAAAGCAGTGAAGCCACAGAAGAACTATGTTGATTTAAATTCTAAAGTCCTATAACAGTGACAGTTACCTCATAGGCACTGGCGCCAAATGGAGACAATTTCCTTTTTGCTGCTCTACTGCATTTTCATCAGACTACAAATGATGGTGGCAGCAGCCATCCTGCGCATGTGCTTGTCATTGTGTGATTTTCCCTTTTGAAATGCTGGATTCCCAGCAGAAAGAAGTATGCTTTCTCATATTTTCATGCTTGTATGCTTATTCTTTGGATTCTTAAGGACACCTGAAGCTGAAGAGTGATGTTTTTTAAAACTACAGTTGGACGTGTGAGCCACTACACCAAAAATGCTCTCTGAGCACTTGAGACGGCATGGGCTGAGTAGTAGATTGCTAGTTCTTGGGTTGGAAACCACCATTCATTTTCTTAAATTGTTGCCAAAAAGGTATAAAACCTTGAATGTTATCATTTCATTTCTCCTTCTTAAACATGGTGTAATTGTTAGTATTGTTACTAACATTAATATTACTAATGTTAATGTTGACACTGTTACTAACATTGTTACTAACGTTAATATCAGTACTGTTACTAATCTTTGTAGTAACAGCAGGGATTGGCAAATTTTCTCTGTAAAGGGCCAGGTTATAAATGTTTGAGGGTTGATGGGCCATAGCTTCTGTTGCCAACTACTCAATTCTGCCATTATAGTGCAAAAGCAGCTGTAGACAAAATGTAAATAAATGGGCATGCTGTATTTCAATAAAACTTTTATTATAAAATAAGCAGAGGGCTGGATTTGACCCACAGGCCATATTTTGCTGCCATAATTAGCATAATTGCCCAAACCAAAACATTCACAGCAGGGAAGATGAATTGGGTAAAACCAAAAAAATAGGAGACTTTCTCCTATGGTCAGGATCCAAACTCAGATTTTGCAGAGGAGCTCAGTGGTCTTTGTTAAACACATATGATTGTATAAGATGCTGATCTACATCACAGATAACAAGATTAGCTTACTTGAGGCCACTAGGATAAAACCAAATTTAGATAGGCAGAGAGATGTAAATCCTTATAATTAATGCTAATACTTCTAGACTGTCTTTAGTCAGCATGAGTTAGATGTCTGCTGTTCTTTCCTTCCTGGCTTGATGAAATGACTTCATGGTACAACCTCATTTTAGAATTATTTTGGATCTTCCACTAAAATAGTATGATCTTTTGGCAAGCAGTACCTTAGGGATCATTACCTGGAGTCATGGCCCCTGGTGTGGTTGGTATGAGGGACCACTGTTTTCTCTGCAGCTCTTGGACATTCCCCACAGGGTGGACTAGACAGAATCTATAGAAGGAGAACATTCAAACCACTGTATTTTATTTATTTATTTATTTTTGAGAAGGAGTTTTGCTCTTGTTGCCTAGGCTGGAGTGCAATGGCATGAACTTGGCTCACTGCAACCTCCACCTCCCAGGTTCAAGCGATTCTCCTGTCTCAGCCTCCTGAGTAGCTGGCATTACAGGTGCCCGCCACCACACCCGGCTAATTTTTGTATTTTTAGTAGAGACAGGGTTTCACCATGTTGGCCAGGCTGGTCTTGAACTCCTGACCTCAGGCAATCACCCACCTCGGCTCCCAAAGTGCTGGGATTACAGGCGTGAGCCACCGTGCCCAGCCTCAAACCACTGTTTATGAGCAGAAGTCATCACTGTTGTGACAAAATAGGAATTACTTTTGAAGGAGAAATAGAAATGGATAAGTTGAGGGCCGGATGTGGTGGCTCACGCCTATAATCCCAGCACTTTGGGAGGCCAAGGCAGGCAGATTACCTGAGGTCGGGAGTTTGAGATCAGCCTGACCAACATGGGGAAACCCCATCTCTACTAAAAATACAAAATTAGCCGGGCGTGGTGGTGCATGCCTGTAATCGCAGCTACTTGGGAGGCTGACGCAGGAGAATCACTTGAACCTGGGAGGCGGAGGTTGCAGTGAGCCGAGATCGTGCCACTGCACTGTAGCCTGGGCAACAAGAGTGAAACTCTGTCTCAGAGAAAAAAAAAAAAAAAAAGAAATGGATAAATTGAGTTGATCTTCTGTGAGGAAACCTCTTCCAGTAGACATGAGAATTTTAAATATTGATTATTAAATTTGATATGGGTAATGGCTTGTTAATAATTCAGTGATTTAATGGAATTTTACATCTGGTCCAACTGGTTCCATTTTACAGTTGGGGAAATGGTTCTTATCCTGGTAATATCATTATGCTCATTCTCATATTTTGCTGTAGTATCCACATGTAATATATTCTTAATGAATAAACTCAGGGCCAGCAAGTCAAAAGTGAATATAACAGTATGCTTTTTATGTGCATGTTGATTTTACCTATCATTGTAGTGGTGTTGGGAGTTTGAGTTGCCCAATTTTGCAAATAAAATACTGGACACTGTTAGGGATTGAATGTTTGACCCCTCTAAAACTTATGTTGAAATTTAATCCCCAATGTGGCAGTATGGAGAGGTGGGGCCTTTAAGAGGTGATTGAGTCATGAGGGCTCTGCCCTCCTGAGTGGGTTAATGGACTAATGGGTTATCATGGGAATAGGACTGGTGGCTTTATAAAGAAGAGAGACCTGAGGAAGCACATGCAGCTCCCTTGCCGTGTGATGTTCTGCATCACCTCAGGACTCTGCAGAGAGTCCCCACCAGTGAGAAGGCCCTCACCAGATGCAGCCTCTTGACCTGGTCTTCTCAGTCTCTGTAACTGTAAGAAATAAATTCCTTTGACCGGGTATGGTGGCTCATGCCTGTAATCCCAACACTGTGGGAGGCTGAGGTAGGTGGATCACGAGGTCAGGAGTTCGAGACCAGCCTGGCCAACATAGTGAAATGCCGTCTCTACTAAAAATACAAAAAATTAGCCAGGCGTGGTGGCAGGCACCTGTATTCCCAGATACTCGGGAAGCTGAGGCAGGAGAATCACTTGAACCTGAGAGGCAGAGGTTGCAGTGAGCTGAGATCCTGGCATTGCACTCCAGCCTGGGGCACAGTCTGAGATTCTGTCTCAAAAAAAAAAAAAAGAAAAGAAATAAATTCCTTTTCCTTATAAATTATCCAATTTCAGATATTCTGTTATAAGCAACAGAAAGCAGACTAAGACAGACACCAGGTTAAATTTGAATGTCAGAAAAGGAACTATTTTGTATTGCAATGTTTGAAATGTATACTAAAAAATGACTCCTTATTTATTTGACATCCAAATTTAACTAGATGTCCTGTATTTTGTTTGGCACCCCTTCTGGGGGCACACAAGATGAAAATTGAGAAAGACAGGCTAGTTGTGGCTAGTAGAATGTACTAGTTTCCGAATCTTAGCACCCAGCTGGAGAACTTACTTAAAATGCCAGAGAGTAGGTAGTGGTATTTTTAAACAGTGCCCCGAAGTGACTGTGAGAAGCTTTGGAGCCTGTTGTTTTATACTGCTCACCCACTGGTGCTTTCTGAAACAGAAATTCTCAAGGAGGCAGTGTATTAGTCTGTTCTCATGATGCTAATAAACACATACCCAAGCCTAGGTAATTTATAAAGGAAAGAGGTTTAATGGACTCACAGTTTCACATGGCTGGGGAGGCGTAACAATCATGGCGGAAGGTGAACAAGCAGCAAAGTCACATCTTACATGGTGGCAGGCAAGAGAGGATGTGCAGTCTAGGCGCGGGGGCTCATGCCTGTAATCCTAGTGCTTTGGGAGGCCAAGGTGGGCAGATCACCTGAAGTCAAGAGTTCAAGACCAGCCAGGCCAACATGGCAAAACCCCATCTCTACTAAAAATACAAAAATTAGCTGGGCGTGGTAGTCCCAGCTACTCAGTGCCTGTAGTCCCAGCTACTCAGGAGGCTGAGGCAGGAGAATCGCTTGAACCTGGGAGGCAGAAGTTGCATCAAGCTGAGATCGTGCCACTGCACTCCAGCCGGGCCATGCAACAGGGCGAGACTCCATCTCAAAAACAAAAAACAGAAAACAAAAGACAAAATATAAAAAACAAACAAAAACAAAAACAGAGCATGTGCAGTGGAACTGCCCTTTTATAAAACCATCAGTTCTTGTGAGACTCATTCACTATCACGAAAACAGCATGGGGAAAACACTCCCCAGTGATTCAATTACCTCCCACTGGGTCTCTCCCATGACACATGGGGATTATGGGAGTTACAATTCAAGATGAGATTTGGGTGGGGACACAGTCAAACCATATCAGGTAGTTCTCTGGTATCAATACCGTTGTCTTCCAAACTGGCTGAGACTCTCTAAGGGGTTTTGCTCCATTGATTCAGCGGTTGGGTACTGCAGAGCTGTTTTTCAATTCTTACAGACCAATTCCTAGTCTCCCACCTTGACTTCCTTCATATCGCTGTGGGGTGTCGGAACCTGGGTTTAGAGGAATGTTGGGAACAAAATAGGTAAAATAAACTGATTTGGGGGAGGAGAATGACAGAATGATTCAATTCCAAATCCTGGAGAGCTTCCTTTCCAGCTCACTGTTCTCATTCAGTTTCTCTGCTTTCCCAGCTTTCGCTGTTTTTTTCTGAATGTCAGAACTTTGCAGTTTAAAATGGCCTTGGAAGAAAACATTTGGTCCAGAATCTTTGGAATCCAGTCAAGCTTTAGTATTCACAGAATCTGTGGTTTGACCTTGAAGACTGATTTCTGTGCCGGGGCCAGGGCAGGGGCGGGGGGTGCGGGCGGCAAATCGAAGTCGGGGCAAACAGTTGAGAAGCTCAGCTCCTCTTGGGTATCTCCTCTCTTGACCTGCTGGACCACATGGATGATCAAGCATGTGGTTTCCTGAGCTAATAGGGAAGCTTTCTTCTTTGATGGCAGAAAAGCTGTGCAGTTCTGTGATGAATTAGAAAAAAAAACAAGTTGGTGTTTAGAGAAAGCAGCACAATCCCTTAGCAAAAAGACCCTTTCCGTGGACAGGACAGGTTAGACTGTAAGGAGGAATATAACTTAGGACATGGCTTTGGTATTTTGTGGAATTAGATGTGAAGATTTTGCTAACAGGGTGATATAGCTGGAGTGGGAGATTTAGCTTGAAGCCTTGATTTATCTCGAAGGGGCCAGCCCTTTTGCTATGGTGTTGTGTAGTATCCTCTACCATAACAAAGGCACAACAAGTAGTCAGTTTCAAGCATGCTTTTGTTTAGTAATTTCATAAATAGCAGCTCAGATGGTCTTCCTCAGGCAGCTCCTAAAACCCAGCAGTTGGTAGGTTTAGCCAGTGCTTCTCAAGGAAGTCATGTGGAAAAGAATGAATGCCGCGTCTGAGGCAGGCTGAGGAGTTTACCAGGTCATTTCATGGCAGAGCTGAAATGAATGACATGTGTTCCCAAAAGCCAGATCTTAAGAAGTTCTGGAGCACAGCAAGTAGGCACTTACACACATTTATTTTTTGAAGATAAAATTAATGCAAAATACTTTATCTAAGTGATTTTCTCATAAGTATGTTTTTGAACCAGAATATGCTTATTTAAAACAGCATTCTGGCATGCCTAACTCACTTTGAAATTTGAGCCAGCTACAGCACACCAGGCCAACCTAGTTTGTCTTTTCCCCTGACTCCTGGGGATTAGACCAGAACATTACAGCAGAATTACACCTGCAACTCTCTCTCAATATGACTTGTATTTTGTGGATAGTGTCACCTGACTAAGCCTAACAGACAAGATAAAAAAAAAAAAAGTTAAAAAATGGTCCACATATCTACTTTCAGCTGAACTTTCTTGAGAGTTGAATATATGTGTGTCTTAGCATTGGAAGGACAAGTATCTAGCTTTCCAATTTCTAAGTACTATCGAGTCCCATTAAGAATTTAATGTCTATTGCCCCCAGTGTAATTCTGTATAAACCCATGAACATTATTTTGGGTGGTCAAGCTTCAGTGAGTTTTATAATCATTGATTCTCAATTATAAACATGGGAATTATCTAGATCTTTAAAATATTAAACTTCCTTCTAGAATATGCTTTTAGGCATCCTCTCTTGACCATCAAGTTTGTGTATGTTCAAGGATACAGATTTTCTAAAGGCCTCAATTTTTGCATTTTTGGGAAATTATGCAAAATGAATCATATAATATACTTTGTAACCAAATATAAATAACATTTTTATTATACATACACCTGTCATATTATTTCTATTACTTTTTTTTGGGCAGGAAATATTAAAAAGTGAATAAACTTTTTCTGTCGTAAGGAAATATATTAATGATTTCTTCAACAAGTAATGTGGCCTATAAGTAATTACAAATACTTGTTACTATGAATTTCCTGTATTCATATATTGCTTCACAGTTTAGAAATTACTTTTATATCAATTTCCTTATTTGTTACTTAATAACAACCTAAGGTTATTTTGAATGAGGTGTGCAGGAGTCATTATCTCTAGTTCGTAGATGAATAAACTGAGGTTCAGAAAGGTTGTGACTTTCCCAGGGAATCAGTAGCAATTAAACGGTGGAGAGGGAACTAAAGTTCTAGTTGTATTTTTTTTTTTTTAGTTCCTTTTTTTTTTTTTTTGAGACCAGATCTTGCTCTGTTGCCCAAACTGGAGTGCAGTGGCACAATCACTGCAGGCTTGACCTCCTGGGCTCAAGTGATCCTCCTGCCTCAGCCTCATGAGTAGCTGGGATCACAGGTGTATGCCACTATGCCCAGATGATTTTCAAAAATTATGTGTAGAAACAGGGTCTACCTATGTTGCGCAGGCTGGTCTGAAACTCCTGGGTTCAAACGATCATCCCACCGAAGCCTTCCAAAGTGCTGGGATTACAGGTGTGAGCCACTGCACCGGCTTAAAGCTCTAATTAAAAAAAATCTATTGATTTTTTTTTTTTTTTTTTTTTTTTTTTTTTTTTTTTTGAGATGGAGTCTCACTCTGTCACCCAGGCTGGAGTGCAGTGGCGCGATCTTGGCTCACCATAGCCTCCGCCTCCCCAGTTCGAGCACTTCTCCTGCCTCAGCCACCCTCAGAAAAATCCTCAGCTGGGATTACAGGCGTGTGCCACCATGCCTAGCTAATTTTTCTGTGTTTAGTAGAGAAGGAGTTTTGCCATGTTGGGCTGGTCTCAAACTCCTGGTCTCAAGTGATCGGCCCACCTCGGCCTCCCAAAGTGCTGAGATTATAGACATGAGCCACTGCGCCTGGTCAAGCTCTAGTTTTTAAAAAGACTTTTTATCATGGAAAATTTCAAACATGTATAGATTAAACAGAATACTGTACACCCATGACTCAGCCATAATAATTATTGATATCCAGCCATTCTTATATCATCTATACATCCACCAACTCTCAGCCTCACGTGATGGTAATGATGGTGATTTTTTAAAGTTTTTTTTAAAGTTTACCTATACTGAAAACACTAATCTTAGCTATACAGTCTTGACGAATGGATATACCTATGTAACTCATACACCTATCGTGATAGTTCTATCTCTCCAAAAAATTCCTGTATGTCCTTTTGCTGTCAACTCCCCACCCTGCCCAGACCAGGGCTGTTTTGATTTTTTTTTTCCCCTGGAGACTGCTTTTGCTTGTTCTTGAACTTCTTATGAATCAAATCTCTCTGTATGTGTTCTTTTGTGTGTGGCTTCTTTTATTCAGGTTCAAGTCTGTAAAGCTCTGTTTTTTTTTTTTTTTTAATCCAGAATATAATACTATTTGTTGAGTCTGGAGCTATAGCCTGAACTCATAGTTACAGAAAGATAATTCTCTGAATGATACTCTGAGAAAACGCAAGCTCTGGCTTCCTCTCTTTATTGCTTGAGCTCACATAGAGAGATGAACAGTTTTCTTGATCAGGGATCCATCATTCTCTCCAGTGACAGAGCTGATTCTCTTCTGAAGGTTGTTGATGGAGGAGATGCCACACCGTGAAGTAATTTGCCTGTAGCTAGCTGAGTCATTTGCTAATATAACAGATGCTTCTCCACCCTTCCTGCCCCGTTTTCCCCAAGTGTACCTGCATATATGTTTGTGTTATTTTACTTTTCTGGAAAATGAGTGACAGAAAGCATATACGTCTTTGGAAGTCTTTTGATCAAATTCCGTTTGAGATTGTGCTGACTTTTTAAGGTCAAGTGCTGATAATCGTAAAATCCAGAAAGCCATTTACCTGTCTCTTCATTTTTAATGAGATTACTTAATGGTTCAGTTTTGCTAATTAAGTGGAAGAGAAATGATCAAAATAGTGGTTAAATTACTGTACCCAGAGCTTGCATTTCATTTCATTTAAAAGAAATCAGGACTCAACAGTCGAATTGGATCCAAATGTGTTTTTCTTCTTTAGGGAATTTTCTTTGAATTCTTTAACTTAATTATCTCTATTTTAGGTTGGAGGAAGAGAACACAGAATCCCCACCCCACCAAAAGAGTCAGAATTACCCTTAGTTTTAGCTTTTAGGGAAGAAATATATAAGAGTTTATATAGGAAATACTTCTAAGTCGAGCAGTGAACCCAGGGATGAACTAATTTATAACTGCCTCTGGCTTGACAGGCAGTAGTTTCTATTCCAAAGAAAGTTTGCAGGCTGACATTGCTGAGTTACTCATAATTTCTGTAACTCATTGGAGAGAAGAGAGTCCAAATGGTAAAATTAACTTTGGCTTTACTCCCTTTGCCACTTAAGTTTGAGTCTATACTGGGTGATCTCTTTCCCTATGTGAAACTTGGAGAGGATGTGACTGGCTTTGGCAATTACCATAGCAGCGATGGATGATATTTGCCGAGACTCCATTCATTCATTAGGGGATGCAAAATGGTAATCATCTAATTCTAATATTCTTCTTCATTAATTGGAATGATTCTGTAAAGTAACTGCTCCACATTAAGGCCTCAGCTACCTGCTGCTAATGATGTGTCATAGAAAAGCAGGATAAATTCTTTATTATTTTCTTTTATTCACCAGTTTCACGATGGGTTGGTTAGCTGACCTCCAAAGGTGAGCAATAAATTGTTTTTTTAGAAGATCATCATAACCATATGAACTTAAACACATTTGATATGTTTCAATTCAATTGTAGTCGTTATTCTTTTTGATTATCTAATTATCCCATTTTTGGCTAGGAGAGCCCTTCCAATTTGCTTCCAAGCTGTATATGTATGTATATGTATATGTATATGTATATGTATATGTATATGTATATGTATATGTATATGTATATGTATATGTATATGTATATGTGTGTGTCTATCTTCTCTGTCTTTCTACTAATTTATAATGTGGTCCTAGTAGACAAGATGTTCCAGGCTCATTCTATTTTTTTTTTTGTCTCCAGACCTGGGATTGGTTGTCTCTCTAAGGAGCTCTAAGATGGAAATGGTATTTCCAGATACAATATGGGCACAAGGGGTGGTGATGACTACTTTATTAGTCATTATTTCTATGCCTTTTCAGAGGATAAAGTTAGGAAATTTTACCTTTAAGTAAACTATTTCTTGAACTCATGCTGATATTTCTAATTCAGATTGGAAATAACAAGGGATTTTTAAAAAACTTAAACTCATTAATATGTATAGTTACTTCTTTTCTGGCATGCCAAAAATCCTAGTTCTCAATGAAACCACTATACTTCTTCATCCTGCTATAGATGGATGTTAGGAAATTTCAGGTTAAAAACTGATGCATAGGCCGGATGCGGTGGCTCACGACTGTAATCCTAGCACCTTGGGAGGTTGAGGCGGGCAGATCACCTGAGTTCAGGAGTTCGAGACCAGCCTGGCCAACATGGCGAAACTCCATCTCTATTAAAAATACAAAAAGTATCCGGGTGTGATGGCGGGTGCCTGTAATCCCAGCTACTCAGGAGGCTGAGGCAGAATAATTGCTTGAACCCGGGAGGTGGAGGTTGCAGTGAGCCAAGATTGCACCACTGCACTCCAGCCTGGGTGACAGAGTGAAACTCCATCTGAAAACAAAACAAAACAACAACACACCAAAAAAACCCTGATGCTTATCTATATAAAGTTTAAAACTGGAAGAAAGGAATCTTTGGTGTTAGAAATCAAAATGGTGGTTCTTTGAGGAATTCTTGATTTGGAGGTTAATTTCTATACTTTGGATTTGGGTGGTAGTCACGTAGTTGTACACATTTATAAAACATCACCCTGTATACCTAAGAATTACTCATGTTACTCTTCAGGAACATTATAATTGAAAAGAAAAATAAACAAGAAACACATAAGAGAACTAACTAAAAAATGATGATTAGTTAGAAAAGTATGGGGTAACTGATCAAAGACTGTAAACGATAATATAGAAGGAACTAAGGATCTAATTTTCAAATTGTAGAAAAAAGAACTGCAAAAGGATCTTAAAATTTTATATAGTCTGTTTTTCTGTCTGCTTCTTTTCCCTTTCAGAAAAGCTACATTTGAATCTGTCTGAGTAAAGAAGGGACTCAGAAAGGTGAAACGCAAATATTATTAGTTACTGGCTTCTGCAGTAAAGAAATGGCTGGAGGCCTTGATGCAAAGTGTCTTATGTGAAGTGAAGAGATCAGAAAACAGACTATAGAAGTTCAAATGGATAATTTTGTATTGAACGAATTTCAACTTTGGTTGACCTTTCTTCAACTGTTTTCTCACTTTGAACATTTTCTTGGAAAAGGGATTTTATCTCTAGAAATGAGATATTCAGTGTATGAATACAAAACAAGATTAGCTGGGTACCAACCCCTCATGCCCACAGTGGTTCTGATTTTCCTTTATAGTCAAGTAAGAGCTATATCACCATGTTTGTCAGATTTCTCCTACTGATCCTAAACTTTAATGTTGCTGTTGTTATTATTTAATGAGAGGCAATGCGTAAGACATTTTGGCTAGTATTTTGTCTTAAGAAGGGTAGGGATATATGTGTTCATGCACAGAGTCGATATCTAAGGCAAAACATTTTAAGTAAGTATGTTGTAATTTGAGATGAAGACCTGAATTATTTTACTTACTTTATAGGAAAATTTAGGATAAAGTGTAGAGGTAGATTTTTTTGCTTTGCTAAAAAAATTCTGCCCATACAGGTTTAAAATGCCAGTCTCAAAAGTATGTCAGTTTTTGAATTGAATGTCTACAATAATGAAGTAAATATGTTAAATATTTAACAGATTAACATGTTAAATAATTGTTTGAGTATTAAATTTTCCGTAATATATATTGCAAAAGAGAATTGTTTTTGATGGGCGAAAATGCAAATTTACTGGTATTTTAGGGTAGTAACAAAATGTTAACCAAGCTCCACTTCATTCTTATTATTCAGAATCTGTCTCCAAGGCAAGGATTTTATGATCAAAATAACTGATACTAGAAGTGTCATTGTGTTTATTTAAGCTTAATATTCGTTTTTAAAAAGAAAAATATTAATATTTTGAAATAGATATCACTGAAATGCAGTGTGGCAAGAGCAGAGTTCCTTTTGATATTTCAACAGGAAGTAGCTTAATAGTCTCCCTCCTTAGGGATGTGGGATCCAGTGGCTTAATGGTGGAAGAAAGAAATCTGAATGCTTGAGTTTCTAAATCACTGTTTAAAGGTACAGTGTTAGGGCATAGGCAACTATGTTTATCATCCTTGTGACCAGTGTTCAATGAAAAAATTAGGAGACATTTACATATATAGATCTCCTTCACTTTAAACTGTTTCTAAGAATTAATAATTTGGGGAAATATAGGATGGAGATGAGGAATCAAATACAGTTGAAATTTAGAGTTGGAAAAAGCGCATCCAAATTCCGTATAATACTCAACAGACTCTTCTGATACTTCATTAATTCTTGTCTTGTTAGAAATTCTAGACTCAAGTCTTTCTATAGTATAGTTTCAAATTTATCATGGAAATTGGTGGAAGAATTAGATTAAAAAAAAAAAGTTTTAAAAATATGCTGGATCTTACCTGTTCTGAAATGAGAATTAGTTCCATAATAATTTTCTCCAGAAACATGGTGTTAGCATGATCTTGGACAAAAGCACATATAGAATAGTCTGTCAAGGCCAGGCGCAGTGGCTCACGTCTGTAATCCCAGCACTTTGGGAGGCCGAGGTGGGTGGATCACCTGAGGTCAGGAGTTCAAGACTAGCCTGATCGACATGATGAAACCCCATCTCTGCTAAAAATACAAAATTAGCCGGGCATGGTGGCACATGCCTGTAATCTCAGCTACTTGGGGGACTGAGATGGGAGCATCGCTTGAACCCGGAAGGCAGAGGTTGCAGTGAGCTGAGATTGCGCCATTGCACTTCAGCCTGGGCAACAAAAGCGAAACTCAGTCTCACAAGAAAGAATAGACTGTCAGAGCTGGAAGAAGCTTTGCAATCCTCTAGCAGCCTAGCATCCCTGGTTTATAAAGAGTTCAAGCCCCAGAGATGGTAAGTTACTTGTACAAAGTGACACACATCAAGGCAGCAGAACCATGACTAGAAACCCAGACATCTAACTCCTGGTAAGTGTGGTTTTCTGCTGTATTGGGATGCTTGGTAATCATTCTCTTCTCTCTGTGACTGTGAACATGTGCTTGAGGACATGGCAGGCTCCTGCCTGCAAAACGTCATCTCTCATACCTCATGTCTGAGGACCGGCAGAGACACTCAACCATGTACCCATGTTTGTGTGTGTGTGTGTACACAGGTGAAACAGAAAATTCTCAGTATTTTCTAAAATGATGATGATGAATTTAAAACTGCCTCAGGATCCCTGAAGCTTCTTCTTTCTGCTGTTTGGCCAGTGCTTTTAGTCACTTATAGCCCACATTTACAACAGAGGGGGCTGGCATGTTCACATAAAGCTCAGGGAGCTGTCTGGTGGCAGAGTCTCCCTTCCTTGTCACCCACAACGGGGCTGTGATATGGGACACTACCCTACCTTCCTTGGTGAATGTCAATTGCTTTGTCCAGTAATATCTTTCAGTTATATCACTCAGTTCTGAAAATTATCTAACCAGGAAAAAGTAAAACCCATAAAACATGAAAAAAAGTAAATTAAGTCCCTTGAAATTACTTGATTTGAAGCATCATTCTCTCATATAAATGTCTAAACTGATCATTATCACACTAACACTGTGGGTTTTTATGGCATCATTTCCTTTAAAGACCCTATAGCAATTTAGAAATGTTAACTCCTGAAAATTGACCATATTCCTCTAAGCACTAGATTAGGCACTGCAGCGCCTTGCATGTCTCGTGAGTTCCCTAATGAGGTTGAAAACAATTTTGACTCAGACAGAGTGATAAGGGCCCATTTCACAAGAGGACCTCTAACATTTGTGCTGGGAAACAAGACCAATTATAACTGATTTCTAAATTGCATAGCTTTGAACTATTTGGAGAACGAGGACCTTTTTCAACATACAAAATTTCCTGGTCTTCAACATGGTAATAATTGGGTTTTAATGTATTCAGTCTGCAGGCAATACTTCCTCTGTGTGTGTATTTTCAGGCCCCTTACAATTGCATATTCTCCAGTGGGTCCCTAGCCCTTACATTGGGAATCGTTTGTGTAGACCTCAAAGGGAATGTGAAAACTCAAGAGTATTGTCAGTAGGGCACAGTGACTTTTTAAATATTTTACTTTTTTAGGGTTTTGTACTAATTGTTCTTATTAAAAATTCATATGTGTTGCCATAAGATGACTAAACACCACCCAAAAAGTTTGCATAGGATACCAGGATACTTTTTTTTTTTTCTTTAGAGACAGAGTCTTGCTCTTTTGCCCAGGCTAGAGTGCGATGGTGTGATCATAGCCCACTGCAGCCTCCAACTCCTGGGCTCAAGCAATCCTCCTGCCTCAGCCTCCTGAGTAGCTAGTACTGGCTGGTTATTTTCTTTAACTTTTTTTAGAGATGAGGTCTTGCTATGTTGCTATTTTGTACAGGCTGATCTTTAACTCCTGGTCTCAAGCAGTCCTCCTGCCTTGGCGTCCCAATGTGCTAGGATTGTAGGCATAAGTCACTTCCCCTGGCCCAGATGAGATTTTTTTTTTTTTTTTTTTTTTGAGATAGCATCTTGCTCTGTCACCCAGGCTGGGGTACAGTAGTGCAGTCATGGCTCACTGCAGCATCAACCTTCTGGGCTCAAGTGATCCTCCCACCTTAAGTTCCTAAGTAGCTGGAACCACAGGTGCATGCTACCAGGCCTGGCTAATTTATTTTTATTTTTTGGAGAGACAGGATCTCCCTATATTGCCCAGGCTGGTCTCAAACTCCTGAGCCCAAGTGATCCTCCTGCCTTAGCCTCCCAAAGTGTTAGGATCACAGGTGCGGGCCAATGTGCCGGCTGGATACTTTAATTTATTCATGCTGTTTTCCAAGTTCCAGTTCCAGGATTGAGTAATTGTCCCTCAGCGTATTCGAGGTTACTGGTTCTTTTTTGTGGTGGCTTTCAGTGGGAAGATTTGTCCCAGCTCTTGGAAGCATGGCAGCCTTTTGGTGGGGAGTCTCATATGGATTGGATTAGGGCCTGTCACTAGCCTAAATCTGACAAGACTGAAGCAGGCACTACCTTCGTAAACTTTGTTTTTTATTTTCTTTCTCTCTCCCTTCCCTTCCCTCCTCTACCTTTTTCCTTCCTCCCCCACTTTGTTCTACACATATTTACTGAGCATCATGTAGCTTTGAGAAACTTGCAGACTAGTGGGTAAAACATATGCCTGAAAAAAATCACAGAAATCTCTAATTGCAAACTGTGATAAATGCTAAAACAAAAATGCAGGTGCTATGAGACTGCAAAGCAGAGAGATCCGGCCCAGCCTGCAGGATCAGAGAATACTTCCCCAGGAAACTGACGGTTAGGCTGAATTGGGATTAACTAGATGGAAAGGAAAGGGAAAGAAGTGTTTTTCGGGCAAAGGAAACAGAATGTGCTTTAGGAATTAAGAGGACGAGTAACATGGTGTGAGATGAGGCAAGGAAGGAAGCAGGGGCAGATCACAACGAGATTCACAGGGCCTGTTGGGGATTCTGGTCTGAATCCCAAAGAAGACCACAGTGAGCCCCGTGAACTATTGGAGCCCTATATATGTATGTTTCTGATTTTTGTAGGATAACACTAACCGTTCAGCTGTTTATTGACCTATTACAACTTAGAGTATGACTTACAGTGATTGCACCCAGGATGATACCTTAAAATTTACAGTGAGCTGGTGTCTCAGAAGAGGACGGAAAGTGAAATCATGTGGCATTTGGGATTCTCCCTTTGAACAGTGAGAGAACCAAACAGAAGCCAATTCTGTTATGTCAGCATGCTCTACCGCGGAAGCCATGGGGCTTGTGGTTGATCAGCTTGCTCCGTCTGTAAGGTGGGCATGGCTTTTGTGAGGGAGCAGATGGTACTCAGTTGCTCGGATCCCACAGGTCAGCAGGAACATGAACACAAAGCCTTAACACATGGAGCGAAGTTGAGACCTCAGAGCACCACCCCTCACAGTCTCTTCACTCCAGTGATAACAGGTGGCTTCAAGAATCACTAAGTGCAACAAGACCACAGAAAAGAAAATTATGAAACTAAAGCAATTCAAAGTTCTTTCAACTTGCCCCCATTTGTGAGCTCCATTATTACTATTGTTAACTACATTTGATTGTGGGGTCCAAGCTTTTTCCTGGAACTTTTAAATCTTTTCCTCATTAGTGTCCCTTAGAAAAGTTGCACTTAAAAAAAATACTAGGAGATAGATAAGACTGGCACTCTCTGTGTCATTCACAAGGGTGTTTTCTGGACATGTTGATACAGATGGCGTCAGTGGGGTCTTGAGCAGCATGGGGAGGAGAGCCAGAGAGACATGGCTGTTTTTGTTTTTGCTAATGCACTGCAAACTGTTAAAACAAGGTTTAGGCCAGACGTAGTAGCTCATGCCTATAATCCCAGCATTTTGGAAGGCCGAGGCAGGTGGGTCACCTGAGGTCAGGAGTTCGAGATCAGCTAGCCAACATGGTGAAACCCTGTCTCTACTAAAAATATAAAAATTAGCCAGGCATGGTGGCATGCATGTGTAGTCCCAGCTACTCAGGAGGCTGAAGCAGAAGAATCGCTTAAACCTGGGAGGCCGAGGTTGCAATGAGCCGAGATCGTGCCTCTGTACTCCAGCCTGGGTGGCAGGGTGAAACTCCTTCTCAAAAAAACAAAAATCAAGGTTTATCATTTTCTTCAATGACATGAGTCTATCTATTATCTCCTCCCTTTCCCCATTTCACCTCTCCCATACTCTTAAGCTCTATTATAGGATGAAAAAAAAACAACTGAAAATAACAAAAGCTACATCTAATACTCTCATTGTAGGATATATATAAGTATAAGCTATATATTATTCTAGTAAGTGATTTTCAGGTTTCATCAGGCGCAGAGAAAAGTGAAAAACCCAGAGAAAAGAACACTGGCCAGAAAACTTGAGGCCAAGAAAAGTACTGTGATGTGACAGGTTAAATGTGAAATTGTCACATGCCTGCTGTGTATAAGACACTGCACTAGGCATTTAACAGCATGGAAAAGTTTGGAACAACCAAGGAATTTACATTTTAAATTGAGACCAGCTGTAAATATAAGCAACATATAAAATGTCAAGTAATTGCAAAAAAAAAAAAAAAAAAAAAGAACAGATGAGGTGTCAGAAAGTAGTTTTGATTTATTGCCAAATGAATGATGCTATCAGTGAAGTGATTTTCTCCACTAATATCCATACTTCCTAATGATGAAAGCCATGCATGGTGGGCTTGCAGTGCTTACCATAGTGGTAGGTGGTGAGTAAATATTGGCATGAATGAATGAGGGAGTGAATGACTGATTGAAGGCTGGAGAACGCTAAAGGTTTTAAAGTAAATATGGTGCTTTTAGATTATTTAAATTTTTATTTTCTTTTTTTTTTTTTGAGATGGAGTTTCACTCTTGTTGCCCAGGCTGGATTGCAATGACGTGATCTTGGCTCACTGCAACCTCCGCCTCCCAGGTTCAAGCAATTCTTCTGCCTCAGTCTCCCGAGTAGCTGGGATTATAGGCACCCACCACCATACTCGACTAATTTTTGTATTTTTAGTAGAGACAGGATTTCTCCATGTTGGCCAGGCTGGTCTCGAACTCCTGACCTCAGGTGATCTGCCTGCCTCGGCTTCCCAAAGTGCTGGGATTATAGGTGTGAACCAGTGCACCTGGCCCTTATTTAAATTTTCTAAAAGGTACAATTATGGTAAAGTACACACATCTTAAATGTAACTGCGATTATTTTTTGTATCTATATGGATACACAAAACCACCTCCAGATGAAGATATAGAGCATTTCTACTATGTTGGACGGTTCTCTCATGACTTCTTCAGTCCATACTCCCCTTGGAATGCCATTCTGATTGCTGTCACCACACATTAGTGCAACCTGTCTTTGAACTTCATATAAATGGAATTATACAGTGGTCCTCTTTCATGTTGAAATTCATCCATGTTGTTGCATGAATCTGTCATTTATTCTTTTTCATTTCTGTTTATTATTTCATCGTATGGCTATTCCACAATATTCTATATTTTCTCTCTCTTTTTTTTTTTTTCCAGAAAATGGAGACATTAATTCTTCCTTATAGCCAGAGCATTGAGGCAGGTTCACATCTGGGTTGGTAGCGCTCAGAGATGGCAGCAAGTGACACCCCTGTCCATTTTTTCCTCCATCCTGAGCATGTTGGCACCCATCTTCAGACTTTTTGCCCCATTGTCGTAAGATGGCCTCCAGTGCTTCCTGCATGATTATATGTGCACTGAGCTTCAATCTGCAACGTTGTGTTTGTGCTGAGGGTATGCTTTTTGGATTGGTTCATATCGCTTTGCATAGCTCTTGTTCTCTTGTGTGTCAGTATTGGCAGGCCAGGGTATAGCTCTCTGCTCATTTAATTTTTCTTTAATACCATTTAGCAGTTTATGATAAAGGATACAATTGAGGAACGCCAGACGGAAGAGAGGTATAGGGCAATACATGAGGGGACGGGCCGGGAGGGCATGTGGAGCTTCCGTGCCCCCCTTGGGTGTGTCACTCTTCCAGGACCTCATTGTGTTTGCCAACATGGAAGCTCCCGCAGTATTCTGTTGTTAATGGACATTTGGGTTAGTTTAAGTTTGGGACTACTCTGAACGTTTGTAAAGCTACTGTGAACAATTTGTCTTTTAATGGGCATAAACACTCACTTCTCTTGGGTATATAAAGTGGAATTGCTGGGTCATAGAGTATTTGTACCTTTAGAAGATGTTGCCAAACATTTTTCTAAAGTAGTCATACCAATTCATGTTCCCAACAGCAATGTGAGGGAATTCAAATATAGATTCTTAACTGTTTTGTAGATGTCAGTAGAGTTCATTTAAAATGTATGAAGACTCTGGTCATTGCAACCCAAGGGAGGGAGGGAATGAATTTTTCCCAGTGTTAGCATTACTCCTATTTCCAGACTCCAAACCCTGCCTCTCCCTTCCAGGGGGACTTGTTATATTACAGAGTAAGCTCCAGAGAGCAGGAATAGTATCTGATTTCCCACTGCCACATGCTCGGGGCCAGGCACAATATAGGCATTCAGTCAGAATTCAAGTGGATCCTGAGGTAGGGCCATCACTTAGGAAGGCAAATATAGGAAAAGCATAGTGGCAGCCGGTTACTGAATTCTGACCTTTATGGAGATCAAAGCTCCCAGCTTTATCACTTGCCAGGTTCATGTCATTCATCCCAACTTAATTGAGAGTCTGCTCTGTGCCGATAATGCTTGCTTTACTACTGCTGCGGAATGTTGGGCAGGGCAGATGATAGCACCCTGGCTGGTCCAGGTATGGGTTAGTGGCCACAGCCTCTCTTTGCTCCCTGAGTAGGCCAGGCTTGTCAACTGCCTGGTAGTAAAGAGGGAGCCTGTGATAGGACCTCTGCAGCAGGGTTAGGGGTAGGTTCAGGACAGGTCTGCACTATGGAGAATAGCAATCAGGCAGTTAATGCTTTCTAAGAAATTCTTCAATTTGGCTCCCTTATCAAAGATGACCACTTGTTTTCTTTTTGTGTAGAGAGGGATGAACAGGGAGAATCATAAAGCATGACTGAATGATTTGAATCTGGAAATATGTGCAATGTGACTTTTGGGCAAAGCTGCTTTAATAATAATAAAAGGTAACATTGAGCACTTCCTACGTAATAGGCAATGTTGTTTAATTCTCATTACAACTCTGTGAGGTGAACATTCTCTTAGTAGCCACATTTCACAGATAGGGAAATCAAGGAACAGAAAGGAGGCATACTTTTCCCAGCATCACACAGAGAGAGGGTGGCAGAGTAGGAATGTGAAGCGACATGGTTCCAGACACTGGGCTCTCAGCCACTCGCCTCATGACAGCTGCCTATTCTTTGTGGTGCTTTGAATTTCTAAATTCATGGTCTTTATTTCTATGAGCCTCACAAAAGTTGGATGTTTGATATGAATGTTTTAATCATTTGGGGATGTAATTTCTCCCAGAGATGGCAATTCTTTAGTGTGAAGAAAGTATGATGTATATAGAGTTGTTGAAATAATCCATTGCTCTTGGTTTTGAAAAAGAAAAATGTTAACCTAGTATTAGTTGATCTGTGTTAGAAAGTTTACAGCACTTGGCCCTGAACACCTTACCTGTGGTCTCAAAAGCAACTTGAACTAGGTTTTATCAGGCCAAATCCCCGTTTTGCAGATAAGGAAATAGAGGGTCAGATAGGCTGAGTAACCTGCCCAGGGTTTCAAAGTTAGAAAATATCAACACTGGGATTCGAATTAAGCCTGTTTAACTCCGAAGCATATGCTATCTTTACACAGTACCACAGACTCCCACTTGTGCCCGAAGGAAGCTCTCAATTTCAAGGAAATTGCGGTTATGTGATAACATAGTCTACCTTGTTTGCCCTATCCAGTTTTTTAAAATCAGCCTATGACATCAAATTATATTTCCGGAAGAACAGCTTTGAATTGTAATGGATGGCATTGTTCACGGTCTCGGCATTTTAAAATTTATTTCAATTTTACTGATAATACCATCTATTTAAATACAGGAAGCTTTAGTCATAAGAATGCTAATATGCTTGATTTAGTTGTTAAATTTTGTTGTGCTCTAATGAGCAAACAAGTCACTGTGGAAACCAAATGGAAATCCAGATGAAGGGAGATACAGCAAGAGGCCTAAGAAAAGGGGCAGCTCGAAATAATTCCCTCAAAGCAGACTGGGAGGCTGAAGAACTGACTCAAAGAGAAATTCGGCTGCTTCACAATGTTTTGTTTTTGCTTAAAAACAAAACAAAACAAAAAAGAGAAATTCAGCCAGGGTTATTCAGTAAAGCTATATATGAAAAATGATACAGATTATACAAACCTTAGACTTGTTGAGGGTCTATTTTATCATTTCAAAATCATTGTTTAATTTATGGTAGTGCCACTAACAGTGTTTACCTAATTTATTAATAATTTTAAACATTATTTTGACCTCAATTTTCATGTGGCAAACATGTTTATACTTTAAAGAATATACATAATAGTTATTTTAAAGACTGACTCAGTTAAAACGCTTAGAATCTCCTGCTCCCTGCCCAAGGATTCAGTTGCCATTCCAGTAATCCAATAGATACTAGAAACACGATATTCTAGACTGAATGTTCCGTATGAAAGCCCTACCACATAGAGGACCCAACAGAAAATTTCCCATTAGCACAACTTAATCAAGACAGTTCTGTAAAAGTCTGTTCTTTCATCTGGTTTAGGACTTAGATTGTTCTTTCAGGATTTGAGGCTTAGGAAAATTACTTTTGTCCAAGAGTGAATATCAAAACTCATTTATGTAACAGTTTTTAAACTGAGTAGCCAGAGAAATGTCGTCTGTGAACACAAGACTACAGACAGTGGGCACCTGTCCAATGGTCTGGCAAGAACTTGCTGTTCAGCACAGCCCTGGAGCTTCATGTAAGAGTGAAATCAGCCTCCACTTGGCGATCCAAAAAGCGTTTCAGTTACTGCCAAGTGCCATGTTAGGACTTGTCAACTTCTGCCCAAGTAGTATCAGACTGCTGATGTTTAGATATACTTTTGTTCATCTTTCCCTGTCTTGGCACTTGTGGGTTCTGTTATGTATCAGATTCCGTAATTTTTGCATTTTGGCACTTGGATATTTAGTGTTAAAGGCATATTACAGATGATGATTGAAATGATCACTGTATACGCAGGTCTTGAGAGCTCCTGATCCAAAGCCCCAGAGGCAAACAGTATTTTAAGTTTGAAGCAGGGGAAGACAGGATCAGCTGTCTTATGATTTATCTAACTTGGAGCTATATTATCAGCTACATCAATGGGAAGGAAGCTTTTAATGCACCACTGTTGGTAGCTGTTGGCAGATCACTAGTTGGTAAATGCCCTGGGAGTAGCATTACAATTCTTTTCTCTCAGCTTGCTTCACAAGAAAGCAAGTCTCATTGCATATCTTTTTAACTGAAGTCTTTCTTCAGCAAAACTTGTTTGAGTGTATGTACTTGTCCATTTGATTTAAATGATCAGTCACTTGAGCTTTAGCACACTTTAGCATCTTTCTCACATACTGTAGCAAAAAGCACGAGCATGTGCCATGAGCATATGTGCACATGGTGCAGGTGGGCTTACAAAGATGGAGCAGTTGTAGACATTGCCCTCAGAAAGCATCCAGTCTTGAAAATAAAAGACACGTGTCAATAACTCTGATCAAGATGGGCTGAGGAAATTTCCATAGGTGCTGAGTGAAAGTTATGAAACTTAAGATCCTGGATAATTCCACTAGGCCACAGAGAATGGCTTCTTGTCATCCAGACAGGGCCTGAAAAGGATGGGATTTAGATTTTGGAGATGTAATAGGGAGACTGTTCTAGGTAGAGGAAATGCACAGAGTGGTAAAGAATGAGTATGATTAGGGGAATTGCAAGATGTTTCATTTGCTTGAAGATTTCAAGAAGCATATCCTGGAAGAGAAAGGTGGAAAGTTAGTTGAGGTAAGATCATGGAGGATCTTTAATAGTAGGCTAAGGAATTTCGGCTTTATTCTCTCTTTCTCTAATTTCAATATTAACCAAGTATTTTAATATGGCTGGGTGCTGCGGCACATGCCTGTAGTCCCAACAATGTGGGAGGCCAAGGCAGGTGAATTACTTGAGCTTCACAGTTTGAGACCAGCCTGGACAACATGGTGAAACCCCATCTCTACAAAAAATAGCCAGGCATGGTGGTGCATGCGTGTATTCCCAGCTACTTGGGAGGCTGAGGTGGGAGGATTGCTTGAGCCTGGGAGGTGGAGGTTGCAGTGAGCTCAGATTGTGCCACTGCACTCCAGCCTGGGTGACAAAGTGAGACCCCGTTTCAAAAAAACAAAAGTAAACAGGTAAATAAAAAGTATTTTAACCTAAGGTCTGATTATTATGCCATTAGTAAACAGTAAAGTGATCCTTTTGTCAGTTTGTTGGGGAACAAATACTACTGTGTATACAATGGCAATATTTATAATATGGGTGAAAATAGCATTTTTTGGCTGAAAATTTTAAACAGAGGCAGTCCCAAGTACATCGCATAACCATATAACTCAGAGAAAGTCAGCTCAGGCATCCAGCATACACTTACTTTGATTCGTCCACAGATTTGCTGATGTTGGGATCTACATTTCACAGTTTTTTTCTTGGCCAGGTGGGTGTTACTAATGCCTAATAGTCCATATCTCTGGCAAACAAGACACCAGCTTGTTTGAAAGCTGAGTCATTGAGCTCCTTTATCTTTCTTCCCAATTTCCTGCTTAGCATTTTCCTTTTACATTGGGCACGTGGTAAGCAATGAGATGCCCATTGATTTGCTGCCCAGGAAAGAGCAGCTCTGGCTTTTTTCTGTTCAAAGTAATTATTTTAGTGTACCTATAGTGTGCCTTGGAAATATTCTGAGCTGATGTTTTTAGTTATTGCAAGTTAGTAAAAGAATTTTATCAGATAGGCTTGAAACACTTTTCAATTGATAAAAACATTAGTGAAAATGGCCATCTTTGTTAGTATTCTCTGGCTAATTAACTCAGTTGATTAAAGCTTGAGGCTTATGTGGGCAAGGTCAATTTTTTTTGCTCTGTGATTATCTCTTGCAAACTTGAGTCTTGGCTTTCTATAGATAACTATAATAATAGCAAGCACTTATGTAGTCCTAAGTGGTATACATAAATAAACTAGTAAACTGTACATAATAAACTAATTTAATCCTCAAAAGAATCCCAAAAGGCAGGTACTGTTACTCTCTCCATCTTCACAGATAGATCATGGAACAGAAGCTATGTAACTTGCCCAAGGTCACATTACTGGTAATTGACTGAGCTAGGCTTTGAACCTAGGCTGTTAGGCCTCTGGCCTTTACCACTGATCTCATTCAAATCCAGGGACACCATAAGGGAGTCCCTAGGTTTAATTAAGTAAACACAATGTAAGTCTACATGTTTATAACTATGTATTCTCTCTAAGGTGAAACTTGGAATTTAAGAAATTTCAGGCCGGGCGCGGTGGCTCAAGCCTGTAATCCCAGCACTTTGGGAGGCCGAGACGGGCGGATCACGAGGTCCGGAGATGGAGACCATCCTGGCTAACACGGTGAAACCCCGTCTCTACTAAAAAAATACAAAAAACTACCCGGGCGAGTTGGCGGACGCCTGTAGTCCCAGCTACTCGGGAGGCTGAGGCAGGAGAATGGCGTAAACCCGGGAGGCGGAGCTTGCAGTGAGCTGAGATCCGGCCACTGCACTCCAGCCTGGGCGACAGAGCGAGACTCCGTCTCAAAAAAAAAAAAAAAAAAAAAAAAAAAAAAAGAAATTTCAAACCAATATTACAATATCCAAACACCAAAAATATATTTACATCTCTTTTGTTGTCCACTCCACAGTATGTTTCAGATATAGGAGTGTAACTAGGATGCAAATTAAACTTCAGATTGTACCCTGCTGAGCAGTTTAAAAATTGTCCTCTAGGACAGATTCCTTGATTTTTTTTTTTTTTTAAATCAAAGACACACAAATTTTCGTATCCAATTTCAGACGCTTTCCCGAGCTTGAGCTTTAGCACACTTTAGCATTCATCTTGCATACTGTAGCAAAAAGCACGAGCACCTGCCATGGGCATATGTGCACATGGTGCAGGTGGGCTTACAAAGATGGAGCAGTTGTAGACATTACATCTGCATCTCTGAAGCGCACTCCTAGGTCCATAGATCTTTTTCCCAAGCAATAGAGAGTAATTGAGCAAGAGGATGACATGATCAAATCTATGTTTTAAGAAAGATAACTCCGATGACAGTGAAAGCTGGCCTGGAGGAGATAACGATTGGGAGTAGAGAAATGAAATGGTAATGGAAAAATAACTATTTTCTAGCATGATTTAATGATATATACTGATGTCATTAACTAAGGAAATATACGGAAAGGAAAAGGGGCAAGGGTAGAAAGATAGTGGGGCCAGGCATGGTGGCTCATGCCTGTAATCCCAGCATTTTGGGAGGCTGAGGCGGATGGATCACTTGAGATCAGGAGTTTGAGGTTAGCCTGGCCAAAATAGTGAAACCTTGTCTCTACTAAAAATACAAAAATTAGCTGGGCATGGTGGTGCACATCTGTAATCCCAGCTACTTGGGAGGCTGAGACAAGAGAATCACTTGAACCCGGGAGGCAGAGGTTGCAGTGAGCCAAGATTATGCCACTGCACTCTAGCCCGGGCAACAGAGTGAGCCTCCATCTCAAAAAAAAAAAAAAAAAAGTAAAATTTGATGATCTCTCAGATTACTGCTGAAACAATTCAACATTTATTCTAAGTAGAAATATTTAAAAATGTGACTTATGAAACCATTTCAGGGGATACTCCAACCAGTGCCCAAATGCTCATTAATTGAGAGAAAACTTCAGGGAAAGCTTAAACTATCACATAAAATATTTAAGAAATGCATGAATCTTGACAGAATATTTGCATGAAAGAGGCCTAGGGAATTGGTAAATTTATGAAAGTCTCAGATCATATTTCTCTCATGAATGATGATGATCATACTATATTTACTTGATACAGCAGGGGGAAAGTAGAATATCCTATCATCAAAGCTTACTAACCTATATTTAAATCTTTAAAAGAGTTAAAAAACTATCTTAACTCAACTGCATTTGCTTAACAATGCTACTACCAATTTACCATTGAAAGTGACTTACTAGCTCTGTGACCTTGTGAAAATTACTTTACTTCTCTGTGCCTCAAGTTCCTCATCTGGAAAAAGTAGCTCTTTCACTGAATTGCCTGAGGCTTAAGCAAATTAATGCATGTGTTCAGAACAGTCCAGGCATACTGAAGTGCTCAAATGCTATGCTGCTGCTGCTGCTCCCCCAAGTCTCTTCTCCCCAAGTCAGCTTTACTGGTTCCTCTGTTTGTTTGTTTGTTTGTTTGTTTGTTTGCCCTTTTTTTTCTCCGTTTGGCTTCTCCTGGGTGACCTTGTCTCGCTTTGAAGCCTTAAACCTACCATTTGCTGGAGACCACTCAATCGGTCTCCTCAATGCTGACCTCTTTTCCAGATTGCATCCAATTTCCTACTGTCCATTCCATTGCAATATATCAAGGGCACCTGAAACTCAGTGTGTTCAAAAATCAAATCCATTTTTATTATTATTATTATTATTTTTGAGACAGAATCTCACTCACTCTCAGGCTGAAGTACAGTGGTGCAATCTTGGTTCACTGCAACCTGGTTCATTGCAACCTGCCTCTGCCTCCCAAAGTGCTGGGATTATAGGCATAAGCCACCATGCCTGGCCTTTACATTCTCTTTATAAGTTTCCCTGAACTTCTCTTTGTCTCTGTGAATCCACTGCTTCCTCAGAATCTCTTCATTTTGTTTTCCCTTTTATTACTCCACTAGAAGTGAGATTTTTTTTTTTTGAGCCCATTTTCTCACAATAATTTTTTAAATCACTTCATCAGAGTTATGTGCATTGAGGAGCAAGAACAATTAAACCATATCAAGCCACCACAGCTGGATCCTCTGCTAGGCAAGAGTCAGCAAACTACAGTAGGTGCCCACCACTTTTTTTATAAGTAAGGTTTGCTGGAACACAGCCATGCTTATTCGTTTATATATTGTCTGTAGCTCCTTTCCTGGCACAGTAGCAGAGTTGAGTAGTTTCATCAAGGGATCGCACAAAATCTAAAATATTTACTGATCTGGACCTTTACAGAAAGTTTGCTAACTCTTTCTTTAGAGCATACTCCTTTCAGAAGATTAGGATGTGTCCTAAGCATGTTTATAGTGCTTTAGAATTAATGGAGTTACTAATTTTTATAAAATTTTATTTAACTGAATAATAGAACTGTTGAGTGGTTTCTGTAATATTTATTCTTTGGATTCACACAGGTGTTGTCAAGGGAATAATAAAATTGCAGATTCCTTTAAATAGCCTCTACTGGGAATTCTTAGCTGTATGATCAGTCACCTGAATTTTTATCGGCATTAACAATACTGTTTAATTAGGGGGAAGAGAAAATCTTTGAATGGTTAACAAATGCCAAGTCCTTCCTGTGCTTGGCTTTTGAATTTTGAAGAAAGAAAACACTTTCCCTACCCTCAGAAAAATAATGTCAATTAGATCTAAGTTATATGCAAACAAAAAACCTGAAAAAATTGGCTAAATGGTATAACTGTGATAGACTGAGAAAATTGTTTGTCTTGAGCAAATTAGTTTATTAGGGTATATGGTTTATTAGCATTTATAAATAAAATATCTTGTTATACTTTGATCATGTTTCTGAAAAATAATGAATGTTCTATTTCTCACTGATTGTTTTGCTAAGGCAAGAAGCACATGAGGCTGTCTAGGTTCACCTTCTGTCCTGTCCACTGTTAGTTCTTGGTTTGTCCCCTCCTGTTTCCACTCTCCCAGGTTGCTTCATCCTCCTGTCTGATCTTCTGAGGTTCTCTCGTCTTTTTCCTCCCATTTGTTCCGCGGCTGGATCTCCCTCCCTGAAGTATGATCACGTGACTCTCCTGTTCTGAACTTCGCTCCTGTTCTTTATAGCCCACACGGCGAAATTCAGTCTCTCACCAGCATTTAAGACCTTCCATGCTGTTCCAAACCTTTTCTCCGGCTTCCCCTCCTCTACTCTCCTCCTTTGTCCCCTAAGCTCTGAGCTCTGAACTACAGACTACACTTTCCTATCTCTTGATTTTCATGTGCTTTTATCACTGTTTGAAACGTCCTTTATTCATCCCTGCATGTCCATTTTCTGCCTGATCTACTCATCTTTCAAATGCCTCCTCTTTTGAGGAACTTCTTCTGATCTGATTCCCACCCAGCCAACAAATGCCAAGCTGGAATTATTATTATTTTCATGCCATCAATATTCATAGCACATATTTTGCTTTTGTAACTTAAAAAGATTATTCACATACCTTTTCCTGTTATCTAGGGCTTTGAGCCCTCTAAATTTCTTAAGGGCAAGAGCCTGGTTTTTGCTGATTGTTACATTTCTAGATCCTCTTTAGTGTCTGGTTTTGATGTTTATATGTAATAACTACATAATTACTGTTGTGGATTAATCGATCAATACTTAGTGGTAGATATGAAAACTCTGTTACTTCAGCTTGTGAATTTTAACTTCTTTGATATGTAGTAGCATTAATGAGATAAGATACTTTTCTGAGACTAAATGTCTTTTACTGTTTACTCATTAACAAGAAAGCCACAGTGGTTACTAGGTAAGAATGACTGAAATTTGTATGTATCATCTTCAGGAAGTTACCCCAGCACAACCTGTTTCCATTAAACCTATTGGGTTGTGGCACTTAAACTATATTCTCCAGAGACTTAGATACCCTCAATGGACTTGAAACTTTCATAGGCAGGAAAAGAAAAATCAATTTCTTGTCTGAACATTGCTGCCAGTGGAAAAAAGCAAAACGATTATCTTTTACTAACTAATGAAGTTAGTGGTGACAATAGGCAAAGTAAGCAAGATAATAAAAAAAGATGTTGTACTGTGTATTGGGCTACAGTTTTCTAGAAAAGCAATTTAGGATGTCGAACCCTAAATTAAGACCAATCCTTCTTTGTAGAAATGGTGTGAGCATTGAAATAAAACCATGGCCTATTTATGTGAGAAAATGATCAAAAGTGTCTCGTTTCTTGTTTTTGGTATGAAATAGACTTTACTATCTAGATTACATAGATCACTTCTGGTTGTCTTTACTATTTTAACATTTCTTTATTATTGAACAGAGTGCTTGGGCTTGCTTAGTCTTGTCTCCATTTTGCATTATATGCATTTACTTATTAGCTACATGGGACAATCTAATCTTTGGTAGACTGCATCATGATTTCTGATGGGCTTGAATAAGAAAGGAGAGGAATGTGCGGGGAATGCACTAGACAAGAATATGTAGGCAAAACCCCGGCTGTGGGAGGATTAGTCACATAACTTAAAGGAAAAATTCCGTTGCAAAGATAATGGATCATTTGCTTCCTGAATGAGCCATTCAGAAGGAACCATTGCCAAGTCACTAAACTCCCCTGAATGAGATTTTCCAGAGACGCCCACTGGCTAGTACTGGTTAGTGTGGGAAATTTTGTTTAAATCGACCTTTTCAACTTTTACAACTTTTACTTATTAATGACTTAGAAAGATAATGTTAGGATCCTTTTTGATCTACAGAGGGTATGTTTAAATAGAACATGATTCCTATCGTGAATGTATTTCAGTTAAAACCGGATGTGCTGTACAAAAAGAAAATGCATGTCACACACGCACATCAATTTTGGTTATACTTTTTAAAAGAACCAATCTTCCTATCTCTTGAGTATGTTTCTTAACTAGGGTATTTCTTAGTGTGGCTTTAAGAATTATTCTTCAATGTACTTTGTCACAAACAGTAATCAGGCTTGAACTTTATATACTTATCATCTTTGGACTTCTGCCCTGCATGTAGTTTATGTGCAAGGTAAAACAAGACCCAGTGTAATTTCTTAATTGAAATGATGTTGGAACAGGTGTGGTGGCTCACGCCTTTGGGAGGCCGGGGCGGGCAGATCACGAAGTCAAGAGATCGAGACAATCCTGGTCAACATGGTGAAACTCTGTCTCTACTAAAAATACAAATATTAGCTGGGTGTGGTGGTGCACACCTATAGTCCCAGCTACTTGGGAGGCTGAGGCAGGAGAACTGCTTGAACCTGGGAGGTGAAGGTTGCAGTGAGCCAGGATTGCACCACTGTACTCCAACCTGGCAACAGAGTGAGATTCTGTCTCAAAAAAAAAAAAAAAAATTAAAAAATATAAAATTAAATAAAATAAAATGAGGTTGAGTTGCCACTTAGTGAACTCTGGCTTTCTAAAATTAGTTAATGTATGTCACCTAGAAATTTGGAATGTGAATGTGACTATAATACCCTGTATGTCCTAATCAAGCTTTTGAAGCTGAATTAAGACAAATGTTTCTAATGTTTTTGGCTTGAGTCACGATCAGAGATGATTGGTTATAACTGAACCATGTGTTAATAGTGTGGTGGTAATTTTTAACTCAGAGTACTCGGTCCCCCTGGAGGTTGTAGCGGGTACTACACTTCATCTCAGTTGTCTTTTTGAAAGTACAGAATATTTACACGAACATTAATTATGGTTGCAGAACAAGCCAAAACCTCTGTTCTTTGACATTTCATATGCATTGTGTGAAAATATACACTTTCGTGCACTTAATAGCAAAATGGACAATAATAGATTAGTTTCTTACAGAATACATGTAAGTCCAAACGTTGTAATTTTCAGTTTTAAACTCTAACATACAGTAAGTGTGAGAGTTAAAAATTGTGTGCAGGGCTGCATAAATGTCTTCTTTTGAGAAGTGTCTATTCATATCCTTTGCCCAATTTTTAATGGAGTTGTTTGTTTCTTGTAAATTTGTTTAAGTTCCTTGTAGACTCTGGTTATTAGACCTTTGTCAGAGATGGATGGATTGCAAAAATTTTCTCCCAGTCTGTAGGTTGTCTGTTTGCTCTGATGATAGTTTCTTTTTCTGTGCAGAAACTCTTTAGTTTAATTAGATCTCATTTGTCAATTTTTGCTTTTGTTGCAATTGCTTTTGACATTTTTTTTTTTTTGAGATGGAGTCTCACTCTGTTGTCCAGGTTGGAGTGCAATGGCATGATCTAGGCTCACTGCAACGTCTGCCTCCCAGGTTCAAGCAGGATAGCACAGGGGACTCTTTAGCATGCCTTTTCTTTTTTCTCTTTGTTTATCAGTGTCTTCTCTGTTTCCAAAGCTTGGCAGAGTTCATCATAGAGGGAGCAAGGAAGAGGTGGCTAAGGGATTTTCTGTTTTTGTTTGTTTGTTTGTTTGTTTGTTTTTAGACAGGGTTTTGCTTTTGTTGCCCAGACTGTACTGCAATGGCATGATCTCAGCCCACTGCAACTTCTGCCTCCCGGGTTCAAGCGATTCTCCTGCCTCAGCCTCCCGAGTAGATGGGATTACAGGTGCCTGCCACCACGCCCAGCTAATTTTTTGTATTTTTAGCAGAGATGGAGTTTACATCATGTTGGCCAAACTGGTCTCGATCTCCTTACCTCAGGTGATCCACCCACCTCGGCCTCCAAAGTGCTGGGATTACAGGTGTGAGCCATTGCGCCTGGCCTGCCAGGGGAGTTTCTATAGCTGACAATTCATATTCCACCTGCCTATAATTAAATGAGATTAAAGAGCATAGATTGAGTAGTGCGTGCAGAAAATAAAAAGATGCAATGCTGAGCATACAAAAAGAATCCTGATGGACTTTAGCCTTTGTATTCAAGGTCATCATCATAATCAACAATTAAATTTTATTCAGAACTTACAAGGTACACAGAATTGTCTTACATAGAATTTTTTTTTTTTATTTTTATTTAAGGAAGTGGAAGGGGAGTTAGAACAAAAACTTTTTCAGAAAGATGGTACTTAAGGGGGCAGGCATGTCATTGGATGCTGGCAGAACATAAATCTTTTACAGTTTCAGTAAGTTGTGGTCTTAGAATATGTGTGTATGTATACATGTGCTTGTGTGTGCATTTTTCCCCTTCTCAATAAGTTAAAAAAAAAAAAAAAGGAAAACTAAAACAGAGTGAAAGAATAGGCTTGAAAAAGAAATCAAACCTGGGGAATGATTTTTAAAGCTGGCTTGTGAATAAAGGAGCCTGCTAGAGAGGTTTATGGCTGGAAGGAAAAAATATCTGTCATGTCTCAGGATCAGAGAGTAACTTCTACTTTGGATTACTTGTCAGATTTTTCTCTTAAGATGAATTTATTTATTCTCTTGTAAAACTATTGTGTTTTAGTCCATTTGTGTTGTCATAAAGGAATACCTGAGGGTGAGTAATTTATAAAGAAAAGAGGTTTATTTGGCTCATGGTTCTGCAGGCTATACAAGAAGCACAGTGCCAGCATCAGCTTCTGGTGAGGGCCTCAGGCTGCTTCCATTCATGGCAGAAGATGAAGGGGAGCTGTTATGCAGAGATCACATGGTGACAGAGGAAGCAAGAGAGAGAGAGAAAAGAGGAGGTCCCAGGTTCTTTTTCAACAACCAGTTCTTGTGGGATGTAAGAGTGAGAACTCACCCCTCAGAGTGGCACCAAGCTATTCATGCGGGATCTGCTCCTGTGACACAGACACCTCCCACCAGGCCTCACCTTCACCAATGGGGATCGCATTTCAACATGAGACTTGGTGGGGCCAAACTATATCCAGACCATAGCATACTCTTTCTTTGCTTTGTGAGAAATTGTGTCAAGTTGAAAACTATATTCTTTTATAGTATGTATAGAGTCCGTTCTTCTTGCTAGAGGATTGTTCTAGGAGTTTGGCTACAGTTCTCCTCTTCTATAGCAAATTAGAGACTGTTCATGGGTTTTTGTTCAGGCACTAGGGATTGTACATCTATGTGCATGTATGATGAAACCACTTCATACTTACTATGTTTAAAAACTCTATTGGGTCGGGTGTGGTGGCTCAGCCTGTAATCCCAGCACTTTGGGAGGCTGAGGCAGGCAGATCGTCCAAGGTCAAGAGTTCGAGACCAGCCTGGCCAACATGGTGAAACTCCATCTCTACTAAAAATACAAAAATTAGCTGGGCATGATGGTGTGTGCCTGTAATCCCAGCTATTCAGGAGGCTGAGGCAGGAAAATCACTTGAACCCAGGAGGCGGAGGTTGCAGTGAGCCGAGATCACGCCATTGCACTCCAGCCTGGGCATCGCAGCGAGACTCTGTCTCAAAACAAAACAAAACAAAAAACAAACAAACAAAAAACCCTGTTGAGGTTTATATTTAATTGGAGAGCTAAATGTGGTTCTGGAAAGTATATTTTGTCCCCTTTTAGGAAATATTTGCTATATCACCTGAGAATTTTCATACTCCAAGCTCTGGGTAAGATGTAAATTATGAATGTTACTGATGACTGAGAAGGTCAGTGGTTACGTCTTTGAGGTTACATAAAACTGAACAAAGGAGATAAAAAGCTGAGGCACGTACCCATATGAACTTCCTCTTCGAAAGATAAATTAGGAAGAATTTTCTGATTGTCCATAGGTAGTCCCCGTGAGAGGCTCACCAAAGTTCTGTAAAGATGTGCTATATGACTGTAATCTCTCTTTTTCAGGTTCTGCCACTTGCTGGGAAAACAGCAACAAAAGGATATTAAGGAGCCACCCCTGTCATTTACCCAGATAGCCTCAGCAAGGTCAAAGACACATCGTGTCCCAATGAGAAAAGCTGCAGGCATCTGAGGATAAACCACTGTGAAACAGCTTTGACGATAAAGCTGACTTGGAAGACTTTGACTCTAAGGTGCAAGGTGAGTTAGAAGAACACAAGCTTAAAACCAAAAGCAGGGTTACGTTAGGCAGTGTTTAATGATAGCAAAAGATTAGTGAGACACCACAGTCACAGGAAGGTGTTTATTTGTATCTCTTATTTGTATGTCAGATCTTGAAATAATATGTCATAATCCTCATAATAAAAGGTTCTGTTTTTTTTTTTTTTTTTTAAGGATAGGAAGTAGAAAAATGTGAAAATATTTGGTAACCATTTTCTGTTTTCTGTATGTAGTCTGGCATCATGTGGAAATATGATACTGCTTTTCCCTTCTTGAGCAATGAACATGCAGACCTAAACCTTAAAATAGACAAAATGTTATCCTTGCTTTCTTTATACACACATCCACAAACCCACATTTGACTACAGGTACACATTCTTAAAATGCATCCAGCTTTTATAATCTTCCACAATAAACAACGAGACAGTCAACTTTTCTTTTTGCCCATGAGACTGAAATGGCTAATGTGGTACTAGCAATACTTTCTGTGGTCTCCTTGTCATCTTTGATATTTGCAGTTATTATTTTAGAGCCCCTTGATATATACTATTTGATATTTTAGGCCTACTGAGTTTGTGGTCTTCACCACTTAGCTGCACGCTTCCCAGTTATCTGAAGCTTTCTACTTCTTCAAAGTCAGTCATCGCCAGGGTAGAAGTTTGTGGCATTAATCATCTTTGGGAGGTTTTTACAAGCTGCACATCCTCTGCTCAAACCTTCTTTGCCATGGGCACAGGGGTGGTGGTGGTAGTGGTGATGATAATTCAGACATGTATGATTTGGGAAAAGTTTCTTTTGTATCCTGATGCCACTCCCACCCTTTCCTAGCATGGACTGGTCCCTCTTGGTAGAGCAGAAACCAAAGCTCAGTAATTTAGTGTAATCATTGTTATATGAGAAGCTTCCTGTTTATTACTGTAATGTTTAAAAAGTGCATTTTACATTAGAGCTTGCAAAGTAGTAGCCCACAGGTCAAATTTTTTACTAAAATTTTTTAACCTGTAAAAATTTTCTTTTTGTAAGAAAATTAATTGCCAACATTTGAAAATCTGGAAACTTCACATAAAAATCAGATAGATCAGATATCTGGTTTCCCTTGGAAGATTAAAAATCTGGTCTTGTTACTATCCCAGTGACTGCATTTTGCTAGTATTTTGCATTCCCTAAATATTTAACTGAATCAATCTTACAGATTATGGCACCTGCCTGGAACATGTAGGCTTTTGAGTTGAAGAGTCCTGCTTGAAGCGTCAATTTCTTCTGCTCTCAGTATATGAAGTCACTTCTATGTACTTTAACATAACATTCCATTAGTATTTATCCTCTGCCATTATTTCAGCATTTATAATTTTATATGAAATATATGAGCTTTGAGAAGCTGACACTTGCCAGCCAGGCTTACCTATGAAGTAAGAAGACTTTTCAAAGGTAAGATGTTTCAGGCCATGGGATTAGTTAGGAGATCTGATTTTCATAGTGATGCGCTCTGCATCTTTTTTCCAGATGTTGAGGATGTCATCTCAGAGTCTGATATTTCATGACCTAAGAGTTCAGTTGCCTGATCTGACTGTTTTGGTTCCAGGGAGGTAAACTGATTCACCAAGTAGACTTCTTTTTGAATGATCCCTGTAGGGATTTAGAGTCCATTTTCTAGCCCCTCACTCATTCTGGACACCAGGGCGACTCAGAGAGCAGTAATGCTGTGCCCTCCATATGTACAGAACTTTTAGCATTGAGAAATCTTGCCATCAGAATTAGACATACCTCCATCACAATGAGTTGTAGTTAATCACAAACTTGTCTTTCCTCATCTTTGATTGCTATATATTGTTGCTAAATGAAATTCATTCAATAATGTTTCTGTCAATTAGATATTGAACCAAATGTTTATATGGTAATAAAATACTTTAACCATGGAAGCATTTCAAATCGTAGGGTCCTTATGGGCATAGCATTTCTGTGCCTGCATTAGCTAAACTCAGTGTGGGGAAACTGATATACACCTAGAACAATGGTTCTTCTTCTTCTTCTTCTTCTTCTTTTTAAACCAATTATTTTACTAAAACATAAGATTTACAGATATTTTCCCATAATGCATTTAGAGTTCAACTGGTAATGCCTGTTACTTAAGCAGATTTTAGACCACAGGGTGTCCATTTTTTTCCCCCTAGATACATCAGACACATTGTAAATCTCTTCTTGATTGGTATCCATTTTTAAATGTTGAGGCACACAGGAAAGAAGACCAATGGATGGGATTTTTATTTTGAGTATCTTAGTGTCCTTCTGCCTGCATTACTTTGCTCTATCTCATGGATTCTCTTAGATCAGCATTGCCTAGGATCTCTCAATACTTGACCACATGCAGGCGTGAAATTGTGCATGAGTCCCTTTGACTATCAAGTTTAAGTTCATGGAAATAAAGTACCTGGAAATTTGTTTCCACACATTTGCTGAGTTGTGACTTGACTATAGGAGAAGGAAACTAAACTCTTTTTTGAAGGGGAAATTCAGGGAATTGATATCTCATTTTCTACATGAATTTTGTTTGCTAGATTCACAGAGCCTATCTCCCCCAATTCCTCCCGACTAAAAAAAAAAAGAAAGAAAAGAAAGAAATTTGTTTGCTTTTAGTCACAGGAATTAAAGAGTGTGTGTGCATACACACTCAGAAATGCTTTCAGAAACCCCCCCTTATCTCATTTTCTTGGAGTTCCTGTTATCAGCTCCACATTCCATTTCCTTTAACTCCCTGAGAAAGTGACAACCAAGACTGAAAAAATGGGGGAAAAAATGTAGGGAGGGCTTAAGAGTTGTTGTTGACATATAAAACAGGTTGAAATGTGTTAAAAAAAAAAAAGAAGAAAAGAAAAGAAAAGAAAAAAGAGAAAAAGTAAAACTAACCAGTGAGCAAAAATAACATGGTTAGGTAAAAACTGGAAGAAGAAAAAGAGTATTCAACCCTGATATGGTGAGGAAGCTGCCATTGGCTCCCTTTTATCATTTGTGGATCATGAGAATTCCCCGTGGAGTAGTGGAAATGGAGAGAATAGCAAGCAGGAATTGGCAGTGCGGACACCATTTCACCTGCCCTGTTTCTTCCTGTCCTGGACTTTCCCTCAGGTTGAAGGGAGTCTCTTCTGCCTAAGAAGTGCATAATCTGAAGAGCTGAGGGACCCAGGGGAGGTAGCAGGCCAGTAGCCACCTCCTGTCTCCAGGGAAAAGGAGACCCCAGAACTTCTTTCCGGCCTGTTGAAAAGAATGGGAACAAAGGAGGGACAAGAGAAGATTCTTTGTCCGGAGAGAAGGGCTGTGCCCCAGGCCAGCTCTTGCCTGTGTGTTTGTCCTTCTCAATCTGGTTGGTGAGGTTTTAGAAAAATGAGTCACCCAAACACCTAAAAGATTTAGACCAGTTCTGAAAAATAAATTGTACCTTGAATACATATCCAGTAAAAGTATAACTGTATAAGTAACTAAACTAACTGGGGGGAAAAAAAGGAGTATACTGTTCATATCAAAGTTTTCATATATAAACAGTAGGGAAAAGGGACATTGTTTTTGTTTTTTTTTTTAAATTTTTTAAATTTTTTGATACAGAGTTTTGTTCTTGTTGTCTAGGCTGCAATGCAATGGCGCAATCTCAGCTCACTGCAACCTCTGCCTCCCGAGTTCCTGTGATTCTCCTGCCTCAGCCTCCCAAGTAGCTGGGATTACAGGTGCCCTCCACCATGCCCAGCTAATTTTTTTATATTTTTAGTAGACGTGGGGTTTCACAATGTTGGCCAGGCTGGTCTTGAACTCCTGACCTCAAGTGATCTACCTGCCTCAGCCTCCTGAAGTGCTGGGATTACAGGCGTGAGCCACCGCTCCTGGCCAGGGACATTTTTTTTTTTTATTAAGACTTTTTCTTCTCTTGATTTTTGTTTTTTCTTTTTCTTTTTTTCTTTTCTTTTTTTTTTTTTTTTTGAGATGGAGTCTCACTCTGTCACCCAGGCTGGAGTGCAGTGGTGCGATCTCAGCTCACTGCAACCTCCGCCTCCCGGATTCAAGCAGTTCTCCTGCCTCAGCCTCCTGAGTAGCTGGGATTACAGGGATGTGCCACCACGCCTGGCTACATTTTTTGTATTTTTAGTAGAGACGGGGTTTCACCATATTGGCCAGGCTGGTCTCAAACTCCTGACCTTCTGATCCACCCGCCTCAATCTCCCAAAGTGCTGGGATTACAGGTGCGAGCCACTGCGCCTGGCCTTTTTTCTTTTCTTTTTTTTTTTTTTTTTTTGAGATGGAGTCTTGCTCTGTCGCCCAGGCTGGAGTACAGTGGTACGATATTGACTCATTGCAACCTCTCCCTCCCGGGTTCAAGTGATTCTCCTGCCTCAGCCTCCTGAGTAGCTGGGACTACAGATGCGTGCCACCACACCCAGCTAATTTTTGTATTTTTAGAGGAGACAGGGTCTCACCATATTGGCCAGGCAGGTCTCAAACTCGTGACTTCGTGATCCGCCCACCTCGGCCTCCCAGAGTGCTGGGATTACAGGCGTGAGCCACTGCACCTGGCCAGTTTTTGTTTTCTATATTTTAAAAATACATTTCATTTGAAAAAAATTCAAACTTATACTTCGTATAAGAATAGCACAATGAACAACCATACGCACACACTCAGATTCATCTATCTCCTTCTCTATTTATCAGAAGTCATTAGAAGTAGACATCGTGTCATATCCACCTCTGCATTCTCCAGTAGGCATATTTTAACATGCACATTTTCCTACAGAACCATATTGTCATGTCACACCTAACAATATGAATGATACTTCTTCGGTATCATCTACTACTCATTCCGTATTCAAATTTCCCTGATTGTCTCAAAATTCTCTTTTAATACGTGGTTTGTTTGAACCAGATCTGAAGAAGTGCATACACTTCACTTGGCTATTGAGACTCATAAAACTGTTATCTAGAATATTCCCTTTCTTTTCTCAAGTCATTCACTTGTTGAAATTAAGCTACTTTGGGAATAGAACTTTCCACATACTGGGTTTGGCTGATTGTTGTTACTTAACTTTTTTCTCTATTACTCAAATTTACCAGAACTTGGAAGTCAGATCAAGAGGCTTGATTGGATTCAGATTTAACTATTCTGGCAAGAATTCTGCTTCCTTTTGCTGTATACTTTATGTAGCGTCACCTCAGGAGGCACTTGTGGTCTGGTTACCCCACTTTTAGTGATGCTGTCATTGGACCGTGTTTCGGGGAAGAACATCCTCATCCCTCCATTGTAAAGTTCCCGTTTTTTTTTACTTCATGATTTTGTCAGCCAGTAATTATTGCCTGAATATATTATGTCATTAGGGGTTATAAAAATGGTGACCACCCACCACCACCCCGTATCCTATTATGCCTTCTACATTTGCTAGCTGTCATTCTTTTATAAAGAACTTCCATCATCAACTAGTATTTGGTGACCCTGAAATACAGTTCATATAGGAAGGGCAAGATGAGTGCTTAATATTTCCCTAGTAATTGACAATATCAGAGTTGGTGCTATAGTTTCTTCAAAAGGTGATATTTATGCTTTTTAGCGAGAAACTTCCCTTTTTTCTTGAGAATCATTGTAAATTGATGGATTAAAAAAATATTTGTTATGTTTCCCACACTTAATTGTAGCGGTTTATTGTTTTGTTTTGTTTTTCATTTTGATGCTCCAACAAAACCTTCTTTATTCATTGTGAACCCTTTCAACCTGGCTCCTGTGTGTATGTATAGAAAAGAGAAACTATCATATATGAATCACAGTGAATTTGCACATACTGGACACACCTATATAATCAGCACCCAGACCAAGATGCAGAATATCCCCAAAGCATCCCTGTGCTATTAATTTCTTTGACTCTACTTTTTGATACAACAGGAGGTTGCCTCAGACTCTTCTTGTGCATTCCATACCCCAGTCTAAGAATCAGCCATTCCAAGCAGCCTGGTTCTTTTTAATAGGAAACAGAATTTAGAAACTATAGTCAGGCACTAGGGGTGCTTGTTCCCATGGGTTGTCAGTGTTTCCGTGCCTTTTCAAGAAACAAGGCAGGAAATATATATGTCCAAAAAGAAAAAGAAAATGATGAGTTCATGCTGATTTTCCTGAGTTAACTTTATGGAGTCTTAATTTTTAAATTTTATATTTGTATCTTTTTTCTTTTACATTGAAACCATTGGTTCAAACAGCATTATAAATGTATTTTATCCTTTGAGCACACAAAATAGTTTCAAATTAATAATTTCAGCATGACAACTACTAATTATTTTTATATTTTTATACAGAGAAGACCTTACAGAATACAGAGTTAACTATGAGGGTTTTTTTTTAACCTTTTATTATCACTATTATTTTTAGTCATTCAAAATTTCTGTATGAAGACAGAAGATGAATTTTTCTCCCAAACTCCATTTTTAGTATTAATGTTGATATATTTCTTGGCAGTGATATTCAGTCTGTTAAATCTTGAGTTCACAAGATTATCTGAGTTATTTGCAACTCACTGCATCATATGCAGGTGTTCCAGGAGTGACAGTGGGATTATTGTACTCTTTGGATGGTAGATCAGTGTGTACCTTATTGAATGCCTTTGTCAGTGTCCACTTCATCATCATGCAGGTCCAGAAACAAAGGAAAGATGAACACTCTAAATAAAGCAGAGAGACTGAAGATGTTCCAGCATTTTTATTTTATTGCTGCTTCTTTTTATTGCTTCTTTTTATTTGATAAATTGATACTTATGGTGCTTGTTTTGCAATGGTTTTCTTTTCTTTGGTTTGTCAAGTAACCAAGTGCTTTGTTTTCTGGACACACTCTGTTATATTTGACCCTGGGAGAATATTAGTGTTCATAGAAAATATAGGAACAGGTAGTCTCTTTCTTCCTTCCTTCCTTCAGTCCTTCCTTCCTTCCTTCCTTCCTTCCTTCCTTCCTTCCTTCCTTCCTTCCTTCCTTCCTTCCTCTCTCCCTCCCTCCCTCCCTCCTTCCCTTCTTTGCTTCCTTCCTCCCCTTTTCCTTTCCTCCTTCCCTGTTTTCCTTTCTGCCTGCTATCTATCCATCCATCCATCCATCCATCCATCCACCCTTCCTTCCTTGCTGTTTTTTTTTCCTACAACCAGTTAATTCCTTGAACCCGAATCGCAGAGGTAGGCAATGGAAGGGAAGATGGAGATCTAGACCATTCCCCCTTTTGTCTTTTAAACTTTCATTTTTGACTTTTATTTTAAGTTCAGGAATACATATACAGGTATAGGTAACCTCATGTCATGAGGGTTTGTTGTACAGATTATTTCATCACCCGGGTTAAGCCTGGCACCCCTTAGTTATTTTTGCTGATCCTCTCCCTCTTCCTCCCATCCCCCACCCTCCAGTGAACTTTTTTTTTCCCTGAAACTCAATGATTGGTACAGACCTTCCAGTAAACTTTTAACCCATCTTCTCAAAATATCTTGTTCCCAAACGACCATAAAATTGAAATCCAACATTTGTGAATTATTTTTCAAATATGTCTTACATACAGAAGAATGATTAATATTTTAATAAGTCTAACTTTGATGGTAATTTAAAATTTTACTTTATTCACTTTGCATATCAAATGATTAATGCCAGGAACTACTGTTGCAGTGAACCAACCACACAAATCTCCTTTGAAAGACTAGTCTTTCCAAACAACAATTCTAAACTTTGCTCTTTTAAGAAATGACTACGAAGATGCAGGAAAAACACACACACTCCCTAAAACTTCAACTTTGTGTGGCTGGTGCTAGTTATTTAAAGGGTTAACATTTTAGAACTAAGAGTCATCTAAATGGATGTCTTTTATCATGTGTCTTACATCATCCCCGCTATGTCTCAAGTGTTTGGTCATTCAGATAGGCTTTCATCCATCCATCCATCCATCCATCCATCCATCCATCCATCCATCCATTCATTCATCCAGCAAAGTCTGTTGAGTGTCAATCCTCCAGGCACTGTTATGGGCCCTGGGATTATAACAGAGAGCAGGAAACAAGAGGTCTCCGGAGATAGACAGTAAGCCAGTACACAGATAATATAAATACTGAGTGAAATAAGAGCTATGAAGGAAATGAAAAGAGTATTGTTCTAGGAAGTGACAAGGTGTGTGTGCCTATTCTGAGGTAACACTTGATCTGAGAACTGCAGGATGATTTGCTGACTTTTTCATGTTTAGAATACTAAATTTGAAACTACTGTAGAGTTTATTTAAACAATAACTGCAGTTTTGGCATTTGAAGTTATTTCCAAATGTCTATTTTTTTTTCAACTGGCACTATAAGTAGTTAAAGTTTCAGATGAAAATGTCTTGTTTTGTCAGCTTCTGAGAAACTGGTGAAAACTGGAGGAAGTCTTGGGTAAAGGGTGTATGGGAACTTCCCATAGTATTTTTGTATCTTTCCTGCAAATCTAAAATTATTCCAAAATAAAACATTTAAAAGAAAGATACTGGTGAAGAAATGCCAAAATGTGTACTGAATCAAGTACAGTGTTGCTTAGATTTACAAAGATGAAGAAGCTACACTTCTACAGAAAGGGGTTTTGGGGAGAGTGGTGGGTAAGAGAACCCGTGACCTGAATTCTCTTCCATTTTGGACTTTTGTCCCATTGCTCATTTTTGAACTAGACAAATTCTGCCTTTTAAAAATACTTCATTTTAGGTGGGGGATGGGGAAAAATAAAACAAAATGAGCTACAATGCTTCATTTTAATTTCTTAAACTTCAGCAATCCAATACAAGCTACAGATAGAGTTCGTTTACCTTTTTGCTTTTCTTTGTGCCCAACTAATTTTTAGAAAACTTTTTATGTTTAACTTTTGTGGGTATGTGGTAGGTGTATGTATTTATGGGACACATGAGATGTTTTGATCTAGGCATGCAATGTGTAATAATCACATGATGTGGTTTGTATCCCTCAATCGTTTATCCTTTGTGTTACAATCCAATTATACTCTTTTAGTTATTTTTAAATGTGCAATTAAATTATTATTGTCCATAGTCACCCTGTTATGCAATTAAATACTAGGCCCTATTCATTCATTCTATTTTTTGTACCCATTAATCATCCTCACCTCCCCCAAGCCCCACTACCCCTCCCAGCCTCTGCCAACTAATTTTTGACAAAGGCACAAAAGCAATTTAATGAAAGAAGGATAGCCTTTTCAACAAATAGTGCTCGAGCAATTGGACATCTGTATACAAAACAGTGAACCTCTAAATTTTATACCTCATATAAAATTAACTCAAAATAGATCACAGATTTAAACATAAAAAGTAAAATTATAAAACTTCTAGAAAAAAATAGGAGAAAATCTTTAGGATCTAAGACTTGACAGTGAGTTCTTAGTCTTTAAAAAAAAAAAATCCCTTGAGTACTTTATTCAAATAATAATGAAGTATTCAGAAAAACAAAGAATTATCAGCAGTCACTATGTGCACATTGACTGCGTGTCCTGGATTTTCTGATTCAGTTTCTCTTTCAATTATTTTATTCTACTTTCCCACTAGGTGTCTTATACCTAGAATAAATGCGCTGCATTGTTCCATATAATCATGGGTTATACCAATTTTGAACCTAATTGAAAAAGGAGGTAAAACCTAAATAGCTAGATATTTTTAGAATCTAAAAAATGTTTTGAATAGAAATTCTCCAGATTTGGTTTCAAAGGCAGAAAGAAAGCGAGACAGTCATCATCATTACCAAATAATACATGATATCAGATGTCTTAAAACTATCCAATATTGATTGGAAAACGTTTTTTGAAAGGTACAATTAAACTATCAAATTAAGATTTTCATGAGCTAAATTTGAATGCTAAGAACAGGTTGTTGCATTTAATGTCTTCTGGAATGTAGGATGACAATTAAGGGGTAACATTAGCTTTAGGAAAAGAGATTTTAGTATAGCTGTTCCTCAATTTATGATGAGATTAACCTTTCATAAAGTCGGAAAATTCTAAGTCAAGCTATTGTAATTCAGAGACCATCTGTGTTATCAAATTCTGTTTCTCTAGTCAAATCAGTTTTGGCCACTACAATTATTATTTTTTGGGGGGGGAATATTTCTGGATTTTTAAAAATTAACAAATTAAAATGGTATATTTTGATCATGAACAACATGTTTTGAAATATATAGACTTGAGGGCACGGCTGAATTGAGCTAATTAACATGTGCATTACCTCACTCTTAGCTTTTTTTTTTTTTTTTTTTGTGGTGAGAACACTTAAAATCTACTTGTATCTTAGCAATTTTCAAGGTCTCTTTTTCTTTTTAGTTCATGCATTTTCCTAAAATACTCTTGGTCTACTTAGGGTTATATCCTTCAGGTGGAACTTAGCAATTCTTTTTCTCAAGGGGTTTTTAATAGAACTAATATTATAAATAAAACTTTGATGAAAACAAGTTTCTATTTTATCTTATTAATATTTTTCAATTTTTACATTTGCAAGCATAATGTATCTTCTTTCTCGTGTTAGGGGAGATAGGGAAATCTGGAGTTGGCAAGAAGCAATTAAATTCAGAATGTCCTGTGTAAATTATTTACCAACTGTAGTGCAGATTAACAGACCTGTCTGCCATGGGAAACTGTTTAGTAATCTACAGTCTTCGAAGGTACTTGCCAACATCTGGTTCCAAGAATGCATCTTGATGTTTCATAGTCTAGGGGTTACTCCAAGGTTCAGCACTATAGCCCACAAGCCAAATACGCAGCCTGTTATTATAAATAAAGTTTTATTGGAACCTAATCATGTTTATTCATTTGCATATTGTCTAAGGCTTCTTCTCCACTACAGTGGCAATTTGAGTAGCCATAGCAGAGATTGTATGGTTCACAATGCCTGAAATATTTTCTGTCTGACCCTTTGCATAAAACCTTTGCAGAGCGCCACCTACCCTCCATCCTCCATCTAGTCAAAGACAGTGACTGGGTTATCTCTTTGGGTTACTGAATCTGGAATCTGAGACACTTTGCAATTGCAAAGGTTAGTGGACAACAGAAGTCCTGTGGGCTCATGATAGAGCTTTTTGATTTATTTTCTTTATTGGAAGGTGCTGTGTTTATATAATAAAAATTATAATAAAACACAATTATAATAAAATTATTTAAAATTTACTTATAATAAAAAATTAATGGAGGTACTGTATTTATAAGAAAGTCATTTTTTGTAAGCTATCTAAAGTTGTTAAAACTAATTTGCAGTATAAAAACCATTTAGGAATATATAAAGGTTAAATGCTACGTGCTTTAATTATCCCTAAAATTCTTGTTCCAAAACTTTTTTAATTTCAGAGGAAAAATCTTAGCAATTCCTTTATTTTTGAGGCTTTAGGTCTGTGACTTGGCGGTGATTCTGTGTCTGATACTGTGTTACTATTCCCTAGTTTTGTTGGTGTTAGGCCAGTGAAGAGCGGGGCCCAACTGGCAACTCGGCATACCTGCTGCCTGCTGGCAGGCTTATTAAAGCACAGATTGCTGGGCACCACCCTCAGAGGTTTTGATTCACAAGCATAGATGAGCTCAAGAATTTGGATTTCCAGGAAGTTCCCAAGTGATATGTTGATCCCAATGCTACCCTTGAGAACCTATGTAGTAGACGATTAGCTCTGACATTTCCCAAGCTTGGGGTTTGTGAAGAAGAGTTATTACTATCCCTGTTTTATAGATGAGGAAACTGAAGCAAAGAGAGACTTCAGAAAATTGCCTGAGGTTTCATAACTAGGAAGTGGCAGAGTTGGGTTTGGCTTCAAACTCAGGCAATCCATGGGATATTTTAGTGTAAAAATAAAAATGAAAACCACTACAAGAGAAACCACTACAATGAAAACCACCACACATGGTGGTGTACTGGCAAATGTTTAACAATCAACTCTTAAAAACAAAACAAAACAAAAAGCCCAGATTTGAAGCATTTGCATGGCATAGATACTCCCACCACGGTCTATTTCAAGGTCTCAGGGGAACGTCTTTGAAGCCCTGAACTGGGGGGAGATGCACAGAGCTCCTGAGCTAGTGCACGCCAGCTCCAGCTCACCAGTAGATATGTGCCAAGGTTACCACACTCCAATTAAATGAGTTTACAAGGCTGCAGAACCTGGGACCTGGCAGTGGATTCTCAGTTATGTCAGCTGTTCCTTCCCTCATGTAACAATGAATGAGCAGTAATTGAAACCAACACTCATGCTTGAATGCCCAACACAAGTAGAATTTTGGACATCCCGATATGTGGGTAATGGCCTGCATAAACACTGCTATTCTGGAGGATGACAGTTTTTCCAAATTCTGCTTAAGATTCCTGACCATGAGATGTTGTAATTAGTAGATGGTATCTAGTAAATCAGGTGCCAGGTGCCATAATTCTGTGTGGCCAGGCCAAACCATCAGTGGTGTTATGAAAGAATTAATGCTACTGCATCTATTTCCTGTTCCTAATGTCCCTCAGGCCCCTATAGTACCATTAGCACTCTGGCAGGCCTTTTTTTAAGGACAACTGAGAGATTTTATCTTGGTGATGTTGAACCTTGTACCGTCTCTCTCTCCAGCTCACTATTGAACAGCTAGGAAACTCCAGTCTACAAATCATGTGGGTTATTTGGGGTTATCTTTAAGCAAATACAGTAAAATTAAAGCACTAGGCTGGGTACAGTGGCTCACGCCTCTAATCCCAGCACTTTGGGAGGCCAAAGTGAGAGGACTGCCTGAGTCCAGGAGTTCAAGAGCAGCTTGGGCAACATAGTGAGAACGCCATCTGAAAAAAAAAAAAAGAAAAGAAAAGAAAAAGAACTAATATGAGGGTGGATATCTACAGTCTGCAAGCACAATCAATGTTATTTAATGGATATAATGGAAGATTTAAATCTTAACTAAAGTGATGAGCCCAGTAAACAACCTGAATGACTTTTGTGACTCATGACATTGGACTATAATGAGAAAAGTGACATACTGCCAACCTTCATGGATCTTACAGAATCAAGTCAAATAAATGCAGTGCAGGGTATGTTAAAAAATATATGTATGTGTATGTATAGAAGTAATACAGATTGGAGTGATAATTCGGTCTAATAGGTTAGGAAAGACTTCATAAAGAAGATGAAACTTGACCACAAAATAATATAAAATTAATGTCTGCATATTGTAGAAGTCATAATAGCTGGTGATTCAGGAACTTTTTATTGTAGTAAAAAATATATATATTTAGAGAGAGAGAGAGCATAAAATTTATCATTTTAACCGCTTCGAAGTGTCCACTTCTGTGTCATTAAGTGCATTCACATCGTTTGGTATCCATCACCACCATGCGTTTCCAGAACCTTTCCATCTTTCAAAGTGAAACTCTGTAACCACTAAACACAAACTCTTCCCATTTCCCCCACCTCAAAGATGCTGATAACCACCATTCTACCTTTTGTCTTTATACATTTGACTATTCTGTGTACCTCCTATCTCATATAAGTGAAATCATACAGTATTTGTTTTTTGTTCCTTTGTGCCTAACTTATTTCCCTTTAAAATGATGCCTTCAGGGTCCATCTATGTCATTACATGTGTCAGAATTTCCTTCCTTTTTAAGACTGAATAATATTCCATTGTATGGATATAACCCTTTTTTAATGTATTCATTCATTCATTGATGGACTGGGTTGCTTCCGCATTTTGGCTACATGCTGCTATGGACATGGTTGTACAGTATCTTAGCCTATGATTTTAGCTTTTTCAGCGCATATACCTAAAAGTAGAATTGCTGGATCATATGGCAGTTTATTTTTAGTTTTTTATTTGTTTGAGATGGAGTTTTGCTCCTGTTGCCCAGGCTGGAGTACAGTGGCACAAGCTCAGCTCACTGCAACCTTTACCTCCCAGGTTCAAGCAATTCTCCTGCCTCACCCTCCTGAGTAGCTGGGATTACGGGCGAGTACCACAACATTCAGCTAATGTTTTGTATTTTTATTAGAGACCTCAGGTGATCCACCCACCTCTGCCTCCCAAAGTGCTGGGATTACAGGTGTGAGCCACTGTGCCCGGCCTATTTTCAGTTTTTTTTTGCCATACTGTTCTTCACCGCACCTACATCATTTTCTGTTCCCACCAGCAACACACAAGGGTTGGTTCAAGGACATTTTTAACCGAAGTCATTTTGTCTGCTTTAGCCAACTCCTCAGAATGCCTCGACTCAGTGCAGAAATGGTTGTTTTGACAGCAAATTCCTCCAGAGAACAGGACATGTACTGATGAAATCATATAGTGCCTTAGTAAGAATTTGTACACACCTGGGGATTTATGAGTCATCATTTAAGGTCACAAAGTAGGGCAAAATATTTTGTTATGTCTTATTGTTGCCAAAAAGTCTTTGCATTGTGCTGACAATTGGTATCTGTTAGCAGTCATCAGAACCATATTTCCCAGTATTATTTTTCTGCTAGAATATGAGCTATGACATTATCTAATCTTTCTTTCAAAACATGATGGCAAAGGCCAGAAACCAAGTGATAAATCAAAAACTGACTGACACATCTTGGAAAATTAGTACTGGCGAAATGATCACTTAATATGCATTTGAGGTTTTTCCATGTCTTTTCATGGCCTTGATAGCTCATATCTTTTTTGCACTGAATAATATTCTTCCTGATATTTTTAAGACCCTTTTGTCATTGCATAGACTAGTTTCTATAATTCTTGTCTGTTCCATCTGCTTTTCCTGGCCCTGTACTACTACTATTAACCAGGGAAGCTGTTAAATAGCTTTAATGTGTGATAGGGTAAAGTATCTTTCATTATTTTTTAAAATATTTTTTGCTATTCTCACACGTTTACTCTTCCAGATGAACTTAACCTTTTTTCTTTCTTTCCTTCCCTCCTTTCTTTGTTTTCTTTCTTTCTTTTCTTTCTTTTGCTCTGTGTGGAGCAAAGTTAACTCATAGGCAGTGCATACAGAGTAGCCCAGATGAACTTTAAAATAATATTGCCAAGTCATTAAAAATCCTGTTATGATTTTGGTAACAATTACATTAAATTGTGTCAATGTGAGAGTAATAAATGTTTTACAATATTTAGTTTGCTGTAAAACTTACTTCAAATACAAAATTCAGATGTAGAGCTAAACAAAGTAAAATATATGATTCCTTTTGCATTCTTTCCTTTCCCTTTTCCCACCCATCAGATTTGATGGTTGCTCACATCAAGGATGAGCGTTTGTCTTATTCATTTACTTAGTAAGGGGCCTGAGAAGAGTGGAGAGAGAGTAGAGCCTTGGTCAGTTGAAATCAGGAAACTTGCCTCTAGGATTTTCTAATGAGGTTCCTCCAAATTCTCTGTAAATAGTCATGCAAATATTTAAAAAGACAAACTGTCAATAACCCAAACACTAGCTTCAAACAGAATAATACAATGTCAAACTATAGAGGACTAAACCCTAATTTTATGAAAGCTGTATATCTCAAATTGAGGAAAATCTAGCCAAGTTTTCATTATGACAAACCTTATTTTCACTTGCAGAAAAGGAGGTGGCTTTTCTTACAATTTGTCCTCACACTTTGAGATCCCTGTAGGTCCCAACTAGGAAAAGTGGCAGCGTTCCAAGTGATGGGCAGGGGGTTCAGATGTTCCTCATAGACAAGGAGTGACACTCCAGGTAGGTCACTCCTTTATTCCTTTGCTTGGGACTATGGACACACATTCTTCTTAGACCATAGGGTCACTCTCAGGGTGTGCTTAAGTTATTGCTGTCAGATGCATCTGCCATACAGAGGGTCGGGGAGGCGGGATGAAGGTCTGCTTGTTTTGTTTGTTTATGGCAGGGGCAGCGGGGACAGGGTCTCGCTCTGTCGCCTAGGTGGGAGTGCAGTGGCATGATCTCAGGTCACTGCAACCTCCACCTCCCGGATTCAAGTGATTCTTGTGCCTCAGCCTTCTGAATAGTCGGGATCACAGGCGTGTGTCACCATGCCCAACTAATTTGTGTATTTTTAGCAGAAAAGGGGTTTCGCCATGTTGGCCAGGCTGGTCTTGAACTACTGGCCTCAAGTGATCCTACTTCCTTATCCTCTCAAATGCTGGGATTACAGGCATGAGCCACCACACCCAACCCCATTTTACTCTTAACTGTCACTTACAGACTGTAGGTTCCAGCATGATTTAGAGAAGTTTAAAGGGAAATGGAAATAGAACTTTAAAAGGAGAATTATATCTTTCAAATTATTGTCAAATATAAAAGGCTATTAAAACCATATGAAAGTCAGTATGCTGCAAAAGCCAGATTACCAAGCAAAGCCATCAAGCATTAAAGGAAACAAAGAAGAACCCAAAAAATAGAAAGTACGAAATGGTATGGCAGGGGTAAGATCAATTATTAGTTATAACGTTAAATAGAAATTGGAAATACTTCACTAAAATTAGATTTTTTTGAACAAATCAACCTGATCATTACTAGAGGGACACATAATATAAAATATACAGGAAGTTGGGCCAGGTGCGGTGTCTCATGCCTGTAATCCCCACACTTTGGGAGGCTGAGGTGGGTGGATCAAGAGGTCAGGGGTTCGAGACCAGCCTGACCAACATGGTGAAACCCCATCTCCACTAAAAATACAAAAATTAGCTTGGTGTGGTGACAGGTGCCTGTAATCCCAGCTACTCAGGAGGCTGAGGCAGGAGAATTGCTTGAACCCAGGAGGCGGAGGTTGCAGTGAGCCGAGATCGCGCCACTGCACTCCAGCCTGGGCAAAAGAGTGAGACGCCATCTGAAAAAAAAAAAAAATATATATGTATATATATATATATATACACACACACACACACACATGAAGTTTAAATGGGAAGGATGGACAAAGTTTATTTAATCACTTACAAGTGGAAAGGGAAGAGATAATATCAGATAAAGCAAAACAAAAAGTATTGAAAGGAATGAAAAAGGTCATTTTTATAATGATCAAAACTAAATGTATAACTATTACAAACTCTTCTGTGATAAATCTCTTTGTTCCAAAACATACCGAGTACAACCTAAATGTCCCAAAAGAAGAATGGTTCAATGTATTGTGGTATATCTGTGTGGTCGTCTTATTTGTAATGATTAAGAATGGTATTGTTGAAGTTTCTTTGTTTATCAAAAAAACCATTAGTGATATATTGTCGATCGAAAAACCATACTGCAGATAGTGTGAATATTATTCTCCTACTTTGATTAAAGTAGAACAAAAAATGTTAACAAGGGTTATCTCTCAGTGATGTAACTGGAGTCAATTTAAATATTTTCAACTGTACTTTTAATCTTTTCCTATAGTTTATATAGTAAATTATTATTATACCCAAATATCTACTGCCTTGCCCACTGGAAGAACTATAGTTTCATGCATCATTGACCTCACCTAGGCCATGTGACTTGTTTTGGCCAATAAAACGTGAGTGAGCTAACTTGTACCACCTACAAGCAAAAGCTCTAAGAACCATCGCATGGTTCTGCAATGCCTCTTTGCCCTCCCTCTCCTGGGGGCTGTTTGTTAAGCCTGGAAAGAAGAGGACTCAAGGTAGGTCTGCAGCCGATCTAAAGGACATGTAAATGAGCTAAAAATAAACCTTTCTTGTAAGCCTCTTGCAAGCAGAGACGGGGCCCTAACCTGCTGGTGCCTTGATTTATCAGCCTTCAGGACTGTGAGAAAGACATTTAGGGCTTGGTTGTGGCACATTACAACTTAGCCCAGGGTAAGTGTTTTTCTGGACACATACAATTTATGATGCCTTTGAACAGCAAGTTCTAGAAGTCTTACCTACCAGCTTTTGCTTTAATTAGGTTCCTGGGTCATAAATCTGAGATTTATGTCACTCAATGAAAATGCAAATGTTACAGCACTTAGCAATACTTGTGGTGTTCCCACTGTTATAAAGGAAGAATGAGACAGAAAAATTAGATGTTCGGCTCTCCTGTATTGCTGTTATTTCCAGCCACAATACTTTTCTCATTGAGTATAGTAATTATGTTGGTTTCGACTTTAAAATTTATGGCCTTTCTTTGGTTTAGAATATTGTTTAGGCAATTTCTGAAAATGTTCTTCCGTAGAGATAATTTTTTTTTATGTTATAGCAATTCCTACACTCTAAGAATAAAGAATAAACTTCTCTAAGAGTGTAAACTTACTTTTATAATGCATTTGAAAAAGAGCAGGTGGTCAAACACTTGATGGAAAATTGGGTGGAATAATCTTTAAAGGGCATCTCATTCAACTTTATATTAAGTACTTGAAACCCTTTCTGTTAAAAAAAATAACAAAAATTCTTAGAAACAACAACAATAACCTCAAAAACAGTTCTTGTAATGAATTAAGTTCTCTTACTTTTTCTTCATTTTGCTATTATTCAACATATTTATAACTATAGGTCAACTGAAATGCTGACCTTTTATCATAAACAAGTTGTCCTGAAAATGTCATTTTAAATTAAAACAAAAATCAAGGTGTTAGCATTGATGTTAATGAAAAAAGTACAGTTTTAAAAAAGAAAAAAATCCAGCAGAGAAAATATACCTTGGATTGAATTTACTTCCAAATGGATTACAGTTTAATTATTTAGGTTGTTACAACCTCATCCCTTGGGAGCACTTGAACGCATCACAAAAGTACTTTCCTTTTGGCTCAAGAGTCAGCATCTACTTGTAAAATATTTTGGACCAGAAAGCTAAGTACTTCAAACCAAGGATCCGAGCAGTGTCTTTACATTCTGTTTGCTGGCGCCACAGCTTGGCATCAGAAACTTTACTCACTTATTAGACTGCCTTCATAAAACAAAAAGATTAGATGATCGTCTCTCAAGTGGAGGTTTATTACTACCTTTTGCCAATAATGAATGAAACTATCTCTAGCCCACAGAAGAGATATACAATGCTTTCCATTTCTGTTTGTCCAAAGACTAGTTTTGTTTCAAGAGAAAGTCTCCCAGTTTGGAGGGTAAGTAGCTTTTATTTTTCTTGCAGTGACAGTGAAGTTGAAATCTTAAGACTGGATTACAAGTTCTATTCACTAGAATGTCCAGTTTTCACACTTTATAAAAATTACGCCTGTAATTATTGTGTTTGTTCTTTTAGGTATTCTCTATAAATAGGTGACCATTAAAATCCCGAATAACACATTCAGGTGACATAATCCATTAATATTATGTTACAGATTATTAAAAATATAACTATATGACCATATAAAATTTCATTTACTGGCACATGTGAAATTTACATGATCTATAAAGGATCTGATCAATATATCTGTGTCATTACCATAGTCTATTAAACATTTACATCTCCAGCCTAGATTTTCCTGAGCTCCAGACCTACATTTCCAAGAGTTTGTCTCCATTTGAATGCCTTCAGCAATGTCTCAACCACAATCATGACTTTGCCATGGATCTTGGATTTCCTTTGACCATTTCTTGCTTGGAATGCCAGAGACCTGAGATTTAGCCTCAACCCTGCCTCCCCCACCGTGTCCAGTCACAGGATACAGGACTCAGTGTTGGAATTTCTGCCACCACTCTCCCATCCTCTCCTGAGTCCTGATTGGGCCCTCCTCATCTTCTTTACTTCATCACTTGGAGTCTCCCCACAGCTGCCAAAGTCACCCCTTAGTAACACAAATCTGGTTACATCTTGATGGCTTCTCAAGCTTATGATAAAAGTCAAAATGCCAAGGTCTTAGTCCACCTTCTGCTTCTATAACAGAGTACCCAAGACTGGGTAAGTTATAAAGAACATAAATTTCTTTCTCACAGTCCCAAAGGCTGGGAAATCAAGGCACCAGTAGGTTAGGGCCCTGTCTCTCTGCTCCCAAGAGGCACTTCAAATCCTGCATCCTCTGTAGAGGAGGAACTCCATGTCCTCATATGGTAGGAAAGCAGAAGAGAGAGAACCCACTTCCACAAGCTGTATTAGTCAATTCTCATGCTGCTAATAAAGACATAACAGAGAGTGCCTAATTTATAAAGGAAAGCTGTTGAATTGACTCACAGTTCTGCATGACTGGGGAGGCCTTAGGAAACTTACAATCATGGCAGAAGGGGAAACAAACACGTCCTTCTTCACATGTCAGCAGCAAGGAGAAATGCCAAGCAAAACGGGGAAAAGTCCCTTATAAAACCATCAGATCTGACCTCTCATGAGAACAGGATGAGGGTAACCACCCCCATGATCAAATTACTTCCCATCTGGTTCCTCCCATGACGTACGGGGATTATGGGAACTACAATTCAGGATGAGATGTGGGTGGGAACATAACCAAACCACATCACAAGCTCTTTATATAGTGGCACTAACCTAGTCTCCAGGGCTCCACCCTCATGACCTAAACACCTTCCATTAGGCCTCACTTCCCAATACTGTTGCATTGGGGTTAGGCTTCTAACACATGAATTTTGGTTGACACATTCAGACCATAGCTACTGTCATGGCCTACAAGGTCCTGCAGGGACTGGCCTCTGCGTTTCTTTGATCACCATATTGCCGTCTCTCTGACTCTAGTCATGTTGGCTACCACTCGTCTGTTGATCATGTCATGCCAGACACCCAGGTACCTAGTTAACTCCTCATCCTTTGGACTTCAGCTCTAACTCCTAGATCCATTAGTTCACCTCACTCACTGTCTTCATGATGCCCATGTATCTCCATTATTTTTTGTTTACTTGATTCAGTGTCTCACCCTCTACACTGAAGTTCATGTCTCACTTTTTTGTGGTCTAAAGATTGATTTCTGTTTCCTGCTAGCAGCTTTCCTCCCCAACCTGTGCTAACAAGCTTACACAAATGTTCTGGTGTTCTGTACTTCCTTCAAGAAGATACTAGCATTAAGATGGGAGCTAGAATGTGGCCTTCTTCTTATAAGAGGATAAGGTTCACTTTAATTGTCTATCTTTTGGGAAATATTATTTTTAAGCTTTTAATGTTGTACCATAGTGCTTACCTTTTAAACACTTTTTAGCATAGCTGTGTTGGAGACAAGGCCAATTTAAGAGTTTCTCTCTGACACAAGCTTTTAACCTCAATATTAACAATGCAAACCTTCCTTACATGAATCCAAGTAAAAAAATTGAAGTGGCTGTTGGCCATGCATAAGTGAAGGAACTCCATTTACCCCTGCTGTGAGATACCCTGTCAATCTGTAGATGTTCGCAAGCGTGTTGGTTATTGAGAGTCACATGTAGGCATGCTATAATTTTGAGGTACAAATAACTGTGGATATATATATTCCTTGACCTTCACAAATGCTGGATCACAGGATGCACATAATGTGTTAACATAATGCATTAACTCTTTTGTAACTGACTACTTTGTGTTGGATTTAACTGTCACATACATGACATAGCTAAACTAAAGACAAACATGGACCGAGCTCTTATTCTAGTCCATTGGGTAGGAGAGATTATGTTTCTGGAGGAGAATCTGGCATCCTTGGCATTAGGGTCTCAAATATAGCATTATAATCTGCTTTAAAACAAAGAAAATGTAAGAGGACAGAATATGACTTTAGCACATGATTTCTTCCCATTTTCATGTTGGCAGTCATTTTTTTTTTGCATATTAACACTTCCATCTTCCACCTTAAAATCTAGAGAGAGAAGTATTTCCTAATGTGTCAGAGTTCTTCCTCTCACTAACACAAATTAATGTTTCATCCTAAATATAATGATTTTAATTTGACTTTATTTACTTATATGAGGCTTGTTTGTTTTGCTCTTAGGTGGTTTGGTCACCCTGAATATTGCCTGTTCTTTTCTAGTCAAACCTGATTCATGAAATGGAATGAAGCTGAAAAATCATCTACTTCTTTGTGGATTTGAGAGAAGATTGGGATGGTCTTAAGTGCATAAAACGAGACTCTAACTGCAGCGATGAGTTCAGATGAGAAGGGCATTTCCCCTGCTCATAAAACATCCACTCCAACCCATAGAAGTGCCTCCTCTTCGATATCCTCCCAAAGGGATAGTAGGCAGGTAAGAGAAGAGCATTAAGTGCCTTTGGTTGTTTTATACAAATACAATACCATTGAGATAGGATGGGATTGCTAATTATTTCTGACATTGTTTTGTAAAGTCTTTTATTCCAAGTGAAAACTCATTATTTTCTGTAGATACATTTGATGATGTCATGAAGCTCCCACTCTTGCTTCTCTGTGATTTAGGACTCTTTTTTAGAAGGCAGACACAGAAGGCTGGTAGGGTGGCTATGGGAAGCCCTGCTGTCTTTTCCTCCCTGCACCTGGAGGGGGAGCCAGCATCAAGAACTTGAACACTTCTCTTCATTCATGGAGGTGGAAAGGGAACTATGAACCCTGCAAAGGACATCTTCCTATAAGGCTGTCACTGGGCTGCCAAGCACTAACCTCTGTTCGATATTTTGTGGAATCTGGTAACAGCTAGATTCAGGAATTAGGTTACGGATAAAATTGTAATACCAGGAATTAAAAGCAGTGAGAACCCAAACAATGTTTACAGGCAACAGAGAAAGTAAATGGTTATTACTTAATTATGGTAGAAAACGCCCATGGTTCCATTTGAGCCAATTTTGCAAGTTATTTTTGTGATGTCATTACTGTTTAAGTGGCGATTCTGCTGGCAGGGTTATGTGAGCATTTGTCGTATGAATGTTCTTCATTGTCAAAACAGGTTGTTATTTCAGCCAGCACAGGTCTGAGCATAACTATTTTCTATCATAATTTGTCTTGTGATAGTATCTTGGTTGTATAACTGGAAATTCCCAATAAGTAGGTGTTACTACCTTTTTATAAAAGCTTTCCGTTTTGGCAACTGTCAATTAGTGAGCATCGTGCAGGTTCTCCTTCACCCCCTCCACCCCTCACCTCTTGTTTTATGTTTTCAAAGCATATTGCCTAGTTTCTAGGAGTGTGAACATCAGTCATTCGATTGGCCATCATATAGACATGGGTCTTGAGACAGCCACTTTCATATATGAATTCATTTTAGATAGTGCAAATGCACTGCTGGGGATGCTTTTTAGGAAACCCTCCCAGCACTCTCTCTTCCTTTTTAGCAAGAAATTCCAGGAGAATCTGTAAGAATCAAGGAATGCTAATGCACTTTCACAGATCCTAAGACAGGTGTTTCTACTCCAGGGTCTTGGGAAACTTTTGATACTGGTGTCTTTTGTTATGATGTTATGTTTTGTTATGATGACAGCTATATTCAGTTCGTTATAAGTAGTCATGCCATTAAATCTGTGATTACACACAGTTATAATATTTATTGTATTGCATTTATAGAGTCAAAGAAAGTAAGAGTACCAGGAATGGAAACACTTTTATATTAAATAACTACCGTATTCTGAGATGCTTTCTAAGTTTGCAAATTGAGTCTACCTTTGCCTGCCTTGCTGTTCTTTCTTGTTATGGCTTCTTCGTTTTTCCCTTCCCTGGGCATTTAAACAGAGAGAGAGACATTGTAAGGAACATGACCTTCCTGACTGCTGGGAAGAAGGAAGCAGTTGACCCAGCTCACTCTGGAGAATTGTGGCAAATGGAAAAGATGAATGACTGCTGTAGAAACATCTGTCGAGCGTTGTTATTCTGCCTGTTGCACCTGAGCTCCAGGATGGGCATGCAAAGCAACAGGGAAACACTGAGACCCTGGTGTGCCGGAGGGAGCCTGAAGGTGGAATGTGTGACTCTTCACTTGCTTGTGAATGGAAAGTTTTATGATGGGAATGAAAGGAGCATGTCTGTACATTGATAATGAGTTCTAGAAAAGTAAGAGACACTTTTCAAAGGGTTATTATTCTTTAAGGAGAGAGTTTACTTTTACTCCTATTTATCTCAGCAGGTGGAAACTCTCCCAGAAACTTTCTTCCCTGGGGTTCCTTCCTGACTCCTGTTTTGTGTCTGGCTACCTCCCTCAGGGGAGAGAAGAATAGAAGAGATCAATTACAGTTCTGTTTTTCCTTCCTTATCTCAATCACTGCCTAAACCTCAGAATTAACTTAGGGAACTCAGATATTTTGAGTGATCATGTGATGTGATGTGATATAGTGTTTTTTATATGCATCTATTTTTGTGTGATAACTGTTTTCATAGTGAAGGGACATAGAGAAAGTGTGATAAATTTGGCTTCATTGAATCCTTTCCATTCTCCTGATTTGACTGACATCTATGCAGATGGTGCCAATTTGCAAACTCCAGCCCCATTTCTCTCCTAAATTAAGATCTAGCACATAGCTGAGAATACAGTGGTATCTTAATGCACATTGGTTACCTTTCCTTCTCAAGTTCTAGTCCTAGGTCACTAATGAATTGATTGAGCATTTCTACTTAAATGCACTGCTGCTTGAGTGGTACCACTGTGTCTTAAATCAATACCTGTAAACCAGTTTGCTGTCAGGATAACCATTCTCTCAGAGACCCAGGGTCAATGCCTGCCTTTCTCCTTTGCTTCTCCCACATTCAATAAGTTAACAAGTCTTATTGATCATTTCCTCCTTCATAATATTATAATTTCCTTCTATTCCCACTATCAGCTCCCTTGCCCAGTGCTCATCACCTCTACCCAGGATCCTAAAGAGTACACTTGCCTCACTATCTCACTTATGCCTCACCATTTCAAATGTCCTGAGTAGGGCAGATTTATGCTCAAAATCCATCAGACTCATTGTTACCTACACAATTAAGGCCACAGTTTCTCACTTGGAACCCCATGTCCAGCATGATCTGGTCCAGGCTTGTGTTCCATTTTCCTCCCAACCTCAACAGTCTTGTCTGATCATAGTTCTGAACTGCCTTGTCTTTATCCCTACTTGCCTTTCCTGCATGGAATTCTCACCACCCTCCTCTCAACCCGATGCCTCCCTATGCATCAAAGACTGGCTCATATGACACTCCCATTGGCCACGCAAGCTTACTTTACCCTCTCCTTTCTCTGAGCTTTTATAGATCTTTTTGACAATATTTGACAGTTCTATTTTGTTTATCTTTTTATGTACTAATCTCCTCATCTGTATTGTGAGCTCTCTTAAACAGAGTATGTACTCTTAAGTCTTCAGAGAGCAGCCTTGAACCTCAAATGTTTTAATATATCCTGGAGGATATATTTTAAAGACCTGCAACAACATTAGTTTTGTATTTTTATTACAAATTTTCCATTCCTGATTTATTTGTCATTCTCTTCTTCCCTCCTCACGGATAAGTAAAACAAAGAACATCTGTGCATAATAGTAATTAGCTGTCCTTCCTGTCACTACATTAGGTAGCGTAGTTGGCAAAGAAGTGAGAGGAGCTAGGAAATAAAGTGACTCAGTGCCCTTGTGCTCACTAAGTGTTTCTTCACCAATGGTAGTGTCAGGACTCCTCTTAGTTACTTAACAAGTTAGAAGACTTTAATAATTGTTCCATTTGCATTTCACTAAATCTGATATGAACTGTTAGAAAATCTAGCAAAATTGCCTCTGTGTGTGTGTGCATGTGTGTGTGTGTGTGTGTGTGGTGTGTGATCAACTATGACTCATAAGCTGTAATAAACATATTAATATATGCCCTAAAACTTCCAAAGAGGGAGCATAAGGGTTGTTGATGAAACACTTAGGACTTACTCATAAACCAGCATTCCCCAAAGTGTTTGCCAAGTAATGCTTGCCCCTTAAGATGTTGCATTAAAAGAGAGTTCTTCTGTCAAATAAGTTAGAAAAGTGCTAAACAAAATCTCTTTTGCAATGTGCGTTACACAATTAAGGACACTGATAAGTCCCGAAGTAAGAATTTTTATTTAACTGAGTAATTCTAGAATTTAGTAGACTGGAACTTTTTTCCCTGTAAGATTTGATTGTTACAAATACAGATTCTTCCTTTTATGAAAAAAGAATTGGAAGGTCTAGGAACATTGATCCCAGATTTCTGATGACAACCCTAGACTGGGTTCAGTAGTGGCTTCCAGTGTAGTTGGGATATTTACTCTTTGATCGGCTACAGTCTTCACCTGCCCTCAATACTTATTTATGTTGACTGACTTGCCTTTAAAGCGTTTGAATTTGTAAGCCCTGATCCTGGATGTCAGTAGGTCAGTCACAGTAATATTTAACTTACCAAGGGCGATTTCCACTTGGATTTTAAGAAAGCACCTTAAGTTTAACATGTCCAAAACTGAGCTCTTAATTTCCCTCTCAAATGTACTCCTGCCCAGCTCATACTGTCTCAGTAAATGACAACTCCGTTCTTTCATTTGGTGAGAAATCCAGGAATCCAAGAATCATCCTGTTGGTTCTACCTTCAGGATATACCTGGAATCTGATGACTGCTTGCCACCTCCTCCCCCTCCACCTTGGTCTGAGCCACCGTCATTTCTCACCTGGACTATCGTCATAGTTTTCCAGTGGGTCTCCCTGCTTCTGTCCTTGCCCAACATACAGGTCATTCTTTACAGAGCAGTTGGAGTAATTCCTTCACAACCTAAGTCAGATTGAGGCACTCTTCTGCACCAAGCCCTCCAGTGACTTCCCATCTCTGCCCAAATAATATTGAATTGCTGACCATTGTCTACAAAGCCATTCATAATCTGGTTCTGCCTGATCCTCTGACCGCATACCATGTTCCTTTTACGTGGTTCTCTCCAGCGCATTCCTCAGATGTGCTAAGAACACACCCACCTCAGGGCCTTTGCACTTCTGGTCCCCTCACCCTCACCTGCTTTTCATCCAGCCATTCCCCAGTTTGTCCCACACGTGGCTCAGTCTCCAAATGTACCCTCTTTGGGCAGCCTTCTCTGCCCTTCCCTGCATGTACTCATCTCTCCTTGTCCACTTAGCTGATTTGATTTTTCTTTAAAGCATTAACCACCACCTGGCATGTTATCTATTTGTTTTTGTGTTTGTTTCCTGTTTATGTCTGTATTTCCTTCCTGTATTCCCTAACACTGAAATGTAAGCCCTATGAAAACAGGGTTTTATTTCACTCAATAATGTATTCCTAGCAACTTGTACAGCACCTCACATTTGGTATGCTCAGGATGTACTAGAAGGAATAAATGAATGAATGAGAAGTCGAGATGGAGAGAAGATTGGGAGCTCGGCTCCAGAGGTCTTGATAGCAGCAAAGGAATAATCATGAGGTCAGGAGATGACAACAGGGAGAGAAGATGATATGGTTTGGAGTTCCAAGTCCCACAAGAGTGGATTTTGAGAGTAGATAGCCCAAAGGCAGCAAAGAGGAGCTAAGAGAGCACAGTCCCTTCCTCTTGCTCCTAAGAGTGGACGTGTGATGAATAAGTGGAATCACGTGAAGGACAAAAGCAGACAAAAGCAGAGAGTTGGGAGCATTCTTCTGCACAGGTGTTAAACATATTCATGGGAGTGGGATGTATCTCTTTATTTTGTTTAATTCATGATTTTTTTTTTTTTATTGGAACGACGTCTTAGTCTGTCGCCCAGGCTGGAGTGCAGTGGTGCCATCTCAGCTCACTGCAGCCTTCACTACCTAGGCTCACGTGATTCTCCTGCCTCAGCCTCCAGAGTAGCTGGGACTACAGGCGAGCACCACCACGCCCAGCTAATTTTTGGATTTTTTTTTTTTTTTTTTTTTTTGAGACGGAGTTTCGCTCTTTTTACCAAGGCTGGAGTGCAATAGCACAATCTCGGCTCACTGCAACCTCTGTCTCCGAGGTTCAAGCGATTCTCCTGCCTCAGCCTTCTGATTAGCTGGGATTACAGGTGCACCACCTCGCTTGGCTAACTTTGTATTTTTAGTAGAGATGGGGTTTCACCATGTTGGCCAGGCTAGTCTTGAACTCCTGACCTCTGGTGATCACCTGCCTTGGCCTCCCAAAGTGCTGGGATTACGGGCGTGAACCAGCATGCCCAGCCTATTTTAGTTTATTTTTGAAACAGAGTCTCGCTTTGTCGCCCAGGCGGGAGTGCAGTGGCACAATCTCAGCTCTTTGCAACCTCCACCTCCCAGGTTCTCATGCCTCCACCTCCCTAGTAGCTGGGATTACAGGCGCCTGTCACCACATCTGGCTAATTTTTGTACTTTTAGTAGAGATGGGGTTGCACTACGTTGGCCAAGCTAGTCTCAAACTCCTGACCTCGAGTTATCCACCAACCTCAACTTCCCAAAGTGCTGGGATTTCAGGCATGAGCCACTGCACCCAGCCTCTCTTTATTTTAAAATGAAGGTTATTGTTTCCTGATCAGTATGCATTTTATGGTCATATTATATAATAAGGTCACTCAGTTTGTGATCCACTAACTGGATTTTGTTTCCATAGTTACTTTTATACTTTTATGCTTACATTTCTTTCTTTCTTTTTTTTTTTTTGAGACAGAGTTTCACTCTTGTTGCCCAGACTGGAGTGCAATGGTGTGATCTCAGCTCACTACAACCTCCGCCACCCAGGTTCAAGCAATTCTCCTGCCTCAGCCTCCTGAGTAACTGGAATTACAGGCGCCCACCACTACGCCTGGCTAATTTTTGTATTTTTAGTAGAGACAGGGTTTCACCATCTCTGGTGAAATGGGGCCAGGCTGGTCTTAAATTCCTGATCTCAGATGATCCACTCGCCTCGGCCTCCCAAAGTGCTGAGATTATAGGCGTGAGCCACCATGCCTGGCCTATACTTACATATTTTAGAGAATGTTAACAAAATATATGTTTCTGAGGCATTTTCAGTAGTTCTAGGATTATGCCCAAGGATCTGCATTTTCAAAAGCAAGTCCTGTATTTGGAACCAATGATTATTTTTATTTGTGTTATTTTCAAGTCGTATCAGAAAATCAGACACTATGGCTCTGAGAATGTAGGGTTTGGAATGCATACTTTTCAGTTGATAGCATCTGTCATGAGTGAATTCTTATATATATATCTCCACCAGGTTAGACCTTGTGAATCCTTAAATGAGTCAATTTTTTTGTTCAATGAAAAATCAAAGAAGAAAAAGCCAGCCAGCCTTCATAATGACTCAAAGTTTGCTGAAGCTCAGAGATCATAAAATAAATAACATTTTAAGGAAAAAATTATAAATGATAAAAAATAAATAAGTCGTAAGAGGCTAGAAGTTCATCTTCTTACCAGTTTTTACAAAATCTATATTCAGTATCATGGTCCATCTTTTAACAACTATGTATTTCAATTACACTAGTATCGAAAATATTTCCTACGTATTATCAACAGCAGTACATTTCAAAACCAACAGTGGCCTGTTCATTCAAAGCCCACTGGTGACATGTTAAAGCCATCCCCAGCAGTGACTCAGTGGGACCATGTGCTGGTGTAACCATGGACTAGTGACAGGGCCACTCAGAGCAGATTTCAGCAGCATCTGTTATACAGGAAACTCATTATAAGTAAAGAAGGTGCCTGGAAAACCAGACAGTAAAAATGTCTCTCATCAACTATCCTTTATGTACAAAGTTTTCATAACAATTTTTCTTGTTGAATAAACAGGCTAATAAAAAGATCTCCCAGCATATACATGAACTGAATTGGAATTTGTCTCTTCTGACTGAGCCTCTGGAGCATCTTCGAATCGCTCTGTTGAATGAAATAACTAAATCACTACTTTGAGACATAGTGTCAAATCTTCTAAATAGGAAATGGATTTCTTTGAGTTGTGAAAAATAGAATGTTATCTCAAACGAAAACGTTCTAATTTCTAGAGAAAAGAAAGTCAAGCATCCCTGATTTGATACCTAAGCTCCAATTATAATCACCTCCAGTGTCACCAGTAAAGAGGAATATAACCTGAATTATTAGCTCTGTGTAGAATTTCACTGGACCCAGGGATTTGCAGGATGACCCTGGAACCCAACTGTCAGTTCAGAGAGAAACACTAACCTGATCTGAAAATCTGTACTGTCCTCTCTGGAGTGCTGGGTATATTTAAATTATTGAGTTGATTCAAATTTCAGTTTAGCCTTTTTGGGATTCCACCCATCCCATGGAATCAACTTTTTGGGACTTAGGACCAGTGTCAGTGAGAAAATAATATTTGTTTGCAAAAGCTCAGGCTGGGACCAATTTTTGTGGCTTGGATGCAAACTGGGTGTTTTGAAGAGTCTATATATTAGGCAAAATGTGTGTACAAACCAATAGAATAACACCAGCAACAGCTAGTATTTCATGAGCTCTCACTGTGGAAGGCTGGAAGTGTCAAAGGGGTGAAATGTCTTGCCAACAGCTAATGAGCAGTGGAGACAGAATTTGCTCCCTGGAATGCAGTTGCTGGAGCCCTTATTCTTGGCCCCTCCACTATTAGATGTTGTAATACTTGCCAAGCTGGATGTCTGGGCCTCCTGTATACTTTGAAGTGAACCTTGTATAACATTCAACAAGGAAGTATTTAAATAACCTCTCTCATAGCTATACAGTGAAATATTGCACAGCTGCTAAAATTGCTTTTGAATATTTAATGCCATGGGAACATTTTACTTTTAAAACCTCCGTAGCCACAGGTTCCAGATCCGTGGACTGAATCAGCCATTGTTGAGCCATATAAAGGGTTACATACATAACACGGTTTATGTAACCAGCCATGGATTGAAAATATCCCCCTGCTACAATACAACCATCAAAATAATGCAAATAAAAAACAATACAGTATAACAACTATTTACATCGCATTTACATAGTATTAGGTATCATAAGTAATATGGAGATGATTTAAAGTATACGGAAAGATGTGCATAGGTTATATGCAAATACTATGGCATTATGTATAAAGGACTTGAGCATCTGTAGATTTTGGTATCTGCAGAAGGTCCTGGAGTCAGTCCCCCAAGGATACCAAGGGAGGACTGTATTGCCAATTGAAACCAAAACACAAACAAAAAGTCTATTAAATTGAAAAAACAATTTTTTTCATTTTGTTTTTAAGAATTAAGTGTGTATATGCATTGAAAAAAAGCTGAAAGAAAATATATCAAAATATTGAAAAAGTTTATTGCTGGTTATGGGTGGTTTTACTTTCTATTTTTCTGTTTTCCCTAAAAAATTTCTGCAATGAATGTGTTTTTCTAAAGGTTCATATTATATGAGTTTGTGTGTGTATATCTTTAAAACAGTATTTGGAATGTAGTAAATGTGATAAATTTGTCAGCAAATATTAAATATCATTATGTATTATATTAAAATATAATGAAATTGCAGACCTCACCTCAATAAGAATAAAATTAGAAGTTAAATGAGTATGAAGGATATTATGCCACATGGGAAGCTTGGCACAGGTTTTTCAAACCACTTTGAGGTGCTGAGGCGTGAGCTGGGTCACCTTTTGTCTTCTTTCCTGCTTACATTTGATCTCACAGTAATTTAACTTAATTATGTCTCAGCAGGAACTTAGACTATATATATATGTGAGTATATATATATAGTGAATCGTTATTCATTCTTTCATTCAGCAAATATTTATGAGTACATATTATATATGATGAATATTTGCTGAATGAAAGAATATATATTCTCATAAATATAAGATCTGATATCAATACATATTCTCATAAATATTTGCTGAATGAAAGAATGAATATGATATGTATATGAATGATATGCTCTCAATTTATAAGGGTAATCAAAACAGTCCAACTTTCTGCCTCAAATGAACCTACATAAATATTAAAAAGATATATGGCCTCTTTTTTTTTGCTTGTATTGTTAGCAAAATCATGTGAGTGATTATCATACTGAAAAATCCTTATCCTGGGTAATTTTAAAAGCCTTTTAGAAAATTACAGATTAACTTTAGTGTTCTTTTCACGTCACAGTTTTCCTGCTTTAAACTGACTCTACATGTTCCAGAGCATTAGCTCTTGATATGCCCTGGTATTTGTCTATGTGATTTGCCGTTTGTTTATAATTGCTGTAATGAAGCATGATCCGTATGTGCTTATACTCTGGTTGTTGTGGTTTCCTCTGATTATGCTGTTGAGTGTTGTGAGTACAGAATCAGGAGGAAGTTCACCAGTAAGTTCTGGTTCTATTTCTACTTAAAGGCAACCATGGGAATTAAAAAGCTGTTTATTCCCATACCTTTTATCTCTTCATAGTCAATATCGCTGAACTACTCTTTGCTATCAATGGACCACTTGATGGGTCCACATGGTATTTCTTACAACACAGGGTGTCTTAAAACAGACCAGTTCAATGGTGAGGCTATACTGGCTGATTCATAATTCTGTGCAGGAAGGGATGGGACTGTGCTGACTTTGCTTTTCTCCCTTCAGAATTTCCCAGGTGTGCTGTGTGGAATTTTTTCAGCCACTGTTTCTAAAATTTTCTACTTTCATTCATTTTAAGGGTGCTTATATAGAGACCTACTGTTAATGCACTTCTGCATCTTGCAGTGAAGGCCAGATAATGGAGAAAGTAGTATAATTGCTACTTCTTCAGCCATGGCCTTTTGGCTTTGGTGATTTTAATATTTTATGCTAGTACAAAGAAAAACCTTTTTGAAGGAAAATCCACACACATCTTCTGCTGCAGGCATTCAGAAGGATGTAATCTATGCTGCCATCACTGCTATTGCCTTCCCATTAAAGAATAGGCCATCTGTCTTAACTCATGTTAACAGCTGTCTCACCAAATTTTGATGTCCTGATCACAAGGTGACGCTGACCATGGTTACTGGGTTTGCTGGGTAACATGATGGTCATGGAAGGCATGGCTTCCTCACTTCCAAAAGGGCTCCTAGGTGTCAGACACCAGCAAACTGTTTGAAAGTCATCTTTATGTGGCAGTGGGAATGTGTAAGGTTCCTAGAGATTTATTCCTGTAATGTTTATAACTGAGATGATAGCTGCTATTTATTGGGTGCCTACTGTGTGCCAGCCTTTGGGCAGCACTGTGCATACACTGGATGCCCACTCTGTGACTTGCAGTGTCTTGCAAGGTAGATATTATTATCCTCATTTTACAGATAGAGGACACTGAGGTTGAAAGAGGTTAATGATTTGTCTACGTCACACAGTAAATAGCAGATGAGGGTTGGAATGCTGGTCTGAAGGGTTGCAAAATTTATGTTCTTTTGTCTGCCCCATACTCTGTACCCCCAAAGTAAAAGCTAGCTGACTTGCTTTCAGTTCTTGAAAATTAGAAATTGTCTGGTTTGAGTGTGTTTTTGAAAAAAAATAAATTAGAAATTGGAAATTAACTTGAGTGTGCTGTAAGGGTAACAAAGACATTATCCTTAAGATCGTACCATATTTAAGAGTGCTATAATTTTTTCTTTTTTATTTCACTCACTTCTGCTTCTCTATATCCACAGAAGATTGTGGTGGAAGATGCTTTGTGATATGTTCATTTAGCGATTTGAAATTTCTGTTATTTTTGTCATTTGACATTAGCTTTAATGTTAATTCAGAAGGCCATATTTACAAGCTTGACTCAAGAGTAAAATCTTGTCACCTTCCAACTCCAGCCCTTAGTGACTGTGTGCCACTCTTAACCTCTATGTCCCTTTCTCTGGTCAGTCAGGCAGATCATTTAATAGTCATTATTCAAAGGCTTGTGAAGATGAAATGCAGTAATTCATGTAAAGCATAGAGATAGGAATGTAAAAACCAGTAAATATTAACTGCCATCGTCATCATCATCATCATCAACACTATCCTACAAAAGTTACTAGTAACACTGAAATAGCGTTGCTACGTTCAAAGTAGCAGCTATAACTAGAAGAGAGACGTGCCAAATAGCCGAAAGCTTGAAGAACGTAGTTTAGAAATTTCTAAATTATTTTGGATATTTTTCTTTGAAAATATTTTGGGTAATCTGTGAATATAAAAATAGCTTAGCTAAGATAGTTACATGAACAATTTCAACGGAGTTAACATTCCAAGAGCAATGGACCAATTCTCTTTACTACTATCCTAAATTTGTAGAAAAAGTGAGCCTATGCAGAAATTTGTAGCCGCAGCCCAAAACATTTCCAGCAATGTCTTTATATCTTTGTAATGAGATTTAAGTAGGTAAATGAAAAGACCCCTATTCAACAGACCTCCTGGACTCTCATTTTGAGAATCACGTTTCTCTCTGAGTGAGTTGTACGAAATCGTTCAGCTATTATTAAGTGTCTCATTGTCTATCTGTTTACCTGCGTCTTTGATACCAAGTAAACTAGACTACAGTCATGTTGGCACATTTCCACTTGCTGCCCAAGAGGTATTGAGATCAATGAACACTAACCCGAGGAGCATATTTTTACCAAATTAAAGAGCGACATGAAATATGTGTTCCAGGTTCCTGGTTTTAAGCTAAATATGCATCAGTTATCTCTGATCAGGGGAAACAGAGGGCTGGTAAGTACTTCCACCTTGTCTGTGTGTTCTAAGTTCCTTAAAAAACTTACTTGGAAATTAAGTTGTAATTTTAGCATTTGAGAGGAAACTTGATTTTAAAATAATAATTGACTGGTTTACATAACCCTTTATTTAACTTGCTTACATAATGTGTATAACACTTTGAAAGTAGTGGCATGTGTTTCCATTTCACTCTGAAAGAATATGAAAACAGCTATCTTGTGAAGAAAAGTACAAAAATTATACCACAAATTATGATCTTAAAGGAAGCCTTATGAAAAGAACTAATGTTTGTTAACTGAAGATGTCATGAAATTAAATTTGATGTGTTCCCTAATGACTAGTCATAGCTTTAAATTGAATAAGTAAGAATTCTGTGATTAATCCACTAGAGTTTTCTGTTTTAAAAGTTAGGCTTTTAACTGTTTTCAAAATTTCTATCCTATTGGAACATGATTTTTATAATTCCAAGATAGGCTGGGTGCAGTGGCTCTCACCTGTAATCCCAGCACTTTGGAAGGCCGAGGTGAGCGATCACAAGGCCAAGAGATCGAGACCATCCTGGCCAACATGATGAAACCCCGTCTCTACTAAAAATACAACCAGGCGTGGTGGCGGGCGCCTGTAATCTCAGCTACTCGGGAGGCTGAAGCAGGAGAATCGCTTGAACCCAGGAGGTGGAGGTTGCAGTGAGCCAAGATTGTGCCGCTGCACTCCAGCCTGATGATGGAGCAAGACTCTATCTCAAATAATAATTAATAATAATAATAATAATAATAATTCCAAGATAAAGCTGGAAGGTAATTGATTGCTGAAGGACTGTTCTCTGCCAATTAGCACTAACAAATTCCCTGCATTTTTGATGGGCTTCGGTGTGCAGATTGTGGTGCTAGGATGGGGTGGATCATGGGTAGAGAAGATGGAAGTCGAGGATGAAGATGAGCTTGTCCCCCACCTTCAAGGAGCACTCAATCTAGCTAGAGGCCAGTACTGGGTATGGTCAGTTTAAACTGTCTTCTTTATAGCTGCTAGTATAAAAAATACAACACTCAAGTACTTAGATATTTCATTTAAAATAACAAATTGCTTGGTATGTAATTACATAACTTTAGGGTTATGCTTTTAGTTTTTAAAACCATGAGTCCGGAGAAAATTCAAGGTAGGGGATTAATTTTTTATTATTGAATAGACAATGATAGGTTCTAATAATATAAAAATACAAGACTGGCAAGTTTTTTGTTTGTTTGTTTGTTTTGAGACCGTCTGGCTCTGTCGCCCAGGCTGGAGTGCAGTGGCGCGATCTCGGCTCACTGCAAGCTCCGCCTCCCGGGTTCACGCCATTCTCCTGCCTCAGCCTCCGGAGTAGCTGGGACTACAGGCAGCCGCCACCACGCTCTGCTAAGTTTTTTGTATTTTTAATAGAGATGGGGTTTCACTGTGTTAGCCAGGATGGTCTCGATCTCCTGACCTTGTGATCCGCCCACCTTGGCCTCCCAAAGTGCTGGGATTACAGGTGTGAGCCACTGCGCATGCAAGGCTGGCAAGTTTCTACAAGAGCTGTTGGCTTCTTCACTGTCATCCTGGAGGTTACATGGAATAGCTTATTTTTTGAAGCTAGTTACAATTACAATAATGGGTATCCGCTGGTAATTTTCTAAATTGTCCTTTAACTTTTTCAGTAACAAATACATACATTAGTGATACTAAAAATATTCATTTACTTGCTATGTCTCACTAAATGTTTTTTATGATTCTCTGGGCTTTGACAAATCAACAGAATTTGGGGTTTAGATATATTGTGCTATATTTGAAATGATTGAACTTCTTATTTTTCTTCCATAATATAAATTGTTTTGTAACATCAAATGGAGAAGAGACTAATATTGTGTTCTTTGTGCTAGGTACTGTGGTAGGTATTTTGCAGTTGTGGGTCCTGGTCTGTGTGGTTGCTAACCCTTCTGACCTACATAATTCTGGCAACATCTTTCGTATCCCCTCGTATCTATAGAGGCAAAATTTATTTCTATCACACTTTAAATATACCACATTGATTTCAATGTCTATGGCTTGATTTGGAAGTTAGGGGATTTAATTTCCTCTCCCTAGCTTAGTTACTTTATTTCCTGCCTACATAGTTGCTAAGGTCAAGTTTCTTTCCAGGCTTTGTTTTCCTTAGCATGTTTTTTTGGAGGCAGGGGAACAGTTGGTGATGTATCTGTGGTTTATTGCCCAGCAACATGAAAGGATGGGGATCGGGGAGAGTCCTCAAAGAGAAGCTCAGATCAGAGATACCTGACTGGAAGATTAAAGTAAGCAAAAGCAGTAGCCACATGAGACAAGGTTAATACATGGGCTTACAAAAATGTCCTAAACATTATTTGGTCTTTTGTATGATAAGAACTCTTTCTAGAATATAAGCATCATAAGAGTAGTTCTCTTGTCTGTTTTGTTCTCTGTGGCCCTGTCATCTGTGCCTGGCACAGTGTAGGTGCCTAATAATGATGTGTTGATTAATGGAACTATGAATGAATAAATAGCATATTTCAATGGTAGTTTCTGATCTTGTACTTTATTTATTTGACTGAAGTTTTTTGTTGCTATTCTAGTAAATGGTGAGGGAGAAGCTTGCTACTAAAGTGTGTAATTTCTATATGGTTATTTTAAAAATTATGTTGGAAACTTTTTTTCCTATAGAAAATTATCTCAAAGTATAAGGTAATGTATTTGTTGGTGGGGGAAGCATTTTATATCTCTGTAATACAGTGACACTTGTATCTTTGATCTTTACAGTGACACTTGTATCTTTGATCTTTATTACCCATCGTTCTTTTTTAGAAAAGTCACCTCATGCATGAAAAAAAAAAAAAAAAACTTTAAAAAAAATCTTTGTCGTCTTTACAGTAGAGAAGTTTTGTTCACATGTATTTGAAGAGTGCATGAAATAAGGTTTGTTTCCTTCTTTTATGCTTTTATAATGTGCCAAGATAGTGAGTGGTTCTTAATGAGTAGATTTATGTAATTTAGGTTAAGGCATGTACTTTTTTTCCCCCAAGGGTTTTAATATAATTGCAAAATTCCTCTTTAGAAAGATCATATCTAATTTACATTTTCTTTCTTCCAACCCCACTTCATTCTTGAATCTGATGGGTTAAAAAAAATTGATTTTTTTTTTTAATATTTCTAAGTTCGAACATCTTTTCAAATGTTTTACATGTGTTACTTGTTCATGTACTTCACCCATTTTTCTGTTGAAATTTTATCTTGCTAATATATAAATGCTCTTTGTAAAAGACAACTACCGTTTATAGTATTTGGTGAATTGTTTTCTTCTCTGTGCATTTTTGTAAGACACTTTAGAGACCAAAGGGTGTGAAGGCTCTGAATTTTTATTTATTTATTTATTTTTGCGATGGAGTTTCCTTCTTGTTGCCCAGGCTGGAGTGCATGGTGCAATCTTGGCTCACTGCAACCTGCACCTCCCAGGTTCAAGTGATTCTCCTGCTTCAGACTCACAAGTAGCTGCGATTGCGGGCTTCCACCACCAAGCCTGGCTAATTTTTGCATTTTTAATAGAGACAGGGTTTCACCATGTTGGCCAGGTTGGTCTCAAACTCCTGACCTCAGGTGATCCGTCTGCCCCAGCCTCCCAACGTGCTGGGATTATAGGCGTGAGCCACCATGCCTGGCCGCCTCTGGATTTTTTAAGGTAGACCTTTCTTTTTGTCTGTTGCTATTCCCAGTTGGAGAGTTGAGCAAATATTTCTATGTAAGGCTAATTAGTCTAAGTAATAGGTGTGTCATCGTCATAAAATTGTAGGTTTTCTTGTGTATCATAAAATTTTTCAAGAGATATTCCTCTGACTCTCCAAGACTGAAACCAGCATTGCAGCAGCAGTTCAGCAGCAATTTTAGAAGAGGAGGGGAAAATCCTGTGCCGACATATTTTTCTGACTGTTGCTGCTATCTTTGATCTTTTCAGGAACTTGTCATTTTAAATATAATTCACTGTTTTGACTGTGTTATGTATGATTTCATCCCCATGCACATTCACATGAAAAGTGAGTTGTCTAACCCTGGGCTATGTTTCCATTTATTTTCAGAGTATTCACATACTGGAGAGGACTGCTTCCTCTAGCACCGAGCCCTCTGTAAGTCGGCAATTGCTAGAACCGGAGCCAGTCCCCCTCTCCAAGGTCAGTGATGGAAAGCGGTGCTTTCTCTGCTGGCATGATGCCTGCTCTGGGGCCAGTTGAACTGTGAATAACTTTTATACCTGACTTTCCTAAAATAGCTGTGATGCCATTTGTAGGCAACTCTTTGCACTTTTTCTGCTTCCAGTGAGTAGAGTTTCTCTGCCCTTTGTAAGAGAGAACAGAGAAGGATTTGCATGATTACATACAAAGGTCCAAAATTCTCTTTAAGGGAAGAAGGAAAAAGAAGCTATTGCCTTCCCTGTTGGAGGTAAAAAAAATATTTCTATGCCCAGCTAATGGAAAATTTAAAAAACTGCATCCAGCAATAAAAATAATAACAGCTACCATTATTGCCCATGTACTGCATCACCAGACACTATGAGAAGTATTTAAATATATTATCCCATTTAATATAGTTCTTATAAGTAGCTCCACACAGTGTAGGTATTTATCACATTTTACAAATATGGAAACTGAGAGTTCATAACTTGCCCATAGTAAATAAATAAACTATCAAGGATTATAGCAGAGCAAGAATTCAAACTTAGATTTGTCCAACTCCACAACCAATGCTTGTCAGCTCTTCCCGAGCTGCAAGGTAGAACAGTACCTATGTGGAGGGGCTGTTGTATATTCTGGCTTCTAGGCTTCTTCTCACATCTGGTCTTCCTAGCAGTGAGCTCATGAGAGAACACTGCAGATTATTTATAAGACCTTTTCTGTATCATGGGAGCCAGTGTCCCCTCCCTTCAGCCTGCTCTTCCTCAGACTGGGGAAACATTAAATTCACATATGTCTAAAACGTAAAAATGATAGGGAAAAGTTGAAGAGATACCATCCTACTCCTGCCCATCCCTCCCTGAGATTTTCAATGGGCTTCTTCCTTTATTGAGAAATTCTGAAAATAGAATGCATACAGACTTTGAATTCCAGTATAAAAATAGCACTTTATACCCAAAGATGGTTAATTTCTAAATATGTAAAACCAATCATTACACCTTGCTTTTCTATATTAAACATAATCCTTTTAGAAAAGAACACTTTGCTACCCAACTGTTACGGAATATATACACTTGAACCTCTTTAAACTGTAAAGATATTACAAGCTATAAAGTTTATTCTGTCAGACAAGAATAGACTGCTAAACCGCAGAAAGCAGAGAGTTATTAAAGTATAAAACATAACTTAGAGATAAAAAGTGGTCTTGACTTCCATTTGAATAGCAAATAGAGACTGTATACCTGGTAAATATAATATAACTGGTAATCTCTTTGAAATAGCAATTCTCTCTTATAGTTAGCTAAAGGAAATAGAGAACAAATAAAAGGGCAATGGAAAAAGGTAGCTAAAATTTATTGAGCACCTACTTTGTGCCAGGCACTGGATTAGAACATGTATTATCTCACTTAGCCCCCAACTCGTTGAAGTGCATATCAATGTTGTTTTTACTTACTGATAATTATGGCATAATTTTTGAGGCACAAAGACTTGGTCAAACAGCAATTCTTCCTAGAAGGAGGTGGTTGTTAGCCCAGCTCACAGCAGCTGGGGCTTGGGTCCACTGGCTTGATATAAAGGGATCTGGGTAGGGTACATACAGCATCTACTTCCCATTACTTCTCCATGTTGTTGCCCATTTAGATCTTGCTGTAGGACTACTAAACCCTGGTTGTGTTTCTGTGTCAGTAGACACAACATCTCTTGGGGCCTCATGAAATCAGAGGGCCATATCTAACCCAGATACCATCGCATCTCACCATCTCTCAGCCCCTTTGAGAGATGGGTTTCCTGGGCACTGGTTAGTAGTGGAAGAATTTTTGTGGCCGGGCGCGGTGGCTCAAGCCTGTAATCCCAGCACTTTGGGAGGCCAAGACGGGCGGATCATGAGGTCAGGAGATCGAGACCATCCTGGCTAACACAGTGAAACCCCGTCTCTACTAAAAAATACAAAAAACTAGCCGGGCGAGGTGGCGGGCGCCTGTAGTCCCAGCTACTCGGGAGGCTGAGGCAGGAGAATGGCGTAAACCCGGGAGGCGGAGCTTGCAGTGAGCTGAGATCCGGCCACTGCACTCCAGCCTGGGCGACACAGCGAGACTCCGTCGCAAAAAAAAAAAAAAAAAAAAAAAAAGTAGTGGAAGAATTTTTTTTTTTGAAGTACACATTGTCCTGATCAGGATTTGTTCCAATCCTAAGCTTGATGCATTCACCTGCTAAAGCCTTTTCATGTACCCACACACACCAGCATACATCTGCACACGTGTGCACATACAGTTTACCTTCAGAAAGGAAATGTCTCTATTTTTTCCAAATGAAAAAACTTGGGCAATTATGGCATTACTGTCTGTTCTTATTTATTGTTATTAGGGTAAAAGTATTTTTAAAACTTATAATACCCATAATATGTATATATCTGACACGTCAAGTACTGACATGATCACATTATGGCTTTTAGCTCTGTTTCTGTTATAAGTAAACCCAGGAAAATTGGAGACTTTCAAGCAGAAAAAATATCAACTGAAATTACAAAAACAAATGCTTCAATTTTCAGAAAATAATTTTAGTTTTCTTAAGATAGTCCTAGTCTGCTAAGCATAGAGGGAGAAATTTTAACATAATGGAAAATAGAACATAGAAGGTTCTATTTTGTACTGAGATGAGTTGTTTCATTCTTATACACTTTATTTGTAACATTATCCACAGCATTTATAATTGAAATAGGGGGAACATTGTCTGCTCTGGTTTTATCTTTTGCCTCTGTCAGTTTGACAGCCTATTTAATTGTGAGAACTATAGTAGGACTCTTTTCTCTTTCTTTTACTGGACTTAGTAATATTGCATCAGACTGAATAAAATTATTTGCTCAAAGCTGTCACATCCATGTTTAAGAAATACATTTTAACTTTTTGCCTTTCTATCTTATCTCTTTTCTTCCCCCTTCTGAAGTTAAACTCCCAGAGAAGAAAAAAACACTGTGATAGAAATTAGTAGCCATACATAAGAATGATACATTGGACTTTGGGGACTCTGGGGGAAAGGGTGGGGGGTGGCGAGGGATAAAAGACGGACACATTGGGTACAGTGTATACTGCTTGGGTGATGGGTGCACCAGAATCTCAGAAATCACCACTAAAGAACTTATTCATGTAACCAAACACCACCTGCTCCCCCAAAACCCATTGAAATACAAAATAAAAATTTTTAAAAAGAAATTAGTAGTTAATAGCCATTACTACAATCTGAGTTTAGTCAGAAGAAAACTTGCAAAGCTCTGCACTTATTAAATGTTTCCATGTTTACAAGTTATACAGAATATTCTTCATCATCCACACACACACACACAGAGTCAATCAAAGATGAACACCAACTTCCAAATAAATCTAGCCAGAAATACAAATATTATTCTTCTAGAGATACTATCCATGGATGGAGCTACTGAAAATAGAAGTGCCACTAAATATGGTGGATATCTCTCTAAGAACAGAGAGAGAGCTCTAATGAATATATTTACACATAGATGGAGATTATTTTGTGGAATATAGTGGTCATCTACCTTTCTGTGTGAGTCAAAAGCCACAGGCATTAGACTTTTTATAAGAGCCTACTGGTTTCTCCTATTATTCTAAACATTATTCATAAACAGCGCTAACTTGTTGAATTGCATTTCAGTACTAAGAAATGCAACCCAGAGGCTCCCAGGGGCATGTATATCTTTGAAAGCACGAAGTTCTTTGGTGTGTCTTTGGTGAGCAGGTGTCTTATGTGCGCTTTGGAATGCACGCAAGCCTTCCCGAGAGCAACTGTGACCACAGCGCTGTTATCCCCCGTTAAAAGCAGGTTCCAAGCCACTTGAGACAACAGCAGCCTTTCCATTTCTACACAGAAAGCGAGGTCTGCGCACTAATTGAACATTTGTCATCAAAATAGTCTTATTTTGAAACTTTAAAATGCCTCTGTGCCCGGGATTCACTGTCTGGAAAAATGCATTTTAAACATTCTAAGTACAGGCAATCGAATTTCCATCCTACCCCAAACAGACAAGGTGGCTCCACTGAGTCTCTGATGGACCCCACTTACCTCTAGGTCTACCTGGGAAGCTCTTTTTAACTTCAGTTAAAAGTGCATAGCTGTGTTTGATGTTAGAATTTGCTCCAGAATGTTGTTCATATTTGTTTCTGGTGGGCCTAGTACTGCTTCAAAAGCAACTTCTACTTAAGAATCTGCTTTAAGTGTGTCATCAGGCACTGAGAAATGTGATTTGTTTCTCTTCTTTTCTCTCAGGAAGCTGACAGCTGGGAAATTATAGAAGGGCTGAAAATAGGCCAAACCAATGTCCAGAAACCAGACAAACATGAGGGCTTTATGCTGAAGAAAAGAAAATGGCCTTTAAAAGGCTGGCACAAGGTAACATTTTTATCATATTCAGGTTCAGATCGTCTTCATAAATAAAGAAGATCTTATTTGCTATCATGAGGTGGGAAACTAAGAATATGACTCTATGCGTAAAACTAGCTTTTTTTCCTTTTTTTTGAGACAGAGTCTTGCTCTGTTACCCAGGCTGGAGTGCAGTGGCATGATCTCAGCTCACTGCAGCTCCACCTCGCAGGTTCAAGTGATTCTTCCACTTCATCCTGCTGAGTAGCTGGGACTACAGGTGCACGCCTCCATGCCTGGCTAATTTTTTTATTTTTAGTAGAGACAGGGTTTTAGCTTATTGGCCAGGCTGGTCTTGAACTCCTGGCCCCAAGTGATCTGCCCACCTCAGCCTCCCAAAGTCCTGGGTTTACAGGTGTGAGCCACCACACCCAGCCATAAAACTAACTTTTAAGGCCTTATTTTAACCACATGGATTGTAGTCTATTATACTTAACAGAGACAGAGATCTGGAATATACATATGGAGGGAAAAAAATATGTGATATTTAAAATCCAGTTTGTATATATTGTTGTCTGATTTACTTTTTTTACTTAAATTAGTATAGATAAGTTCTCATTAAATACTCTTTGAAATATGAGGTATTTTAAATGCATGCATGTATCACTTTGGATGGATCTATATTATATATCCCACTGCTATCGAACTAATTCCCTCTTGCTGGATATGTAAGATATGCCTCATTTTTTACTATCGTGATGTGATGAATATCCTTCCACATGGACTTCTATTTAGTTCTTTGGGATAAATTCCTAGAATTATTGTTACCAGTACAAACTACAGCTGGAAAATCACGGATCCCAGAAGTTTGTTACTGCTCTTTAAAGTCTGCAGTTTATTCCTTTCCTTCCTCGCAATATCCTTATCCTATCTCTCAGTTTTAATGATGGAGAAAATATTTTTTACTGCATTTTACCATTACCCAAGTAGCAAGGATTCTGTCATACTAAGGAGGAGAAAGTTGCCAGATATTTTCAGTTTAAACTCTTTTTTTTTCTTTTTTTGAGACAGAATCTCACTCCGTCACCCAGGCTGGAGTGCAGTGGTGCAATCACAGCTCGTTGCAACCTCCACCTCTCGGGTTCAAGCGATTCTTCTGCCTCAGCCTCCCTCCCGAATAGCTGGGACTACAGGCGCACGCGACAATGCTTGGCTAATTTTTTTTTTTCCTGTGGTATTTTTAGTAGAGGTGGGATTTCACCATATTGACCAGGCTGGTCTCAAACTCCTGACCTCATGATCTGCCTGCCTCAGCCTCCCAAAGTGCTGGGATTAACAGGCGTGAGCCACCGCGTCAGTTTAAACTCTTTAGTGGGCCACCCAGTATCCTCTTTGAAATCAGTGGAAGAATAAATCTATACACTTGGCACATCTGCACGTGGATTTCATCTCAGGGCAGATAAATTTATTGGCCCAAATGGCCAGTGGTGGTTGCCCATTGGCTTAATGCAGGGAGGTTGTGTATGTTAACTTCCTTGAGGAAACATTTTACGTGTTTTAAGGGAAAGACTTAAAAACGAACACATGGGAAATGTTGCCCCGGTCCCCTGTCTGTGAAAGTGCCTTCTTCCTTGTCAGAAACTATCTTTCCTGAACCCGTAGTATTATCATAGGGCCAAGGACTTGTCCTCACTGTTGTTCTTCCTGAGATTTTCGCCAACTGGCCATCCTCCTTCCTAAGTTCTCCGTTGCCTTTCATTCTGACCTTACCCCTTTGTGTTTCCCCAAATTGATGGCCTTGCTAATTCCTTTCCTTATGATACGCTATAAGTGATCTCTGCTGAAATTCTTTGATAGACAGACATGGAAACACAGGAAAAAGCGGTCAAAGAAACAAATTTTGTATGAATTGCTAGCTTTAATTTAGCACTTTCAGTCCATGTTTCAGCAAAACCGGCTGTGATTTGGCAGCAACTTTCTAGACCGTGCCTTTGAACATTTTGCTACATAAATAACAGGAGGGCCTGCTTTGCAGTGTTGTCTTTTCTCCTGATCTCTGCAACCACCATGTGTTTATTCAGATGTCAGCCCATTTGATTGACCAAGTTAAGGGCGACTGATTTTAATCAAGTGTTTTTCAACTGTAGAGACTTTTTTCCGGTGCTTACTTGTTGTCCTGCAGAACCTGAAACAAAGGGGTTACGGTGACCTTCTGTGAGTCCTATGCAGAACTCACAGGGATGCTCTGTGTAGAACTCATAGAAGGCCACTCACTGTACTCACAGAAGCAGATCCCGGGTCCTGACTACCTGCCGTCTCAGCAGCTAAGAGGTTCCAAATCACATACAAACTTTCCAGCAGAGTAATTTTCCAGGAGCAGAAAGATTCCTTGCATCTGTAGAACTAGAGGGCACAGGACCCATTCTTTGACCGGGCCCTGGGAACTGTTTGTTCTCTTGTGAATTGCCCATGGAAGAAAAATCAACAGCTGAGAGTTCCTGAGTGTTTGTAGAGCAAAAATGGGCAAATCCAATCAGACTGGACTAGGATTATCTTGGAGGAGACAAAAATTGCCAAAAACCTCTCTTTTTTTACCCTTAATGTAGTTCAGAAATTATTTTCAACCTCTTTGATTAATGGTAGAATGCAAACATTTGCTATGTAGAGATGCAAGCATATTGCTAAGCCCACTTAAATTTTCCAGATAATTCATTATTCATAGATTCAGTCCATTGGCTTCTGTAATGGACATGAACATTTTCAGGAATTATCTGTGGTATCCAGGGAAAATTCAGGAGTACGTTCACGGTGAAAAATTCCCTGTAGACCTGTATAGAGCTCCTTATATAGTCACTGTGATCATTTCTCACTTTGAAAAACCTCCCAATGTGGTTCATTCAGAGGATTGTAGCTTCAGGTCCTCAGATTCCTTCACTGTTAAGAAAAATCATGGTGAAAAGAGTCCATCCCCATTGGATTATGTATAAAAGAATCTTGATGGTTAACAGTATGGAACTAGAGCTCTTATCTCCTTGCCATTTAATGTGACTGACTGTGGCCAAATGCACTGAATCCAGATACATTAAAATGATCAAACATATTGATTAATAAATGCCAAGCAACATTAGACCCACATTTGTGAATGTTTTATATAATTCAAAATATAGACAGTAACTGGGGGTGTTTGGTTCTTGCAGCGTTTTTTTGTCCTGGATAATGGAATGTTAAAGTATTCAAAGGCACCACTTGATGTAAGTAGCACACAGGACATGTTTCAAAGATTGATTTTGAATTCTGCTTGAAGTGACTAAACACTGTAATTGTACAAGCCTTGTGCCATAGTTACCAGCTTTGTGCATGTCTGGGCCTGTAAGATTTCACAAGCTCCCAAACCTCCTTGTTCTAAAGTGTTTCAACCTAGTGCATGAAGATTTAACTATTTTGATATGTGTTATTAAAAACAGAAGCTTAAACCTTAAAAGTGACGCATGAGTAAAATCACCTTCTGTCACTTGGAGAGAAAACCCAAATGGGCTTTTTTCCTGCATCTCCCAATAAACTCTGCTTTATGTGTGCTGCTTTGTTCTTGTCAATGTCCTTTTAAAAACTATCTTACAAATCTTATTTCTACATCATACGTCTTTTTATCTTGGAGATCCCAATTCACAAAAATTATTCCAAATTGTTTTTATTTAGTATACAAAGGAGTAGTTTGCATGTAACACTGGAAAATTCCTTCCTTCATCATTGTGGTGTAGGGGAAGTAACAGAAGTCTCAGGTTTCAGTTTTGTCCCCATCTCTGCCATTGAATCAGCTATGTCCTTGATCAGAGGAGCAGCCAGAAGGAAGAGCCGACTGCTCCCTGTTTTCTGGTCCCAGCTGCCCCATTCTGCCTCAGCAGCTGTCTGCCAGCTGATTACTCAGGGATGTTCTGTGTTATAGGTCAAAGATTGACCGCAGTTATTTTAGGACCACTAAAGATGGGAGAATATAAGCTGTGCAATCTAGAATTATGAAGAATTAGCATTACATTCTATGCCAAGACAGGAATAAGATGAATAGTCTTATTTATAAAAATTGGTGTGAAGTCATTTCAACATCAACTATCCTAGAACCTAATCCATAGAACCTTAACTATTTTCTGTTTGTTAAGGAGTTATATGTAGTATTCCACTTCCCATAGATAAGTTAAAGATTACCTTGAGTTCACTTAAATCCAGTACAGAAACATCAAATCATATATCCTTTCAGCCTATTTACTAGTCTTTTGATTTCAGATTCAAAAAGGAAAGGTCCACGGGAGCATAGATGTCGGACTGTCAGTCATGTCAATTAAAAAGAAAGCTCGAAGAATAGACCTTGACACAGAAGAGCACATCTATCATTTGAAGGTGAAATCACTTTTCAACAGTTTCTCTGCCATTATCAGGGGAAACCATTTGCTACACCAGTGGTAGACAGGAGAGTGATTTTACAATTACTTTCTCCACTTGTTCATTGTTTTAGGTGAAATCCCAGGACTGGTTTGATGCATGGGTATCCAAACTGCGACATCATCGGTTGTATCGTCAGAATGAAATTGTGAGATCACCAAGAGATGCTAGTTTTCACATATTTCCTTCAACTTCCACAGCTGAATCCTCACCAGCTGCTAATGTTTCTGTAGTGGATGGAAAGGTATGATTTTGTTCTATAAAAACCGGCCTGAAAATTGCTTAGAAAATTATGCAAATTTTGGCCAGGCACGGTGGCTCACGCCTGTAATCCCAGCACTTTGGGAGGCCAAGGCGGGGGGGATCACCTGATGGCCAGGAGTTCGAGACCAGCCTGGGCAACATGGTGAAAACCCCATCTCTACTAAAAACACAAAAATTAGTCAGATGTGATGGTGCACACCTGTAATCCCAACTACTCGGGAGGCTGAGGCACAAAAATTGCTTGAACCTGGGAGGCGGAGGTTGCAGTGAGCCACGATTGTGCCACTACTGAACAGCCTGGGCAATAGAGCAAGACTGCGTCTTAAAAAAAATAAATAAAATTTTAAAAAAAGAAAATTATGCAAATGCATAACTGAGTCTCATTTGGGAAAACCAGAAAGAGGAGGTTTGCTTTGTAAACTAACACTCAGAAGACAGCAGTGACATTTGGCATGAAAGTTAATTGCAAGTGTAAATTAGGCAGAAATGTGGATCACCAAGAGAATTAGCAGTTATTTTTCCATTTTATGAATGGACTACCTTCTGACTTTATGTGGCTTTGTAGGAATACTAGGAAGTAAGTTAACATTTATTTAATCAACATTCAGAAATCAGATGTCTTCCTGGATGGTAATAAGAAGATCTCAAAATCTTGAAAATGAAACTTGCTTTGTATCTTGACCTATAATACATACATGAGAAGCTATGAAATTTCCCCATGAAGTTATTGCATGTGAGCTCAAGAATGTGACAGTAGTATAAGTAGTAGCCTATTTAAGTGATCAGGCACTGTGTTAAGCATTTGGCACTCATTCCTCTCTAATCTTTCAAATAACCAAAGTTTAGAGACAGGAAAAAATTTGTCCAGAAGTGACATAGCCATTAAACAGCTGAGCCAGGATCCAAGTCCATGTCTGTTTCCAAAATCAGTGCCCTTTCTATTTTGACCAGGTGCCAGACTAATGGGAGGCTGACCTTGTTCTCTGGGCTGAAATAAGAGTTCACTTCTGTGTTGATGAAAAGCAAGAGATGTTGTTTGTTAAAAAAAAATCAAGGTTAAGTCAACAGACATGAAAACAGCTGTTTCTGCCTTTGATTCAATGATTAAGTTTCCTGAAACCTAGCCCTACTGCACTGTGCAGGGGTGCGCCAGCTTTACACTCAGCACCTGAAATTGAGGGCAGAGAGGGTGAGGAAGCTGGCTGCCACAGTACGTTGTGTTCAAGAATATTCCAGTGAAGACTCTGCTTTTCTTTATTTGCTTACACAGGAATGTATGTCATACATAGGTCCAAGTGTCCTTTGCAAACCACTGGAAAACCTCCTAGAGTAATTGCAGTACTAACCAAATCAGATTAAATGAAACATTACTATATTCAGTTTTTGTTATTTTAATGGCAATTTTCATTAGATCCTATTAACTATGTTAAAATTATCTCAAACCTTACATTATTTATTTATTTTTTCTGTTTTTTATTTGTATTTATTTATTTATTTATTTATTTATTTATTTATTTGAGACACAGTCTCACTCTGTCACCCAGGCTGGAGTGCAGTGGTGTGCTTTTGGCTCACTGCAGCCTCCTCAACCTCCTCCTCCTGAGTTCAGTTGATTAACCTGCCTCAGCCTTCTGAGTAAGCTGGGATTACAGGCACCTACCACCACACCCAGCTCATTTTTAGTAGAGACAGGGTTTCACCATGTTGGCCATGCTGGTCTCAAACTCCTGACCTCAAGTGATCTGCCCACCTCGGCCTCCCAAAGTGCTGGGATTACAGACCAGATTACACACCTAGCCTTAAACCTCACATTATTCCATTCTGGTTGCAGCCTTGCCAAGGACTGTTTAATTATCTTTTTTCTAGGAATAGGGTTTTGGATTAACCCTAATACCAACCAGTTCAGAAATAAGAAAGGGAGCGAACCATCTGGTCAGGGCATCAGGAAGGTTGGGAACTTACAGATGCCCAAGATAGTGCCGAGTTTCTTTGGCCTCCTGTGTTCTCACCAGAGGGCAGACTGAATCCTAGATTTAGTCCACATTAAATGAGAAATGTATTCCAAATAGATCTTTAAAAAATATACATTTTTTATTCTTTGGTTCATCCAGCTTTTGCCTACATCATTGGCACAGAGTATTGATGAAAATATATTATTTTTATCTCCTATGTATTAAATTTATTAAAATATTTATTAAATTTATTGATGAAAATATGTTATTTTCGTCCCTTATTTATTAAATAACTTGGGTGATATCTGAGAATGGAAGACTAAAATCAAATCCTCCCCACTGTTTGACTTGAAATAAGAAACTTCTTCAGCTCTGGTTTTCAAAACAGATCTATTACTCTGGTTAATGACATACCTCTAAGATCTACTCAGTGAAAGATTTCCATTACATTTATCAAAATGCAATAAAGAGTAAAAAGAGCTTTTTATCACTTTGCCTGCCTTCTACATATCAAATTATGAGACTCCTGAATGTTAATTGGTTTGTGCCCCTCTGTGGGGAATAAATAAGCCTGGGTTTGCTAAGAATGTGCGTCATTCAGTTTGTAATGATTTAGAAGAGACACAATTCAGTTGTAGTTGAATATTAAAGTCAACTATAAAGTTTTAAAATTATTTCAGTTTTTTAAGAAATGTTTCTTCTTTTTTCACTGTTTCCTGCAGTCACGTTAGTATCTCTATACTTAATACAATTTTCACTTATTTCACATAAAATCTTTTTAATGAAAAGTCTATAGATAATAACTTTAATGGAAAGCTATGGATAATAACTTGCCAAGACTGTCTTTTTATAAATAATTTTCAATATGAATTCAAGGCATTGCAAGGTTGCTTACTGGTGGATAATGTATTTAGGAATCACATGTGGTTGAGGAGACCTTGAGTGGTCATAAGGGTGCAGAAACCTTTTGGAAAGGAAAGACTTAAATCATGAGTTGAGAGTACTGCCGTAAGGACACTGCAAATACAACTTACTGAGTGATTAAAAATTACTGGGAATTTGAGTTGGCAGGTCCTTGTGACTATGAGATACAACACACTTAAATGTTGTCCTTCACTGAATGATGGAGATGGCAACTTAACGAGAGGTTGTTGTTTAGGAATGTCGCCCTCACTAAGCACAAACCACATTAAGCCAAGAAGCTTCTTCCATGTTTTGAGGGTGCATTTTCTTCCTTTCTTTGTTAATACGGCTTGAGGATACTTGTATTTTTTTAATCATTGAAATGTACTGTTTCATAACCATACTTTGTTTGCCGTAGATGCAACCAAACAGCTTTCCATGGCAGTCCCCTTTACCATGCAGCAATAGCCTCCCTGCAACCTGCACGACTGGCCAGAGTAAAGTGGCAGCCTGGTTACAGGACTCGGAAGAGATGGACAGGTGTGCGGAAGGTTAGTTCTTTCTCTGTGTGGCCTGAGAGTAAGCCAAAACCAAACAAGAAACAAAACCTAACGAGGTGAATTATGAGTGCTACATCTTTGACCCTGATTGTCTTGATCGCCTTGACATTTCCTTGCTCTTACGTTTTCTCCTCCTTGTTCTTATCTTTATGCACCAGCTCCTTCTCTCTGCCATGACTCGGGCTTCTTACCTGCCAGTTCTCCTGCACCCTCACAGCAGTTGAATGTGGTTCTTGCCTTCCCCCTGACTTCTACCCACTTCAGCCTTCTCTCCTTGTCTCTTCACCAGTTCCTTCTGGCTTCTTTAGCTCTGGAACCTGGGGCAGTCACACAGAAGAGCAACCCCCGAGGAGAGCCTATGTTGCCCACGGCCCCAGAATCACTGCTCTGTCTTCCTCACTAGGTCACTTCCACAGCTGCCTTCTCTGCTGCTCTGTCTTGTGCATGGAGCAGGTGTATGTCAACTCGGCAATAAATGGCAAAGTTGTGAAATGCTGCATCTTATATCCACAGTTACCTTTTAGTGTGCTCCACTATGGATCAGTGATTCAATATTCTGAGCCAATACCTGATTCCCTCACGCTGCCATCTCTGAGCCTCTTCATCTCTTCTTACCTTTACCTCCCTCGTAATTAGCCAGAGCACAATGGTTCAAACTTGATGTACAGACCATTTCCATTCTATGAGAGTTTTCATTTGACCTTCAAAACTGAGAAAAACAAGGGCAATGCAGAGAGTGTTTAATAAGTCTCAATTAGTTTATTTTTTTAGATGATCCTAAGATGATATTGGGCCTGTTTTTTTCCAGATTATTTTTCCTTATAAAATTATAATAAAAGCAGATATTAGGTCACTTTTTTGTGTTCTCACTTAAAAAAATTAAAATTTGGTAATCTATGTTAGTGCTCCAACCAAAAGAATTTTTTCTTATTCTACTAGCATGTGGACTCAAAGTATGCAGCATTTTTTGTCATTTTTATCAGCTTTCTGAGATACCCACATCGCAGACTTTATGTGAAAGTATGATTTCCTCTCTTTCTTATTGTAAATAATAGAAGTGACAAAGAATGATGTAGCATGGTCCATATGAAGGCTGTAGCAGGGTGATGAGACACACACAATAAGTATTCCTTACAGACCATTTCTGGCTTTCATAGAACTTTCTCATCTATCATCTCAGTAAGCAGGTAGGAGAGCTAAATACTACTATCACCACTGACAGATAAGGAAACTACAACTGAAAAATCTAAATTGATGTCTCCTTACCCTTAATTTGGGTCCTTGGCCTTAAATTGAACTGTTCACAAACTTCTGTTTTCATTCTGTTAGAAAAAAGGTGGATATAATTTTGATGGTTTTCAGCCCCAATTCCAGATTTCTGTGCTTATATAGCACCATTTATATAGAATAATCACAATTATTAGAGATTATGAATGTAATATTTGCTAGATAGAAAGCTCGAAATGAAAATTTTAGTAACTGACCACAAAAATAAGAAAAGTAACTCAATTTTTTTTTTTTTTTTTTTTTTTTTTTTTTTTTTTGAGACGGAGTCTTGCTCTGTTGCATAGGCTGGAGTGCAATGGTGCTATCTTGGCTCACTGCAACCTCCGCCTCCCTGGTTCAAGAGATTCTTCTGCCTCAGCCTTCCGAGTAGCTGGAATTACAGGGACCCACCATCATGTCTGGCTAATTTTCGTGGAGACAGGGTTTCACCGTGTTGGCCAGGTTGGTCTTGAACTCCTGACCTCAGGTTATCCGCCCGCCTCTGCCTCCCAAAGTACTGGGATTACAGGCGTGAGCCACTGCACCCAGCCCAATATTCTTGACCGTGTTTAATTTCACATATTAAAGGTCAGTTTTTTTTTTAAGAGTGATATTTTATTATATAGATTTTTGAATATTCTCTTGTTCTAAATGCACCAAAAAATGTAAAAGAAAACTAAAAGTCATTTCTTCATTCTAAATGTTAATTCAGACAGAATTAGTTGATGTCCAGGTGATGATGATGTTCCTGGACCATCAAATGCACTTTGAAAATCTGATTTCGTTAATATAATGTCTCTAAGAAATGTTAAAGTCATTCATTTCAACATTGTTAGTGAGCTAAATTAAAGAAAATATGTTTAACTGATTCTGTATTCCATCCTAGTGTTCTGAACTTGATTGTAACGCTACCCAAATTCCAGGTAACCACCTTCTAAAGCTCCTAACAATGAAACCACAGGACTGCTGAAGTTCACTTGAGTGTGCTTCCCATGTGGCAAAGGCTATCAGAGCAGAAAAGGGATCACATACAGTGTGACTGAGAGTTTCAAGGTTTCTGCACTAATAGCTGTTAACTTACAAGAGTGAGCTTTGAAATACAATCAATGGTTTTTGGTTCTATACCAGCAAAGGGTGTTTTGTTCCACCTGCCAGTATCTTCGTCATATAAACATGGATCTGCCTACTCATATTTGCCATAATTTGCATTGACCCTTTTTTTTTTTTTTTTACCATCACCACTGGTCCCTAACCAATTTTAACATATTTTTATTTATGATTTCTTATTAGATCTCGCACATTGCCAGTCAAACCTTGTGGAACTTAGCAAACTCCTGCAAAATTTGGAAATACTTCAGAGAACTCAGTCAGCACCTAACTTTACTGACATGCAGGTAAACATATTCCTGCTGCTGGTAAAAGGACTTAGGATATAATTTATAATCTTTATTGGGTTGTTCTATGAATATATAAGGTAATATTTAAAGATAGATAATTACAGTACAGACATTTGTTTATATTCTAGAGTTATTTTTAATATTTTTGAATCTCGGTGTCAGTATGTTAATTAAGATGATTATTTTAAAATGTTTTACATTTAAATACACACTAGCCAGAATAAATAAATTCAGTATCTGAATTATTCTTCCGTGTTTGTGTTCTATTAGAAATGGTAGCTTTGAAGATATGCTTTAGATACTCTCAGAATTATTACTATCTTTTCATATAGAAAACAAAGCTAGAGATTTCTAATCCTGTATTCATTTTGTTTATCAGAAAAATATATTTTATAATGAAGTTCTTATCTCTGCTTTTATAATGCCCACTATGCATCTGATACACCTTTCTCTCCTGGCTGGTTTGCTTATAGGCTCTAACAGTGATCCTTTACTAACTTGCTGTGTTCTTGTCTATAGCTGTATCATCTGTGTGAACTTAATAATACTTTGTTGCTTTTAACTATTTGTGTAATGTAGGCTAACTGTGTAGATATTTCAAAGAAAGACAAGCGGGTCACAAGGCGATGGAGAACAAAAAGTGTCAGCAAAGATACAAAAATACAACTGCAGGTACAGATTTTACTTTTCCTTCATTCATGTTTCTACATACTTTTAAAGTACTAGTCTTTATACATCAGTTAATGCACGTTAGATTGAAAGGGTAACTTAACTGCTTTAAAGCCAGCGCTTTTCAAACTCTCACATTGTCTAAAACAGTGGGAAATCTCTGTATTTTTCTCACTCTGGCATAAGTGAGAATAATTTAAAAGAAAGGTTGAAATTATACAATACGTGTTCAAAATGGCGTTTTATTCTCAATTATAGCCTTTGAACCATTAAAATATATTTTAACAAAAAGTTACCTTAAAAATCTAGATTAAAAATCTAGTGGGTTATAATGAACACTCATTTAAAAATATTAGATATTAAAAGAGGCTTTTATGTGTCAGCCTGGTCCAAATTTTTTCTATCAAGAAAAGGGGTAGGAGGTTCAATAGATTAGAAATCAACAAACCCAGATTCTAGTTAAATCACTGTGATTTTCTGGCAGTATAATTTCGTAAATTTCTGTTAAATTTCCTGAGCTTCCATTTGCTCCTGAGTAAAGTGATAAGAGTTTATTTAATAAGCTCTGAATTCTCTTTCAACTCTAAAATTCTATGATCCTTCAAAAATAGATATTATTTGGCTTTCAACAATCACCTTAAAATCTGAACTAAATTCTTAAGAGCTTGTAATAAATGTACTTGAAATTTATTTGAAATAAATTATGTATTTGAAATGACTGATGTTTTTAAAGTAAGATCCTTTCATATTACTGTGTTTCAGTGATTCAAAATATGGTAGATTATGTCGTAAACCATATTACTTTCAGATTTTTAAACTAGAATTTCCATTATTCTCATCCTGAATGCATATTATATGTGGCCCTTGTCCTGCACAGTCAAGATTAGACTTTATGATTTGGCTTTTTAAAATTATTATACAAATAAATTTATATTCTAATACAAAGGTAGAAAGAAGTAATTTTCAGAATTCTTCAGTCCCTTCTGAATAATTAACAAAATAATTCTTCTCTAATTTTGACTTCATTAATAACATTCTTTGTATTACAATTCTGACTGTGTAAATAACAAACTGTTGCTTTGCTTGCTAATCTGATATATTTGAAAATAAATTTTCATAAGCACTAATACCTATGTTTTTTTTATTTAGAATGTCTACATTCAATGAACACAACTTTTTGTGTTCATTTGCTCAGTACGTTTCCATGTGTTTTCCCCTCTGTTTATAAAATTAATACTTTAGGGAGAGATGTGCCAAGTGATTTCACAAGAAAATTACTTAAAATTGCTTTTGGCAGTTTTATTGGCTTTGGACTTGTGAGTGTCTAGTTTTGTTTGTTTTAAGCATGGTGTCTGAATCAAAGCCAAGAAAAAGACTCATTTTTATAAGTAAAAGAATCATTCCTCTAAATAAAATAATTGAAGAAGGCCTGTATCACAAGAAAGAACACATACATTTGTTAATAGATATTGTTTTAATCTTGTGTCTATAGTGTATGCTATTGACCACATTCTTGTTCAGAGCTGTTGTCCTGGACAGGTTGGTTCCCAGTGAGTTGTAGTGCAATGTCCCAGCTACCTTGCTGCATCTAGGAGCTCCATTGGAGACCCCAAATCACTACTTTTTTTTCTTTTTCTGAAGGACACAGAATGCAACTGGAACTATACCACCTATCCTCTCAGCCTGTGGTTTTACATAGACAGAAAAGTTATGAAGATTTTTTTGAGTCATCAGGAGAAAATGTCCAAAAAGCTAGAAAATACTCATTCATACTCCCGCCACATCTTTGGGTGGTTCATTTGTTGTTAAATTTTTATTTATGACATTTCATTTTGTTTGTGACTTTGCTAAGGGTAATAAAATGGCCTTTGTAATTCTAGTTTAGTTATTTTTGAGGGAAATTGAAATCATCTAATCCCTTAAAGACACTCAAAGACAACTGCCTTTTCGAAGTGGGAGATTTAGTTCCAATTCCAAGAAGAAACAAATAAACTTAGGAATGGCAGTAAGCTGTTAATCATTCCCAGAGAAACTCCACTTCCACCTGGACTAAAACAAAAGGTATTTTAAGGGGAACACAGCAGAACTTTGTCCTATCTGTGGACCTTTTCTGCTTGCCCAAACCAACAGGTCTTGCAGGAGCCTCAGGATACTCGTTCTCTACTACTTGGAAGTTCCTCCAAGATCCTTCAAAATTCACACTTGGCTAGGGAATCATAAGTTCATCTAGGATGAGTATGCCAACATGAAAATCTTTACTACTCAGTATTTTGCCTAGAGAGAGGCATAGCATCTAATGTTACTCTAGTGGATTAAAGATACCCACCACTTTCTCCTACCTTATACCCAGCTTTTTCCCCTCCTGTTTTAAATGTTTTGATGATGAGAATTCTATCTAATGAGTCCAAGCATTTGTTTTGAGTCAATGATCATCTCACCGCTCGAACCACTTTCGTGATGTTGCAGCCAATATGAGAGGCTCTCAAGCGGTGAGAGTTCATTTTCCGTCCCCTGTCTTCTTTGTAACTAAGTACAACAGCCATTGTGAGGGTGCCCAGACCGTCCAGTGGTGGTGGTTGTGGTATTGTTGCTGCTGTTGTTGTTATCGATGTTGTGTTACTGAACTTTGTATTCAGTATTCCATAGTAGTTGTCATTTTGAAAAAACTATAAAATAGATCATTAAAAAAATTGACCGCAAGAAAGTTAAAATGAAAAACATGTTATACTGGATGTTTGATTGCTTGTTCTTGCATAGGTTAGATTGTGCTATTGATTTAAATGAGAAGGTTAAATTCTAGACCAGTATGGCCTTGTTTCTACTGGAAGCTATTGGGTAGTTGGCCTCAGAAATTCCTATTATGTAACTCATGAAGCCAGCATTTGTCCTAGAAGGTTCTGTGGAGACTACCTTTTAGAAAATGGATTTCTTCTTGCCTCCTTAACTTCGAACTTTCTGGTTCGAATAAAAATCTCAATACCATTTTGCAGTAACAATTCGGCTGTGTTTTAAATGAAGTAAGAGGAAGGCAAGAAGGAAATAGTTTGAAAGAAAGAGCTGTTAGATCTCCTGTGTTGCTGATAATATGAATTAAATTCTAGATCCCTGGACGTTGAAGGGAATGAGGAATAGTAGAAAGTACATAGTAGCAGACAGATGACCTTATGTTGCTCCTGTGTAGCTGTCCTGCATCTCATAGATGCTCAAATTACACTGAAGGGTGAAAATAAGTTCTTCCCCCTTTTACTACATTAAGGAAAAAGGATTTTGTCAAAAAATATTTTTGTGGAAAACAGATTATGTGTGTGTGTGTGTGTGTGTGTGTGTGTATGACAAACATATATGTATATGTATGCAGAAGACTTATAAAGATGGAAAATAAATAAGATTGTAATTTTGGAACTTTTTTGAAGATTTAGAAATAGAAAAATTTAAAATATTTTTCTGACATCCCAAAAAGACTAAAGCAGTCCTACTGTTTCTTCAGTCTGGGCTGTTAGGAGATTCTAAGAAAGTATATCTTAATTATTTGGAAATGAAATTATTGCTCATGGCTGGGCAAGGTGGCTCATGCCTATAATCCCAGCATTTCGGGAAGCCAAGGTGGGAGAGTCACTTGAGGCCAGGAGTTCAAGGCTGCGGTGAGCCATGATCATGCCACAGCACTCCAGCCTGGGCAACAGAGTGAGACCCTATCTCAAAAAAGAAAAAGAAAAATATTGCTCACAACCTTGAGGAGTCAGGGTCTGTCAGATGGAGGCAAAGCTGAATGATTAGAAGGAAATGTCATCATCCCTTAATCCCATCCACCAAGAGGAAAAAAACAAAATGAAAGAAAGCTGTAGGATTCTTCTACTGGTTTATGCATAGGTGCACATTACTAAATGAAAACTATGCTTTCAAGTTTTCGTAGTTGATTTTTATAGGCATTGTCCTCACTCACTGAGGAACTTAAGTTTTCTTTTCTGATCTTATGGGGTCTGGCATCTTCCTTGGAAAATTCTTAGACTTGAAAATCCCAGCACTGTTGCTGATGTGGAGTCCCAGATAGTGAGCTGTATAATAGGAGATTAAGTAGGAAGTTGAAGAACCCTCATACCCTTCCCTTACTTTTTTTCTTCCAGTAAGAAATTTAAAAAAAAAATTCTGTCTGGCCGTTAGGAGGCTCTCATTACAACCTGTTCATTTTAGCCTTCCCACATTATTTAATCAGTTTTTCCTGAACTTAGTTTTCCTTGCTACCATTTATTGAATACCTTTTGACTTCATATAACATGATATCATATGAATAAAACAGTATGCATATTTATTTTACCTTAAAATTGCAGGCTGTCCATCAGTTTATAACTCCGTCTCCTTTTGGGGTGTGAGTTATAGTCAGCAAATAGAATTCAGGTGTTTGAGTAATCTGCAATGACAGCGATGAACATTTCTCATAGCATGAATGCCCCTGTGAGCTCTTTTCGATGCTGATTTAAGAAAAGTCGACTTCAGTTAAAAACTGTCCCTCTCCTTGTCTGATTATCTTTCATCCTCCCATCTTCCATCCTTTCCTCCCCCGTCCTGTGTTTCCTCCCCCCTTCTCTTCTCCCATTCACTGTCAGGAAGGGCCACCTGCGAAGGGCCAGTTCAGCACAACTCGGCGCCGGCAGAGGCTAGCGGCAGCAGTGGCTACAACAGTGAGTGGATTTCAATCTCAAGTGGAAGTTTAATAAGAATGAAAACCTGTGTACAAGGGTGACCCCCCTGTCCTGATGGTGCCACTGGTGTGTGATGGTGTCACCAATCACATGCCAATCATGGCAGCATAGCTTTCGCATGTTCTCTGGCTGTCTTTGCATGGCAGGAGTCAAACACGGGTATTCCTTTTTACAATGGATAACTGTTATATAATCTAGTTCTTTTGCTATACGTGAAGACATAATTTAAGTCAAATTTGCAAAATTGAGTGCAGTGCCCCATGATGTGAGCTTTCCTTAAATTATTTTGTTTTTTTTTTTCTTTTTTACCATACTGATATTGGAACTTTTGCTAACTAATTTCTCTTTTCCTAAGAAAAGTCATGTTACTACAGACATAAATTGTGCTTCTTTTTGTAGCAGTGTGACTATTTGAAAAGGATGTGAGAATAAAGAAATGAGAGGGTAAGAAAAGGTGAATTTTGCTGTCATCTCTAAATGGCTACCCAAGTTACACTTAGCAAGGGAAAATTGTTTTCTGAAGAGAATATTGACATGAAAATTAGAAATTGTAGTGTGGAAATGACAAAAAAAAAAGGCAGTTTTATGGTATTTAATCCATATCTAGAGGTTTTTTTTTTCTGAGAGAAAATAGAATGGATATAAGGAGAGTAGAGAACATACTGAGGTTGATAAGGCAAATGGATAGTGAATGACTTGTCTACAGAATATAAAATAGAGTATCAAAACACAAGAACTCCTTGCTGGATAAAAGTCATTTAAAAAATGTGTTTAATCATGAGAGCCTATGAACTTCGTAAAATATAGATTACTGAGTTCATAGCAATCATAGATGTTAGTTTTTTGACTATTAGATAATACTTCCTTAATTAACAACAGTCTTGCTGTCACTAAGGGTGGAATGTATTTTAAGACTACAATTGCTGAAAAAAATATGAAAAAGTTTTGGCTGCATTACAGGAGAATGGATGCTGGTGTGAGGATTGGTGGCTGTCTACTTTATGATTAGTAATTGGCTCTTGCCTTATATCTGGGTGTTTAGCTAGACTGAGAAACAAATTTGCTTTTGATTATGAAATGAACCAATGACTTGGAATTTATTAGGGAACTGACTCTTAAACTCACAGTTTTGTAAACATTTGAACAAACAAATTATTGAAATAGCTTTCATGGTCCATGTATATCTTATGCAGGTATTCAAATGCAGATGAATAAATCCCATGACACTGATGTGGTAACAGATTCTGACAATAGATGCACATGTAATCAGTTCAGTATTATTAAAGGTAATTTTCCATTTATAAAATTAAGAAATACACATGGTTATTAGAGATAACAACTTAGTATGGAAAGGAACGGTCCATCATTTTATGAAAACACTGTTTTCTTAAGCAATATACATCTAAGACGCCATGCAGAGAAGTGATTCTGTCTCTTCTGTGTTAATTTTTTAAATTGCAGATACATACAGTGAATATAATAAAACTGAGATTAGTACCTATTTGAATAGAATGGGTTCATATTTTTAAAATTGGCAGTAGAAGGCCGGGCGCGGTGGCTCAAGGCTGTAATCCCAGCACTTTGGGAGGCCGAGACAGGCGGATCACGAGGTCAGGAGATCGAGACCATCCTGGCTAACACGGTGAAACCCCGTCTCTACTAAAAAATACAAAAAACTAGCCGGGCGAGGTGGCGGGCGCCTGTAGTCCCAGCTACTCAGGAGGCTGAGGCAGGAGAATGGCGTAAACCTGGGAGGCGGAGCTTGCAGTGAGCTGAGATCCAGCCACTGCACTCCAGTCCGGGCGACAGAGCGAGACTCCGTCTCAAAAAAAAAGAAAAAAAAAAAAATTGGCAGTAGAAGAGAAAAAGCTTTTAAAAGAAGAAATCATTAATGCTCATCTCTCAGGGTAGCTGTGACTATAGAAGTTATGAGAAAAACTTAGTGGTATGTAGTAAGAAAAGCTACTGGCAACATTTAATAATGTATTCAGGAATAACTAGGGGGACTGGCTACTCCAGGATCTATAGCTTTGTCTCCGTACCAAAATGCCACAACATCTAGCAGATGTTTCAGAAATTTATTCTTGATGACTCTTAGCGCTAGCATTCAGAATAGCCAACTCGCAACAGCAGCCAGACCCAACAGAACAGGAGACTGGAAAAAGAGAAATTCTGGCTCTTCCCCACGGAAGAACACTGAGGATCCCAATGCAGTCAGTACCCCCAAAGAATCCCTGTACGCATAGTGCAGAATAGCAACAGCAGGAGACTTTTCCCACTGGCTTGATGAGTCCTGTAAGCATAATATCTATCTTAGACCTACTGTGTAGACTTTCATGTCTACCATTGCTGAATTTCACTGTCAGCAAGTCCATTGTCAACTCATTTCGCTTTTGACTTCTTCATGGACAGGTGTTAAGAGCATCTCCTAATGCTACCAGAATATTCTAGGATCAGGCTTCCCTCCTGTCATAGGACTTCAAGAAGGCGTTGGATTTCTTTCCTGCACAGGGTGGAAAGGCCCAAATTGAGTGTTGAGGGTTCTCAGATATAAGCATGGAGAGCTGTAGGCAGCTCGCACTCCAACCATCACTGACAGAGAAACCAGTTACCACTTAGATTTTTGAATCCCATAATACTCAAATTGATGAATAAAAAGCTGAGTAAATAAGTCAATAAGTCCCCAGTCTGAACAGATATTCAATTGGGGTTAGATTAATACATCCCAATTTGTATTCTCAAAAGTCCTCAATTAAAATGACCCATTCTACATACCTCTTTTTAACAAAAAAAGACATACCAATATATAAACATTTTCAGTCAGAAGTATATGAAGATTAGTTCTCAATTTCCCAGGGAACCATCTGATTGCAATTTGATTGGAACATTCAAGTCTCTTTCCCTATGGGTAATATGCAAAACCACTTTTACTGTTTTAATAGCCAATTTAAGTTTCCATTATGTTCAAAATATAAATTTGTAACTTTTGTTTTTCTTCTCAGCATCTGACTCCAACATTTAATAGAGGAATAATAATTTATCTCAGGGACAAGTCTGGGTCCTTCCTGGACTCCCTGCTTTTCACTGCATAATGGCCTCCTATATAAGCTTCCTGCCAACTCTCATGGCCCCACTCCTCACCCACTCAAGGAAGAGACTCCTCTTCCAAGCCATGTGAGTCCTTGGAGTGTTGAGGGCACCTGAATGCAGATAAAATCCTTTTCCGGCCGGGCGCGGTGGCTCAAGCCTGTAATCCCAGCACTTTGGGAGGCCGAGACGGGTGGATCACGAGGTCAGGAGATTGAGACCATCCTGGCTAACACGGTGAAACCCCGTCTCTACTAAAAAAAAAAAAAAAAATCCTTTTCCATGATGCTCAACATATTACCAAAGACCCGCATTTATTTTTCTTAATGCTGTTCTAGTTCCTTATATCAGAAAACTGTATCATTAATTCTGAAAACTTCCAGATCTACCTATTTTTTTCACTCACAGTCTCTCCCCATGACCTCCTAATCTCCAGCAACTTTTCCATGGATTCTGTGTCCCTCAAGGGGCTGACTGCTCTTTCTAGATTTAGCATCACCACAGTTAGGGTCAGAACTTCCTTTCTCTATCTTCTGACATTCTGCCACATAAATACCATTCCTTTGTATGTATCCTAAAAGGTCCTCCATCCTTGTTATTATTAAGTTACCTGGACAGGATTCCAGCAGAGTATTGAACCCCAGCACTCCATTTTCTTAAATGGCTTATTGACCACTTCTGGGTCTCAAATATAGAATAGACAGAAATTTTCAGCCTGATAATATTGATAAACAAGCTGTTTAACAATCATCTCCCAGCCCAGTGTAGCCAAGTTCTCCAAAGAAGAAGGGTTCCTTTGATAACTCCAGATACCAAATGCTTCAAATAACATATATTAACATGCTTAGCTTAGCTGAATTTGGGGGGAAAGCTTCATGCTCACTTTCTTCCCCAGTAAGTCTTGGATATCTTTTAAGAGAAATAAATCCCTGCCAGGACAATGGTGCATCAGAAGGACGCTCTGTCTCAACTGCCCTCAACCTGCAGCTCAGGCCAGATATTTTGGTTCTTTCCAACTCTTCCATCTGTCCTCTAAATCCTTGGAGAAAAAGTGCCCTCTTCTCCTTCCCCCTTTCTCTCACCAAATATGTTAGGAATTTTAAAGCAAAAACCAAAAAATTAAAAAAGAAGAGGTCCTGACATACATATCCGTCAGAGGGTAATGGTTCCTTCCTCCCACAGCACATTCCCCGTTAGCTAGGGGGTGTGAATTATCCTATCAGTTACACAAAATTCCAACCTGTGGTGGAGTCTAAGAGTCTGGTTCTTGAAAATAATTGAATGCACATCTGTGCAATAAGAATTAGGGGGAAGTTGTTTGTGATCTGATTTGCAGGAAGAATTGGCATTTTCCTTTCCAGGAATGTTTGACTGACATTTGTAATGTTCGGGTAAAGCCTTCTTAAAGGGGAGGAAAAGGTGCTTTGCCTCCACCCATCAGGAGCCTAGTCCGTATCCAGCCTGGGCAAGGAAGTACCTCTAGCCATGTGGAAAAATCTATAGTAATATGACTTTTTCTACTTACTGCTTCTCAGTATTGGCCGGTTCATGAACCATGTGCATATATGTAATAGAGTTGTGTGTAACATACAAAGGTAAACCACAGTGATTTATATAATATATATTTCATTTACTAATATAAAATTTAATAAGTTAATTTCCAAAATAAGTGTGAGTCTCTTTAAGCCATTACTGTATTTACTATTAAGCCTGATTTGTTTTTTATTTAATGGCTACAGAGTAAGTGAATCTTCCGGTATATGCATCTCTTGAATTTTCACAGGTTTAGTAAGATCCTGCTCCAGGCTCAGATAGTCCAGACTGTAAGAGAAGGTCAGCTACATCATAGTTCAGACTGCTGTTTTTCTGCCAGTTATTTTTGAGGTGCAAGTATGAGTTCAGAGTTTAAGCTTGCCTGAGATTATGTCTTTTATTCCTGTCATTCTGTAGTCATTTCTCTCTGTAACAGTGAAAAATCGGTGAGTTTGTGGCAGTTCTAAATCAACAATGGGAAATGAGACTCCCTCTTCCCACCCCAACCGCCTGCAAAATAAATGAGTACTGAGTGTCTCCAAGTGTGTTATCAGAGAGGAATCTATTATTTTGAAGAATGGGAGAGGTCCTTTCTGTGTAGGAGAATGTGAAACAATGCACTGTTGCTCTTTAATAATTTGTGTCTTCCCCTTTCAGGTTCCTTTCAGTGCTACCATGTCACCAGTTCGCTTGCATTCTTCCAACCCCAACCTTTGTGCAGATATTGAATTTCAGACTCCCCCTAGCCACCTCACTGACCCTCTGGAAAGTTCAACAGATTATACAAAGCTGCAAGAAGAATTTTGTCTAATTGCACAGAAAGGTAACAACAAAAATAATGCGCCCTTTAAAGAAGCTCTCTTTGATGAAAGATTATGCTTTGTTCTTTTATCTTTGTCTTTGTGGTAATGATAGAAAGACTAAATGGTTTCATATAGTGGTTGAAGTTCTATATACAAAAATGCAACAGGACATGATGCTTGCCTGTTGGAAGATCACACATCACAGGTTTATAGTTTTGACTAAAGAAAGAAAGTGCCATGGGGGTGGGAGATAAATAAGTTATACGTAATCTGGCAAGATACTACTACTCAACATTTTTTCAATGTGTCTTAGTTATCATTTAATACGTATTTATTGGTTCTCGTTAGATTCTGTTTATTTCTTTTTTTATTAAATAATACTCATTTATTGGACTTTACAATTTGTGGGTTGGGAATTCAGGCAGGGCTCAGCTAAGCAGCGAAACCTCTGAGCCACGTGTCTTTGACTAGCCCCAGTCACTAGGATTCGGCTGCAGGCTGAACTGGGCTGAAAGACCCAAGGTGGCTTCCCTCCTGTGCCTAGGACGTTGGCAGGACAGCTGGAAGGCTGCACACAACTGTGTCCCCTTCCTCTCCATGGCAGTTTAGGGTTCCAAGAGCCTGGCAGTGGAAGCTGCTCGTCCTCTTCAAGGCCAGCTCTGGAACTGGTGTAGCATTCTACTTCCATTGTATTCTATTGGTCAAAGCCCTATAGGCCAGCTCAGATTTGAGGGGAAATTGATTCCACATTTGAGCCTCTTCTTTATGCTCTGTGGCTGATAATAACAATTTAATTTACACAACAAGCCTCATTGAAAATTTAACATAAAGAAGACTAGAGCAATATTAATTTGTTTATGTAACAGCATAGATTTATAGCCAGTAACTTCTACTTTGGGGAAGGAGGTGCAAAAGGTAGAGTGTGACCACAAATGTGGGAGTTGAATATATGAGTATGGCACAGCTGCTAAGGGAAGATGGTACTTTGGAAGGCAGCCCCAGGAAAACTTTATGTATTTGGTTGCAATTCTGAAGCTTCTAGGAAATTCAAGTATCAACAAAGCTTCTGTTGAATGATACATCACATTAACCAACTGAAAGAAAAAAACACATAATCATATCATTTGCAGAAAAAGCATTTATCAAAGTTCAATACCCTTTCTTGATTAAAAAGAACTCTTAATGGTTTAGGTATAGAAGGAAAGTTTCTCAACATATTATAATAAAGGCTGTTTATGAAAAACACACAGCTAACGTCACTTAGTGGGGAGAAATGGAAAGCTTTTCCTCTAAGATCTGGTACAAGGCAAGGTGGCCCACTCCTGCTTCTATTCAACATGGTACTGGAAGTACTATCAAGAGCAATTAGACAACAAAAAGAAATAAAAGGTATCCAAATCAGAAAGGAAAAAGTAATGATCTCTATTTGCAGATGACATGATCCCATGTTTAGAAAACCCCAAAGATGCCACCAAGAAACAGTTAGAGCTAATAAATGAATTCATTAAAGTTGCAGGATATACAATGAACATACAAAACTCTGTTATTCTATACACGAATAACAACATAGCTGAAAAAGAAATCAAGATCAATCCTATTTATGATAAAATAAAATACTTAGGAATAAATTTAACCAAGGAGTTGAAAAACCTGTACACTGAGAACTATAAAAAAAAATGATGAAAGAAATTAAAGAGGACACAAATAAACAAAAGATATTTCATGCTCATGGATCAAAAAGTTATGTTGTTATAATGTTCATACTTGCAGCCATAAAAAAGAACAAGATCATGTGTTTTGCAGGAAAATGGATGGAGCTAGAGGTTATTATCCTCAGCAAACTAACGCAGGAATAGAAAACCAAATACCACGTGTTCTCACTACAAGTCGGGGCTACATGATAACATCTTATGAACACAAAGAAGAAACAAGCAAAAAACACCAGAGCCTATTTGAGGGTGGAGGGTGGGAGGAGGGAGAGGAACAGAGAAGATGACTATTGGGTACTGGGCTTAATACCTGAGTGGTGAGACAATCTGTACAATGAACCCACATGACGCATGTTTACCTATGTAACAAACCGTCACCTGTTACCCCTAAACCTAAAATAACAGCTAAAAAAAGTTCATACTACCTAAAGAAATATATAGATTCAATATAATTCCTATCAAAATGCTAATGACACTCTTCTAAGATATAGGAAAAACAATAATAAAATTCACATGGGCACTCCATTCCAAGATGGCAGAATAGGAACAACTCCAGTCTGCAGCTCCCAGCGTGATCAACACAGAAAATGGGTGATTTCTGCATTTCCAACTGAGGTACCTGGTTCATCTCACTGGGACGGGCTGGACAGTGGGTGCAGCCCACGGAGGGTGAGCCAAAGCAGGGCAGGGCATCACCTCTCCCAGGATCCCAGGAAATGCAAGGGGTCAGGGGATTTCCCTTTCCTAGCCAAGGGAAGGCGTGACAGACTGTACCTGGAAAAATGGGACACTCCCACCCAAATACTGCACTTTTCCCAAGGTCTTGGCAACTGGCAGACAAGGAGATTCTCTCCCATGCCTGGCTTGGTGGGTCCCACACCCACGAAGCCTCACTCACTGCTAGCACAGCAGTCTGAGATCGAACTGCGAAGCGGCAGCCTGGCTAGGGGAGGGGCATCCACCATTGCTGAGGCTTGAATGGGTAAACAAAAGCCAGGAAGCTCGAACTGGGCAGAGCCCACTGCAGTTCAGCAAGACCTACTGCCTCTATAGACACCACCTCTGTGGGCAGGACATAGCTGAGAAAAAGGCAGCAGAAAACTTCTGCAGACTTAAACATGCCTGTCTGACAGTTCTGAAGAGAGCAGTGGCTCTCCCAGCATGGCGTTTGAACTCTGAGAACAGACAGACTGCCTCCTCAAGTGGGTCCCTGACCCCCGTGTAGCCTAACCGGGAAACACCTCCCAGTAGGGGCCAACAGACACGTCGTATAGGTGGGTGCCTCTCTGGCATGAAGCTTCCAGAGGAAGGATCAGGCAGCAATATTTGCTGTTCTGCAGCCTCCGCTGTTGATACCCAGTCAAATGGTCCGCAAACTCCAACAGACCAGAAGCTGAGGAATCTGACTGTTAGAAGGAAAACTAACAAACAGAAAGGAATAGCTTCAACATCAACAAAAGGGTCATCTACACCAAAACCCCATTTGTAGGTCACCAACATCAAAGACTAAAGGTGGATAAAACCACAAAGATGGGGAGAAACCAGAGCAGAAAAGCTGAAAATTCTAACAGCCAGGGCACCTCTTCTCCTCCAAAAGATCGCAGCTCCTCACCAGCAATGGAGCAAAGCTAGACAGAGAATGACTTTTATGAGTTGGCATAAGTAGGCTTTAGAAGGTCAGTAATAACAAACTTCTCCAAGCTAAAGGAGCATGTTCTAACCCATCACAAGGAAGCTAAAAACCTTGAAAAAAGGTTAGATGAATGGCTAAATAGAATAAATGGTGTAGAGAAGACCTTAAATGACCTGATGGAGCTGAAAACCATGGCACGAGAACTTCGTGACACATGCACAAGCTTCAATAGCCAATTCAATCAAATGGAAGAAAGGGTATCAGTGATTGAAGATCAAATTAATGAAATAAAGCAAGAAAACAAGGTTAGAGAAAAAAGAGTAAAAAGAAATGAACAAAGTCTCCAAGAAATATGTGAAAAGACCAAATCTACACTTGATAAGTGTACCTGAAAGTGACGGAGTAATGGAACCAAGCTGGAAAACACTCTTCAGGATATTATCCAGGAGAACTTCCCCAACCTAGCAAGTCAGGCCAACATTCAAATTCAGGAAATACAGAGAACACCACAAAGATACTCCTCGAGAAGAGCAACCCCAAGACAAGTAATTGTCAGATTCACCAAGGTTGAAATGAAGGAAAAAATGTTGAGGGCAGCCAGAGAGAAAGGTCTGGTTACCCACAAAGGGAATCCCATCAGGCTAACAGTAGATGTCTCAGCAGAAACCCTACAAACCAGAAGAGAGTGGGGGCCAATATTCAACATTCTTAAAGAAAAGAATTTTCAACCCAGAATTTCATATCCAGCCAAACTAAGCTTCGTAAGTGAAGGAGAAATAAAATCCTTTACAGACAAGCAAATGCTGAGAGATTTTGTCAACACCAGGCCTGCCTTGCAAGAGCTCTTGAAGGAAGCACTAAACATGGAAAGAAACAACCGGTATCGGCCACTGCAAAAACTTGCCAAATTGTAAAGACCATCATCGATGCTATGAAGAAACTGCATCAGTTAGTGGGCAAAATAACCAGCAAACATCATAATGACAGTATTAAATTCACACATAACAATATTAACCTTAAATGTAAATGGACTAAATGCCCCAATTAAAAGACATAGACTGGCAAATTGGATAAAGAGTCAAGACCCATCAGTGTGTATTTAGGAGACCCATCTCATGTGCAGATATACACATAGGCTCAAAGTAAAGGGATGGAGGAAGATCTACCAAGCAAATGGAAAGCAAAAAAAAAAGCAGGGGTTGCAATTCTAGTTTCTGAAAAACAGGCTTTAAACCAACAAAGATCAAAAGAGACAAAGAAGGCCATTAAATAATGGTAAAGGAATCAATTCAACAAGAAGAGCTAACTATCCTAAATATGTATGTACTCAATACAGGAGCACCCAGGTTCACAAGGCAAGTCCTTAGAGACCTACAAGGCGACTTAGACTCCCACACAATAATAATGGGAGACTTAACACCCCACTGTCAATATTAGACAGATCAATGAGACAGAAGGTTAACAAGGATATCCAGGACTTTGACTCAGCTCCGCACCAAGCAGACCTAATAGACATCTGCAGAACTCTCCACCCCAAATCAAGAGAATGTACATTCTTCTCAGCACCACATCACACTTATTCTAAAATTGACCACATAATTGGAAGTAAAGCACTCCTCAACAAATGTAAAAGAACAGAAATCACAACAAACCGTCTCTAAGACCACAATGGAATCAAATTAGGACTCAGGATTAAGAAACTCACTCAAAACTGTACAACTACATGGAAACTGAACAACCTGCTCCTGAATGACTACTGGGTAATTAACGAAATGAAGGCAGAAATAAAGATGTTCGTTGAAACCAATGAGAACAAAAACACGACGTACCAGAATCTCCGGGACACATTTAAAGCAGTGTGTAGATGGAAATTTATACCACTAAATGCCCACAAGAGAAAGCAGGAAAGATCCAAAAACCGACACCCAACATCACAATGAAAAGAACTAGAGAAACAAGAGCAAACAAATTCAAAAGCTAGCAGAAGGCACAAAATAACTAAGAACAGAGCAGAACTGAAAGAGATAGAGACACAAAAAACCCTCCAAAAAATTAATGAATCCAGGAGCTGGTTTTTTTTTTTTAAAGATCAACAAAATTGATAGACCACTAGCAAGACTAATAAATTAGAAAAGAGAGAAGGATCAAATAGATGCAATAAAAAACGATAAAGGGGATATCACCACTGAACCCACAGAAATACAAACTACCATCAGAGAATACTATAAACACCTCTATGCAAATAAACTAGAAAATCTAGAAGAAATTGATAAATTCCTGGACACATACACCTTCCCAAGACTAAACCAGGAAGAAGATGAATCTCTGAATAGACCAATAACAGACTCTGAAATTGAAGCAATAATTAATAGCCTACCAACCAAAAAAAGTACAGGACCAGATGGATTCATAGCCGAATTCTACCAGAGGTACAAGGAGGAGCTGGTACCATTCCTTCTGAAAATACTCCAATCAATAGAAAAAGAGGGAATCCTCCCTAACTCATTTTATGAGGCCAGCATCATCCTGATACCAAAGTCTGGCAGAGACACAACAAAAAAAGAGAATTTTAGACCAATATCCCTGATGAACATCGATGCGAAAATCCTCAATAAAATACTGGCCAACCAAATCCAGTAGCACATCAAAAAGCTTATCCACCATGATCAAGTTGGCTTCATCCCTGGGATGCAACACTGGTTCAACATACACAAATCAATAAACGTAATCCATTACATAAACAGAACCAATGCCAAAAACCACATGATTATCTCAATAGATGCAGAAAAGGCCTTCAACAAAATTCAACAGCCCTTCATGCTAAAATCTCTCAATAAACTAGGTATTGATGGAACATATCTCAAAATAATAAGAGCTATTTATGACAAACCGACAGCCAATATCATACTGAATGGGCAAAAACTGGAAGCATTCCCTTTGAAAACTGGCACAAGACAAGGATGCCCTCTCTCACCACTCCTATTCAACATAGTGTTGGAAGTTCTGGCCACGGCAATCAGGCAAGAGAAAGAAATAAAGGGTATTCAGTTAGGAAAAGAGGAAGTCAAATTGTCCTTGTTTGCAGATGACATGATTGTATATTTAGAAAACCCCATTGCCTCAGCCCCAAATCTCCTTAAGCTGATAAGCAACTTCAGCAAAGTCTCAGGATACAAAATAAATGTGCAAAAATCACAAGCATTCCTATACACCAATAACAGACAAACAGAGAGCCAAATTATGAGTGAACTCGGTTTCACAATTGCTACAAAGAGAACAAATACCTAGGAATACAACTTACAAGGGGATGTGAAGGACCTCTTCAAGGAAAACTACAAACCACTGCACAATGAAATGAAAGAGGACACAAACAAATGGAAGAACATTCCATGCTCATGGATAGGAAGAATCAATATAGTGAAAATGACCATACTGCCAAAGGTAATTTATAGATTCAATGCCATCCCCATCAAGCTACCAATGACTTTCTTCACAGAATTGGAAAAAACTACTTTAAAGTTCGTATGGAACCAAAAAAGAGCCCTCATTGCCAAGACAATCCTAAGCAAAAAGAACAAACCTGGAGGCATCATGCTACCTGACTTCAAACTATACTACAAGGTTACAGTAACCAAAACAGCATGGTACTGGTACCAAAACAGATACATAGACCAATGGAACAGAACAGAGGCCTCAGAAATAACACCACACATCTACAACCATCTGATCTTTGACAAACCTGACAAAAACAAGAAATGGGGAAAGGATTCCCTATTTAATAAATGGTGCTGGGAAAACTGGCTAGCTATATGTAGAAAGCTGAAACTTGATCCCTTCCTTATGCCTTATACAAAAATTAATTCAAGCTGAATTAAAGACTCAAATGTTAAAACCATAAAAACCCTAGAAGAAAACCTTAACAATACTATTCAGGACATAGGCATGGGCAAGGACTTCATGACTAAAACACCAAAAACAATGGGAACAACAGCCAAAATAGACAAATGGGATCTAATTAAACTAAAGAGCTTCTGCACAGCAAAAGAAACTACCATCAGAGTGAACAGGCAACCTACAGAATAGGAGAAAATGTTTACAATCTACTCATCTGACAAAGTCCTAATATCCAGAATCTACAAAGAACTCAAACAAATTTACAAGGAAAAAACAAACAATCCCGTCAAAAAGTGGGCGAAGGTTATGAACAGACACTTCTCAAAAAAAAGACATTTATGCAGCCAACAGACACATGAAAAAATGCTCATCATCACTGGTCATCAGAGAAATGCAAGTCAAAACTACAATGAGATACCAGTCTCATGACAATTAGAATGATGATCATTAAAAAGTCAGGAAACAAGAGATGCTGGAGAGGATGTGGAGAAATAGGAACGCTTTTACACTGCTGGTGGGAGTGTAAATTAGTTCAGCCATTGTGGAAAACCATGTGGTGGCTCTTCAAGGATCTAGAACTAGAAATACCATTTGACCCAGCGATCCCATTACTGGGTATACACCCAAAGGATTATAAATCATGCTACTATAAAGACACATGCACGTATATGTTTATTGTGGCACAATTAACAATAGCAAATGTTAATAACCAACCCAAATGTCCACCAGTGATAGACTGGATTAAGAAAATGCGGCACATGTACACCATGGAATACTATACAGCCATAAAAAAGGATAAGTCCATGTCCTTTGCAGGGACATGGATGAAGCTGGAAACCATCATTCTCAGCAAACTATCACAAAGACAGAGAACCAAACACCACATGTTCTCACTCATAGGTGGGAATTTAACAATGAGAACACTTGGACACAGGGCAAGGAATGTCACACACTGGGGCCTGTCCAGGGGTGAGGGGCAGGGGTAGAGATAGCATTAGGAGAGATACCTAATGCAAATGATGATGGGTGCAGCAAAGCAACATGGCTTATGTATACCTCTGTATCAAACCTGCATGTTGTGCCATGTACCCTAGAATTTAAAGTGTAATAAATTCAAAATATGAAAATAGAAAATTCACATGGAACCACAAAAGAATTTGATAACCAGAGCAACCTGGGGGGAAAAAAACAAAGTTGAAAACATCATGCTTTCTGATTTAAAATTATATTAGAAAGCTATAGTAATCAAAATAGTAGGTTATTGGCTTAAAAACAGATACATTGACCACTGGAACAGAAAAGAGAGCCTCAAGATAAATCCAAACATATATGATCAACTAATTTTCAAAAAAGACACCAAAAAGACACAATGAGAAAAGGATAATTTGTTCAATGAAAGATGCTGAGAAAACCAGATTTCCACATGTAAAAGAATGAAATTGGACCCTTATCTTACACCATACACAAAAGTGAACTCAAAATAGATAAAAGACCTAAATGTAAGACCTGAAACTATAAAACTCCTAGAAGAAAATGTAGAGCAGAAGTTCCTTGACATTGTTCTCGGCAATGGATTTCTTAGATATAACACCAAAAATTCAGGCTAAAAAATCAAAACTAAATAAATGGAAAATTTCAAATTAAAAACCTTTTTGTGTAAATTTTTAAAAATAAGCTTCTGCACAGCAAAGAAAACAGTCAACAAAATAAAAAGATAACCTACAGAATGGGAAAAAATATTTGCAAACCGTGTATCAGATAAGGGGTTAATATCCAGGATGTATAAAGAACTCATACAACTCAATAGGAAGAAAACATATAACCTTTACTTGAGGCCAGGAGTTCGAGACAAGCATGAGCAACATAGTGAGACTCCATCTCTACAAAAAATAAAATTAAAAAATTAGCCAGGCATGGTAATGTGTGCCTGTAGTCCTAGCTACTTGAGAGGCTGAGGTGGGAGGATCACTTAAGCCCAGGAGTTAGAGGTTACAGTGAGCTATGATCAGGCCACTGCACTCCACAATAGACAATAGAGTGAGACCTTGTCTCATCAAAATTAAATAAATAAAAATATTTTTTTAAAAGAAAACATATAACCTGACTTTAAAATGAGCAAAGGATCTGAGTAGATACTTCTCCAAAGATGACATAAGAATGACCAACAAGTACATGAAAAGGTGATCAGCATCACTAATCATTAGGGAAATGCAAATCAAAACCACTATGCACCACCACCTCACACCTGTTAGGATAGCTATGAAAAAGACAAGACAAGCGTTGGCAAGGGTGTGGAGAAAAGGAAACCTTTGTACGCTGTTGTTGGGAATGTACATTGGTGCAGTCATATACACTGGAAAACAGTACAGAGATTCTTAAAAGAATTAAAAATAGAACTACTATATGACCCAGCAGTCCCTCTTCTAGGCATATATCCACAGGAAATGAAATCACCCTGTTGTAAAGTTATCTGCACTCACATGTTCATTGCATCTGTCAGTGGACAAATGGATAAAGAAACTGTGGTACACACATACACAATGGAGTATTATTCAACCTTCAAGAAGGAAGCGATCCTGCCAATTGCCATAGCAATAGATCATGAATCCCTTGTGATCCTGCCATTCTCCCCCTGTAAATTCAGCCACTCTATTTTACACTAAAAATTTCCACTTTTATAAATACCTTTCTCAAATAAGGAAATACCTATTTTTAGAATACTTTGCGTATTATAGGAACTCTGTTATCATAAAAATAGATGTTAGAAAGTCAACATTTTGTAGTTCATGATTGAAGACTGCCTCAGATTTTACCAATGCTAATTTGTTAGGTATGTACCAAATGGGGAGGGGGTGTTGTTTTTATTGTTGCTTTTAAATCAAAGCACTTTAACAAGATATTCCTGTCTGAGAAAGTAACGCAAGTGCTGTTCTTTTTTTTTTTTTTTTTTTTTTTTTTGAGACGGAGTCTCGCTCTGTCGCCCAGGCTGGAGTGCAGTGGCCAGATCTCAGCTCACTGCAAGCTCCGCCTTCCGGGTTTACGCCATTCTCCTGCCTCAGCCTCCTGAGTAGCTGGGACTACAGGCGCCTGCCACCTCGCCCGGCTAGTTTTTTGTATTTTTTAGTAGAGACGGGGTTTCACCGGGTTAGCCAGGATGGTCTCGATCTCCTGACCTGGTGATCCGCCCGTCTGGGCCTCCCAAAGTGCTGGGATTACAGGCTTGAGACACTGCGCCTGGCCGCAAGTGCTGTTCTTAACGGCATATCATTTCCTGCCTCCAAGGGAACTGGTCAAAACTTCTTGATCAGCCTGCTGTTTTATGTTGGCAGAATGCATAAAATGCTCTTTTTGGGTGCATGCTTTAGAAAATAGTTTTTGGATAGTTCTAAATGATTTACATGAGACTTTGTGCTACACAGAACTACTCAAATATGATAATCAAATATGGCAAGTAAACTTGTTCCCTATTATTTCTAGGGATTATTAATTAATTTCTAAATCTTGATACTTTGCATTGGTCTTGATATTTTACATGCTACTTCCAAATTTTTGTTGGTGTATCTGGTATAAAAACCAAATTTTGGCCGGGCGCGGTGGCTCAAGCCTGTAATCCCAGCACTTTGGGAGGCCGAGACGGGCGGATCACCAGGTCAGGAGATCGAGACCATCCTGGCTAACACGGTGAAACCCCGTCTCTACTAAAAAATACAAAAACTTAGCTGGGCGAGGTGGCGGGCGCCTGTAGTCCCATCTACTCGGGAGGCTGAGGCAGGAGAATGGCGGGAAGCCCGGGAGGCGGAGCTTGCAGTGAGCTGAGATCCGGCCACTGCACTCCAGCCTGGGGGACAGAGCGAGACTCCGTCTCAAAAAAAAAAAAAAAAAAAAAAAAAAACCGAATTTTTCACTCTGATCAATTGCCATTGTAATACTTGTGTGGAGTATAGATATTCTGATAAAGATTCCTTTTGAAGGCTAATTTTTAATTAGACCATTACATAGCCTTTCCAGAAAAATGTCTATTTGTGAGTGAATGTCTGGAGAAATTTATAATGTTGTGTATTCTTTCTGCACATATCTAACAGTTTTTTCTCACTTTTCTCCCCACCCAGTACATTCTCTTTTGAAGTCTGCATTTAATAGCATAGCTATAGAGAAGGAGAAGCTGAAGCAGATGGTTTCCGAGCAGGATCACAGTAAAGGCCACAGCACGCAGATGGCACGGCTCCGACAGTCACTGTCTCAGGTAGACGAGAGTGTGTGTTTGCATGTACATGACACACTCCCTACCCTGTAAGACGAAAGATCAAAAGTTGGGGAGCTGGCAGGGAGGTGGCTAGTCATGGGGATAGTACAGTTTGCAGAAATTCCCCCAAAAGACTGCAGTGTCGGTATTAGATTGTATTACTTTTCTTCCCCAAAATGTCAAGGTAAGAGTGAAAATAAACCAAACTTGTTTGTAAGCATATAATGGTAATTTTGGCCAGTTGAACACTTAATGCTTCTCTAAGGTCATTTATAAGGTAGCCCCTTATTTTAAAAAAAGAATCATGCGTTTATTTGACCTATACATCTGAAATGTGTTCCAGGATATATTCAGTCCAATAGTAAATATTTTTTTAAAAGGTACTAGATCTTCCGCACTTAGTATTTTTCCCACTTACATCTTAATCTGTTGAAAATTACTGATTACTATCACCCATTTTTTTCTTTTCTGATTTGCACTCTTGAGGTTTTCTTCCTAAGTTATGCTTCCTGAACTAGACTTTTCTATTTCAATATATATTATAGAGTTGATCTTATTAATACTAATCAAATCCCTATGTATCTATATCAAAGTTGAAATTTCTGATAAAAATCCTTTAGAGCTGTGCTTATGCTTTTTTCAACTGTGTAGTTCCTTAGAAGTATTTTCTTTAGACTGTAAATGCTCTGACTTTAACTCCTTTGAGAATTCAATGTTGTAATGTGATTTTGTGAGAACTCGGTGTTTATATAAAATATTATTCGCTTCCTGGTGCCTTGGATCAGAGTGAAGGAGCAAGCAAATCCTGGGTAAGTGGTTCTCCGTGTGGAGCAGATCCTGCTTGAACAGTTTCCCTCAGTCCCTAAAAAGTAGACTTACACTGTGTCACCATGTTTTATGTCCCTGAACTGTCGGCGTATTTTGAATGTTAAGTTTCATGTCATGGATGTTGTTATCTGGGCCACACTTTCTTCATTATCCATGAAACACTGTCAGCTGAGGGGCATATGCTGCTTCCAGTACAAAGTCAGGGGTCTCAGGAGCATGAGCGTGAAAATCCGCTATGATTCTGCCAGTCTGCAGAGGGCTTTATTTAGAAGAACATTTTAATGGCTTTCCCTGGACCCTTCTCATGTTATGGATAGGTCGAACACTCAGTTGACATTAACTGATCTTCCAAATCATTATTCTGAAAGTATTGTGAATCAGAAAGATCAAAATAATGGTCGAGTAAACATTCAAATGTCATCCTGTAAACATATAAAATACATTCTTGTCCCCCTAAATGTTGCAACGGTTCCTTCAGATGTATTTAGTGATGGAGGCTTAGAGATAGAAGTCGAGCTTTACTAAGAAAAACAAGAAAACATTTGTTTCTTGCTTACCTGCTTGCTTGCTTTTATTTGCTTGTAGGTGAAACAGAGAATGGTAAATAGAGATGTTGGGTCGGGCTTCAGGTGAAATTAGAAATAATTATGAAGAGAAATCTTACAACAGTTATTCATTTGTTCATTCCCTTATTCATTGTATTCCATTCAGGTGACTATATGCTAGGTATTATGCAAGGTACAGAACACCACGGTAAAAGTAGCCCTGGCCATGTTCCCAGCAAGCTCATGATCTGATTCGTGAGATGAGCAGGAAACAGTGAAATGGAGCACGCCGTAGTACATTCACAGCAGTACATGGTGGTGCAGATTTCCAGGGCTCTGTTTGCTCAGAGGAATGGGAGATCCCTGAGCTGAGAGCAGAGCCACAGATCAGGCTTCTTGGAGGAATCAGACCTTCAACCTGGCCTGAATAGACAGCAACCGCTCACAAGGAAGGGCCGGATGCTAATATGACAAAAGTAAAATAGAGCAAAATTTGATTAATTGTGCTTCCTTCGGGTTAAAATATTTCCCTCTCTTGTCAAAACATATTTATTTGCATCTAAAGGTAGAGCCTCAATAGATTTTTGTTGGATTATTTGTTATTGTTATTTATTTTTACAAAAAAATCTCAATTTTAGCCTTGAAAGATGTGAAAATAATTTGGAACTATTAAGTTTCAAATAGACTGTTACAGCCTATCCAACAGATAATTCAGTGTTTGCAGTTGTGTGTCATCCCAGCATTTTGGTGATGTTCACATTCCCATGTGTGTCCATGCCCTCCCCTCGGGGTAGTCGCCCTCCCCTCGGGGTAGTCGCACCCCCACTGGCTATCTATTCCCATCACCTCTAAGTGTGGACTCCTTTTTGGAAACCACAGCAGCCTTTGCTTAAGGTATTTAAGTTTACTGACAGTTCACTCCTTTCTAACAAATTGCTATTCATGGTTAGGCCGTGGGAGAGATGTCTGGAGAATGACAGGTAGTTCGTAGTGGAAGAAGTATGAGATGAACAAGGAAGAATTACTCTTAAGAGTAGCTGATTAAGTAGGCAAGAACCAGCTCATCAGGGACTACACAAAGGGTTTTGGATTTATCCTGTCAGTGAAGGGAGGGCTTAACAATTTTAACTGGTAAATGATAATGCCAGAAATTAGAATTATTAGGGCATATTTTTGCATATTAGAAAGATTACTCTGGTACAGTGTGGAGGGTAGGTGGAATTGGGAGGCAAGACTAGTTTGACAGATTCTTATGGTATTTGAGATAATTTGAGAATAGCTTGTACACTTGGGATAATATTCCTAAACTGAGGAAGTGCCATGCCAGCATTGGTAGAAGGAGGGAATACATTTCAAAGACACCCAGGAGGGAGAATCAGCATGGCTTGGAGATCAGCAGAATATTAGAAAGGGACAAGAACACAAAATCAAGACAGTCCAGGGTTTTTACTTGGATAACTGGGTATGTGAAAGTTATTTTCCCCAAGGTGGGACTATAAGAGGAGCTGGTTTGCTTTAGGTATATGATGATGGATTTCTGTGGAGATTGAGGTGTCTGTGGGGCATTTTACAGGCAATTAGATATTTATGTCTAGAGCTCAGAAGACAGGTCTAGGCTAGAGAGGAAGATGGATGCCCCTGCATACCAGGGCAGTTATAGATGTTGATGAATTGCATTGCAGTCAGAATAAAAGGGTCAGTGGTGCTCCTGCTGCTATAGAGAACATTAACATTTAAACAACAGGCCGGCCGGGCGTGGTGGCTCACGCCTGTAATCCCAGCACTTTGGGAGGCCGAGATGGGTGGGTCATGAAGTCAGGAGTTCGAGACCAGCCTGGCCAACAGGCAAAACCCCGTCTCTACTGAAAATACAAACATTAACTGGGCGTGGTGGTGGGCTCCTGTAATCCTAGCTATTTGGGAGACTGAGGCAGGAGAATCACTTGAACCTGGGAGACAGAGGTTGCGGTGAGCTGAGATCGTGCCATTGCACTCCAGCCTGAGCAAAGAGAGAGCGAAATCCCATCTCAAAAAGAAAAAAAAAAAGGCCAAGTGGCCAGGCGCGGTGGCTCGCACCTTAATCCCAGCACTTTAGGAGGCCAAGGCTGGTGGATCACCTGAGGTCAGGAGTTTGAAACCAGCCTGGCCAACATGGCAAAACCCCATCTCTACAAAATGTAAAAATTAGCCAGGCTTGATGGCACATGCCTGTAGTCCCAGCTACTTGGAAGGCTGAGGCAGGAGAATTGCTTGCACCCAGGAGGCAGAGGTTGCAGTGAGCCGAGATCACTCTAGCCTGGGCAACAGAGCAAGACTCTGTCGCAAAAAAGTAAAATAAAATAAGACAGGCCAAGAAAGAGAAGCCATTGATGGAGACTCAGGGGAAGCAGCCAAAGGATTTAGAAGTGATGACCATTGAGACCAAGGGGAGTTTCAATAATCTCAGGAAGGAAAAGGTTAACGGAATCCAATTTAGTAGCAACCAATATATAGACTGACCATTAGCCCTGGAATTTGGCAGTCTCAGCATCTTTATATCTTGACAAAAAGGGCCAGCAGATAAGGAAATAGTGAGGGCAGAAAGCAACTGATCAGCCCTCCTCATTGGCCAACTCTCTTCTCGCTGTCCCTCTTTTAATGTAGCGCTTAAGATTGATCAAGTACTAATTAGCTTGAGTACATTGAGACCATTGTTCTCCTTGTTCTGAGTATGTTTTTGAATTAGTATAACTTCACATTATAGTGTCATTATAGGCAGCCTAAAGACATGGTTGATCCGTATTCAAATGTCATCAGTTAAACTCCCAGATATTTTTCTGGGGTCCAGAGAAAAAGCCAGGTGTCCCTCAGAGAGGGGAGGAGGGAGAGAGACTGAATTTAAATAACATCTTTAGGACAAGCACAGTGGCTTATGTCTATAATCCCAATTCTTTGGGAGGTGGAGGCAGGAGAATTCCTTGCACCCAGGAGTTCAAGATTGCAGTGAGCCATGATACCACCACTGCACTCCAGCCTGGGCAACAGAGCAAGATCCTGTCTCTAAAGCAAACAAACAAATTTATTTAGTAGTCCAAAACTTTTAAAGCTTATGTTTTATTTGACATAAGTCCTATTTGATGTATGTCTATGATTAAAGTGCTGCATTTCAACAAGGCTTTAAGTATATCAGACTCAGCAAATTTTATCATCTTTTTCAAAGGCACATAGTAGATAAAATACTTGAAATTAGCATTTTTACAACATGCTCAGCATAAATTGTTACCTGCCTTGAGCAACCAACAATTTGCACAGTCTAATGAATTGCTCTTCTTAAGTAATATTACTTCGACTAGCCTGGCCAACATGGTGAAACCCCGTCTCTACTAAAAATACAAAAAAATTAGCTGGGTGTGGTAGCAGGTGCCTGTAATCCCAGCTACTTGGGAGGCTGAGGCAGGAGAATTGCTTGAACCCAGGAGGCAGAGGTTGCAGTGAGCCAAGATCATGCCATTGCACTCCAGCCTTTGCGACACAGCAAGACTCTGTCTCAAAAAAATAAAATTAACTAAAGTAGTATTACTTCTCCGATCCATATGTACACAAAAACATATGTAATTCTGTTATTTAACCCCTATGAAACTTTTACACTTGAGGGAGCCTAGATGTTGGACCCAAGCCTGTAGGACAGGGTATTTTATGTGGCATCTATCCCTTATAAATGACTTTATTTCACATCAGCTATAATTTCATATCTTTTTTTGTTTGTTTTTTGGAGGCAGTCTTGCTCTGTTGCCCTCTTTGGAGTACAGTGACGCAGTCTCAGCTCACTGCAACCTCCACCTCCCAGGTTCAAGTGATTCTCCTGCCACAGCTTCCCAACTAGCTGGTATTACAGGCATGTGCCACCACGTCTGGCTAATTTTTTGTATTTTTAGTAGAGATGGGATTTCACCATGTTGCCCAGGCTGGTCTCAAACTCCTGTCCTCAAGTGATCCTCCCACCTCGGACTCCTGAAGTGCTGGGGTTATAGGCATGAACCACTGCACCCAGCTTATGTCTTGTTTAATGCAGTACCCTGAACACCAAAATGAAATAGTCTGTAATAAGACTAAGGCAACCTCAGCACCCCAGATTACCATAATAATAAAAATCCAACTCATCTTCAGCCTATCTTCAATACATTACACTTTATCACTGTTACTAGTTTGATTCCTGGCCCCAGAAATTCTGCACAGCTTGTGTTAAATGCAGTGAGAGTTGGGCTCATATAAATGTGAATAATGGAATGTGACCCATCTATTCCAGCTAGAATCACTGTATTTTATTAAATCAAGATGCCATCAGTTGTTACATGCATCATCATTTTGTGCATTACTGAGAAAGGGAAAAAAACACACTGTCAATTGAACTGACACAGTGCTTCAGAGGCGGTGAAAATGGGGGGATATGTGCATCTTAGAATCAGCGAAATGTAGTAAATATGAGAATTGAAGCAAAAAAATTGCTTAACATACTATATAGTAGCATAATCTAAAATCTCAGTCATATCTGTCATCCTCTCTGTCCACAACATTTCACATACCCAAATAATTATTCCGTGATGAAATAAAAGTTGCAAATGTATTTGTTTATTCCTGAATTTCATAGTTCCCTGAGACTCGGCCAAATTTGTTGTATGTGAAGATACTCTTTATAGCATCCTTATATCTTCTTTAAACTTTAAATTGTCGTCATTTTGAACATAATTTGGCAATATTTATTAAAAGCCTTAAAATGTTTTTACCCTTTTACCCTGTAAGTCCATGGCTGATATGTCTATTAATGCTGAAATTTAGAAAACAATCATGCACATATTCATGGCAGTATTATTTGTACTAGTAAAAATCAGTAACAGCATAAGTGTCCAATAGTAGGAAATACTTGCTGATGCAACTATTAAAATTATGTGTGTGAAGAGTTTGAAACAAAATAACTGCTTATGTGCAAAGAATAAGGGGCAGATACAGTATGTAAACTGTGCACCCACTAAGCAATATTTAAAAATACAGAGGAAAAAAATCTAGAAAGAAATGGGCCAAACTACTAACAGTCGGGTAGTAAGATGCATTTTTTAAAACTTTTTCTATATTTTGCATTTTCCAAATATACTTTAATGGTATTTTTGTAATTGAAAAAACAAGTGATTTTTAAGAGAAACCCAGGATTTGGTTTTTGACAGCTCTAGCTTTGACAGTTTCCATGCTCATTTTCTCATTCCTTTTGAACCAGTTTTATTTTTATCTAAAGGGTTTAAATTTATGATGATTTCATCTTGCCATATGTTTCATATCCTTCTCCAGCCATTAGGCTTCTATGTTTTTCTCATAGAACCCACAGTTCCATTTAGTAAAATGTTTATGCCAGAGTCTCACCCAGCCTAAGATAAATCTTCACCTAGGAATTACCTGCCAGGGTTGATGAATGGTAGTTAGTAGCTAAGGAGGTGGCAATTTAGGTAATTGATTCTGGCTCAAATCTTTAAGACAGTAACTTATTTTATACATTGGAAAGGAATTGTGCATTTCTTGGATATATTAGACTTGAAATGTGCATAAGGGACATGAGGTGTGGGGAAATGAGCATGCATTGTAGTTTTTAGTGCAATCCAAGCTCAGTAAAGCAAGTGGTGAGAATATGCATAAAATCTGCTGAGTGAAGAATCTGTGCCCAGTTCCTGGCTTCAAGGTGCTTCCTCCCTGTTAGGCCTTTGGTCCTGTATGCCACTAACAGCAATTTTACTGCCGACAAGTCTCCACGGCTCTTCTTTCTCATTGGCTGGAACCAGGGGCTGGTCCTCTGCCTCCTTTTTCCTTGCTTATGCCACTGCTCACTCCTCTTGGGTACATTCCCTACTTTATTTCTGCCATCTTCTAGGCCCTTTTCTGTTGTCACGAAGAGCATCATTTCCCTGACAATACTTGTCCCAAAGTTTCCATGATATTATTATAGAAACATGGTATTATTAGATAAAAATAATTTTCAGGGTAGGAAATAATAAATGTAGACCTAAGCACCACCTGAAAGCTCATGGCACTTGGTTGCAGCAAACTTCATAAACAGCCTGTACGATCAAGGCAAAAGGAGGAGGATGCGCAGAAAGGGGCTGTTGCATGCTCAGTTGCCGGCTTACACTTTTCACCACTGGGGTTGCCAGAGTGGGAACGGTCTTGATTTCCATGCTTCCTGCGCTATGTAACAGCTACTCTTTTCTACCACTGCATAGATATTATTAATAAAATGATGTATTTTAAACTTTTAGCTTTGAACTCAACATGCTTAACATCTGGCTTCAAATCATAGCAGCAGAGATGAGTCTTCTACTTTTGTCTCAATTCTAAAAGTGATTAAAATAAGAACTAGCAAAATGCATCATTGTGTAGTTAAAATGGAACCAAACTGTTTTGTTTTGGCACAGTGTTAACATTTTGGCAGGAGAGTGTAATTCTTTGCCAGTAGTGGTGAACTACAGCAGATCTTTGGCTTTGAGTATTTGCCATCATTAAAAAAAAATGGTTTTGAAGTTTGAAAAATTTACATTAAAACATTTACATTAAAAAATTTAAGAAATAAAAGTACTTCTATTTTTCTTCAGCTTAATAAAACATACTTTTTTTTTTTTTTTTTGAGACACAGTCTTTCAGTATTGCCCAGGCTGAAGTGCAGTGACACAATCTTGGCTCAGTGCAACCTCCACCTCAAGAGTTAAAGTGATTCTCCTACCTCAGCCTCCTGAGTAGCTGGGACTGTAGACGTGTGCCACCTCACCCAGCTAATTTTTGTATTATTAGTAGAGTTGGGGGTTTCACCATGTTGGCCAGGCTGGTCTCGAACTCCTGACCTCAAGTGATCCATCTGTCTTGGTCTCCCAAAGTGCTCAGGTTACAGACATGAGCCACCATGCCTGGCTTTCATCTTAATAAGAAATACTTTAAGATTTCTCTCTTTTGCTCCCATGCTACTCTTTTTGCCGTCAATGGAAGAGAGAACAGGGTTTCAATAGTAAGAGAATTAAGTAAGAACATAGGTGATAAAACTCTCTCCAGACCATCCCAGCGAATGCGAAAGTAAACTTTGCATAGAATGTAAAAATACCTTGAGTGTGCTCTTATCAGAGAGCCAAATACTGATGATTTGCCCCATGAAGTATAGAAATTCCTATGAACCATATTGTAAGCATCAGAAAATCCCCAAACCCAGAATTATTTTTGCACTATTCTGGATGCTAGTTCATCTTCATAATGATAACCAAGAGGCACTGTGTAGGATTCTGACTTAGCGTTTCAATCAAATTTGTATGTTTATTTAATACAACCCCAGAAAGGTTAAATAACTTGGTGAAGACTACTTAGCCCTGAGATCAAGGGAACCTGATCTTCTGACTCCCAGGCCAGAATTTTTGTTTTTCACATCACATCTAAGAAAAAGAATAAATTATATTTAATTTAAAAACCTCTTAGTTCATTTCTTACTGACATTAATGGCGAGATGTTAGACTGTGATTCTGGGCTGGGCAGGGTAACTCCGGCCTGTAATCCCAGCACTTTGGGAGGCTGAGGCCAGAGGATCACTTGAGGTCCGGAGTTTGAGACCAGCCTGGTGAACATGGCAAAACTTCATCTCTACTAAAAATACAAAAATTAGCCAGATGTGGTGGTGCACACTTGTAATCCCAGCTACTTAGGAGGCTGAGGCATGAGAGTCACTTGAACCCGGGAGTCCGAGGTTGCAGTGAGCTGAAATCACACCACTGCACTCCAGCCTGGGTGACAGAGCAAGACTCTGTCTCAAAACAAACAAACAAACAACAACAACGAAAACTGTGATTCTGCAATTAAAACTATCAAATAGCCTCCCACTTACATGGCACCAAAGCATATATGGTTCCAAATATTTCAGTAACTAAGGCAACTATGCATTTACTTGTAAGCAGAGAACGAAGAAGAAATCAGCATCTTTTGTGGTCCTAACATATAGGAAAAAGGCCAATAGTACTCACTAAAGATAAGAGTAATGCAGTGTTGTTGGTTTTTTGTTTTTGTTTTTGTTTTCTCATTCTAAGTGTTTGAGATTTTGCTCCAAGAAAAATGATCCTGAGCACTTTCTCAGGTTGAAAAGATACTAGGAGTCTTCCTCTGAGGCACATGGTTTATCTACTAAGAATGTTATCACCTTGTTCCCCCTAAAACATTCCTGCTTTCTCAGATAGTCAGAGACTTATTTCCTCCTATCTCCAAATATAATGATTGTAGAATCTGTATCCACCTTTAATCCATCAATGTGACAGTCCTCCAGATCAAGTGTATGATTTGACATATTTTACAAACCAGTTCTAACAGCTTCAAACAAAAGCCAAAGGCTGCAAGTGATAGTTCTGTCCTCAAAAAGCAAAAACTGGGTTGAGGGAGGGAAAGACACGGGGACTAGGATGGAGAGAGGAGAGAAAAGGCAATGAAGAGTTTAGCTACTTTGTATTTACCCTGGGTGTTTTAATAGGTACAGAGTTGTAATAATGAGATTATATTTCTGTATGTATTGGTTTACTGTATTCATTGGCTCTGAATGAAGCAGAATGCCCATTCCCTGAAGCAGATACCCTCTTTACTAGGCACTGACATTTATATCTTTATATCTTCTAATTGCTGATCTTAATGGGAAGGAAAAGAAAGCTATCTTTTCACTGGGCCTTGTCTTCTCACAGGTCTTTAACTTGAGGCTTGATACAATTCCAATTAGCTACATCTGTATTCTATAAATGGAACATGTTTCTGTGTATCAGTGGGTTGTTCCTTACCAGAGGATTCACTGTACCTTTGTCAACAGGGTCCTTGTAGGGATGCCATGCTTATGTAAAACTTTTCTCTTCTTGTAATAAATGCAGTTGCTCCACATACTAAACTGTGTTGTAGCAAGTAGTATTTTACTGATGCTAACTTAAAGCATGTTGGAGGTAGTGTCATGTAGAGAACTTAGAGTTGGTGTACTTTCAGTGCTATGTTCTTATTATGGTTGTCAGTGTCTACACTGTTCATTGAAGACACCTTTTTGTTTGCACTTAAGTTAGTTCTGCAGCATTGTCATATATATTATGTGCTCCTGGAAAATGAAAATACAGATGTTTTCTTTAAACAGATGAAAATCTAATTCTATAAACTAAAGCCAGTTCATTCTATTTCTAACTAATTTTAAGGTAACTACCCAGTTTTGAAACAACTCCCAAACTTTAGAAACTAGAACAAAAATGTGAAAAATTTTCAATGAAAACAATAGTTTTCATCATAGGCTGCAAAAAGTAATATATATGTAGTGGTAGACTGGGCTTGAGTGTAATGGGCCTCACTCTAAAGGAAAGAAAATTCCATGAATCACTTTTATGAAATCTGTTAACTCAGCCCACCAACCTGCAAAGTAGCAATCTTATATTACAAAAAATTAATACCTTATTTTTGAGCCATTTATTTCCTCCTTGCTGGTAGGGTCTGGCTCATGATGGCTTCAAAAGTTAGAGCTAAGAACATCACAGACATTATTGTCTAACTTGTACCTGCGTACTTGTTCTGTTTTATGCTTGCTTATTCATTTTAAATTACATGTGTGGTTTTTGTTATTTTAAGGCACTCAACCAGAATGCTGAACTAAGGAGTCGTTTGAACAGAATACATTCAGAGTCTATTATTTGTGATCAGGTTGTCAGTGTAAATATTATTCCTAGCCCTGATGAGGTAAGACTCATTTTAAATAGATGCAGAGTACCTATTTTTTTAGCATCTAAATTTACTGTATATTTTTGTTTATTTATATCCAGTTCTTTCACTGTTAATAAAGGTTCTCTCCATAAATATTTGTGTCGCTGACAGTTCAATGTTCTTTGAAGTAAAGGATATATAAGAGCTTGGCATCATTTATTCCTGGTGATCAGTGTCTATTTTTATTTATTCCTATGTTCACCTGATACCACTGAATATTTGATTTATATATCTACTCCAGCTTGTTAATTTTCAATGTCTGTCTCATTCGTCATTAGAAATGTTCATTAGCATCAAATGGCCGGTGAAATGTTGCAAAAAAAAAAAAAAAAAAAAAATTTTAGCTGAGAAGGCTGCTAAGTAAAAGTGTTCTTAAGGTTTGTTTGAAAGCCCTAAGGACAGAAGTCACCTGACCTTGTTAAGATAATGCTAATGGTACTGCTGCAGCTACTACTGCTCTGCTGCTGCTAATTAATACCTGACATGCGTCAAGGTAATGCTTACTATGTGCTAGGTATTGTGTTAACGACTTTGCATGTGTGATCTCATTCGACACGCTCAACAACCCTCTGTGTTAGGTGGTATTATTATTCCATTTTTCAGATTGAAGAAATGTTAAGAGAATAGGAGAACATTCAGTATTTGGGCTAAACTTAAGTGTATAATTCTGTTTATGACTCTCCATAAAATTATTACTTTATAACATGAGAACTTACACTTTTTAACAGTAATGTTAGAGCTTTATATACAGTGATGATATATGTAACAAGTTGAGAGATTTAACTGATTTTGAGGTCATATTTGTACCAAAAACATACATTTTACTAGAAATCTATAGGTACAAGGGTTCTAACCTCTTAGGAAATATTATCCCAAAACAACTTGTCTTTGACTTAAGTTTTCCACCCTAAATTCATTCACCTCCATGGGCTCTGTATTCTCTAATAATACTTATATTCACTCAACTGCCCAGAATCTAGAAGTATTTCTAAAATTTGTCATTCAAAAATAATTTGATAATCTCAGTTGGAATCTTCTTTTCAACCTGAAATGTGCACTAGAATATATATATATATATATATATATATCTCTTACATTTTTAATTGAAACTTGAATAGCTTCCTTGAAAACTATCACTTACTGAATAAAAGTATAATTTGAAATAAGGTTCAGTATTCCAGTCATGTGTTTTATTGGTTAAAATTCATGATCAAATTGCAAAGTGACATATATAGTCTGTCTCAAAAATTAGTTTTATAGATTTTCTTAGCATGTCTCTAGTAGTTTCTACAAATATTTCTTCATGTTTAATGTACCATTAGAATATGACAGAGCTAAGAATAAGAGAATGAAGTTGTCTCTGCAGCCAATCAGGATCTTCATAGCAGCTTAACCTGACTCAGTATCAATCAACCAAAGATTTAAAATCAAGGCAAAGTACAAACACCTTTCAACTATTCCTTTTGGGGTCTTTAGACACATTGGAAGGAAACGTATACAGTGGTCGTTACTGAATTGCAAGTGAAAATTACTTGTGGCCGCCACTTTTTAACATACAGTATTAAAGAGTATAAATCTGGCTAATTTAAAGGAATAGCTATTCTAACAGGGGGAAAAGCAATTGCACTGTGTATGCTTCTGTCTTCTGCAGGCTGGTGAGCAAATCCATGTCAGTCTCCCCCTATCACAGCAAGTAGCCAATGAGAGCCGCCTCTCCATGTCAGAGTCTGTTTCTGAGTTCTTTGATGCCCAAGAGGTGCTCATCTCTGCAAGTTCATCAGAGAATGAGGTATGTATGCCTTCTTGACTTGTTAGCCTCAACATCTTGTGACTGAGTTGAAACTCAGTGGAACTTTTTGGTGGTTACTTTCATTTTTTTCTTTTTTGTTTACATCATAGTAAGATGCCCAAATTGTAGCAAAGCTGAAAGTACGCAAACTATATCAGTTACCAATTACTGAGTGCTTAACGTTTCTGAGCATCAAGAATTTAAATTTGATGAATTAAGGGAAAGAATCAACATTTATTGGAGCGTCTTCCATGATTCATATTTCAGGGTAACAAAAGAGTTTATGACAGAGCTCTTGATAGAAGGAGACTAGCTAATAAATATAGAACGAATGAGAGAATTGGGAAAGCACCATTCACGCACATACACTGACACATACATATTAGATATTTTCGCTAGGGACATGAATTTAAGATTAGAAGGATACTATGTAGCACATAGCTAGTTGGGTAATTATGGTGTTTGGAGGTTAACCACTGACTATCATAAAAGCTGTACTGAATTGCTCTTCATGCTTACGATTCTTGCCAAGGTCTTGGAAACAGGGAACCTCTTCCTTGGTCAGGTTGCAGAAATTAGTTCTTTTACTACAGTGTAGTCAACTTTTTTTGGCATGAGGAAAGCAGCCAAAACTCTTTTCCACACAGCTGATTAGGAATTTTGTCATTTGGGATTGCAAATCTGTACTGCATTTTTACAAAAAAGAAATGAAATCATTGCTAAACATTATTTCCATATGCATAGAAAACAGATTGGAAGGAAACATCCTGACAATTAGTAGTAGTTGTTTTTGGATGTTTGAAATTATGAGTGATTTTAGAAACAAAGACAAAGTAGAAAAGAGAAAGCAATAATGAATACATATCATTTTTATAATGGGAGAAAAGTAAAATAGAATTCTTGTATCAAATACTGAATTTGTCAGCATACCAAGGCATGCACCTGCCTCTCAGATCCCAAGGCATGCATGAACAGGTTCACAGAGACTTCCATTCGCAGGCTGGAATGCTAATTTAATGATCTGTGATGGTAACTGATATATACTCTCAGACGGACAGAATAATCATCCTTGCTAATTAGTGCATCTTTTCCTGTAGGCAAATCTGCATGGCAAGCCTAATTCTAGTCAGAGAGTGCCTGGTGAGCAAGGGACATGAGTAAACTTAAGGGTAGAGGGCCAGAATATTAGAGCTCCATACTCAGCCTCCATCATAGGGATACTCTGCCACAAAGACTTGGTATTTGTGTCTGCCTGCACCCCCAGGGACCACCATGCTATCGATAATGCTACCAAAATTTCCTTTTCTGACTTTGCCTCCTGAGCTCCCATTGCTGACCCATCCTTCATCCTTTTGTTGTTGTTGTGTTTGTTTGTTTGTTTTTCTTTTTCTTTTTGTTTTGAGATGGAGTTTTGCTCTTGTTGCCCAGGCTGGAGGGCAGTGGTACGATCTTGGCTCACCGCAACCTCTGCCTCCCGGGTTCAAGTGATTCTCCTGCCTCAGCCTCCCAAGTAGCGGGGATTACAGGCATGTGCCACCATGCCCTGCTAATTTTGTTTTTTTAGTAGAGATGGGATTTCTCCATGTTGGTCAGGCTGGTCTCAAATTCCCGACCTCAGGTGATCTGCCTGAGCTTACCTCTCTGAGAGCTATTTCCGAGTCCCTGGGGCACACCTAGCTGGGTCCCCAGGTACTGCTTGCCCTGGACACTGGGTATACAGAAATGAAGAGGATGTGAAGCAGGTTATTGCACAAGTCCAAGCAAGATGGTGGTGCCACCCTGGGACAGGTGAGGGGTGGGGGAGTGAATGTGGTGGCAGAGAGCAGGATAAGAAGGTGGAGGACGGGGTCACAGGGAGATGAAACATTCACTGTGAGGCATCATGAGTTTATCAGACTTCTCAGTGGAGTTACCTGTCAGGCATTTGAATATTTAAGTCTAAAGCTCAAGGACAGAACTGTCTGAGAGTCAGTCAGCTACCTGTTAGACATTGACACCTGGTACTCACAGAACCTCTAATTCAGCACGGCCCAGAAGCTTTCGTCAACAAGCCCCACCACTACCCCAGGAGAGAAACCCCAGCCTACCCATTCCTCTCATATTGCCTATCTAAGTGCCCCTCTACCCAACTGTTCACACCAAATGCCTGAAGATTTTCCTTTACTCCTTCTTTCCCTTTACTACCACCCATCTTGATTCACTCGGGTTCTGTAGCTTCCATCATCTAAATACTCTCAGATCTGTACATCTTCCTGCAGCTTCACTGCCACTGCTCCAATTCAGTTCCCATCTGCTCCCCACCTAGATCACCCATCAGTCTCGTAACTTTTCCAGTCTCCCGTCTTGCTGCTTCCCATCCATTTTCCACTGGGCAACCTGAGCAGTCTTCCTAAAAGGCAAGTCTGATCATGTCTCTCTTCCCCAGTGTCCTTAGGATAACATTCTAAACTCCTTAGCTATTAAAACAAAGACCCTTATAATCTGATGCCTGCTCTCAGCTCCAGCCTCATGCCACCTCTCTTCTGGAGCCTTCCAACAGCCAAAGGAATGATTTCTGGAGTTGCCTATTTGCTAAAGATACCTTGTGTCCCTTGCTGTAGCAATGAGAGTGACTGTCTCTTACAACTCACACTGGAAAGAACTGAACTGTACCTCCATTCCTTGTGCCCTGTACCTCACAGGTTTTCATAAAATTACTGTTTTTACTTGCAACTTCTCCCTTTATCACAACACTTGGCCTTAAGTATTTAAAGGGGGTAGGCCAGGAGATAAACCCAAGTGACAGACATTATGATGTTCTCAGAGTTGCTTTTCCCCTTCAGCTAAGGCTTGGTTTCTGGGACAACCTCATTTGCCCAAGTCTCTAAGTTCCCTTATGTATAAGGCAGTTCTCACATTGCCATAAGGAAATACCTGGACTGCATAATTTATAAAGAAAAGAGGTTTAATTGGCTCACAGTTCCACAGGCTGTACAGGAAGCACGATGCTGGCATCTGCTTGGCTTCTGGGGAAGCTTCAGGAAACTTACAACCATGGTAGAAGGCCCAGGGGAAGCCAGCCCTCACATGACCAGAGCAGGAGCAAGAGAGCAAGGTGGGAGTTGCTACACACTTTTATACTACCAGATCACGTAAGAACTCACTCACGATTGGGAGGACAGTACCAAAGGGGATGGTGCTAAACCATTCCAGAGAAAACCATTCCCGTGATCCAGTCACCTCCCACCAGACCCCACCTCCAACACTGGAGATTAGATTTCAGTGTGAAACTTGGATGGGGACACACATCCAAACTATATCACCTTGTGATGAGGTCCCCTCAGAAGGCTCCTTGCGCCTTCACACTCATAGTCTTGGCAACCCACCCGGTGAGTTGACTATACATGTGGGAATCCTAGCAGCAGCTGCAGGTTAGGCTCAAGCTGTGTATCCTGCACTGCAGCTGCCAAAGGAAATTGGGCCTCTGCACTTGCCATCTACCCTGGCCCAAGCACTTCCCCCAGAGATCCACAACTTCAGTTCCTTCACTCTCTTCAGTCCCTTACTCAAAGGTCACCTCCAGGGAAGCCTATGCTGGCTGTCCTGTCTACAATTTAGAGTTGCCGTTTCCTCCTTTCTTCTGACCTTTTGGGGTTTCTCTGTTTATTTTTGAGACAATCTCTCATTCTGTCACCCAGGCTGGAGTGCAGTGGTGCAATCTTGGCTCACTGCAACCTCCACCTCCCGGGTTTAAGCAATTCTCCTGCCTCAGCCTCCCAAGTAGCTGGGATTACAAGCGTGCACCACCACGCCTGGCTAATTTTTGCGTTTTTAGTAGAAACGAGGTTTCGGCCGGGCGCGGTGGCTCAAGCCTGTAATCCCAGCACTTTGGGAGGCCGAGACGGGCGGATCACGAGGTCAGGAGATCAAGACCATCCTGGCGAACACGGTGAAACCCCGTCTCTACTAAAAAAATACAAAAATCTAGCCGGGCGAGGTGGCGGGCGCCTGTAGTCCCAGCTACTCGGGAGGCTGAGGCAGGAGAATGGCATAAAACCCGGGAGGCGGAGCTTGCAGTGAGCTGAGATCCGGCCACTGCACTCCAGCCTGGGCGGCAGAGCGAGACTCCGTCTCAAAAAAAAAAAAAAAAAAAAAAAAAAAAAAAAAAAAAGAAACGAGGTTTCACCATGTTGGCCAGGTTAGTCTCAAACACCTGACCTCAAGTGATTTGCCTACCTCGGCCTCCCAAAGTGCTGGGATTACAGGCGTGAGCCACTGCGCCTGGCCTCCTCTGACCTTTTGTGTCCCTCTTTCCTCATTTTTTTTCCTTCATGCTTATCACTATCTTAGATATATATATATATATATATATATATATGTATTTCCTGTATTTCATTTGTTGTGTGTCTGCCCCCCTAGAACATAAATGTCATGAAGGCAGAGATTTAACCACTGGGTCTCCTGCACTAAAACAGTTCTGGTGAGCCCAGAGCAGGTACTCAATAAATATCTCCTAACTGAGCAAAGGAAGAAATGCTTATAATGATTATTCTGAGAAACATCTGGGCATTAGCTGTCTTACATTAACATTTTCCATGGCTGAGGGAAAAATCCTCTTTATATGTTATTTACCAATGCACTTTACTGAATGAATCCTCTGCTCTTTTAAAAAATGTTCTTCTTGCTTCCACAATAATCTATTTGCCTTTGCTTTTAAACTTGTTTCTGCAATGCTACATGCCTGGTCACATTTAGGAAAAATATATATTTTCTGAACTCTTTTGAATCCCTAAGTTTGTAAAGAGAAATATTTGGTTCCAGGACTTCTTAACCATGGGGCAGAGGACAAACTGTTTTATTCTAATAGCGTAGAGCCTTAGCTCTTTGTACAGGGTGGTGTGAATGGACCACAGCAAGAGAGCCCAGCCTTAGTTACTACACACATATGACATGTATACATCTTACTCAAGGCCCACTATTATTGTAGAATTCTTTTACACCAATTATTTCAGATCATTTCTATGATATATTAGTTTGGGAGAGATTAGAAATTGAAGAGGAAGGCCAGGCATGGTGGCTCATGCCTGTAATCCCAACACTTTGGGAGGCGGAGGCGGGATGATTGAGTCAGGAGTTTGAGACCAGCCTGGGCAATACAGGGAGCCCTCACCTCTACAGAAAATAATCGAATAATTATCTGGACATAGCTATGGTGCATGCCTGTGGTCCCAGCTCCTTCAGGAGGCTGAGGTGGGAGAATCCCTTGAGCCCAGGAGGTAAAGGCTGTGTTGAGCTGTGATTGTACCATTGTACTCCATTGTGACAGAAAGAGATCCTGTATCAAAAAAGAAGGAAGGAAGGAAGGAAGGAGGAAGGAAGGAAGGAGAGAAGGAGAGAGAGAAAGAAAGAGAGAGAGAGAAAAGAAAAGGGAGGGAGGAAGAGAAAGGAAAGGAAAAAGGAAGGGGAAGGAAGGAAAGAAAGAGGGAGGGAGGAAAAAGAGAAAGGAGGGGGAGAGAGAGAAAAGAGAAAGAAAGAAAGAAAGAAAGAAAGAAAGAAAGAAAGAAAGAAAGAAAGAAAGAAAGAAAGAAAGAAAGAAAGAAAGAAAGAAAGAAAGAAAGAAAGAAAGAAAGAAAGAAAGAAAGAAAAGGAAAGAAAGGAAGAGAGGAAGAAAGGAAGAGAGAGGGAGGGAGGGAAAGAAAGGAGGGAGGGAAAGAGAAAGAAAGAAGGAAGGAAGGAAAGAGAGAAAGACACAGAAAGAAAGGGAAAGAAAAAGAAAGAAAGGAAATTGAAGAAGCATAGACTTTATAGCTATTTGTAGGATAAACATGAGTGTTTTCTTAAAAACAATAAACATGCCTGCAATGTGAATTTGGTTTAGGTAGACCTTTGTCTCCTCAAACATAATTGAGTATGATTAGATTTTTTTTCAGAGAAATCACACAGAGGAGTTTGATTTACTTTTTTTGTTTCCAAGCATAAGAAGTTGGCTTTTCTTTTTTTTTTTTTTTTTTTTTTTTTTTTTTGAGACGGAGTCTTGCTCTGCCGCCCAGGCTGGAGTGCAGTGGCCAGATCTCAGCTCACTGCAAGCTCCGCCTCCCGGGTTGACGCCATTCTCTTGTCTCAGCCTCCCGAGTAGCTGGGACTACGGGCGCCCGCCTCATCACCCGGCTGGTTTTTTGTATTTTTTAGTAGAGATGGGGTTTCACCGGGTTAGCCAGGATGGTCTCGATCTCCTGACCTCGTGATCCGCCCGTCTCGGCCTCCCAAAGTGCTGGGATTACAGGCTTGAGCCACCGCGCCCGGCCTCATCCAGGTATTGTCTATAATAATAAAATGTTAGAAACCACCTACATTCTGGTTAAATTCCTTGTTATAATCATATAATGAATTATGTTGCCTTTCCAAATAAAGTAGCTATAGCTGCTATAATGAAAACCTATTCAGAATGCTATAAAGCAATATGTAAGCTGTTCTCCTTTTTCAGTATATAAAGATAAATGTGTCAATATGTTTGTACAGGCATTTTGAAACTGGAGGATAATACTCACCAAAATGTTACGTGGTTTCCTATAGGTGATGGGCTGATAGGTAATTTTCACACTCATCTGTTTACTTGTACCTATTTTCTAATTTTTTACAACAAGAATGTTTTATACTCAGAAAAAAATATAGCATTGTTTCCATTTTGAAGGAAGTAAGTATCAGCAGCTTTCTTGCCTGCAGGAAAGTCATTAGTTTTCCCATTCCTCTGATGGTTCTGTCTTATCCTCTCTTTCCTGATCTGCTCTGTTTCTAAGTCCCTTTAGTATGTACGTTGTTCCTTAATTTCATTTTTCTGCTAATTTGTGTTTCTAAATTTTAGTTTCACATTTTTCTCATGTAGGGGGTGGCTTCACTATTCGTCTCTCCCCATTGTCACAGAGGCCATCTGAATCTAAGCTGTATTTCTTTTTTTTGAGACAGAGTCTTGCTCTGTCACCCAGGCTAGAGTACAATGGTGTGATCTCAGCTCACTGCAACCTCTGCCTCCTGGGTTCACACCATTCTCCTGCCTCAGCTTCCTGAGAAGCTGGGACTACAGACACTCGCCACCATACCCGGCTAATTTTTTATATTTATAGTAGAGATGGGGTTTCACTGTGTTAGTCAGGATGGTGTCGATCTCCTCACCTTGTGATCTGCCTGCCTCGGCCTCCCAAAGAGCTGGGATTACAGGCGTGAGCCACCACACCCAGCCGACTAAACTATATTTCTTACCTGGATCTATGCAGCATCCTAGTATCTGGCCTCCCTAGGGAAAGCTGCCAAATATCTTCCTGAAAACCAAATCTGATTCCAACATCCCATGCATTTTTGTTGGTTTTCCTAACTCTTAGGATTGCATATGAACCCTTTTTGTTGGCATGAAAAGCCCTTCACTGTTGGGCCCTCTTGTTTTCTCTACCCTCTGCCACAGCCACTCTCAACATCCTTTGCATTCCTGGGATAAATGTTGCTCTCATGGGCCTTACCTTTGCACAATCTCCCTTCTTCGTGTGCTTCTGTCCCTTCTAACAACTGGGCAACTCCTATTCATTCTCTAACACCCAGTTTAAATATTGCCCCCTGGGCAGCCTCTCCTGAGTCCTCCAAGGTAGAGTCATAGGGCCTTCTCTTAGGTATTAGGTTGGTGCAAAAGAAAGTAATGGCAAAAACTGCAAGTAGTCTCGCACCAACCTGAAACATTCTTAGTGTATTATGCTAAAATATTTCTGGTTCTTTACTGGTCTCCTCTGCCCTCCTGCCCCTACTAAGACAAGGAGCTAAAGACCAGGCTCCTTTTTAGTGATCCTATATTCTAGTTCATGAAGACCCTCAAGTGTTCATTGCACATATGCCAAATACTTTTCCTCTAGGACCTCTGCTTCTCACTGGAACAATATTTTGTTATTTTTAATCACTTGATTATCTGAGCTTGCAAGACTGAACAAGAATTCTGATCTTTGTATGTTCTTCCCTCCCTTAGGCTTCAGATGATGAGTCTTACATCAGTGATGTGAGTGATAATATATCTGAAGACAACACCAGTGTTGCAGACAATATTTCTCGGCAAAGTATGCATCATTTGAGCTTCCAGGTTGTTCTATCTACATGCCAAATTGCAACACTGAAGACTTAATGAACAGGCATCCCCCCGCCCCCCCGTACTAATTGTTCTTTTGGCAGCTGATTGTTCAATACATTCTATTTTGTATAATCTCTTGAGGTAAATGGTTGAAAAATCTGTTAGGTAAATGGTTAAGAGAAAGGGTTTTTCCTCTTTCTCACACCAACAGCTTGAGTCCCTCTTATTAAATATATTTAATTTTTTAAAACTTAGCCTGTCTTGAATGATATTTGAGTATATTTAATGCCTTATTTATAAAACTATACACTGTTGTTTTCTGCATTTATTAGTAACCTTGCATTGAAAGAATTCCATTTACTTTTGAAAGGATATAATGAAGACTCTTGAAATGTCTCAAAGTCAGATTTATTTGAAAGTTACTTCCCTTCTTGATTTTGTGAAATCAGAACAGCAAAGTGTTGTTCACTGTGACTCTCCCTCTTCCAGTTCTAAATGGGGAGCTTACAGGAGGGGCCTTCCGAAATGGGCGTCGAACATGCCTGCCAGCTCCTTGTCCTGACACCAGTAACATTAACCTGTGGAATATCTTGAGGAACAACATTGGTAAAGACCTGTCTAAAGTCTCCATGCCTGTGGAGCTAAACGAGCCACTCAACACCCTGCAGCACCTCTGCGAGGAAATGGAATACAGCGAGCTCCTGGACAAGGCTTCGGAAACTGATGATCCATATGAGCGCATGGTAATAAATAACTAACAGAGCAGCGCCCCTCAAGGATTTGCCAATCCTAGACCTGGGCTAAACCAGAATTCATTATGATGATATATTTGGCATTTGCATAATATTCTCACTGCATAGTAAAAGAGGAATTGACCTGTTTGCATAAATCAGGCAAGGCCAAAACCTCCCAGATACCAACACAGGAAGACACACTTTTTGTGCCTTATCCTTGGTCTAGAGTGTTTCTAAAGTTAAGGTGTAAAGGTCTTATACTCCTTAGAGGTTGCAGGCACACCTTGCCTCACTTTATCAGTTTTTCCTGAATGTCAAGATAACCCATCTGTTCAGGAACTTAGGTCTGAGAAAATAACTTCTGTTTATACTTCACCCTTTACCCCATATGGCTGCGGGAAACATACTGTCCCCTCTGAAAAGCACCCACAACCACAATCCTCGTGCGCATGAGGCTAAGATCATGCCCGTGGCAGAACCGATAAACTGGGTTCCAGAACCTTTGAACTCTGTGATACTCATGACGTTGGATGGAAGGGTGAAGAATGCTTCACCTCAGTGGCCTGCTGGTTTCCATGCAAGTGGTTTTACCTAATTTTACTTATTTTTTTCCCCACAAGTTGGTAAAAATTCTGTGCAGACAATAGAAAATGCAACTGTCATCAAATCAACACCCATCCACATGGGGTGTGTAAAATCTAGAGGGAAAAGGAACAAACAGACCTAGCAATCATCTCTCCTATATTATTTCCTTTTCTTCAATGTTTTAACAGGTTCTCGTTGCTGCATTTGCAGTTTCAGGATACTGCTCCACCTATTTCAGAGCAGGAAGTAAGCCATTCAACCCAGTCCTTGGGGAGACCTATGAATGCATTAGAGAAGACAAGGGATTCCGCTTTTTCTCAGAACAGGTAAGCGCCCCTGGACTCATACAGGTAAGAGGGCAGTTTGGTGGTGAAAGCAGCCTTTTGATAACAATCTGTTGGGATGGGTTATGACACCAGTTGTGAATCCAAAGTATCTGAGACAGGTCTCAATCAATTTAGAAAGTTTATTTTGCCAAGGTTACGGACACACCTGTGACGCAGCCTCAGGGGTCCCGATGAAATGCGTCCAAGATGTTCTGGACACAGATTGGGTTTAAACATTTTAGGGAGATATGCAACATCAATCAATATATGTAAGATGTACATTGATTCTGTCCAGAAAGGTGGGACAACTTGGAAATGGAGACTTCCAGGTCATAGGTAGATAAGAAAGGTTGCATTCTTTTGGGTCTCTGATCAGCCTTTCACTGAATACACAATTTACATGTGAGAGGGTGGTAGAGAGAGAGTCACTTATGCCTCAGTCTGGCTCAGTGAATCTGCATTTTTACATAGACAGTAGGGCAGAGGAAGTAATCAGATATGCATTTGTCTCAGGTGAGCAGAAGGATGACTGAGTTCTGTCAGTCTTTTGTCCCGTACCTGTGAAGATAAGCTATCAATGTACATTGCCAGGGTGAAATTCAACAGAACTGTTTTAGGGTAAAGATCTTGAGGCCCACAAAGAATTTCCTTTGGGCAAATTGTGAGAGAGAGAGGTAGCCTTTTTTCAAAAAAAAAGAAAAAAAAATCTTTTTTAGGAATAACATGGGAAGCAGGTGGTCCTGAGATTTATTTTCTTTTCACACGTTAAGAAAACTAACATAAGAACAGAAAACTAAACACCGCATGTTCTCACTCATAAGTGGGAGTTGAACAATGAGAACCCATGGACACAGGGAGGGGAACATGACACAGTGGGGCCTGTCAGGGGGTGGCAAGCAAGGGGAGGGACAGCATTAGGAGAAATACCTAATGTAGGTGACGAGTTGATGGGTGTAGCAAACCACTGTGGCACGTGTATACCTATGTAACAAAACTGCACGTTCTGCACATGTAACCCAGAATTTAAAGTATAATAAAAGAAAGGAAGCAAGGAAGGAAGGAAGGAAGGAAGGAAGGAAGGAAGGAAGGAAGGAAGGAAGGAAGGAAGGAAGGAAGGAAACTCACTTCACTTACGGGCATCATATCCCCCTCTAAATTGTATAAGTTCTCAGTGTTTTTTAAAGCACGAAGACTTACAGATTTACTTATGCATTTTGAGAATAATTCGGTAAGAGAAATGGATGATCATGTGGAAGTTTTAACACTGATATTGCCTTCTTTTTTGTTTTTAATTACCAGGTTAGCCATCATCCACCCATTTCTGCCTGTCACTGTGAATCTAAGAATTTTGTGTTTTGGCAAGGTTTGTATTTCAATTATTATTGAAAATCAAATGTATGAGCCTATGAAAAAATGTCTGGCTTCCAAAGGGCCATTGTATTCAGTTTAGATTTCTACCTTTGGAACTCAGCGAATGTTGGTAATTGGTGCAGAGCTCATTTTGAGAAATCGAAATTCCTGGTTTCAACATGAAACGGTTTCAGCTAGGAGATGAGACTGCTTGTCTTGGAAGCAATGCCATATGGAATAGCAGAGCTCCATGCGGACTGTGCCGGTGCAGAGCCACGACCTTATCTCATGTGCCTCATTGTCTGCATCTGTAACATGGAGGTTCCATCTGCTGCCTTCTTGGTTCTTGGGGGTGTGCAAAGACATTTTAATTCTGAAGGAAGGCTCTATGACACATCAATGGTCATAATCGAAATAGATATGCAAACAGTACAGCAATTCCTGGCCTTTAACTCACTGGGGCTTAAGAGTTTGGATTGAAGTCTCTACTCATTAGTTAAGTCAGAATGTTACAAGCTTGCCTAATACAAAAAAGTTTCTAAACTCCTTTACAAAGAAAAGAATATTTACGTAAATGTGAACATTAAGTGTAAATAATTCCTTCATGTTTGGAAGGGTGCTTCATTACTCACAGAATGACTTTTCTCATGAGCATTTTCATAACCTGAAAACACATAAAAATGATAGAACACTATAACTGTACTTTATTGCAAAAATAAATCATAAATTTATTTTTATGATTTATTGCAAAAATAAATATTTTATTTTATGATTTTATTTATTTTTTATTTTTTTATTTTAAAATAATAAGATATGTTATTAATAAATATTAATTTTAATTTTATTTAAAATTTAAATTTATTATTTAAGTTTGATTTATTAATATTAATATTATTAATAAATATTTATTAATAATATATGACAATTTAATATATCCATATAATAATATAATAATATGAATTAATATTTATTGATATTATGAATAAATAATAAAATATTTTTATTTATTTTTGCAATAAATATAAATATTTGATCATTTCTTGGTCATCACCAAGAATCAGGCATTTTGTGGAGATGGCACGAAGTTCCCTTAGTTCATCAAAACGGAACCAGGTGGTTATCACAAATGCACAAATAAATCTAAGTTTCCACATGTAAAACATAAAGCCATCGTGTGAGGTAAAGTGCTGGGCCAGTATAAACACATTATAAACAACCAGTATAAACACATTCCTTAAGTTAATCCCACTCTCTCATAAATCTTATTTTGTAAATTTTATTTTATCTGTATTTAGAGATTTTTTTAACTGTAATTCCAAATTATATGTCTTCGATATGGAAGGAAATGTATATATAAATTAATTGTATTGCTAAACTGCAATTATTTTTAGTATACACCTTATGCTTGATATATTTGTTAACTATTTTTACCACTTAGTTAAAACTAATAACATTTATTGCTGTCTGGACATTAAAGCACAGTAGAGTCTATGTTTGTATGTATAATGTGAATATACACCCACACATACACCACACACACTGTTCCAGGCTTCTTCCAGCTCTGTTAGTTGAAAACAAATAAAGAGCATATATTACAGAGAAATATAGATAGTGGGTTTTGTTTGTTTGTTTTTTGGTTCACAGTTAATATTTTCACCTTGGGCCATTTTCAGGCCCTCATCATACTAAATCAACAATATAGAATCAGTTGTCATTCCAAAGCTTTTTCGTAAAGTGTAATACAAAAGTTAATTTTTACAGAAGAAGTGATTAGATATGGGGTATGTATTTCTTGTCCTCTGCCTATGTCATTTAGATATCAGATGGAAAAACAAGTTCTGGGGGAAGTCGATGGAAATCCTGCCTGTTGGAACACTGAATGTCACGCTTCCAAAGTAAGTGACTCACACCTCCCTTTTGGCCTCTTATCTGCTTTTCTAAATCATAAATGGGTATTTTAAACTCTAGAAGATGGTAAGGGTTTATTTCTCTGTATATACCCAAGGCTTCTGTTACCTTTGCCAAAGTTTTGAGAATAGACTCCCACAAAAACAAATGAGAACTTAAGCATATGTAGCAAAGCTTCCTGTTTATTTCTTCACATCCTCCATTCTTCAGTCAATACCACCAGGTACCTCCCGTGACCCAGTCATCATGCTAGTTTGATTTTATATAAAAGGTTCTCCTGTTCAGCCATTCTTTGCTATACAATTCGGTTTCACTTTTGAGTTCATCTTAGATCCAGGGAGTATTTTATCAAAGAAGAGTGACGAAATTCTTTTATGGGTGTGTTCTAGAGGATACTACCTCTAAATATTTTGAAATTAATTGGAATTTTTATTGAGGCCAAGGGCTCGATTGTTTCTTCGGTTTTATCTATTTGAATGACAGAATTTCCAGATGAATTGGATATGGAAGAAGGTGAAGAGAAGGAGATATTCCTAGGACCACAAAATAAACTTTGAATGTTTGAACATGTAGGCCGGGCACGGTGGCTCACGCGTGTAATCCCAGCACTTTGGGAGGTTGAGTGGGCGGATCACGAGGTCAGGAGATCAAGACCGTCCTGGCTAACATAGTGAAACCCCATCTCTACTAAATATACAAAAAATTAGATGGGTGTGGTGGCATGTGCCTGTAATCCCAGCTACTCGGGAGGCTGAGGCAGGAGAATTGTTTGAACCTGGGAGGCGGAGGTTGCAGTGAGCCAAGATTGTGCCACTGCACTCTAGCCTGGGCGACAGAGCAAGGCTCCATCTCAAAAAAAAAAAAAAGAAAAGAAATAAGGAAGAGAGTTTTCCTAGGTATATATGGTGTCTGCATCATACCAATTCATAAACTTTGCAGAAACTTAGAAGCATCTTTTTTATGTTGATGTGACATTTCATTTGAAAATAAATGTAATGTACAAACCTAAATGTGATTTGAAACTATTATTATTTCATTCCCTAGCAGAAATTCTGTAACCTTGCTTCCCAGAATTTGTATTAGATTTGTGCCATCTTTGTGCTCCTCAGTCTTTTTCCGAATAATTATTCACATCTGAGGTCTTAAACCTGGAGTACGAAACAGTGTTCCCAGAGTGATCTTTCTTCAATGCACACTCTGTGGAGCCTACATCCTACCTGGAATCCTGCAGTGGCCCATTGCCTGCAGGGTAAATCCAGACTCCTTGGTAGGTCCGTGCAGGCCTTCCCGGCTCTGCCTCATCACACCTTTCCTTCCTTGTGTCCTGCCACCCGCATTCACTTGGAGCACAGCATTCACAGGCCTGGATGCCTTGTGCTCTTCTGACCTTTGTGGTTTTGTGGATGCTTTCCCCAGCCCGTAGTGCCCTCCTATCTTCCCCAGCCCATGGCGCGCTCCTACCAGCCATCCGTGCTTACACCAAACCCAGCCTCTTCTAAGGTGTCTTCCTTGACACTCATCCCACGTTCCAGGCAGATTGAAGGACTAAAAACTCTTCCTTCTGTGTTCCGATGATGTGCACATTTTAAGTATTTGTTTTGCATATCCATCTACCCTCCCATACTTTTTTCCCCAGAAAAGCAGGAAACAGGCTCTGTTCCCGTTCCACTTTGTAGCTTTAGCACCTGGCCCATAGAAAGTATTTAAATGTTCCTTAAGTGAATTAACCACATCGTAAATACTTATGACCACAGAGAGAATTTCAAGACAAAAATGAGAAGAAAATCAGGGAAAAGAAAGCTTTGGCCAAAGAATATCCTCATTAGTAGAAACAGTTATATGTATTTGTGACCTTCGTTGTTTTTCATCAATGTTACATTCTTCACTAGGTACGGAGATTACTATGTGTGGAATAAAGTCACCACTTGTATACACAACATCCTCAGTGGAAGAAGATGGATAGAACATTATGGAGAAGTAACCATCAGAAATACTAAAAGCAGTGTTTGCATTTGCAAACTCACATTTGTCAAGGTAAATACTATCATACAATAGTAAAGGAAAATAAGTGTAAAACGCTTCTTAAAGAAGAAATAGAATAATCACCTTAAATAGCAGCAGTGAATTTGTCCTGTATCATTGGTCCTTACGGACGTTTTAGATAAGAGAGCAGAACCAACTGATAGAGTTTTTCAAGGCATGCAAGTTTCTGAACATATGGAGGTCAAAAAAGGCACCATCTAAAACAGAAAAAAACACATTTCTTTTTAAAGAATTTTCTTTTGAAGTAGCCAGTCAGTTGTTCACTAAATAAAATTCCAGAAAACACTTCTTGACTGTAAATCTCCTAGTTTATATTTCTGTTTCTTTTCCTGCTTGATTATGTGTTCAAGTGATCTGATTTTCGGGAACTCATTATAATGTCATTTTCTGCAGACACTTGATGTAGTCATGTAGATGATCACCACCAGTCACTACATGCTTATCTAACCCTGCCACTGTTATAATTCAAATAAGTTCAACAAGAAACAGCCTCGTTAACAAGAAAATATTTTGGGATAGAAATGCCCAAAAAGCACCATTTTCCCTCAGTTTCTCTGGTCTGAAGTGGAACATTCAGTATCACTGCCATGTTTGTTTGGATGTGCTACTGAATTCAACATAGTACAGAAACCCCACTCAGCTACCTTACCTGTTCAATTCATGATTCCATTCTAATATGGTAGACAGGTAACATAATGGAGTCTTAAGACTCTAATATTTTCTTTTCTCAGTTAAATCCTTTTAAGCCATATTGGAAGGTTATGTTTATTTCAATTGAATACCTTTATTTTAGCCCAAAATGTTGTTCACTACCTTTTTTCTTAGAGACTCATAAAGTACCTAGAACTGAAGAGCCAAGATCCCTATGTGCTGTGGCTCGGTGATGTAAATATGTACATTTGGCTTTGTAGGCTATGAGAAGCTGCAGTGCAGTCCCGTCTCTAACACTTGCAGAGCCTGTATAATTAACTAAAATATGTAAATCAAGCCTGTAAGCTATCAAATAGAATATGCTCTATTTCTTTGCCTTGACAAATACACTTTTTATAACAAAGCCTGTGAGGCCAGGTTGGACCCTTCAGAACGCTGTGCTGTAACGCTGGCAATGTAGGACAGCCAGTCCTGGCCCACGGCCTTCCCTGCTTTCTTCCCACCTCTGGCTCTGTTTTCACTGCAAGGGGCCTCATACACACATATATAGGCAGTCCAGCCCACACATCTAAGCTCTGTTCACACTCCCACAAACAGCCACCCTTGGCCACCCCTCAGACCGAAGTGTGCACATGCTGGTGGGTGGTCTGCCCTTGGGTGCATGAATCCAAGGAAAAGGAAATCCTTGCCAGCTGTAGAATAAGCTTGGAGCTACTTGGACAAGGAATTCTAGGGTCCTGTATACTTGGAGCCTGATCTGGAAGGGGGATCATGGGGTCCAAGTAGGCAAACTGCCATAGACTTCTTATCCCTTGGGAAGGAGTATGGCTGGAAGGGCCACATGAGGATCCTCCTGATAAAATTTGGCCATTTATAGATACTATGAAAATTATTTCACAAACAATTTCTGCCACATGGCCAATTGAAATTTATTAAAATCCATGAGCAAGAGGAAAATTCAAAACAAGAGGAAAAAAAATTGCTAGCCTAGAAATTAATATTAGGTTCTTGGGATAGAAACTGAGCCTTCTCTGTGATATGCTACCATGTTATGCATGGAATAGAGACCATCCCTTTCTTGAAAGTTAAGGTAACTCTTAGAAAGCCAGCCCTCCGTATAAAACATTTTGAGATTTCTGTATTTCTGAAAATGGTTTGAATAAGGGACTTCAAGGCTAAGAAATTTTTCTATATGGAAAATATAGGGAATTGTGTTATTAAAGCCATCAAATGTCACAATTGGTGTTTGGTTTTTCCAGGTGAATTATTGGAATTCTAACATGAATGAAATACAGGGGGTGGTGATAGATCAGGAGGGGAAGGTGGTGCACCGGCTGTTTGGAAAGTGGCATGAAGGACTCTACTGTGGTGTGGCCCCCTCTGCAAAGTGCATTTGGAGACCAGGTGAGAGTGGCCTGAGTGTCCTGCCAACAGGAGGGTGCCATGGACAACAGACGGGAAGGGAATATCTGGTCATTCTATGCAACTCATATTATGTCTCCTTTAAGAGTGAGATTAAAAATGCAGATGCTTATGGCAATTATAGTTACATTCATACTTAACATATAAGTGATACATAAGCCCCAATATTTGATATTTCATAATAAAAAATGTAGGCCAAATCTCTGACATTCAGTCAGAGATTGGGCTTCATGAAAAATTGCTCAAAGTGTAACGCCTACATTTGAAAAGCTAGGTATATTTATTAAGGACTTTAGATAATTGAAGTATACAAACTTAAATCCTTACTCATGTTATTTATTCTCTGCTTTAGTAAAACAAAGACTACAAACATTTATAATCCACAAATTCAATAACTCACCAGAATAAGCGATCTTTTCACTTGAGCCTCAAGAGGTGGCAGTATGTTGACATTTAATAAAAGACATCAAAAGAGTTCTGATAACACATTAGCATATAACTGAATATCAAGTATAAATGGAACAAGTATCCACATGACAGTTATTGTCACTGGAATTTTGTTAGTTAATCCCTAACTAAAATTAGTTGTTAGTTTCCTAAGAGTCATCAATGAGTATTTAAATTTCCTGCTAGTAGAGTGGCTAGTTTATTCATTCCTCAACTGTTTATTGAGTGCTGGCTGTGTGTCAGGCTATTCCAGGAGCTTGGGATACATCAATGAGCAAGACACACAAAGATCCTGCCTTCAAGTTCGGTTAAAAAGTGGCAAAAAAATATTAATTTAGATCTTCATGTTTTTCTTTTCTAAAAGGAAGCAAACAAGTGTTTCTGGTGAACTCTTAATGTTCGGAGTTAATTGCCGTAATATTTAGTTAACCAATTGAATATTCAAAAGAAATATGGAGTAGTTTAGCTAATGAAGACTACTATATGTGCAGTTTTGTTTGAAAGGCAGGATTGTATTAAATATACGAATCTGTCAATTCTGATCATCAACACAAAGTTTCCTACCTAGGAGTGTCACCAATTTAATTCACTTGAAAAAATGTATAATCTTGTGTTTATGACTACAAATTTGGTGTTAGTGTGGGGTGTTAAGCACTGGGGTAAGTCAGCTTCTTCCATTCCATAAACCTTTCCCTCTCACAGTGGTTCATTGGCCTCTTTCCAGGTTCCATGCCAACCAACTATGAGCTGTACTATGGCTTCACAAGGTTTGCTATTGAGCTCAATGAGTTAGATCCAGTACTAAAAGATCTGCTTCCACCAACAGACGCCCGGTTCCGGCCTGATCAAAGGTGAGGATGGCAGTGGTATTTAACGTGCAGACTATGGCTGGGTGCAGTGGCTCACACCTATAATCCCAGCACTTTAGAAGGCTGAGGAGGGAAGATCACTTGACATCAGGAATTCAAGACCAGCCTGGGCAATATAGTGAGACCCTATATTTAAAAAAAAAAAAATTAAAAATTAGCTGCGTGTGGTGGTGCATGCCTAAAGTCCCAGCTACTAGGGAGTCTGAGGTGGGAGGATCGCTTGAGCCTGGGATATTGAGGCCACAATGAGCCATGACTGTACCATTGTACTGCAGCCAGGGCAACAGAGAGACCCTGGCAAAAAAAAAAAAAAAAAAAGAAGATTATTATGGCATGGGGCTTTAGAGGTCATTGTGACTTATTTTTACTACCATCATGTATTTGTATTCAATCCTTTCTTCATTCCCTTATTCAATATTTGAGTTTTCTATGCTAGGAAAAGCAGTATTCATAGAATGATCATAACAGATTATCTCAGCACATAGTTCCCCACAGAAGGTAAGATAACAGAGATGCTTTTTTAACAGAAAGTTTCTCCCTCCTCCTGAAATTTACCAAAGGTCTGCAAATTTGTGAACTCTTTCTTAAATATATAATCAATCCTCACCTAGTGTTTTTGACCTTTTTACTTCTATAACTCTGTAACGTGGAGTATCTTTTAAACTGAAGAATAATAGGGTAAGTTACAGGGGCACCCAGAAATGCTTTGAGTGCAAGTCTGCAGTTTGCCCAATGTGGTTTTGATCCCACAGAGTATGAGATATGCTCAAAATACAGTACCTTTAATACCTTCTGATTCTTAGTTTTTTATTCTTATATAGTTCTGAACTCATGATGTTCATTCCTATGGAATTCATTTTACTTTTCCCAAAAATTCTATATGCCATACAAATTCCACTCAAGATCAATTTTCTGTTTTCCATGTATTTGTGGCTTTATCTGCCATCTGCCAAAATGCTCTCAGTTTTGAATGTTCTACTATTTAATTCTCTTATATTTTCCCCTCTCTCTCTAGAACATGCTGTCTCACTATTTGACATTCAAATTTATTAATAAACTTCCTGTACAATGTATACCATATTATATTCCTGTTCTTTGCTTTCATTTTGAAATGTAAGCATTTGTAAGTCACCATTCAGTCTGCTTTTTCCTCCTCAATTCTATTTCAGTATTCCTTTTCTGAATTTCATTTACTATTCATTTCCCATTCTGTGGCCTTTTATAATTTTCCCCATTACCTTTTCTTATCTCATCAGTTTTACACTCTCCAGTAAAACAGGAAAGCTCCTTCCTTCTCTGCCTGTTCTCAAAATAGATGGAGAATAGCCAGTTACCATCCTCCATTCTATGGCCTTTTAGCAAAAGCTTTCTGATAATATAGAAAAGGAACATGGCTGTGACTTCATGCTCTTCTCCCCCTGGACTCTGCAGTCGTCCTGAAAATCTCAAGTTATAGAACCCTAGACAGCATAAAAAAGTCTTCAAGGCCAAACCACCCACTTTTCACTGATATTGCTGATTATAATAATTCAGTTCATGTACATAGAAAATATGTAAATCCCGGGAGGCAGAGGTTGTAGTGAGCTGAGATCACACCACTGCACTCCAGTCTGGCGACAGAGCAAGACTCCGTCTCAAAAAAAAAAAAAGAAAGAAAGAAAGAAAAGCATGTAAATTGATGGACAGAGGAAGTGTGGCCTGGGGCAAAGGTGAGGAGACATCGCCAGAGTGTTACTGTGCAGTAATTTATGTTCATAACAATTAGAAAACAATTTTGTGCAAATGAGGTTTTTTTCCCCCAGAAAAGAGGATAATGTGTTAAAATATCAACTGCTTTCTGCTTAGATTTTTGGAAGAAGGAAATTTAGAAGCTGCAGCATCAGAGAAGCAAAGAGTAGAGGAACTCCAGAGATCTCGGAGACGATATATGGAAGAAAACAATCTTGAACATATACCAAAATTTTTTAAGTAAGTCGGTTAGCTCCCATAGCAAGTTCATGTTTTGCAAATGGTTGCCACAGTCAATGAGAAACTCCAGTTAAATGAAAATAAAATGGGTAAATGGATTTTGGTATCTTTGCTCTTGGCAGTGAAAATATTGAATCGATTTTGAACTTATGAGAAGTTAGTAACTATAAAAAGAAATTTTTTCTATAGCTCATCTTTTCTCATGAGCAGCAGAAAAGAGTGAGCTTCCCACCCAGAAGGCTCTTTGTCCTCCAGTCGCACTCTTGAGAATGGTGGAAACTGATTCCTACTCCCTTAGCCAGAGACTGAACCAGACCCCACTGCCCACAAAATCATCGTGGCTTTATTAGGATTTCATTTTATTTCTATCACACAAAGCTTGTGTGTGTTTAGATTTGGTCTCGCTGTAGTATGATAGTAGGTGATTATTACAGGATTATTTGCAGGATTATATATACATCACACAGATTAATCTGAGGTTTCCAAATCCATCTGTTGCCCTCCAGAGCCAGGACAAAAAGTTCAGGGTAACCTTATTTCCTTTAGACTTGTCCTCTCATGACTGCCCTCGGGTAGAAATGCAGCCTTGCCCTTCAGATGTCTAAAGTGTGCTCCTTGGACATGGGCCTGGCAGGGGCTCTTAGAGCTTCTGATATTGCATACTTTTAGTGAAGGAGAAATCATTCTTGTGGGTCCAGGGCCTGAAGCTATTAGTTACAGTATTTGTATATGCTTTGTTGGGGGCTATTTACTTTCTACCCCTGCCAGGAGGTAATTTGTTCCTGCCCTCAGTTCCTCTCCCCCTGGCCCTACCTACTTCCATTTCACACATTTAACAACAAAAATGACTTCACTTCTGGTCAAAAATAGTCACATCATCAGTAGTGAGCAGATAAGACACTAACTGGCTTACAAAACACTGCTTGTATGTCCATGTCTAATCTACAGGAGAGGGTCCAGTTATAAGGTTACCTTGATGTGATTTGTGACTAATGTTGATGTTTATATTTTCACAGAAAAGTTATTGATGCCAATCAAAGAGAAGCCTGGGTTTCTAACGACACCTACTGGGAGCTTCGAAAGGACCCTGGGTTTAGCAAAGTAGACAGCCCTGTTCTTTGGTAGACTGGGAATGTAGAGCTAGCCAACATATCACATTCTGAATGAATAAATAACTATGCACAATTATGTTTCTTATAGCTATGTGTGGTTTCTGGGTCCACTGAAAACCTACCATTTGCTTTTCTATTCATCTTTATAATGGACTTTCAGAAGTGCATTAGACAAAGCCCCTAACCACTTTCGGATCCTTTCTGTTTTGCTGCAACCATATTCCTTAAAAAAAAAAAAAAAAAAAAAAAAAAAAAAAAAAAATCCACACCATCCTTGGAAAGCAGAATAAAAGGAGCAGAATATAAAATCCAAAGTCTGACGAGTTTGTAAAGAAAAACAAATGGTAACTGGTGCTTAAAGCTGATTGAGAAAGTTAACAACATAGAAACCACACGATTGTTCCACTGTCTGGAAGCACCATCCCCTATCGCAGGACTCCTGGGCCACAAGCAGTCAGTCAGTGCAGGCTTCAAGTGTGTTTGTTTGATGTGGCTTGTGCTGGCCTTGTTGAAAAAGATGTGATGCTTCTCAGAACCTGTTCCATCTGTATGCCATTGTTCATGCCTTAAGAAATGCAAAGATGTACAATAAATCATTTTTTAAATGTGTGCTCATAGGTTTATGTGAAGAACAGACTTTTTTGAATCATGGCATGATTCACTTTCTCAATCAGAACAATTATAAGACTAACTTAAATGGGTTTTTAAAAAGTGAACAACACGTGCTTTACTTTGATAAGTCAGTTACCATATCGTATGTCTGAAGGGAAAGAAGGAAAAGGTGTGCGAAGTAGATCTCTGTATTTACGTTGCTCATTAATTTCCTGTCCTGCGTCCAGAAAATAAACCATCCCTCTTCCACCTAACCTCACAGTGTGCCCTATTATTTGGAAAAATCTGTCTTTGATTTGGACATTTGTTCATAAGTGTTAAAACCTTAAAAACAAAAAGCATATGGAATTCCTGTGTGGGCTTAGTAGTACTATAAATGTAACTGTTTTTGAGTGAAGCACCATGTAATCCATGTCTGAATCCCATGCCCACTCCACTGGCACTGGTCGAATTCCACTGAGAACAGAAGCAAGAATGCTAGTAGCTTATTTGCATTGTTTAAATGAATTCTATGCAAAATCATATTTTGAATTTTCATCAAGTGATTCCATATGGTACATGACCACATATTAAGCATTTACCTTGCTATTAGCAGAGATATGAAACTTAAGCTAAGGAATGTATCCATCCCAAAGCAGGAAAGCAGAAGTGTGTTTTGCTTACTTCAGGATTTGTTTTTCCTCCACGAATATGCAGAGGCTTTTGCAGAAAACTTGCATCAGTATTCCTAAGTTTCTGCACGTAGATGACTATATAAATACCTGTATGTTTTTTAGAAAGAATCTCCTCAGAGATTTTCCTAGGGAATTATAAAATTACATATATTTTATTCTTAGTTAGAAGTTTATTCTTAGATTCTTACCATTAGAATTTAAGTGTTATTTAAAACTCTGATACAGTTACAGACACTTTACATTTTATTATGAGGTGTTGATTTTAATGTTATTTCTCCTCAGCAAAGCATTCCTAATAATGGCTAAGACACCATCAAATAAAAAACTGCTGAGAGCGTAAGGGAAAACGCTAACGTTTCCACTAGATGGCGCAATCTTTTAGTTATCCAAAACTCATCCCTTGCATGTGAGTTTTTATGTTATGTTTACAGTTTGCATTAGCTTAGAATGGAATTTCATTCTCAGGTAAATTTTCGAATCCATCACCAGATCTAAGCATTCTGCTTCAACAATACCTTCTCTGTTCCTCCCATTCCCATTTTAAATCCATAGGTGATTTGCCCTGCGGCAGTAAAATCTTCCCCTTGGTATTGATTCTTTTTCTGCTCATTCATCTTGATGTTCTTTTATCTGCGTCCTGAGCTACATGTCGTTAATTTTAATAAGAATCCTATTGACTTCCTCACAGAAGTCTGTTCTCATATGGTTGATAAAGCTTTAAATACTATTTAAAGTGACTTTGGTCTGTACTTACTAGCACTTCCCTGAGCAGTCTCAAAATAGCCTAAACATAAGAAAATAATCCTGCAAAGTAAAGGTTTTTACAAGCAGAGATGAAGGGAGGCATCAGCTGACCATCAGATGTTGTATCAGGCAGCTGGACGAGGACCCAGGACCCATCAGGGAAGCAATGACTGTACTTAGCAATTTGGGTTATAATTACAAAAAAGAAAAAATAGTAGAAAGGATCTTTACCAGTCAGTAAGGTCACGGTACAAATCAGGTGAGTGAATGTGGATCAGAGGTAGCCTGATCCTCTGATGAGGACTTCAAGATCAGAATGAGAAAAATGTCAATTAAAATCACTACATTTGATAATATCTCAGATTTAGAATCTCTTTTGGGATTCAGATATTCTGATTATTCCAATTCAAGTGTTCAGTTAAGTTTTAGTCACTATTTCTATAATACCCAATTCGCTAATACCATATCTCCTGTGGAATACTCATTGGTGCGGTGGCCTCATCCCTTTTTTACTTTTTATTGACATGGTGGTTATAAAATTATGAGACTTACTCTATTGGAATTTTCATCTACATAGTATTTGGGCTGTCAAGACTGAATAGCAGAAGAGTAGAATATTAGATCATTCTCTTGAGAAGACCTGATTTATTCCTTAGGATGTTATACAAACCTTTTTATTTCAGGCCTACTTTCTTGTTTTTTACTAAAAGGATCTAGGATAGAGGAGGACATAATATGCCTGTATACTTCTCCCATGGTTTATTCATAAGCTGCTTCATCTCATTGGAGATGGCCATTAAGGAGAGCAGTAATAAGTGATGATGATTCTGAGGACTTGACTAGACTGAGCAGATCAATGGCACACACCAGCACTGGTAGAGGCTGACCAGAAGCTCATCGATTCCATGTGCTGCCACCCAGGGTGCAGATTTACTCTCTTTTGCTGTTATTTTATTGTTTTTCTTAAATTAAGTCATTGTTTTTCATGGATTATTTTTAAAATACCTACTCCATAATTTTCAGGCACTTGTAAAAAAAAACCTTTCTTACAAGTGCCTGAAATAAACCTTTTTTAAGATAACTTAATGGTACATATCAACTATATGTGGGAAACAAATGCAATTTTCTGGGCAAGAGAAACCAAGGGATTTTCAATATATGAGATGCCAGGCTGTCAATTTTCTAAACCTTTTCTTCTAGATTATTCTGGCCCTAGGCCTTTCAGCGACCCCACTAATCAATTATTAGATCCTGCCCCAAGGAGCAGTGGCGTGGGGGCTGGATTTAGGGAGGAAAACCTGATTAAACTGTTTTGTTTAGTACTGGTTACAGCTGTAGCTGGAGAAGAGTTTATAATCATAAAGTACATTTTTGTTATTACCTTGTGGATTTTAATTATCCATCTTGTCTAATCTTGTTCTCTGTCATCCTAGATAATGAGGTGTTTGTGGGAGCAGAGCTCTGCACACACCAGAGGATGTAATAAATGTTTGCACTTGGCCCAGTATATTATGAATGTGGCACAGTAAATAAAATTTGTGTACAAAATATTAGTTTATTTCTATGGGAGCCATTATGTTCAGGATATATAAAATGTATCTAATTAAACAATTATGAATCTATTTTGTGCTCTAGAAATGTTATTTTGGGGAAAGATGGAAAAAAATGTATAAATGGAGTTAAGATTAAAGTGTTTGGGTTTTTTTACCCCCAAAAGCTTCCCAGTTATTTAGAAATACTACTATCCAAAGTAGATTTGATTCTGTAAGTCCTAATTGAATTTCTTTTGTAAAATTGATACGTTTAAACTGTACATTGCATAATCATTCTGTTAAACTAAACCTTTGTTTAATACATAATTATAAGAGCATATATTTGTTATTGAATTGAAAGACCTTTTTTGTAGCTTTTGCTTTTAAAGAAGATGGCAGATTATCTAAGAAAGACTTAGCTTTCATACTTCCAAAATGAGATCTAAAGAAGGAGGTCTTTAAAAATTGTTGTGATGAACTAGCATGTCCAACATCTTAGCAAATGAGGCATCATGATTAAGGCAGCTTACAGATAACTCAAGTGGAGAAGAACTTACCTGTCATAAGCATCCTTTTGTTTTCCAAAACAACATCTGATTTAGTTCATTTTCCCCAGCCTTGCTCCTAACATAGTGAAAGGCATAGATACACATATATATACTTTTGCACTGTGTCATTGTTTGTAAAATGCACAGTATTTATGTACAGTTTCAGAGACATTCAATATTGAAAACCACTTCAGTTAGCCTCCTAGTTAATACTGTAAATTTTTCATGGATTGCATATTACCATATTACCCCATAAATACATTTTATTAGTTACTTTGGTATCTCCAAATTGGTAGGGAAAAAAAAAGATGTTCTTATTTTCTGCAATTTTTTTTTCTAGCCATTCCTTCCTCCCACATAGAAGTGAGGGGAATTGTAGAGAGAGGACTATTAAGTTTTCATAAAGCAAAGTATCATCTTATTTGTGTTCCACCTGGGTGAGCAATTGAACTTCTTAATACTGTTAACGAGAGAGTATACTAGAACTATTACTTCTTTTGTCTAAGACACCCACTTTCCCTTAATTCTCATCTATTTAGTTTTTTAATAAAATTGTTGCTAGAATTTTTTTGTCCTTTCAAGTTCTTTTTTTGTTAATTTTATTGATATTGCTGTACTTTTTTTTTTTTTTTTTTTCTGAGACCGTCTTGAGTGCTGTGTCACCCAGGCTGTAGTGCAATGGCACAATCTCAGCTCACTGCAGCCTCCGCCTCCCAGGTTCAGGAGATTCTCATGCCTTAGCCTTCTGAGTAGCTGGGATTACAGGTGTGTGCCACCACACCTGGCTGATTTTTGTATTTTAGGTAGAGACGGGGGTTTTGCCATGTTGGCCAGGCCGGTCTCGAACGCCTGACCTCAAGTGTTCCACCACCTCAGCCTTCCAAATTGCTGGGATTACAGGTGTGAGCAACAGTGCCTAGGCTCAAGTAAGTTCTTTTTAAAGTTTGATTAAGGTATAACTGACATATAATACACTTCACATATTTGAACAGTACTTGATACAGTTTGATGTATGTATATACCCTTGACATAATCGAAATAGTGAACATATCTATCACCCCCAAAAGTTTCCCCTGCCCCTTTGTAATCCTTCGCCATCCTCCATCCTGAGGCAACCATTGATCTGCTTTTGTTATTTTTAAAAGTTAGCATATTTTCTTATATTTATTGCATAAGGGATTTTTCTAGAAGGCTACGTGCATATGCACCCTCCCCTTCCATTACCCCTGTATCCGCCATCAAGTAGTAACATGTTGTAAGAAAAAGAATCCCATTAAGTCCTAGTTCTGGTAGCCCGGAACAAATTTTAGATTTTCCACAAAAATTAAAAAAAAGAATTTTTTAAAATTTAGATTTGAAATGCTTAGAAAACAATAATTTATTTTTAATATCAAAATGTCCAAGTAAATTAATGGATTAATTTCCATGCTTTAGGAGTCCAAAATAATGCTAACACATCTGGTGATGTAACACCACTTGGTGGTGGCACTGAGGAAACCCTGGGAAGTGTTTTTCTCTGGTGTGTATAATGAAAGACTCACTGACAAAGCCGTTGGGATCCAGAATGACTGCTCTTGAAATGATATTATGATGATGATGACCAGGGAAATAGCCTATGCTGATTTATTTATCATCCCCCAACCCCAACCCCACTTTTGTGTCACGAACATTTGAAACTCCCAGCTGCTTTTCCAATGTCTCCTAATATCCTCACTCCCCATCTGGAAACAAAGTTACTAAACCTAGTTTTGAAAAAGCAATGGAAATGGAAGTGAACTTACTGGCAGTTGTGCAAGTGGAAAGCTTATTCCTTATATCCTAAGCCTAAAAGCCTTATTCCTTATATCTGGAGCCTAAAAGTTTGCTCAAAAGTAGAAAAATTTCCGGACAAGATCACATACAGGACGATTAACATGAATGCTAATGAAGAAAGAAGGCAAGAATGAATACAAGAGAAATGGAATCTGGGGGAAAAAGTAAGTTCTCTAACTAGGGCAGGGATCTTGTTTCTTGGGGGCATATGGATGGATCCCAGGTGGGCCACGAAATCATCTTGGATATTTGTTTACAGGCTGATTTCCTGACTTTCCCTCCAAAGATTCTGAGTCCCCAGATCTAGGGTGTGGACCGAGAATCATTGTAACAAGCACCCTCTGCCTCCAGGGCATTTTAAGGTAGATGGAGAACCAAGGTGAGAGTGTGCCAGCTAAATACTCTTTCCTTTGTCCCTGTGCCTCAGTCTTTTTTGTTTGTATTTTTTCATATGACACTCAGTAGGAAAGTCTAGTTGGAGAACCGGAAACTGAGCTGGGCATGGTGGTGCGCACCTGTGGTCCCAGCTACTCAGGAGGCTGAGGCAGGAGGATGGCTTGAGCCTGCAGCCCATGCCACTGTGAGCTATGATTGTACCACTGCCCTGAGCCTAGATGACAGAGCAAGTTCCTGTCAAAAAAAAAGTAATAAAAAACACATTTTTTAAAAAAACAAAAACTAATTACAGCTCAGTGACCTGTGACTTGCTTTGCCACTTTGTCATTTTCTTGACTTCTGTCCCAATGCCAGCACTGTAATATGGAGATTAAGAGTGGGGAGGACAGAACTCTGAAACCTAAAAGGCAAGATTTGTGCTAAGCCGGAGAACATAAAAATACATTCCTGGAGGCATTCTAACCAGCCAGATAACCAGAAGTTTACTCTTCAAAGCCAAGAATCAGTACCCCCACCTCACGTTCCATTCCCTCTTAGGCTTTGTCTATGTTTCTAAGGGGAGTGTTTCAATTGACTGATGAGGTCCTGACTGATAGGGAAGCCTGCAGGGAAATCCTGTGGCAACGCACACTCTTGGTCACCTACTTGACAATTTCTTAACAAGGTCTAGCAGGACATTCTTAATCCAGGTCAGCTTCTTCCCTGAAAATAATATATTTTTTAAATTTCTGTTTGAAAAAACTTCACTGTGAAATTACTCTGCTTATATTAGAAGGTATGAAGACAGTAGTCATGTACTGTTCGCTTGCATACGGTCATTTTGAGATAGAAAAATTTTATTAGGAATAGAATTTCAAGCAACTTTCTACAAAAATACAGCGTGTGGTTAAATTTCCTAATGAAAGAGGAATTATTCACTGAAAATTTTGTCTAATCTGTGCCACCTCAAAATAAGAATTGTGCCTCTTCAATGAATGTTGTATATGAGAATGTTACATTTGTAACAGCGCAGGAAACTCAATAAATTTTAAATAAATTATATAAAGAGATTTTTTGTGTGTACAGTATGTCCTGATGACTTTTCCACATTACTAATTTTACAAAAATTACTAAATTTGCTAAATATTTTTATCTGTTTGAAGCAAGAGACTTCAAATAGGATATAAAGCTTGAGTACTTAATATCTGACTATATTTCCAGGTCTTCTTCATGTGTTTTCAAATCATATACTAAAACATAGATTCTTTTCCTGAATTTTGAACTGAATTTTCCGGAATATTGCAAGACTTAAGGCTGGGTGCTGTGGCTTACGCCTGTAATCCCAAGCACTTCAGGAGGCCAAGGTGGGAGGATGATCTGAGGTCAGGAGTTTGAGACCAGCCTGGCCAACATGGTGAAAACCCGTCTACTAAAAATGCAAAAATTAGCTGGGCGTGGTGGTGCATGCCTGTAATCCCAGCTACTTGGGAGGCTGAGGCAGGAGAATAACTTGAACCCAGGAGGCAGAGCTTTCAGTGAGCCAGGATCACACCACTGCAACTCCAGCCTGGGAGACACAGCAAGACTCCATCACAAAAGAAAAATAATAATAAATAAACAAAAAAAGACTCAGAGTTGCCTTCAGTTTCCCATGTTTCTAGATTATGGGAGAAAAGCGGTAGTTCATGAAGTCTGCAGGAAACTCACAATCACTCAGATGAGAGTTTCTTCCATCTTGGTCTCTTAGGAAAGTTCTAGGGATTTGTTTACATTCATTCAATAATTCTCCCTTTGGGAAGAGAGATTTCTTGGGGGGTATTTTCTATCTGTCAGTGGTGAAAACACTTTCAATAAAACAATGACAATGTGTTTACTTTGTAATCTGTACATGTATTATAAGTAGATGATTTATCAGCCTTAATCTCCAAGTCTCCAAATTCTTCAAAGAAGTAGAGGAAGAAATATTTTCAGAGTGTCAAAACAACGTACCAACTGTTTGTTTAACTGGAATCCCAAAATCAGTTTTTTGTGAAACAAACATTAGTAGTCAACCTATTTCAGTCCTGCTGGAATGTAATAAACTCACATGCTCTGAGGCCTTTCAACAGCCTGGCCCCACTGTGGTATATTTATGGGCTGGTACCCAGCCTATCCTGACACTGTCCAATCACAGAACTGTGAGGACCTTGTAATATCACATCCTAGGGATAAGTTCCTAGGGCTCTATTGAGGAGAAACTTTGATGTGGCTGGCAAGAACACGCAAAGAAGTCAGTCTTGTCTCCTTGTGTATGCACCAGAAGTTCTCAGCTTAGAGGTAAGGGGGAGGTGGTGAGAGAAGAAGATTGAGAAAATGCTAAACACTTGAAATGACAAAGAAATGTCCCCACCCCCTTTGCCATGTATACTTAAGTAACTGGGAAGCAAATTGAAAATAGACATAATAGATGAAACTTTCATTTGCGTAGTTTGTGATTATATAATCACAGTTGCCATAAGTCAGTTTTCCTGCCCAATTATAAAATCATGCCAGAGAATTAATCTCTTATCAAAGTACATATAGCCCCAGTTACATTAAACTATTGCTGGTTGTAGGTAGTGGTTTCTTGGTTTGGTTTTAGCTTGCTAAGTACAGAATTGGAGGATACAATGGGATAAACACAACTGAATGTGGGACAACAGTTTGTTGACTCAGAAAGCCATCAGATGGCAAGGGATGACCATCGAAGGGTGTGGGTTGGCCTGACTCAGAACTGCACGACCTGTCTGGCAGCTGCGTGGCCAGGCAGTTGTGCAATGTGGACAGCTGTCTGCCCGAAGACCAGCCTGCTTCAACGGCACAGCCTCTGCTAACATGCTAACTGGGCTGTTTGCTCTTTAAAACAATGGGTTTGATGGGTTGGGAGGAAGTGAAAACTACAAAAACAAATCTCTACCAGGAAGCTCTCAAGTCTCTTAATGAGGTCATCCATATAACAAGTACTGTAAGGTATAAATAATGAAAGCTCAGTATTTCCTACTTATTCCTGAAATTGTCCATCATTTTTAAAGTTTACCAAGAATAAACTTCCCAAATGTAACAGCTTAGTACTTTACCCTTCAAATTCAGATTTATAAAATTTTAGAAGAGAAATATAAGAATGAGAATTTTTCTTTCAAAGAAAATCAAACCTCCTCACCTTCAACCTTTCTCTTCCTTAAGATTCTCCCCCAAAATACTTAATTTTCTACTTCATTGTCTCAGAATTTTCTATATATTAGCATAGTATTTTGGGGTTATTATTTTTTAAGCTGTTCATCTTCCTCAATTGCTTTATTATTATTATGATTTGAGATGAAGTGTCACTCTGTTACCCAGGCCGGAGTGCAATTTTCAGTCGGCTCACTGCAATCTCCGTCTCTCGGGTTCAAGCGATTCTCCTGCTTCAGCCTCCTGAGTAGCTGGGATTACAGGCATGTACCACCACACCTGCCTAATTTTGTGTTTTTAGTAGAGATGGGGTTTCTCCATGCTGGTCAGGCTGGTCTCGAACTCCCGACCTCAGATGATCCGCCCGCCTCAGCCTCCCAAAGTGCGAGGAGTAATAATTTAAATGTGTTTTAACCTGCTGCAGTTATTATTTTTACTGATGCTTAAATTGTCTCTTTTGCCAGTGGGAACCTCATTAATCAGCTCCTAACCCTCCTGACCCTGTGGTACAGTGGTTCACACCTATAATCCCATCACTTTGGGAGACCAAGGAGGGCATATTGCTTGAGCCCAGGAATTTGAGACCAGCCTGGGCAACATGGCAAAACCCTGTCTCTACAAAAAATGCAAAAATTAGCTGGGTGCGGTGGCATGTGTCTGTAGTCTCAGCTACTTGGGAAACTGAGGCAAGAGGATTTCTTGAACCAGGGAGGTTGGCGCTGCAGGGAGCCAAGATCATGCCGCTGCACTCCAGCCTGGGGGACAAAGTGAGGCTCTGTCTCTAAATAAATAAATAAATAAACAAGCCAGCATGAGCTTATTAGAGATCTACATTTTACTTTTAGTTTAGAGACATGGTCTCACTCAAATACTTAGCAGTATATGAGTAGGTATATACGATGAACAAGATTCTCACTTAACACATGATTAAATCTGAAAAAAACGTGAAAACCTTAACAATATCCTCTCTCTCTCTCACAGCCCCTTGCAGGAATCAATATAACTACCTCCTAAAATTTCAAGGAGAATAGCCAGGGTGCTTGATGATAAAGTATGCTCAGACTGAGGGGCTGAGGACAGCTGGATCCTTCCAGAGCTGTGGGAGCAGCAGTTGATGCTACTGCTCAGCTACTTGGTGTGTCTGCTGTGCTGTGGTCTGTGCGCTGGCATGCAAGGTACATGAAGCAGGGTCAATGAAAATTGTGGAAAGTTATAGAGTACATAGAGGCTTAACAGTCTCATGGAAGAGTGTATAACAGTTCGTTCACTCTTGCTATAATAATTCTAGTATTTATTACATGGTGAAAGTCTACAACTGTTCATTTATTTTCTTGGTTGATGATTTTTGTTGTTGTTGCTGTTAATGAGATGGAATCTTGCTCTGTCGCCAGGCTGGGGTGCAGTGGTGCGATTTCAGCTCACTGCACCCTCCGCCTCCTGGGTTCAAGCGATTCCCCTGCCTCAGCCTCCTGAACAGCTGGGACTACAGGGCACGCTACTACACCCAGCTAGTTTTTGTTTCTTCAGCAGAGATGGGGTTTCTCCATGTTGGCCAGGCTGGTCTCAAACTCCTGACCTCAGGTCATCTGCCTGCCTCAGTCTCCCAAAGTTCTGGGATTATAGGCATGAGCTACTGCACCTGGCCTGATAATAATTTTTTATTTGTTGTAAGAAGCTAACTTTTTAAAAAAAGGACACGTGTAATAAAAGATTAAAAGATGGAGTACTGAATATTTGTTTTTCTTTCATTTCAACTTTGGTGAATCTGGCAATTATGTGTCTTGGAGTTGCTCTTCTCGAGGAGTATCTTTGTGGCATTCTCTGTATTTCCTGAATTTGAATGTTGGCCTGCCCTACTAGGTTGGGGAAGTTCTCCTGGATGATATCCTGAAGAGTGTTTTCCAACTTGGTTCCATTTTCCCCCTCACTTTCAGGCACCCCAATCAGACGTAGATTTGGTCTTTTTACATAATCCCATACTTCTTGCAGGCTTTGTTCATTTCTTTTTCTTCTTTTTTCTTTTGGCTTCTCTTCTCGCTTCATTTCATTCATTTGATCCTCAATCGCTGATACTCTTTCTTCCAGTTGATCGAGTCGGTTACTGAAGCTTGTGCATTTGTCACGTATTTCTTGTGTCATGGTTTTCATCTCTGTCATTTCATTTATGACCTTTTCTGCATTAATTATTCTAGCTATCAATTCTTCCACTCTTTTTTGAAGATTTTTAGTTTCTTTGCGCTGGGTACGTAATTCCTCCTTTAGCTCTGAGAAGTTTGATGGACTGAAGCCTTCTTCTCTCATTTCGTCAAAGTCATGCTCTGACCAGCTTTGATCCGTTGCTGGCGATGAGCTGCGCTCCTTTGCAGGGGGAGATGCGCTCTTATTTCTTGAATTTCCAGCTTTTCTGCCCTGCTTCTTCCCCATCTTCATGGTTTTATCTGCCTCTGGTCTTTGATGATGGTGACGTACTGATGGGGTTTTGGTATAGGTGTTCTTCCTGTTTGATAGTTTTCCTTCTGACAGTCAGGACCTTCAGCTATAGGTCTGTTAGAGATTGCTTGAGGTCCACTCCAGACCCTGTTTGCCTGGGTATCAGCAGCTGAGGTTGCAGAAGATAGAATATTGCTGAACAGCGAGTGTACCTGTCTGATTCTTACTTTGGAAGCTTCCTCTCAGGGGTGTACTCCACCCTGTGAGGTGTGGGGTGTCAGACTGCCCCTAGTGGGGGATGTCTCCCAGTTAGGCTACTCAGGGGTCAGGGACCCACTTGAGCAGGCAGTCTGTCCGTTCTCAGATCTCAACCTCCCTGTTGGGAGATCCACTGCTCTCTTCAAAGCTGTCAGACAGAGTCATTCGCGTCTGCACAGGCCTCTGCTGCTTCCCCTTTTGTTGTTTAGCTGTGCCCTGTCCCCAGAGGTGGAGTCTACAGAGACAGGCAGGTTTCCTTGAGCTGCTGTGAGCTCCACCCAGTTGGAGCTTCCCAGCGGCTTTGTTTACCTACTTAAGCCTCAGCAATGGCGGGCGCCCCTCCCCCAGCCTCGCTGCTGCCATTTCGGTTAGATCGCAGACTGCTGTGCTAGCAATGAGGGAGGCTCCGTGGCCGTGGGACCCTCCCGGCCAGGTGTGGGTATAATCTCCTGATGTGCCCGTTTGCTTAAAGCGCAGTATGGGGGTGGGAATTACCCGCTTTTCCAGGTGTTGTGTGTCTCAGTTCCCCTGGCTAGGAAAAGGGATTCCCTTCCCCCTTGCGCTTCCCAGGTGAGGCAATGCCTTGCCCTGCTTCAGCTCTCCCTGGTCGGGCTGCAGCAGCTGACCAGCACTGATTGTCTGTCACTCCCCAGTGAGATGACCCCAGTACCTCAGTTGAAAATGCAGAAATCACCGGTCTTCTGTGTCGTTCGCGCTGGGAGTTGGAGACTGGGGCTGTTCCTATTCGGCCATCTTGCTCCGCGCCAGAATATTTGTTTTTTAAGAAAATTGATAGCTACTTGGGAGGCTGAGGCAGGAGAATCACTTGAACCCTGGAGGCGGAGGTCACAGTGAGCTGTTACACTACAGCCTGGGCAACAAGAGCAAGACTCCATCTCAAAAAAAAAAAAAAAAGAAAAGAAAAAGAAAATTGATAAAGGATATGTAACTTGTACCAACTGTTCATCAATATTTACCCTCCACTATTGGTCATTTCATCCATCATGAAATAAATGATGGGAAGTAGAGGAAGACCACCCAAATGAGAGCAGAGGTTACTGACTCAGAGCTGGCTATAGCAAGAGTCAGCCTCCATCACTTGCATTTGGCAGAGACTCAAAGGCAGGAAAGAGAATAGTCAAGCTCTATATTTTAAGCAATTTCAGATATATTTTGGTTTGGAAGTTGTTGGCAGGAAGAGATGCAGGTGGGCTAACTGAAAGCAAGGCCTCTTACATGTTTGGTTTAGGGAGCATATTTGACTTTCTCTGGTTGGTCCTGAGTTGGAAGAGGGGTAAAAAACAGGGAAGTTGGCAGTGATTGAACAAATCCTGACTGTTCTGGGCTGATTGTTCCAGGAGTTATAATATGGTTTCCTGGACCAGTTACTGTAGAGCAGACTTCCCCAACCCACAGTCTGTGGGCCACATGTAGCCCAGGACGGCTTTGAATGTGGCCCAACACAAATTCATAAACTTTTCTTAAAACATTATAAGATTTATTTTACTTTCTTTCTTTCTTTTCTTTTCTTTTTTTTTTTTTTTTTTTTTTTGAGCTCATCAGCTATCATTAGTGTTAGTGCATGTTATGTGTGGCCCAAGACAATTCTTCTTCTTCCAGTGTGGCCCAGGGAAGCCAAAAGACTGGACACCCCTGCTGTAGAGGTTGTGGGTAAGAATTCTATTGTCATATATGACGTGGCCTTGCCTGTTTGTATATTCAGTCTCTAACTTGAAAACCAGATTTAAATCTTGTGAATAAGCCATAGCATCTATTTGAAAAGTTAGTTGTTATTTTAAGAACATCATGCCTAAAGATGGTGATTTGACACATACAGCAGCAGAAGAGGCTTCGTTTTTTTGTTTTTGTTTTTTTTTGTTTTGTTTTTTGAGACAGATTCTTACTCTGCTGCCCAGGCTGGAGTTCAGTGGTGAGATCTTGGCTCACTGCAACCTCCATCTCCAGGGCTCAAGCATTTCTCATACCTCAGCCTCCTGAGTAGCCGGGACTACAGGCCTGCGCCACCATGACTGGCTAATTTTTTTGTATTTTCAGTAGAGACAAAGTTTCACCATGTTGCCCAGGCTGGTCTCAAACTCCTGACCTTAGGCGATCTGCCTGCCTCAGCCTCCCAAAGCAGAAGGGGCATTTTCATAACATTCTGTGAAGCATGAGTTTCATTCAGTTCACATGTCTCTACTTCTAAATTACTTTTACCCGTTTTTTAATCCAAGTTTCATGTGTGTACGTTAACATGAAGTAACAGCTGTTAGTGTGTTGGCTCCAAGAGCAGAAGAACTTTGCAGATAGTTAAATAATGTCAATTTTATAACACTGGCATAAGATGCTTCACATAGAACATCAACTGAAGTAATTCCAAAAGTGGTTCAATTTTTTTCATCCAATTTATGAAATCAAAGTAAAACTTTTAGAAGTTAATTGTGTCAAAAATAAAATACCTGACACTATTTTGTGAATGTTACTATAAATTCAATTCAAAAGTTCAACTGTGCTGTGAAGATGCAAATGTCGGTGGGTATAGCATTGCGGTAAAAACAATGTTCTTATTAAGAAAACTTCAAGGCAAAAATATACTAGATATAAAATAAGACAAAAATATGTATATACTAGATTTTGGCTGTAGTATAAACATAATTCAAAATTGTGTTCAAAGAAACTGAGAAATCTTACCAATGAAAGTAGCTGTCACGTTTAACATGAAAGTAGCTGTCACGTTTAACAAATATTTATATAATTTCCAGTATATGTAATCAAATTACAAAATTTTTCTAGCAAAATTGATATTCAATTTTTAAAATCCCTAAAGTTTTCAGCTAGTTATATACCTTTTTTACTATCTATCATCAATTGAATTTTAAAATATTTGGGCCTTTGAAGTACTACTTTGTAAATCATCCTAAGTATCTTACAATGGTATTGAACTTTTGTGTAACAAGTCCCCTAAATTTTGGTTGTACTTTGCACAAAATCAGTTAGAAATTGTTAATCTAAATATTCAATGAATAGCATGCTAAAAACTTCAGTTTTTAAAGTTTTAATGAAATTGCAATTAGTGAAAACAAAACTTCCAAACAGGATAACACTACATTTCATTCCTTCACAGAAGACAGGAACTGAATAAATTAAATGATGAGGGCTCAAACAACGTAGACATAATCTTAAAATTTTCTAACTGGACTTTGGAATGTTGAGACTTGTAAGAAGAATCTTTTGATGTAGTTCTTATTTTTAATTAGATAAATTTATATTCTTCATTCAAATGGAATAAAATGAAGACCGCCCAATGGTTTTGCAGCATTTAAATTGACAAAACATTCAAAAGAATCTGGAGACAATTTATTTGACACATTTTGTCTTGTCAAAACTATTTGTGGTTTCAGGCGTTCTGATGAATGGCAAAGGGACAATTCTTGTGAAAATATTTAGGCTGAAATTTTACAGATTTCACAACAAAAACTATTATATCTTAGAATATCCTCCATTTAGCAGGATTTGCCCCAAATTTACCAAGTACTTCAGCACTTGCAGAGAGAGAGTAGTTTCTCAGTTAAAAATATTATTGTGGGCCGGGCGCGGTGGCTCAAGCCTGTAATTCCAGCACTTTGGGAGGCCAAGACGGGCGGATCACGAGGTCAGGAGATTGAGACCATCCTGGCCAAAATGGTGAAACTCCGTCTCTACTAAAAAAATACAAAACCTAGCCAGGCGAGGTGGCGGGCGCCTGTAGTCCCAGCTACTCGGGAGGCTGAGGCAGGAGAATGGCGTAAACCCGGGAGGCGGAGCTTGCAGTGAGCTGAGATCCGGCCACTGCACTCCAGCCTGGGCAACAGAGCAAGACTCCGTCTCAAAAAAAAAAAAAAAAAAAAAAAAAAATTATTGTGGTCTACTGTGAAGAAACAATTGAGGATGTTAACAATCACAAAATTATTAATCATAAAACACAATGTCAAAGAACACTGAAGGCAATTTTAAGAAGAAAATGAAAAATAATAAGACCATACACACACTTCAGAAAATGCCAGTGATACAATATTAGAGATACATCTAAGTAACTGATTAGTGGACACAAATATATAATAAAAGTTATTACTCTGTTGAGTTTTTTTTTAATGTTCAGATAATCAATATGAATACTGTTTAAAATTTGTTTGTAAATCCTTGAATATATATTCTTTTTAGAAATAAAACTTTCTAAATTTTCTAGATTTTTATTTTTTAAAAAAGAATTTTTTTCTTTGAAAACTGAATACAAGTTTTTATAAGTCTACCAATATAATAACATGAATTTGTTGGTCAATAAATATTTTTTAAAATATAAAATTGTAATGATGTTTAGCACCCCCTTCTCAAAAGTGTCCGGTTTGGACAGTAAGTCACACAATTAATCCACATATCTGTAGCCCCCTCTCTTTCTAAAATTAGGTTCCTTTAAAACTTCTATGGTCATCAGTTCTCCCAGGGTTTAGGTCCAAAAAGAGGATTTTTAAAGGATAAGAAACCTACAACTCAACAAGAAAAAAGCAAGCACTTTATTTAAAAATGAGCAAAGGACCTGAATAGACATTTATCCAAAGAAGATACACAAGTGGCCAACAAGCACTTTAAAAGGTGCTCAACATTACCTCATTGCATTATGGAAATGCAAATCAAAACCACAATGAGATGCCTCATCACACACAGTAGGATGGCTACGATAAACAAACGAACAAACAACACAAGTGTCGACGAGATTGTGGAGAAATTAGAACCCTTGTGATCTACTGATGGAAATGTAAAGTGGTACACCTACTGTGGAAAAGAGTATGACAGTTTCTCAAAAAATTAAAATAGAATTACCATATGATCCAGCAATCTCACCTCTGGTATAAACCTACATCAGTTTCCTAGGGCTGCCATAACAGAAAACCATAGATTGAATGACTTAACTGAAACTTATTTTCTCACAGCTCTGGAGAGTAAAAGTTCAAGATCAAGGCATAAGTAGGTGTGATTTCTTGGTGGTCCCTCAGCCCATACAAGTACCTGGTGTCTCTCAGTGTGTCCAAATTTCCTCTTATAAGGACATCAGTCAGATTGAATTAGGGCCCACCCTAAGGACCTCATTTTAACTTAATTACCTCTACAAAGGCCCTGTCTCCAAATACAGGCACATCCTGAGATACTGGGGATTGGGCTTCAACATAGGAATTTTATGGGGACATTCAGCCCATGACAATATCCAGAAGAATTGAAATCAGGGTCTTGAGGAGATATTTACACACCCATATTCACAATAGCCAAAAGGTGGAAGGAAGTAATCCAGGTGTTCACTGACTGAAGAATAAACAAAATGTGGTATATACATAAAATAGAATATTATTCAGCCTTAGAAATGAAAGAAATTCTGATGCATATACAACATGGATGAACCTTGAGGATATTATGCTAAATGAAATAAGTCAGGCCGGGCGCGGTGGCTCAAGCCTGTAATCCCAGCACTTTGGGAGGCCGAGACGGGTAGATCACGAGGTCAGGAGATCAAGACCATCCTGGCTAACATGGTGAAACTCCGTCTCTACTAAAAAAATACAAAAAACTAGCCGGGCGTTGTGGCGGTCGCCTGTAGTCCCAGCTACTGGGGAGGCTGAGGCAGGAGAATGGAGTAAACCCGGGAGGCGGAGCTTGCAGTGAGCTGAGATCCGGCCACTGCACTCCAGCCTGGGCGACAGAGCGAGACTCCATCTCAAAAAAAAAAAGAAATAAGTCAGGTACAAAAAGACAAATAGTATATGATTCCACTTATATGAGGTACCCAAAGTAGTTAAATTCATAGAAGTAGAAAGTATAATAGAAAAGTGGTTTCCAGGAGATGGGAGTAGAAAATGGGACATTAGTATTTAAAGGGTACATACAGAATTGCAATTTTGCCAGAGAAAGAGTTCTGGAGATTGGTTGCACAACAATGTGAATGTACTTGACACTGCTAAACTGTGCACCTAAAAATAGGATGATAATTTTTTTTTTTTTTTTCCCCGAGATGGAGTCTTGTTCTGTCACCCAGGCTGGAGTGCAATGGAGCAATATCAGCTCACTGCAACCTCCGCCTCCCGGGTTCCAGCAATTCTCCTGCCTCAGCCTCCTGAGTAGCTGGGACTATAGGTGAGCACCACCATGCCCAGCTAATTTTTGTATTTTTAGTAGAGATGGGGTTTCACCATGTTAGGCTGGTCTCGAACTCCTGACCTCATGATCTGCCCTCACCTCGGCCTCCCAAAGTGCTGGGATTATGGGCATGAGCCACTGTGCCCGGCCTAGGATGGTAAATTTTATGTTATATATATTTTACCCCAAATAAAATTTTTGAATTAAAAAAATGACATCAATCTATATCCATGTTGTACTGTTGTTAATTTTCTTGTTTTAATATTGCACTGGGTTTATGTAAGATGTAACCACTGAAGGACTTGGTGAAAGGTACAGGGACATCTCCATACTACCTTTGCAACTTCCTGTGAATCTGTAATTAGTTTAGAGCAAAAAGTGTTAATTTCATGCTTGTGTTAAAAAAAAAAAAAAAAGGAAGTTATAGACTGCTAATCTCTTGGACCAGGATAACAGAACTTCACAAACACAGAGATTAAAACCTATTTACCCACAGTTTGCCCATGATGGTAACTTTGATCAGAAAGAATCTCACAAGCTGGGACCCAGCAGGACCAAGTAATCCAGGTCATGATTATTACAAGTTATCAGCCTTCCAGGGAAGTGGAGTTTACAAGCTTTCCCTTTGGCTTGGGGCCTAGGTGATGGCCTCCTATTGAGCAGAGTCCCCAACAATAATTACCTTGTATGTCAAAGGCCTCATTTCCCCAAAACAGTAAACCGTAAAATATAGCACAGATTCTCTCCATGTATATCACTCAATATCACACTGTAGAGGCATATAACTGATAGTATTGCCTCTGTCCCATGCCAAATTGCAAGTGGCAGATTTTTTTTTTTCCTTCCGAATTAAGAAACATAAGATTTACCCCTTTTCTTGGAAAAGTGTTAAGAGTCCAGCACCCCAAATAACTAGGGTCTACAGATGTCTAAAAGTGATTACTCTTGGTCTGTCTTAACTATCAATTATCTTAATCTGGGTAACCTGAATTTTTTTTTTTTTTTTTTTTTTTTTTTTTTTTTTTTTTTTTTGAGACAGAGTCTAGCTCTGTGGCCCAGGTTGGAGGACAGTGGTGCCATCTCAGCTCACTACAATCCTTGCCTCCCGGGTTCAAGCGATTCTCCTGCCTCAGCCTCCCTAGTAGCTGGGATTACAGGCATGCACCATCACACCCAGCTAATTTTTGTATTTTTAGTAGAGACGGGGTTTCATCATGTTGGCCAGGCTGGTCTCGAACTCCCGACCTAAGGTGATCCACCCGCCTCCCAAAGTGCTGGTATTACAGGCGTGAGTCCACTGCACCTGGCCTGGATAACCTCAAAATTTTAAATGAAGGGATTGGAGATAACATCTAGGATTTTATCTAGTTCTATCTTCTATGATTCAAACCCCAAATTCTCCACTGCAATGACTGCCGCTGGAATCAATATTCCTGGCTGCATGTCTCTGAAAAAAGGCTCTCACATAAGGCTAATGAGAGGGAAAACTAAGGGAGGATCTCTCCTTTCAAGGCCACATAGTCAGGGTTAATATGCATACAAAGTAGAGACATATTTACCCATTCACCATGAAAAAACACCTTTATAAAGGGCCCAATACCTGGGCTTAATAGCTTCATTTCTTGTGTGATCCTGCAGTATACATCAAAAAATTAACAAATAACATCCAGTGACATGATCTTGGCTCACTGCAAACTCCGCCTCCCGGGTTCAAGCGATTCGCCTGTCTCAGCCTCCCAAGTAGCTGGGATTACAGGCATGCACCATCACAGCCGGCTAATTTTGTATTTTTAGTGGAGACAGGTTTTTTTCTCCATGTTGGTCAGGATGGTCTCGAACTACCAACCTCAGGGAATCAGCCCGTCTTGGCCTCCCAAGGTGCTGGCATTACAGGCGTGGGCCACCGCGCGCGGCTTGCCCCGCCCCCCGCAATTTCTAAACTGTATCTGTCTCCTCCCAAGCCCTTGTTCCTTCATCCCCTACCCGGTGCAGATTCAGACAAGCATTATAGTTCCTAAGCCTCGTGATGCTCCCAGCTCCCGCGCCTCTGAGCTGCCCACACCCCTCCCAATTCCCTCCTCCGCGCCGTCGTCCTTCTCGCTCTGGGATGGCCGAGGCGCCCGCTCCCCCTGAACTCGCCGGAGCAGGGATACAGCCGCCCGGGGCCTCTTGCTCGTGCTTGGTTTTCCGTACCCCACTTCCTTAAGGGTCTTTAGGGGTTCCCGGACTCCTTCGCCTGGGAGCCTCCATCCGCCCCGCACAGCCCCCGGCAGGGCCGAGGGGAGGCTTCAGTGGCTACCTGGTGGGGCCTAGCGGCCCTGCTCGCTGACGTCAGCGCCGGCGCCGTCATTTAACAGCTTTTGCTTAGGGCAGAAGAAGCTATGGGCACAAAAAGCAGCATCGAGTAGCGGTGGCGGAAGAACGAGCAGGAGCTTGAATTTCAGTTTTCTTATGAGGAATTTTCCAGAAAAGATATCTTCACTGTGAAATAAGTAAATAAATGCCTACTCAGTACAGTAAGTATTGATACCGTCCTGTAGCATTTGGCTAGAAAGTGGTGTCAATAGGGTTTTTCCTTCAGACTTTACACTACTGTACAGAAGGGCCAATGCCAATCCTTCTGTGAGGAAGTTTTTTTTCTTCCTAAATATGTTAATTGCCTCAACTTGGACTAAGGGTCACACTCGTGAATATGAGTGTAAGAAACAGTTTCTCACATGTATGAAAAGGAAATTTTCCTTCATGTAAGGCCACTATTCAGAGTAAAGTCAAGATTATTTAACTTGCAAAATTAAGCACTAACTTCATTTCAAATGAAATAAAATTCAGTCTGATCAGAAACCCCTTGGAGCAGTTTATATTAACCTAATTATCTTTTATTACTGCAGTAAGTTGATTGAAGATTATGGAATGCATCTAAAAAGCAGTTATATTTACGGGTCCCAAAATTAAATGCTAAGGAAAAGCGTTATTTCTGCAAACCCAGGTAGTACGGACAAGCCGAAGGGAGTTTTATTCTGTCAAGTTTTACTCTAAATTCAGTCATTGATCAGCTAGATCTCAGCTTGGTTATTCTTGGAGGAGCTGCTTTGCAAATGATTCCACTCTGAGCTCGCCGGCCACAGTAGCATGAAATGGATGGCAGTTTCCTCTTCCTAAGACTGGGTGTGGTTTGGCTGGGCAGAGTATATACAGTGGGCGACTCTGGCGGGATTTGAGGAGCCTGGAGAGGCCCACCACATGTGTGTCTCCCCCTAGTGACCAACGGACTGAAGTTCCTGTGGTTAAAGGCAATTGCTGATTTTGTCGTTAGCTGGAAGGCGAAGCTCAAGGAACTCCTGCGTATACAGCACCATTCTAGAAGCTGGATGTGTTTGAAGATGTGACGCAATATGTACCCAGAAGGAATAAGACTAGATCACTAGGGTACAAATTAAAATATCAAGTTGCATACGCTGAGTGTGGGATTAGCTCCGCGGAACACACTTTGGAAAACACTACTTTAACGACCTCATTCTGAGTCCCTGTAATGCTTAAGATGATAGCACAGTTTAGGCACCTTATATATATTTTGATGGAATGCTTTCCTAAAGTAATATTCTGTGGTGGAAAGAGCAAATCAAAAGTCTCTGTTCTCTGTGACAGTGGAAGAAATTGCAACTAAGTATTAATATAAATAGGGGTTTTTTAAAATGTGGGAAAAGGCTGAAGAAGCATTTGCAGAAACTCCTTACAAAGTCAGTGACAGCAAGGCCAGGCCAAGGTGGGCGGATCACTTAAGGCCAGGAGTTTGAGACCAGCCTGGCCAACATGGCAAAACCCAGTCTCTACTAAAAATACAAAAATTAGCTGGGCGTGGGTGGCTGAGGTGGGAGAATTGCTTCAACCCGACAGACAGAGGTTGCAGTGAGCTGAGATCGCATCACTGCACTCCAGTCTAGGCAACAGAGCAAGACTCTGTCTCCAAGAAAAAAAAAAGAAAAAAGACATGTACTATAAATGTAAAATATAAAATATACACTGGAATTCAGAGATGTATGTAAAAAATAATGTAAAATATCTCATTAATAATTTTTATATTTATTACATGTTAAAATGATCATGTTTTTGACAGGTTAAGTAAAATATAACCCAATTAGTTTCTTTTCTCAAAGAATGTGGCTACTAGAAAATTTTAAATTGTATATATGGTTTGCATTATATTTTTTTCAGACAGTGCCGTTGTAATAGTAACAAAACGTCTCAGCATCATTTAAGATAAAAGGCCATCATCAGACAATGCAGGACAGATTGTAACAACAGGAAGTACTACAGAGATTCAGAGAATGCCATAAATAACCTTGGAATCCTGTGCTTGGGTAAACCATTTGCTTTTTTTACTTAGCTGATCTCTTAAAGCCTGTGAAGTTGAAATGTCACAGAGGGAATTTTCTATTTGAGTTAGCCACCTCAATTTCATAACTTTGTAAGGAGAAAATGGCTTACATTTTTGCATCTTCAAGGTTTTCAAAGCATTTGCACATTTATTATCTCATTTCATCTTTCTAATCTGAGAGGAAGGTAGAGCAGGTTATCCCCATTTTACTGGTGAGGAAACTGAGGCTCAAAGAGTTCATTGTTGTGAGGAATATTGGAATTAAGGATGCCAGAGAACAGTGACTCAGAGGGACCAAATCATTATGGAGTCCATTTGGAGGTCTCTATGTAGAGGGGGAGCTTCCTCAAGGACTTCTGCAGAGACCTCCTTATCGGAGGAGAGGAGGAAGCTTGAAGACACTTTTCCCCACTCGGACTCAGTACTAAGCACTTTTCCACTCCAAGCCCTTCACCTTCTCCTCATCCCAGGCCCTGGGTCCATAAAACTGCAGGAGCCTTTTGTTCATGCATTCCCTCAGCAATGCTGTGCTGATCCACCTGACTCTGGATTGGTGCCATTCTATCACAGCATGGGATTAAAGACTTGACCCTTCCTTTCATATTGGCTTATTGTCTTCACTGCTTTTCTGACATCTGGCTCCTCAACTCTCTGGAACCAAGCTTGGCCCTTGACAATTAGACCTGCTGTCTCTTCCCACTCTGACTTCCCTCTTGTCTCCCATCCCAGTACTCTTCCTTGCTCCGGCTAGACACAGCCCCCAACTTTAAAGTTTTTGAGTGATCGCAGGCATTTCTGGGATTTGGCAAGGGATAAATTGAGTTGAGACTACATTGAGTTTGGGTTTAATGGGATATATGTATGTGGTTTGTAGTCACATCCATGTATAGTTAAATATTGGTCATCCCACCATTGGAATGGTTTCTAGGATTACTCCTACTAGTGATTGTGCAGGTTCACCTACACCCTACACATAAAAGCAGGGCCAGGCCGGGCGCGGTGGCTCAAGCCTGTAATCCCAGCACTTTGGGAGGCCGAGACGGGCGGATCACGAGGTCAGGAGATCGAGACCATCCTGGCTAACACGGTGAAACCCCGTCTCTACTAAAAAATACAAAAAACTAGCCGGGCGAGGTGGCAGGCGCCTGTAGTCCCAGCTACTCGGGAGGCTGAGGCAGGAGAATGGCGTGAACCCGGGAGGCGGAGCTTGCAGTGAGCTGAGATCCGGCCACTGCACTCCAGCCTGGGCGACAGAGCGAGACTCCGTCTCAAAAAAAAAAAAAAAAAAAAAAAAAAAAAAAAAAAAAAAAAAAAAAAAAGCAGGGCCAGAGGTCACACTATGATGTGAATGTGACCTATTGCTTGGCACCAGAAATATGCGGGTAGTGAAGAAGAAACAGATTGAAATGAACTGTGATAGATCCATTGCAAGAATTTCTCCAATCCTTCCCTGTAGGCAGACCCTTTGCAATGTGATTTTTTTTTTAACTCTACCCATGAAAAGTTGGGCCCACTTCTTGAATCTGGGCAGGCTTTGTGACTTGCAATGCTGTGGAAAGAGCCATACTTGAAGAATAGGGCTGCTTTAGTCTCTAGAAAGGGTCTACTTTAAACCCATGCTAACAAAGCTTTTAAAATACCCCTCTTACAAGAATCAATGTGATCCATCAGTAAATTAACTGTGAGAAAAAAACTCAATACTCTTTAAAGGAAGATAACAAAGTCTTGATTCACAACAAGGTAGAATCTGTAATGTACAACATATAATCTATCAAAATGTAAGAGAATCAGAAAAGCAGGAAAATGTGACACATAATCAGAACATGTGTTGCTGGACCGTGCTCATCACCTTTGTTTTCCAGCACTGGAGGACTTGTGGAATCTTGACTCAGCTTGTCACTCCTCAGTGGTAACTGTTCTCTGCTGGCCCTCACAGAATCTTACTCTGCACATGCACAGCTTTATATTTGGCTAAAGACTTCAGGGGAATCCCTATGCAGGATTCTGTAGTTCCTTCTCTACACCACTTCTTATCCTCAGGCACTCTGCCCTACTTACTCTAGGCAACTCAGCATCCCTGAGGTCTTTCTGAACTTCACTTCTCCATTCTGCAGTCCAAAATGGGCCCTTGAGCAGAAATGTAGGGCCACCAGAGGGATCAACTCATGTGTTTCTCCTCTGTCAGGTTAGCAGCCTGTGCTGTTGTCTAAGATTCTTTGCTTGGTCAAACTTTCATCAGGCTCCTAAGGCTTCTGCTAAGCCCAGTTGTGCACTTCAATGTAAAAGCCAGTTGTAGCAAGAACCCTGCTTAGTTGGGTTAGCAAGAATCCCCACTTTTGATATCTGATCACCCTTGATATCTAATTGGGTTCCTCATCATCTATCATCCCAAAGGTGACATCTGATTAATCTGGCCTGACTTCAGCAACAATCCTGTTAGGTTGGTTGGTTTAGCCAGAATTCCCCTTACCTTTGATGTTTCCTCTTAGTAATTTTCTATCCACTGCCACCACTCTGCCCCTTGTCTATAAATTCCTTCTTGCCCATGCTATATTCACAGCTGAACCTAACCTCTTTCCCCTACTGCTAAATCTCATTGTACAGGTCCCTGTACCTTTTGAGATAGTCCTAAATAAAATCTGCCTTATTGTGCTTTAACAAGTATCATTTTTAAAATTTCTGTTTTGTTTTTTTTTTTTCTTTTCAGAAGACAGGGTCTTACTGTGTCACCAGGCTGGAGTGCAGTGGCATGATCATAGCTCACTGCAGCCTCAAATTCCTGGGCTCAAGTGATTCTCCCATCTTAGCCTCCCAAGTAGCTAGGACTACAGGAGGGTACCATAAGCCCAGCTAATATTTTTATTTATTTTTATTTTTTGTAGAGATGGAGTCTCACTATTTGCCCAGACTGATCTCAAACTCCTGGCTTCAAGCAATCCTCCTGCCCTAGTCTCCTAAAGTGCTGGGATTATAGGAGTGAGTCACTGCACCTTGCCTCATTGAATAATTTTTTCTTTATCATGTATGACTGAAAGGAGCTGCCTTCTGTCTTTTGTCCTGTTTTAAAGTTGTTTACAGTGAGAGGAGCGCTAGCCCACACCTGTTACTATATCACGTTTGGAAGCAGAAGTCAGTTACCTTTAAATTAGAGATGAGGAAACTGAGGAAATGAAAGGTTAAGCAACTTGCCCCAAATCACACAGCTGTTTACATGTGATGGAGCTTGAATTCAAACCTAGGCAATCTGTCTTTAGAGATGCGCACTTAATTATTGTACTGTACAGCTTCTTAGAAAAATGGCTTTATATATGCATGTAAAATGTTTTGTCCAGTGTCAGGTAACATAGTCAATCCTTAATAAAGTCTAGCTAAATTATTCTTTAAAATCCTAAAGCTCAGTATGAATTTGTTCCTAGCCCAGTGTTTCAAAGCAAAAGATGATTAATAGGACACAAGCACCATCAAGTGAGTTGATATTCCTTATTAACACTAATTTGTATTACCATCCTACTATTAGCAAATAAAAACAAAGCATTTGCTTAAGTCCTTTATTAAGTGCATGAACAAAATATTAAATCCTTAGCCTGCTTTCTTTTGCCATTAACACTACCTTTCTTAACTAGAAATATAAGATAAAATGAATAAAATAAACCAAGCAATCAGGCATGGGTACTATCAGTTTCTGAATTTCAAATAAATCCTGTGCAGTAACACACCCATCTGGCCATAATGGAGATTGCACCAGAATGAAAGCACAAGCTCATAAATAAAAATGTAAACATTTGTAATAGAACCCAGCATTTAGTATACTATCTAATTCTTAATCTACCATCTAAACGAGCGCCAATCGTTCATCTTATTTTAAAACATTATAACTGGAGACATCTGTGAGTCCAAGCCTTTCTTTGGTTTTAGCTCATACGCTTGAAAACAGTTTCTCTCTGTCTTCTGCCTTTTTTTTTTTTTTTTGGTGAGATATATGTAAATATTTTTCAAACCTCTATTGTATCTATTAGAATGGAATGCTATAAACATGTGGCAGCTATCCATTCATTCAGATTAGCATAGATAGAAAAACTAGTTTATTCAGGTCTTCTCTCCACAATGTCCCACTCTTGCCTCAGCCCAAGCAGTGAAGCAAAAAACCCCACATATTCCAATCCATCTACTACTTTGCCCTCTCTAATGTTCAAATTGACTGAATAGCTATCAGATCTCCACTACACACTGTTCTCTGCAGATCGCCTTTTTGATAAGTCTTGACCTAAAAAAATTAAGGGAAATGAAGAAATCAGAAAATGATAAATTAATTACAAGAAATGTAAGACTTGGCTTGTTATTATCGTCTCCTTTTTGATATCAGCTGTGTTTGTGGCAGAACGCCATCGTGATCCGCTATCTCAGTATATTGTCAAGCTAGTAATTCTGAATATGTTGTCAAGCTTGTAAAATGTTCTGAGTAGACCACATCTTCAGTAATTTCCACAAGTTCACAATTTTTCAGGTAAAGGTATAATGTATTGCCTTAAAAGAAATTCATTTTTTCAGTGTAGTAAGAGCTGCTGCTTAGTTATAATACTCTGAAACTTTCATGAAACTATCCTTTTTAGAACTCATATTACAATATGGGCTCTTTCATGTTTTTTAGCTTCTTTGGACCTTGAGATGCAGTGTTATTCTAGATGCAGCATTACTCACAGTGGACGTTGTCCTCAAATTAGCATAATTTCTATTTCATTTCCTACATATTGTTTTGGATAATGTTGAAATAAATCTTTTGAAAATGCAAATATTTTTTGTCATTGCAGCACATACACCGTCTACAGAAACTTTGTCTTAGTTTGTTTAGTGTTGCTATAAAGAAATACCAGAGACTGGGTATTTTATATTATTTGGCTCCTGATTTTAGATGGCTGGAAAGTTCAAGATTGGGCTTCTGCATCTGGTGATGGTCTCAGGCTGCTTCCACTCATGCAAAGGTAAAGGGAAGCTGGTGTGTGCAGAGATCATTTGCAAGAGAGGAAGCAGGGGTTAGGGAGAGGTGCCAGGGTCTTTTTAACAACCAACTCTTTTAGGATTTAATAGCGTGAGAACTCACTCACACTTAAGGGAAGGCATTAATCTATTCATATGGGATTCGCCCCCATGATCCAAACACCTTCCACTAGGCCCCACCTTCCAACACCACCACACTGGGAATCAAATTTTAACATGAGATTTGCAGGAGAAGGGACAAACAAACCATATCCAAACCATAGCAACCCTGCCAAAAATAAAAAGCAAAGAAAAAACTGGCTACAAACTCATAATTTGTCCTATCTCTAGAAATTCTAATAAAAGGCAAAAGATACATGATCTGAAGAGAATCCAGGGTATCTCAAATGCTGGCTTGTAATTTTATATATCTTAAATTACGTGATTTATATGATATTCTTAACATCTTTTCTCACTAAACTATAACTCCATATCTCAGGTGGGACTCTCAGGGAGCAGACTCAGGAGACAGTGGGCAGCAGGTTTATTAGGGAATGCTTTCGTGATCATCATCCGTGGAAGGAATGGGAAGAAATGAGGATTGGGTGGAAGGAGGACTTGGGTTGTGATACAGTGTCAACAGTATTCTCAGCTGACCCCATGGGAAACTTTGAAGCTGTTTGGCCCTTTGGTGTCCCATATTGGAGCAAGAAGGTCAGGGAACTCAAAGATGGGGGTGACCTTGGATGCAGTGACACTCTCAGCTGGTCTCAGTGACTTACCTGGTGATAAAACTCAGCCCTGAATCCTCAGAGGCTCAGAGTCCCTGGTCCCCATAATCTTTTTAGGCTGATAATGGCTGCTACACTAGTCCATTTACAATAAAAACTGGGCAAGAGCATACCAAGAGGTGCATCCATGCACTACTTGGGTACCAACATTTTCCTCCTTCCTCCAACTGTGTAACCATAGTCCTCCTCTTTATGATAAGATCCATTATCCCTACTAGGGATGTGACTCCTCTTTTTGCCTGCTACTCTTGGTGCAAGGAACCTGAGGTACCTAGTCAGCAGATGTAGCTCATAGTTCAATGAGATTAATGAGTCTCTTCTTGGGTCTCACTGAACAGCAAACTGCATCTGCTGGTGGAGGTGTTTCACCTTTAGGAAGCAGGACCTCTAAATGACAGGGCCCAGTGTTGTGGAGCCAGGAAGCGCAATTTCCCCCAAGAGAATCACTGGGAATGATAGAAAGCAGGGCCATTCCTGCTTCTAAACCTTGATTCCTGGTCCCATGTATTCTACCTATTGAGAACACAGCCCTACAGACAGACCATTAAAGTGTACATTTCTTCTTAAAGGATGGTGTTTGTATTATGTATGCCTTCAACAAGTTATTTAATTATTCTATCAGGCCAGAGGCTTCTGGGTGATGCAGCATGTAATAATATGACAAGCAGAGACTGTGGTCATTTGCCCACAATCTTTCCTCCTTTGCTATAAAACAGGTCCCATGAGGTAGTTCAAACACTCTGAAAGCCCTCCGTGATGCTGGCTGATGCCCTGCAGATAGAAAAGAAGAATCATGGAAAATATGTGTCTATTCCTGTCAAAATGAGTCACTGCCTCTTGTTAGGATCATTATTGTAAGTCAGCTTGCCACCAAGTGGCTGATTGGTCTTCTTGAGGAATAGGCACTCAGTATTGCAGCATTGGTCTCTGTTGTTAGCAGGCTGAAAATTTAGTAGTGACTGTAACAAATCAGCCTCAGTGTATAGGCGCCCATCCTGTTAGGTCTATTAGCTTCCAATCCTGCCACAGTAGTTATTCCAATGCCAGATACTGGGTGTTATTAACTGGCCAAGTCCTGATACTGACTTGGTTGTTCAGGGCCTTTTCTATTATGGATAGTTGGTGGTATAGATCAAATGCAGTACAAAGCTCCTAACACTTTGTGCCCACTCTCATGTGCCCAATCCACCATTTTTATCTCAAATCTCTTTGTTCCCAATTGTTTAGTCTCTCTGTTTTCAGGACCCTGATCCTATGACCAAGCCAGTTGTCACCGCCCATGTATATTCTAACCTTGAGACCCTTTCTACACAAATGGACGGCAAAGTACACTACTCAAAGGTCTGCCCTTTGGGAGGATTTTCCCTTGTCACTGACTTTCAGGGCCACCCCTGAGTGGCACAGTAACATAGCCACCATCTGTTTTGTTTGCCAAAATATACCCATTTGTGAGTCAAATTCATGCATTTTCCTCTTTCATCATCTGGTCATATGGAATCAGTGGCAATAAATGTAAGCCAAGGGAGAGACACTGGTGCAACAGTGGTAGAGACATGGGAGTCTAGGCTGCTTGCTAATGTAACATACTGTACCATCTGCCTATGTTTGTGTTCTACATGTATAGAACCCAGCTCATGATCATTGGTCTTGGCTTCATGGCCACTTGGCATCCCTTTGTCAGGTGCTATATCTCTATAAAAGCCCAGTAGCACATCAGTAGCTAGTTTGTTGAAAGGTGTTTACTTCTCTGCTACAGATAGCATGGCCAGACTCTTGGGTCTGCATTGTGATTTTTCCCATTAGGACTTCTCATAAACTCCATACAGAATCTTTTCCTACATATCTAATACAACACCATCTGCTGGGTGGTATGGCACAAGTGGTAAAACTGCCACCTGGACCTGCTTCAGAGCCCTTTTCTGCTCTGGGTCCCACTTGAAATTGGAAGCCTTTTATGTCAGTCCAGTGTATAGGTAACAGCAAGTATTTCCTGCTATGGAATATGCTGCCTCTAGAACCCATAGAAACCTATCATTCTTCTATGCTTCCTTCTTTATGGTGAGAGGTACAAAATGCAATAATTTATTGCTTATTTTGGAAGGGATATCTTGGCATACCCTGGACTGTGGACCCACCAGAGAGCCACCAGTGGAAGACCCTTGAATCTTTGTAGGGTTTATCTCTCACCTTCGGAGTATATGTGCCGTAGCTCCAATATATTATCTACTTCTTGCTCTTCTGGCCCAATTAACATGGTATAATTGATGTAGTGGATCAGTGATGTTCTGCAAGATGCCCAGCTGGTCTTCGTCCTTCAGACTATATTACAATAAAAGCTGGGAGAGTTAACATGCTTCTAAGAAGATTATACGTGTTCACTATTGTCTGATCCAAGGCAATGTGTTTCTGATCCTCTTTTCTAATAGAGATAGAAAGGATGCATTTGTCAGATCAACAGCTGCATATTGTATACGTGGTGCCATGTTGTGATTTCTACTTTTTTGCATCTGTTGAGACTTGTTTGAAATATGGTCTGTTCTGGAGAATGAGAAAAGAATGTGTATTCTGGGCTGGGCACAGTGGCTCACGCCTGTAATCTCAGCACTTTGGGAGGCTGAGGTGGGTGGATCATCTGAGGTCAGGAGTTCAAGACCAGCCTGACCAACATGGAGAAACCCCATCTCTACTAAAAATTCGAAAATTAACCGGGCATGGTGGTGCATGCCTGTAATCCCCGCTACTTGGGAGGCTGAGTCAGGAGAATTGCTTGAACCCGGGAGACAGAGGTTGTGGTGAACTGAGATGACACCATTGCACTCTGTAGCTGTTGAGTGAAATATTCTGTAAATATCAGTTAGGCCTATTTGATCTAGTATGTAGTTTAACTCCAATGTTTCTTTGTTGATTTTCTGTCTGGATGATTTATCTGTTACTGAGAATGGGTTGTTGAAGTCCCCTAATATTACAGTATTGCGGTTTATCTCTTCCTTTAGATCTATTAATGTTTGCTTTATATAATTGAGTGCTCCAGTGTTGGGTGCATAGATATATAAATTATTATATCCTCTTGCTGAATGGACTCTTTTGTCATTATATAGTGACCTTTTTCTGTTTTTTTAGTCTTTGACTCGTAGTCCATTTTATTTGATGTGAGTATAGTTACTCTTGATCTTTTTTGATTTCCACTTGCATAGATTTTTTTTTTCCATTCCTTCACTTTCCATCTATGTGTGTCATTACAGCGGAGGTGAGTTTCTTGTTAGCAGCATATAGTTTAGGGCTTGTTTTTTTTTTTTATCTGTTCAGCCATTTTATGTCTTTTAATTGGAGAATTTAGTCCCCTTACATTCAGTGTTATTATTGACAAGTAAGGACTTACTACTGTCATTTTGTGCTTGTTTTCTAATTCTTGTTTTATAATTCCTCTCTTCCTTTCTTATTGTCTTCCTTTGTGGTTAAGCGATTTTCTCTGGAATATGTTTTAATTTGTTGCTTTTCGTTTTTAGTGTATCTATTATAGGTTTTTACATTGTGGTTATCATGAGGCTTACATAAAACATAGATAAACCAAGTCATCTTAAAGAGATGATAACTTATCTTAGATTAAAAAAAAAAAAAAAAAAAACAACCTAAAAAAAAGCCTTTATACCTTAACTCCATCCCTTCTACATTTTGACTTTTGGTTGTCTCAATTTATGTATTTTTATATTGCTTATCTTTTAACAGGTTGCTGTAGCTGTTATTGTTTTTGGTAGATTTGTCTTTTGGTCTTCATACTAGAGTTATAAGTGGATTACACACCACAATTTCAGTATTGAAGTATTTGGGGATTGTCTTTGTACTTAATTTCATCAGTGGGTTTTATACCTTCAAATATTTTTGTTTTTGCATATTAGTGCTTTTTTTTCTCTTTTGGATTGAAGAACTCCCTTTAGCATTTCTTTTAAGATGGGCCTCATGGTGGTGAATTCTCTCAGCTTTTGTTTATCTGGGAAAGACTTTATCTTGCTTTGATGGTTGAAGGATAGCTTTGCTGGATACAGTATTCTTGTGTGGCAGATTTTTTTTTTTCTTTCAACACTGAAAATTTCATCCCATTTGCTCCTGGCCTGTATGGTTTCTGTTGAGAAGTCTGTTGCCAGATGAATTGGAATTTGTATTATTTGCATCTTTTCTCTTGTTGCTTTTAGGACCCTTTCTTTGTCCTTGCCCTTAGAGAGTTTGACTGTGCTTCTCAAAGGGGTAGTCTTATCTGGGTCGAATTTGTTTAGTGTTCTCTGACCTTCATACCTGGATATTTATATCTTTCTCAAGTTTTGGAAAAATTTTTATTATTGCTTTGAATAAGCTTTCTACCCCTTGCTCTTGCTCAGTTTTTTCTTGAACACTAGCTATTCTTAGATTTGGTCTTTTGAGGTAATTTTCTATATCTTGTAGGTGATCTTCATTCTTTTTCATTCTTTTTTCTTTTCTGCCCTCTCACTGTGTAATTTCAAATGACCTGTCTTTGAGCTCACCGATTTTTTCTTCTCGTTGATCCATTCTGTGGTTGAAATCATCTAATTTTTTTTTTTTTTTAGTTCAGCAAATATATTTCTCAGTAATGAGAATTTTGTTTTTTTTTTTTTTAAGTATTTTAATCTGTTAAATTTCTCTGATAAACTTATAGATTGCTTGTCTGTGTTATCTTGGAGGTTACTGAGTTTCCTTAAAACTGCTATTTTGAATTCTTGGTCAGAGAGCTCACATATCACCATTTTCTTAGATTCAGACACTGGTTCCTTGCTTTGTTCATTTGGGGAGGTCATGGTTCCCTATTGCTGTTGTTTTTCTTGTGGATGTACGTCCATATCTTTGCACTGAAGGATTGTTTATTCCAGTCTTCTCTGTCTTGATTGTTTTGTTTTCTATTGGCGATGTTTGCTTAGAGATTCTTTGTGACTCACTGTTAAATGTCTTATTTTCCCACTAGATCACTGTCTCCTTTTTGGCACTTGATGGCACCTTACGCCCAGCTTTGCCTCCGCTTTAGAAACTCATCAGAGTGATGCCCTTCTCAAATGGGTGAGGTCCCAAAGGGGATATCCTGGCAGTGTGAAAGGCCAGCTAAAGCTTTGTGCCAAGAGGACCTGTGGAATGCATCTCCTACAGCTGTTGCTGCTGAGTAGCCACTCTGATCTGGCATCTTCTTTGGTCAAGTTCCAGAGCAGAGTTTCCAGGGCTGGGGATTGAAGTCCTGCCTCCTCCCTTTGTCTCTGGTTGTCCTTGGTAATGTTTTTCCCTCAGGTACTCATGATATTTCCCATGGGCTGAGTTGGGGACAGGTCTCCTTCCAGGGAATCCAAGACGGCAGGGAGGTGGGTTGTCTACCTTTTCTCACTTTTTCCATTGTAGAAACTGTGAGTTGGGGGAAGTTTTCCACACACTTGGTGCCAGACAGATTGTGGGGAGGGGCACCGCAGATATAAAAGTCTGATTCTCTTACCATCTGCTCAGAGTTTTTTGACTTCTATGTCCCCAGGAATTGACTCATCCTCATATCTGAGTTCTGGGATATTGTTGGTGATCATCTCGGTGCTGTATATTTGTTTTTGGTTTTCTGGTGTGGAAATGAAGCCAGCTTGCGTCTACACTGCCATTTTTGAACCAGAAGTCCACCTGATGCCATGTGGGTCTGCTCTAACAAAGATGCCTATAGCTGTCTCTGTAGATACAATTGGAGCTACTACCTCATAAAGTTTGTGGTAGCCCACTATCTGATTTTGGGAGGGGCTAGACTGGTGAATTAAATGGAGATACAATGTGAACCATCCTTCCTGAATCTTTTAGATATTTTAGGATGGCATTAATTTCTGCCATTCCCTGAAATATTATTTTTTTGATTTACTATATTGGTATGGAGAAGAGGTCAACTTTTAAAGTTTCCACCTGGCCACCTGACCTTTATCACTATGTTAGCTCTTACCATACACACCGAGAAACCTGGTGTCACTAATCAAGTCTATTTATCACAATTATATACTCAAGGACTAGGTGGGTCTGTGGATATATTGTGAGCCAGACTTGGGCCAGGACTCCCTAGGACTCGACCTCCATAACCCTTACTGTAATCAAGGGCATATAATGACTTTCAGTTCTGTGGTATCATTGTTAACTCAGACTCTGTGTCCAACAGATATCAAAATGTTGAGTATTCCCCTTTCACCACTGTATGATTTCCTGAGTAATGGCGATAAGTCCCTTTGGAGAAGGACTAGAGGAATCATTATTGTGCACACTTGTGGTATTACACAGTCCTTCCTCCTGGGGACCCAGATTCTTCTTTAGTTAATGGGCCTGGATCCAAAAACTGACTCAGGTCTGGAAATTGGGTAAGGGGTCGTGATTATTTTTTATTTTTATTTATTTATTTATTTTTGAGATAGAGTCTCCCTCTTTAGCCCAGGATGGAGTGCAGTGGCACAATCTCGACTCACGGCAACCTCTACCTCCTGAGTTCAAGCAATTCTTTTGCCTCAGCCTCCCGAGTAACTGGGATTACAGGCGCGCGTGCACCACCTTGCCCGGCTAATGTTTGTATTTTTAGTAGAGACAGGGTTTCACCATTTTGGCCAGGCTGATCTCCAACTACTGGCCTCAGGTGATCCGCCCTCCTTGGCCTTCCAAAGTACTGAAATTACAGACATGCGCCACTGCACCCAGCCAGTTTAACTTTCTTTTAATTGGCTTAGTTGCCAAGAGAGGAAGCTGGGGAGGATCCTGAGGAGTGTATGTTTTGTCCTTGGAGAGACAGCTCATTGTCTTCAAGCAAAACAGGGAGCATACTAGCCCTTATTAGAGAAGAGAGGGGCACTTCTGTAGCCTTAGAAGGTTCTCGAAACCTGAGGATTGAAGATTTTTCAGGTGCATCAACCCAGATGGTTTCATCCCTTGTGTCAGGGTTCCATTTTCTCCTAATCAGGGTCCTGACCACAGCACAGTAGACCTGCCTAGCTTGGGTCCTAACTTCTTTGGAGTTTTATTCTCATGATTAAGTCCTGGGCCTGGTCCTCAGCTTCCTCTCCTCATTGGCTTGAGGAGCTGAGAGTCTGATATTCTACAAGGGAGGTTTTCTGGCCCTCACACTGAGTTTTTGTTTGTTTTTGAGACAGGATCCTGCTTTGTCACTCAGGCTGAGAGTGCAGTGGCACAGGAAGCTACTGTAACCTTGAACTCCTGGACCCAAATTATCCTCTGGCCTCAGCCTCCTGAGTAACTAGGACAACAAATGTATGCCACTATGCCCTGCTGATTTTAAAAATTTTTTGTAGAGTTGGGCCTTGCTATGTTGCCCAAGCTGGTCTTGAATTCCTGGCCTCAAGCTATCCTCCCTTTTTGGTCTCCTGAGGCACTGGAATTACAAGCATGAGCCACTGCTCTTGATCCCACACTCAGCTTTTAATTACCAACTAATCACTCTCATTCTTTTATTTTGAGACAGGGTCTTACTCTGTAGCTCAAGCTGGAGTGCAGTAGTGCAAACATAGCTCACTGCAGCCTCAAACTCCTGGGGTCAGGTGATCTTCTTGCCTCACCCTCCGAAATAGCTAGGACTACAGCCACAAGCTACTGGGCATGGATAATTTTTTAAAAATTTGTAGAGATAGGGTCTTGCTATGTTGCTCAGGCTGGTCTCAAACTCCTGGCCTCAAAGGATCCTCCTGCCTCAGCCTCCCAAAGTGCTGGGATTACAAGTGTGAGCCACTATGCCTGGCCCATTCTCCTCCTTCTGTTATCTTTTTCCAAGGTATCGGTCTAGCTCAGTAATAACTCATCAGTTCCACTGTCCACACTGTTTCCCACCTGATCTTTGTGCCTGCCAGTGCATTTCTTTGCGTTGACATGCCATCTTAGTTCACCACTAGTGAGTTTTAACTGCACTATCAGGGTGTGCTAGTAGTTAACTTCTCCCTACCCCAGTGAGGAGAATCTCATCCTGTAAGTGAAAAGGCAAGATAAACGGCTCCAAAAGCCCACTGGAGCACCTACTTTCCTGCAACCCTTCTGGTAACAAGATCACAGATGCTCAGATGAAGATAAGTGGGTAGGAGATTTATTAAGGATTGCCACCTGTGGAAAGAAAGGAAGCTCCACGGGGTGGAGAAAGAATGTGGACTATGATGCAATCTCAAAGGCAGCTTTAGCTGACACTAAGGGGAACTCTGAAGCTAGGATGGTCTTTCAGATTGTCCTAATATGGGGCAATGGGACTAGTCTTTGCATGCAGCCTGGCCCAAGAAGGAAGTGTGACTTTAGATGAGGTGGCTTTCTTCAGTTAGAGGGCAATTCTACTGACAGTTGAGGGCTGTTGGGTGCACACTGCTAAGGTGAGAAAACAAAATCCTCTGTAGGGAAGGGGAACCTGCGTGGAATATCACAGCACACCCTGAGAGCAGGGGAGTGGCTCTTCATCAAATAACACAATATGGGCCAACATATTCCCAGAGGCTGCTGTAGTGCTGGGCACATTGTGCTCAATAACTTATTGAATTAGTATTATCGTCATATTGTACTACTGGTATCCTCATCTTTTAAAGTCACTTATCACTTAATGGATGCTCTTATGTGTTAGAACTGACACTATGAAGATGACTATGACACAATTACCTGTTGAGCCTATTTGGGAAATTAACCTATATTTAACAAGTTTGACTAATTAGATTGGTTAAGAGCCTTAGCAGAGGACTAAACAAAATGGTGTTAAAGAATACACCTGATGGTCCAAGAAAATCCCTAACTCTAGAAAATCTGGATAATCTGAGAGGCGACATTTGAACAGTGTAAGAATGCACTTTCCTCCAGAGCCAGAAGCAGGGAAAGCAGAGGCAGCAGCAATTTTATCTTCTGGGCACCTTATCCTCAGACCTCATTTTATCAGTACATATGGACTGTCTACAACCAAATGATATTATCCTTTTCATCAGCCTTATGAAACTTTCCCCCAATTTATCCAAGTCAGGATTTCAGTATGCAGAAGTCTAATGTCATCTCAGAGAGTTCATTGTGCCTCCCCCATATCCAAGACCATTTACTAAAACCTTAGTTCAATCTTTAAAGAGTCACAAGATCCTATTATGCCTAGCTTTTTTTCCAGTCTTTTAAGTCTATTCCTTACCTTGCCAAAAAAAGCACCTGTTTCTATGGTTTAACAAATGGAACTTAGAATATGGAACTATGGTAAGTGCTCTTTAGAATTGAAAGTAAGTTACATGTACTGGTTTTTCCTTTATAGTTTGTTCTCAAAGAATTCCAGATATTTTTTTCCAGACAAAAATACCTGCTACATACTTCCTTCTGTATGAATACATGAGACCTACCTTCATTCATAAAGACCTACCTCTATGAAGCTTTCCCTGAGCTCCAAACACAGAGCTGAGACTTCCACCTAACTTAGAAAGCTAGTACAAGCCGGCACTGACAGATGGAAGACTTGAGATGTTACAAGATGATATATGGAAACTCTAAAGGTTAAAATCTGTTCATTAGACTTATTTCCTAACCTTTTCATCACTCATCACTTTGGAACATTCTTGCAACTAAACTGAATAAACTGGGAAGGGTTTTTGGGTAATTCTAATGCTTTTTTTGTTTTTTGAGACAGGGTCTCACTCGATCGCCCAGGCTGGAGTGCAGTGGTGTGATCCTGGCTTACTGCAGCTTTGATCTTCTGGGCCCAAGCAGTCCTCCTACCTCAGCCTCCTGAGTAGCTGTGACTAAAAGTGTGCCACCACACCTGATTGGGTTTTTTTTTTTTTTTTTTTTGGTAGAGATGGGGACTCACTATGTTGCCCAGGCTGGTCTCGAACTTTTGGCCTGAACGGATTCTCCCACCTTGGCCTCCCAAAGAGTTGGGATTATAGGCATGAGCCACTGTGAGTGGTCAAATGCTTTTTAAACTAGTAATTCACCTGTGTATGGTTATGTCAAAGAAAAATACAAGGTTGCAAACGCTTAAGAGAAAGTAAGGAAGTAACCCATTACATGTATGTTTGTAAATTTTGCTTAGGCCATCATTTTTTATTTTCACCTTTGAATTTCAAAGTAAATTAGAGATATGTAAACAACAGAATTATCAACATTAAAATATTCACGACAATGGCTAACAAGAACAGGACTACAGTCAAGTCAGTAGCTTTTTAATAAAATGAGCAGAATCCCATCATAACAGTTGTTACATGAATTCAAATACAGAGCAGACCAATCATGTTCCCTGAAATTTAACAATCATACTTAATAAAGGCCTGTTAGTGCTGTCCCTCAAGACTCTAATTCAAAAGGGCTTCCTTTGAATTCCCTTTATAAAGCTTTGTGCAAAGAGCTTAAGCACCAGTAAGAAAGACTGTTGCTAGCATTTTTATTTCATCATCAACAATAAACATGCAGTTTCTTTCTCCGATGTGCATGGCACTGTAAAATGGGTGCTACACTCTGTCTTGTGGTACAAAGTTTATAAATACAATATACCGATACAAAGTTGAAGCCATTAAAAAGAGCTTAATAACAACCACGAGGAGATAATTAAATCTGGAGTATTGATGGAATCTATGAAGAGATTTAGAAACAAGACATAAACTCAAACATTACGGTAAAAGTTTTACTTGGGAAGGGGCCAGAAGGGAACTTTTTATGTGCTACTGAGATTTTTTAAGTTGCTCCAAATTTACTTTCTTTCTGCTATTATCTTTAAATACTGCAAAGCATTGTGAGCTGCATCACTTTGTGCATTGCCACAGGAGATACCGGAGCCATGACAGACCGTGATGGGGCTGGTGGACAGTTCAGCAAGACATTGATACTGTCCATTGGCGCTCAGTTCATCTGTAATGACACATTCAAGGATGATGATTAATGTCCAATATGTATAAAGTGGATCCCTTTGTAAAAACAATACAATTCTTATTACTGTCTTTCTTTTTAAGCATCCATAGTATACTACACCACTCGCAATCTTTGTTTTGCTTGTACAAACAAAAAACCACAACTGCTCAGCTGTAGCAGTTTTCAAACACATTACACTTCATAATGATCTGACAGCTTTAAAGACATACAGATATCTAGGCTTCACTCTAGCTCACTCAATCAGAAATATACGGTTGCAGGTGGCTGATTCCTACATTTAAAAAAAAAGTTCCCAAGGCAATTCTAATATGGTTAGTTGAACACTTTGGAAATTACTGAACCATACAGTAACTTTCTCAAAAGGGAAAGAACCATTTGTTAAAGGACTGGAGAGATTGTATTTTCCACTAGGAAGTCATTTTCAGGAGGCATCTGAACCAGGAACAACTTGGATCAAGGTAAAACCTCCCTTGTGACTTCTATTAAATGTTTTTTTTTAATTGATACATAATAATTGCATGTATTCATGGAGTTGTCCGTTCATGTTCTTAGGTTTTAAGTCTGTGCAGAGTCTAGTTCTTTATTTATACTATAAATGGGTCATGGTGTTTTAAAAACAATACCTGACCCAGGAAACAAACGTTCTTCCCATCAACTGATGAGTCACTCTTACTAAAGATGGCTGAAATGAGGGCAAAGAGGAAGAAACAAACATGTGCGGTATAACTTATAAGGTGGGCATAATAAAAATGTTATTTTTGATATTCTATTTAGTGGAAAATATCCAGATACAATGGGATTATTTAATGAGTGAAGAGGCTTTCTAGTTCTAGTATCTAGGTTCTTTTCTCCTGACCCTCCAGCCCCTGCTTGAGGCTCATCCATGTTGTAGCATATATTAGAACTTCATTTCTTTTTACAGCTGAATAATATTTCATTGGAAGGACAGTCCACAATTTGTTTATCCACTTATTCATTGATGGATGTTTTGGGCTGTTTCTACCTTTTGGCTTTTGTGAATAGTGCTGCTATGAATATACAGGGATCTGTGTGTATAGGCATTTGTTTAAATACCAGTTTTTGATTTATACTCCTAGGAGTGGAGTTGCTGGGTCACATGGCAATTCACTTGAGGAACTGAGAAGCTTATTCTACAGAGGCTGAACTGTTTTATATTCCCACCAGCAATTATAAGGTTCCAATTTCTCTACATTGTCACCAACACTTGCTATTTTCCATTTCCTTAATGATAGCCATCCTAGTGGATTTGAAGTGGTACCTTATCATGGTTTTGATTGCATTCTCTATTGACTAATGATATTGAGCATCTTTTCATGTATTTTTTGGTCATTTGGTCATTTTTCTTTTTTAATTTTAAAATTTTGAGACAGGCTCTCACTATATTGCCCAGGCTGGTCTCAAACTCCTGGGTTCCAGCGATCCTCATGCCTTGGTCTCCCAAAGGGGTGGGACTACAGGTGTGAGCCACTGTGCCCAGCCCATTTGTATATCTCCTTTGGAGAATATCTAGGTTCTTTTGAAGGTAGCTGCATAGAAACTAGCCTAATTAACAGACTGTGATTTTTAGACTGCTTTCCGTATCTACAAGAACTATTTAGTTCTCAAAACTGGGAAGAAATGTTTCAGAGGCATCATTAATTCATAATCTAAAAATTTATTTCAGGTTTCCTTTTTTTCCCCCAGATTCTGTATCCTCCATAGTTCTATTCATGACATGGGTCATTCATCTCTGTATTCTAAACCCTCAACAAACTGCAGACACTAATATTTATTGGATGAATGGTCTCTCATCAGCCACCTTTTCTTTTTTCTTTTTTTTTTTGAGACAGAGTCTCGCTCTGTCACCCAGGCTGGAGTGCAGTGGTGCGATCTCGGTTCACTGCAACCTCCGCCTCCCAGGTTCAAGCGATTCTCCCACCACCTGAGCCTCCCAAGTAGCTGGGATTATAGGTGCACACCACCATGCCTGGCTAATTTTTGTATTTTTAGTAGAGACAGGGTTTCACCATGTTGGTCAGACTGGTCTCAAACTCCTGACCTCAGGTGATCCGCCTGCCTTGGCCTCCCAAAGTGCTGGGATTACAGGCACCCGGCCTCTGGCCTCTTTTCTTTTGAGACAAGTCTCACTCTGTCACCCAGGCTGGAAAGCAGCTGCATGATCATGGCTCACTGCTGCCTCAACCTCAGGGGCTCAAGTCATTGTCCCCACCTCAGCCTCCCTAGGAGCCTGGACTACAGGCATGTGCCACCACACCCGGTTAATTTTTCATCAGCCACCTTCTCTAACCATCTGTCTGCACTGACTTCTCAGGTTCTGCATCATTATTGGTTTACTAAGACCCGTCCTTCAATCCCAAAGTAGCAGAGAATATCAGAAGTTCTTTGAGCCCCTAAGTGCCCTACTTTCCCAGGGTCAGGGGACCCTGACAAGCAAGGTCCCCACATCTCTCTGTGGTTGGATAAGGATATAAAATTTCTCACACGTTAAATCAAGACACTTTGGCCACACACAGTGGCTCACACTTGTAATCCCAGCACTTTGGGAGGCCGAGGTGGGCAGATCACTTGAGGTCAGGAGTTTGAGACCAGCTTGGCCAACATGGTGAAACTCCCATCTCTACTAAAAAATACTTTGGGAGGCCAAGGTGGGTGGATCATGAGGTCAGGAGTTTGAGACCAGCCTGGCCAACATGGTGAAACCCCGTCTCTTCTAAAAATGCAAAAAATTAGCTGGGCATGGTGGTACACACCTGTAGTCCCAGCTACTTGGGAGGCTGAGGCAGGAGAATTGCTTGATCCTGGGAGGCAGAGGTTACAGTGAGCTGAGATCACACCATTGCACTCCAGCCTGGGCAATAGATCAAGACTGCATCTCGGGGGAAAAAAAAAATTAGCCAGGCGTGGTGGTGGGTGAATGTAATCCCAGCTTCTTGGGAGATTGAAGCAGGAGGATCGCTTGAACCTGGGAGGCACAGGTTGCAGTGAGTTGAGATTGTGCCACTGTACTCCAGCCTGGGCAACACAAACAAGACTCTGTCTCAAAAAAAAAAAAGAACAAAATCAAGACACCAAACACACACACAACTAATTAGCTTTATAAATTGAATTAAAAGAAAATCCATACTGACTTGCTTTCCCATCTGTCCATATTTGTCTATCCAAATGATTAAGGGCTAGAGAAAATACAGATGTTGATGGCTGGGAAGGGATAAAACTATAAACTGACTTGTTTCCATTTACCTTCCACAATCAGCATACAGTGACAAAGCAGAGAGAAAAGGTCTGGGCGCCACAAACTTGGTACTTGTGCTAGAAATGTAGGTGCCTTTTCATTTGCCCAGCCGCCCAGCAGAGCTAGTTTAACAGCCAGGGTATCTTCTGGGACTCTTCCCCAAATCTTGCTCTACCACTGACTAGTTACGTGATCTTGGGCAAGTTTCTCAACCTTTCTGTGCCTTTCTTTCTTCACTCATAAATAAGGATAACAGAATTTGCTTCATAGAGTTAGTCTGAGGATTCAGTAAGTAGATACATGTAATCTTAGAACAATGCCTGGCACATAGTAAAACTCTATCTTTGCTATTGTTGTTTTTGTTATAACTGTATAGATGTTAGCTCTTATTACTATCCACAAAAATGGGACATATCAATTATATATATTACTGGTCTAGTAATTATATATACTTAGAATCCCTGATCAATAAAATAAATTACAATAGAAATTTTCGTTCCTCAAACACATTTGTAAATAAACATGTCTTGGGAAAGCCAAAGAAAAAAAAATCATACCTATATCCAAATATGTTATATTAAAACCTTGTTCCTTGGCAATTTCACTAAGCAGCTGGATGTAATCTGTATTTGGAATACTAAGCAGGCTTCTTTTCAGTAAGTTGATCTTTTCACCAGGAGAATTCCTCAAGGAATGCCAAGTACATCCTAAAGAATGTCCTACTACATTTGTCTGAAAAACAGAGATGAAGATTTAGACTCTTGACTAGGACTGGGTTCTAACACCAGTACCAGTATAATTAAGAGTACTTATTAAGCATTCACATTTAATATGTTATAAAGCATGTTTAAATGGATAACATTTGGTAAATTTTCCAATTTAAACAAGACATTAAAAAGTACACATTTAACAAGTACTACAAAATATGTTTTTAAGAAGCACTTGCAATAATATACTGAAAGTATTTTGTATTTTGAATAGTACAAATGTTTCTCAGTCGAGTTTTCTGATGGTCACATTAAGAGGTACAAGATATTTGGGAGCACCGTAAGTAAATCCATAAATAATTAAATCTGCCTAATGGAGCAATTTGCAGATTAAAATATAAAACAATTTTCATATCTTTGTTTTTTTTAAATTAAATATCAATCACTATAACTGACAGCTATAAAACAGAAAAAAAAACTATAAAAAAACATGAAATGTGCAAGTTGGGTTTGAGGAACAAGTCATTCAAATAAATGACAGGATGTCAAAAAGTTCTTATCAGACTTCTATCCCAGAACCCAACTGAGTACTTTTTCCTTTTTCTTTCTGCTTTTCCTTTTTCTTTTATTCTCCCCTATATCCTTCCATTTTCATCTCTGTCCTTAGAATGCCTCATATTTCCATATTAGTTTATGGTTCTCAAATTGCTTTCATATGCCATTAATAAAAACAACTACTTTCTGAAGTAAGTAGGGTTACTACTCTTAATCTTATTTTATTAATGAGATGACAGAGGGGAGGCAATTTCCAAAAGATTTTAGAGATGGCATGATATGGAATTAAGTAATTTGTTAGATTCACCAAATAAAAATTTACATTATAGAAACTTTAAAATACTGTTTTAAAATAAATTAAAAAACACTATTTACATGGTTAAAAAAATACATACATGCACTAAGAACAAATATATAATGAAGAGTACAGTCTCTCTTCCTTACCACCCATTCCCTGAAGACTTCTGTTCTATTTCTTAGACGTACTGTTAAACATTTTTCAGTATCTTCCCATAAATGTTTTATGCATATGCAAGCACACACAACCTTTTAAAGCAAATAACTTATTCCTCTACATCTTGTTCATTTTTCTTTTGTCAGTGCACATATATGCACTGTATTCACCTTATGCATCTCCAACTGTGAGCTTTAGGTTGTTTCTGGCTTCTTGCTTTTACTAACAATAAACACTCTTTTGCACTTGAATGAGTTTCTCTGTAGAATTATTTTTAGAAGTGGAACTGCTAAGTCAAAGAACATGTAAACTTTTAATTTTGATAAACACTTCCAAACTGATTTCTGAACCAATTTATACTCCTACCAACTGTCTTGGAGGGGGCTTGTTTTCTCATACCGTAATACCAGCTATTATCAAATTTTGTAGTTTTTGCCAGTCTAAAAGGTGAAAATATTTTATCTTGCATGAATAAAGTTGAATGTTTTTTCTTTTCTTTTTTTCCGTAATCATTTGCATTTCTTCTACTGGGTTGTCTTTTTTTTTTTTTTTTTTGTGAGACGGAGTCTTGCTCTGTCGCCCAGGCTGCAGTGCAGTGGTGCAATTCGGCTCACTGCAAGCTCCGCCTCCCGGATTCATGCCATTCTGCCTCAGCCTCTCGAGTAGCTGGGACTACAGGTACCCACCACCACACCTGGCTAATTTTTTGTATTTTTAGTAGAGATGGGGTTTCACCGTATTAGCCAGGATGGTCTCGATCTCCTGACCTTGTGATCTGCCCGCCTCAGCTTCCCGAAGTGCTGGGATTACAGGCGTGAGCCACCACGCCCGGCTGGGTTGTCTTTTTAACTGATGCATAAGAGCTTTTTAAATTTTCCATTTTTTAAGAGTTAGGGTCTTGCTATGTGGCTTAACTCTCAAACTCTTGGGCTCTAGCAATCCTCCCACCTTAGCCTCCCCAGTAGCTGGGACTACAGACATGTGCTGCTGTGTGCAGATGTGTATAAAAGAGCTTTAAAGTTGGTACTGAAAACAGTTCCTTTATATGTTGAAAATAATTTCTTCCCACTTTGTTTTTATTCTCTTGATTTACAGATTTTTTGCTGTGCAGTAGGTTTTATGTTGCCAAATTTATTAATCTTTTAACCTTCTAGGTTTTAAGTTAAAATGCTTTCCCCATGCTAAGATTTAAAAAAAAAAAAAACTCTTCCATGTTTCCTAATACTTATACTGTTTTAAATTTTTATGTTCAAATCTTTGATCCATCTGAAATTTATTTTGGTGTAAGGAATAAGGAAGCATCCTAAGTAGATGTCATACTCATAAACAAATATATATACAGCCCCCACCTAAAAATGGATGTAAACCGTTTCTACATCATTATTGAATAATCCATCCTCTCACCCACTGATCTGAAATCTCACTGTTGCCATATACTATGGTCCTATGTGGATTAGCATCTACACCTGGATTCTCTGTTTGCTCCTCTGACTATTCCTGGCCCAGTAACTTGTCTGACAAGTACAGTTTTACGGTATGTTTTGTTCTCTGGTAAAGCAGCACACCCTTGCTCTCCCAACCCTTCCTTTTCAGTTTTCTTGGTTATTCTTGAGGGTTTTCTTCCAGATAAACTTCAATAAAGGTGTATGAAGGTCCAAAATGAACGCTGGTAGGTTTTGAGTGAGACCACATTACAGTTAAATATATTTACAGTATTTTCTGCTCTATTCGTTAGTAGAGTTTTCCTCACATGGTCCTGCGCATTTCTTTTTAAGTTTATTTTCAGATATCCTATCCCTGTTTCTACAATTTAAATTGGGATCTCCTATATTCTAGTTATTATTTGTAAAGAAAACTATTGACTTTTTTCTAGTATATTTTTTCAGAATAGGATAGATTTTCTATTTTTCTATAAAATGTCCAATGTTACCAAGCTTCGTAAGTTTTGTCAAAGTGGCTATACACATACAGCAAAAAAATCAAATAGTACAGAAGTATAAAAGCAACAACCTCTGCCTTGCCCCTTCCCCACCTTCAGTCCCCTTCCCAGATACAATAATTTTTAGCTTTTTATTTTTAATTATTCTAGTTGTTACCTACATAACTCTGAGTAATATGGAAAAGCTATTGATTTTGTATATTAATTTAATAATCAGTTACCTTGATGAATTCTCTTACTGTTTCTAGTAGTTTTTCTTTAGGGTTTTAAATGGATACAATCATATCATTTGCAGTTAGTAACCATTTTATCTCCTCTTATTTCCAACTTCTTCCTGTTTTCTCTTGTCTAATTTGTTTTTAATTGGTAGGTACTTCTAGAACAAGGTTAAATAAAAGTGGTGTTGGTGGGCATCCTTATTTCTGATATTAATGGGAATGAGTACAATGTGTAAATATATAACCATGATTTTGGTTTTTTTCAAAGTTTTTATCAGTAATGATTGCTGAGTTTTATCAAAATTTTTTGTCATCCATTGAGAGGATTATATATTACTCTTTAACACATTAATGTGGTTAAAGTAACCAACTTACTAACCTTGAAATAGTCTTGCATTAGTTAAATAAACCCTACTTGTCAATGTTTTATTATTATTTTAATGTTGAACTGAACATTTTACAAAGGTTTTACCATTTTACCACAAGGCATATTGATCTATAATTTTTTTTTTTTCTGTTGAACTTGCTATTGTCAGGTTTTGGTGTATTATGTTGGTTTTGGAGAATAAATTTAAAAGTTTCCTTTATGTTATATACACATTGCCTGAAAAGAGTTTAAATAGCATTGGTAATGATCTCTTCTTTGAAGATTTGACCAATTTCACCTGTAAACCTATCTGTGCTTTGTAATTTTGGTGATATTGTTGATCCAAATTCCAAAAGCAGTAAATGCAGTGTTAATTTTTCTATTAAAAAAGTAGAATCAAATTATATTACTCATTTGTATAGTCTTTGTTTTTTTTTCTAAAGAATGAGGCCTTATTTTATCATAAGCTCAGTGAAGAAGTTGCTATAGTTGTACTTTTTTATTTCCCACCTAATACACTACTCTCAGATAATGTATCACATGACAATACCTATCTATGAATATCAGAATCTGAAGTTATATATCGTGTGTAGGTCTCAATCTCTTAAGCTCTGTATTTATTTGTTCAGCTACTCAATATATTCACTTAGCTATTCCATAAGCTATTCCACAAGCACTTCAAATTCAATACATTTAGTTCATTATCTGCTCCCCTCTTGCTATTGCCAAGCTTAAAATAGTAATTTCCTCCCTTTCCCTTGCTTCCTACATCCAATCAATTACCATGCCACTTTACCTCAGTTTTCTAAATAACTTTAAAATCTACCCCTCTCTCTCCATTTTCCCAGTCACTACCTTAGTTCAAGCTGTCATGTCTCATGTGTCTTCTATAACAGCACTCTCGCAGGTCTCTTTGATCCTAATTTCACTCACTCACCATAATGCAGCCAAGTGATTTCCTTCTAATGTTTAGACTAGATTCTGTCCTTCCCAGATTAAAATTCTTTAATGACTTTGTACTACCCTTGGGATAAAGTTCACTTTCTTTATATAGGGGTCCCTTTAAGATTTAATCCCTCCTTACTTTGCTGGCTTCATTGAGACTCCCTTCCTCCAACACTATGCTCTACACACAACAAATCACTTAGGGCTCCTAGACTGCATACGATGTTTCACTCCTGGCCTTTGCACACGCTTTTTCTTCTCTCTGGAATTCCTTTCCCCCATTCTAGACCTACAGGTCTTGGCTTAGACATTACTTCTTCCTGGAATCTGTCTCCAAACCTGTTTTGGTTGGATGCTTTCTTCTGTGTTCCCACATCACACTCTGTAAGGACTAGTCTATAGAGTTCGTTCCTCTCTTTCAGTAGTCTATAAACTCCTTAGAGACAGGGACTGCTTATCCACTGCAACCTATACCCAACGCAACACTTAGCACACAGTACGAGATCACTAAATGTTTGCTGAGTGAATGAACAAAGGGATGGAAATGCGCTGTCACTTTGAAGGCAAAAATGATACTACTGGCCTATCATCTTTACATCCCATCCTATTATTCTGAATTTGACTGTGTCTCTCAAGCTCTCTTACCTAATTGCCTTTGTGATCCTGACTCACAAACAGGAAGCAGCTAAAAATGGGGTAGTGTATAACTGAATAATGAAGAGATTTCTAAAAATCACAACTCTGAAGTAGCCATACAATAAGAAATCAAGGAAAGTTTCCTACAGCAAGAAATGCTTAATGACATTAACATCATAGCTGTCAACATTACTCACTAAAGAAATGTGGTTCTCTGGAGAAATATTACTAAATTTGGCAAGAAATTTCTCAGCAGCATTCCTTTTGGCTTGCTTTTTTGATGCCCCCTTTCCTGAACAAAGAAAAAGAAATGGTAGATTTAGAAAAGAAATTAGTGTCCACAGTATAAAGTATTGTATGTAATCAGAGAACCTCATGGTTTTTATGTTCTTACTGACCTGATATCTTTGTTTGTTGTGTTATTTTTTTTGTATAGCTATTAATTCTTTTTTTTTTTTTTTTTGAGATGGAGTCTTGCTGTGTTGCCCAGGCTGAAGTGCAGTGATGCAATCTTGGCTCACTGCAACCTCCGCCTCCTGGGTTCAAGGAATTCTCCTGCTTCAGCCCCCCAAATAGCTGAGATTACAGGTGCCTGCCACCACACCTGGCTAATTTTTTATATTTAGCACAGACAGGTTTCTGCCATGTTGGCCAGGCTGGTCTCGAACTCCTGACCTCAGACAATCGGCCCACCTCAGCATCCCAAAGGGCTGGGATTATAGGTGTGAGCCACTGTGCCTGGCCTGTATAGTTACTAATTCTTACACTTTTGAAGGCATTTAAGTTTTTAATAGTTATGCTTTCTGGTTTTCTATAATAATTGTATTTTCCTATGTCTAGCATTACTGAACCACATTTGGTTTAATTCTGACCAATTATTCATATTTATTAAAATACATCTGAATTATAACTCTTCTCTCTCTTCAATGTCTATTTCCTGCTTGTGATCTTCTCTAAACTGACAATTATATGGAATTCCTTTAAACAAGAATAAGAAAGGCACAGGGGATGCTGGAGTTGAAAGATACCACAAATATCTATCCCCATGTTTTTGTTTTATAGATTAAAAAACTGAGGTCCAAAGAGATTAAGTAATTTGCTTAACTTTGCAAATCAAGGACTGCATCAAAGATGGAAGCTGAGGTTCTTGCTTTTGACCTGGTGCTTTCTGTAATAGCCCACACTACCTCCCAAAGGCAAACAGTTTCTTATTACTTGAAACTATTATCCAGTTAAGATAAAATCCCATTTTAAGCCACTTTAAAAAATGACAAAAACATGCCAGAGAAGTTAACGGGAATTCTCACTAGTACTTTCTAAAGTGACAGTGTTTCTTACGGTTTATACCCTTTATAACATAAAAGTTGCTACAATTAAGAAAGATAATTTTCATTTTTATCTCACTGCAATTATTTGCCATCTAGTCTCTTATGAATCATATCATTTTCAAGTGTAATCTTCCTCTAGTCCTATTTTCTAGATAGAATAGCTGTTAAATAAAATCCAAGAGATTTACTATAGCTTTGTCTCCAAAATGAGTTTTTTTAAGTCACTAATTTATCAATGAAGACTGTTTAAAGTACAAAGCCGATAGTTTCTATTAATAATCTATGATTTTTAAAAATATCAAATTAAGACTAAGTATCTTAAGCCAAGTATTTATACTTAAGTTCAACATCAGAAAGTCAGAGACTATAAAAGAGGAGTATATCAATTTTTCTGCATAGAAATATTTGAAAACATTACGACAGAAATTTCTATAGTCATTCATCATCTGAAAATATTTCAAATGCCTTTAATTGTAAGAAATAAGTACCAGTTTCCATAAATGACTCTAGCCTGCAAATTGTGGTATATTCTCTCTTATGAGCAGGTCCTCCCTCCTGGGAAAGGGTATATTCAGGAAGTCTCCAGCCATGATGAATAGCCAATTCCTATAAAATCAAGATGAGGCTTTAATAGCAATTTTATGCAATGGCTCAATCACATAAATATTTTCTTAATTTTGATCCCATTTCTATGTATATGTTTGAAAAGAATAGTGATTTTCTGCAACGGAAAAAAGAGGGAAGACCCTCTGTTTCTCAGAGACATTCCTGCATTTTATATCTTTATATCCCAATACCAAAACTGAATCAGTTTTCTGCTATGAATGGTGTTCTTGAATTAAACCATAGTGAGCTGGTATGAGACTTCAACTAGAAAAACAGGCTACTACCACCCTTTGGGAACACCAGAGGAGACCATCTACAGGTTTCACTGCCATCAGTTCCTAAAGTCCCTCCCCTCCTAGCTATAGACTTCCAAACCCACAGCTGGCCAAGAACACATGAGGAGTAGGGACAGCAAACAACAGACTTGGATGAGGTGGGGGACAGAAGGTGAAGAAAACTATAGAAAAGCTCATAGTGCTGGAAAAGGAGACCGAAGGACTGGCTGAATAATGGGGAGGGGAATGGCCTAACAGAGCACATGAATAGTCTGCAAGAAGGATATTCTGCATATAGAAATTCAAAGCTGAATATGTGTGCATGTGTGAGTGTGTGTAGATATAAATATATTTTTTTTGGTAAAATAAGCAGACTTCTTTTCTTGAGTTAGGTTCACTGATTTGATTTAGGCTCTTTATAAAGTCTTCTGTCTCAACAGAAGTAGAAAGAGATTTGTCACAAGAGTAGCAAGAACTATTCTTAAAGTATAAAACACTCTACCCATGTGCACTGAGGGCCTATTGATCTTAAATGAGAATTCTATAAGCCAAAGGCAAATACTGTATATGGAAGAAAATCCAAAACATAAATAGGAAAATAATTTCAAGTTAGCTCTATAAATCTAATGATCGTAAGTTGGAAAACAAAATATATCACTATCTTGTCTTTAAAATATTAATTCCTTGTGTTAGCCCCTCTGATATTACAAACTTACTATATATTTCATCAGTAGGCAAAGAACTGTACAACTTACCTGTAATGAACCAATGGGATTAAGCTGGTTCTTTGGTTGCTTGGAAGGGTCAGGCATTAAGGGGTCAGGAACTGCAAAGCTAAATATTTTTTAAAAGTGTTATAAAACAAAATAATTTCCCCCGAATTATGAAATAAATGACAAGCATTTTCTAATTAACTCTCTATGTCTTTGCTCTTGTCATTCCTTCTACATGGAATGCCCTTTTCTCAGGCCTCTTCTATGGGAATCTGATCTATCTGTCATCCAAGATATATCTCAAATGACACTTTCTCCAAGAAGCCTATCCTTTTACCCCAATGGTTTATAATCTCTCCCTTCTTTGAAACATTATAACACATGGTTTAATCCTTTCTTGAGGAAATTGTTTTACCATAAATTATATACTCTTACAAATACATATAATTTGTCCATCCTTCACCATACCTCTCCCCTATTCAGATTATAAGCTCCTTGAGGTAGGGCCTATGTATCACTTACCTACATAAGCTTTGTGGTGTTTTGTACGTAATAGGCATGTCATAAAAAAATATTTAAAGAATACTCTGTTACAACTATGCAAAAAATGGAAGAGTAACAATGATCCAGAAAATTGAACCTGGCAATGTGAACAATACAGATTATTTATAAATATTGTTTTTTCATCCAGAGAACTATGAAGAGAGATCTGTTTGATCTATCATCTGCTCAGTGCTGGGATAATCCCTCTAAGATTTACATGTATCCTGCATAAAATAGATGGCTTAGATGAATTTGGTTTTAGCATGTAGGGATTATGATTAGGGAAAAAGAGAATGACCTCTTCTAGGGAGTTGGGAATTACTAGTTACTTGGCAGGTCAGTGCTTAAAATTGAATAAGCGCATTTCAAGGTTACTACCACCTAGGCAACTGGAGTCATTTTTCCATGACAAGTGAGGTTTAGTTATTGCCACTTCCTCAAGGTTTTTTCTTTTTTTTTCCAACTGCGAGAATTTCAAGCTTTACATAGGCTGATGAGATACGAGTATTCACTTACAATGCTGCATGCCGAAGCTACCCAAATAATTGTGATGGAGAAGTGAGAAAGTCTCTGTATTAAGTCAGGCCACTTTAGGCCTGATTACAGCTTAGTAATTCCCATTTTATCTGTCAAGAAGCACAAATATAGTAAAGTTTGTTAGCTTTTTTTGCTGACAAAGTGAAGTGCCCAGATGCAGAAAGGACACTCCATACCCCTCATTTCTACAAGTGTACTTAATGGTTGGGTTCACATTCAGGCTGTACAGAAACAGCACGGTCATCACCAGTGGGGGAGAACTCAATACCTGCCATGTCATTTGGCATGTCTTTTGTTTGTTTGTTTGGAGACAGAGTCTTGCTCTGTCGCCCAGGCTGGAGTGCAATAGTGCAATCTCAGCTCACTGCAACCTCTGTCTACTGGGTTCAAGGGATTCTCGTGTCTTAGCCTCCCAAGTAGCTGGGATTACAGGAGCGTGCCACCACACTTGGCTAATTTTTTGTATTGTTAGTAGAGATGCGGTTTCACCATGTTGGCCAGGCTGGTCTCGAACACCTGACTCAAGTGATCTGCCCATCTTGGCCTTCCAAAGTGCCAGGATTACAGATGTGAGACACCACGCCTGGCCTTGTTTTTCTTTGAGACTGGGTTTCACAGGCTGGAGTTCAGTGGCGCAATCTCAGCTTACTGCAATCTCTGCCTCCCGGGTTCAAGTGATTCTTGTGCCTCAGCCACCCAAGTAGCTGGGATTACAGGCGCCTGCCACCATGCCTGGCTAATTTTTGTATTTTTAGTAGAGACGGGGTTTTGCCATGTTGGCCAGGCTGGTCTTGAACTCCTGGCCTCAAGTGATCCACCCACCTCAGCCTCCCAAAGTGCTGGGATTACAGGCGTGAGCCACCCCGCCCAGCCTGGCATAGATCAATTATAATGCATGACACTAGAGAATGAAGCATCATCTTGCAAAATGCAAGGCTTATCTTGGGCAGCTGCTTATCTAGAGGGTTGCCGTGTCACTGGTTAGTTCTTAACTACCCAGATGGTTTAGAATGATTTACAAAAAGAGAGGAATACTACATGAGAACCTAACTACACCCCTAATTCAAAAGCCTTTCTATGACTAGGAACAAAAAACCCATCCCAAATTCCCTGGGTCTCTACTGTCAGCTATAAGCAGATTACAACAGATCGTACTTCAGGCTAATGTGAGTGTATACACAAGAAGAACTTGAAAATATGCCAAGCTCCAGAGTATGCCCAGTGGACACTACTATAATACGTGAGATGCTCCAGGACCAATATTCTATCCAGAAACACCTAGAGTAGTAAAAAATCTTACTTTGGAAAGATATGTCAAGAATATCCCACTTAACATTCTCTTCTTTTGGTATATATTATATAATAAAAGAAAACCTCTGCCTGCTTCTTCAAAATTATAATTCCTAAAAGAGTACTTCTAGTGGATCTTTCTCCATCTCACACTTTGTTGTCTTCAATATAGAAATAATCAAAGTCTAAATACAAAATGTTAATATTAATATTTGCAAGAAGCACTGACTTTCTACTGTTGCACCCCATGTAAAAAAAAAAAAAACAGTAAAGCCTAATTCATGAGCGCCTTCATTTAACAGCTACCTGCTGGATTTGATTCAATAAAGTTTTCTTTCATGGATGATAAGTCTTCATAAGGAAATGTAATTAGAGAGGTAGGATGCTAACAACTGTTCACTTTGTTGCTTTTGTAAGCATGTTTAAATTTTTAATCTTACCTCAGCCATGATATTTTTGAGCTGCTGAATACAAAGAAATTTAGCTCACCAAATACTTGCATTGGCTTTCAAAATGTTTATGGCAGCCTCTGCAGCTCTATGTTTCGCCAGCTTCTTACTTGTACCTTCACCTGAATTAAGATTTAAAAAAAGAAGTCTTTATCTCCTACAAAAATGTGCAGCTTACAGAGATGTTTTCAAAACACAAAACAAAGTCACTATAGATTTTACATACACATACTAGGTAATAAAAATATACACTACATGTGGTTACACACTAATAAAATACTCACCATGTGAAAAATATTTCAAAAAATAACTTTTAAAGTTCTATATAATTCTATGCATACCTGCATAAAAATCCTTATTTCTACATTATATACGTTTATTACATAACATGGTAAGAAAGTAGACCGTGTCACACCTCTGAAGAAATGCAGCTTAGTATTTTACTCTTCCTTTATTCCTGGAGGGGAAATTCTTCTGCAACAAGAAGTTTCTTTTAAAGGAACCATTTACAGCAGAACTGTTTGACAGCAAAATGTGCATAATTTTATTCGAATAGCCTGTCCTATAATGTATCAAACTGCTCTGCTAGGCTGAGCAGTCATGATTATGTGTTGGGTACAACAGGAAAGTGTTTTATGGAGTAAGGTGACAGCTTGTTATGTATCTTCTGGACAGTCTGTATCTTCTGCATGGGTAGCTAAGTTGGGACCGGGGATAAGACTGATGTCTAATTTCAGTAAGCAATCGCAATGGCAAATGATAAATTCAATCTTTTTCCTTTTAAGTTCAAACTCCCATACCCTCATGGGATAAGTTTTAAGTGTGGCACTCAAGTGTGAGAAGACACACAAACCATATATTTATCTGCTAACAGAGGTATTAGGGATATGGCATACAGGGGCCCTGCCCTCAAGAGTCAACAGCCTGGTGTGGGATTTTTGTCTGTTAATAAGCACCTGAAATATGGAATGGGATATGTTACAACAAGCCTAAGTGCAGGCTGTAGGGGAGCACATAAAAGCAGCGGCTCTCCGACTCTTTGTAAGGATTCAGAAAGGTTTCATGAAGGAAGAGATAATTAAATGGAGACCTAAATGATGAGTAACAGCTAATAAAGTGAAGAGAGATGGGGGAGTAGGAAGAGCATTCTAGGCAGAGAAAAAGAGCACCTGCAAAGGCTCAAAGGCAACCTACAGCACAGTATTTTCAAGAATCCCAAGTAGTTGGCTTTGGCTAAAGTGTAAGAGCTTTTTTAAAGTGTAAGAAGCAAGGCTGTAAGTCATGTTAAGAAACATGGTATTGCGCTGGGCTCAGTGGCTCACGCCTATAATCCTAGCACTTTGGGAGGCTGAGGCGGGTGGATCGCCTAAGGTCAGGAGTTCGAGACTAGCCTGGCCAACATGGCAAAACCCCGTCTCTACTACAAATACAAAAATTAGCCGGGCGTGGTGGCAGGCACCTGTGATCCCAGCTACTCAGGAGGCTGAGCCAGGAGAATCGCTTGAACCCAGGGGGCAGAGGTTGCAGTGAGCTGAGATCGTGCCACTTCATTCAAGCCTGGGTGTAAGAGTGGAACTCTGTCTCGGAAACAAACAAACAAAAAACATGTGTTTATCCAGAGGGTTACAGGGAAACCACTGAATGGATTTTGAGAAGAGGAAGACATATGAATGCTGGAAAGAATACTGGTTGTTAAGGGTGGGTGAGGTGGCTCACGCCTGTAATCCCAACACTTTGAGAGGCTGAGGTGGGAAGATTGTTTGATGCCAAGAGTTCAAGACCAGCCTAGGCAATGCACTGAGACCTTGTCTCTATTAAAAATCAGAAAAATTAGCTAGGCATGGTGGTATGCACCTGTAGTCCCAGCTACTCGAGAGGCTGAGGCAGGAGGATTGCTCCAGTCCAGGAGATTGAGGCTGCAGTGAGCTATGATCATGCCACTGCACTCCCCGACAGAATGAGACCGTCTCAAAAAAAAAAAAAAAAGGATGAACACTCGATGTCATGTGACAAAAGGACATCACAAGACTAGAAGGTAAACATGTACCTACAAGAATGCAGCTACAATCCAAGTGAGAGATGATGGTCGCCTAGGCAGTGGCCATGGCCAGGAGAGAGAAGCAGACAGATTCAGTGGCTATTTAGTGGATTATTAAACTCCAACGGATGGAGTTTAACAGACTGGACAAGAGGGAGGGAGATGGGAAGTAGGAAGACAAAACCCACATTTCTACTGAACTAGGTGATTGTGGAGCTTTTACAGAGAAAGGGAATGCAGGAAGAATGGGTTTGAGGGCAAAGATGGATTCAGTGTGGGACAATGAGAGGCTTGAGGGGCCTCTGTGTCATCCAAGCAAAGATGCTCAGCAAGCACAGACTGATAAACTATTCTGTAACTGGGCTTGGGATGTAGACAGACATTTCAGAATTATTAGCCTTTAGATAGTATCCGAAGCCATGGAGGCAGATAAGCTTGCACAGGAAGCCATGGTAGTGTGAGAAGAGGGCGTAGGCAGAACGGTTGCCATAGGTTGTTAATTTGGGGTCTAAAACACATTGAGAGGGAAAAAGCCTCCTTTTTCTTGAATTCTTCCTGATTTTCTAGAAATAGACTAGCTAAAGTAAGTAATGCAGTGTTGACTCTATGGTTCCCATGGGGACCCTTTCGACCAGCACCTACAATCTAACTGCCTCACACAAAAAGTTTTAAACTTTTCTTAAAGTGGCGTCAATTAAAATAAAGGACTCCAAACTTCCAGGGACACAAACAAATGCTGCCGTCAGATTTACCAGATGGCAGAACTTGAGCCTTCCTACTAAATTTTTTTCTTGGCATCCTTCCAAATTAAACTTAGCATCCAATGTTTTGTGTTTGCAATTAAATAGATACATAAGAAAAATAATGTCCACATTTACAAATGAGCAACTTTAGTTATCATTTGCTCAAGCTCACAGACCAAAAGAAAGCATGAACTTTAAAATTTCATTGCTATGTGACTTCATTGCTACAGGCATGTTACTTATAATCTCTCTGAACCTGTTTCTTCTTGTTTAAAAAGTGGATAATATACAAAATATCTGTTAACGTTTCAAAAACTAGAAGTTATTATGCAATATAATGTATGAGGACCTTCTCCCCTTCCTCATTGTGTTTGGATACAGAATCAAAAGTGGTACAATGGACCTAAAGTGCCAAATGAGTCCATAAAGAGAGGAGAGACGTGCAGAAAATTCTGGGGTCATGCCTGCTGGTATCTGCTATAATCTATGAAACTTCACAGTACCTAGGGACCCAGCTACGACTGCTCCAAGAACCTTTCCTGCTTCCCTCTAATTCTTAGAAGAACCCTAGGAGGATCATGGGGTATGAGAAGAGTCGTGCAGGATGGCTGGGTAACTATTTAGTTTCTGAGCTTCTTTGGTATCTGGGGAAGAGAAAATTAGGAAGAGAATCAGATGAAGCTGAAAAGCCCTAACGACCGGAGATGAGAGGTCTCAGTTTCAGAACCTGTTCCTCACAGCTGTCTGGCAAAAAGAGCACTTTTCCGAACTGAAAAGCAACATCAAGTATTGACTGCCAACCCACTCGGTCATCCAGGTTAACTGTGTATACAGACCTGTGCAGGTTATGTCACCAACGGTTACTCTGAAGGTGAATGTGGGCACATGTATTTGCACATCAGATCTTTCACATTCATAAACTGGGATGTTCTTGGTCTTCATGCCGTATTCGTGTAATACCTGAATCGGTGTTTTCCCTGGCTTAGCTGTTATCATCTTCCCCAAACTGCAAAAACCAGAAAAAGGTGTGCTTTGCATGCCAAATTGGAGACTGAAGCAGAAGCGTACAGAGGCCAGTTTTGACCACCACCGACGGTGACGAGGGAGGCGGGGAGTTCCCCGGCGGCCAGGGCCAGAGCTGGCGAGGCTGGGGAGCACCTGTCTTCCGGCCCCGCTGCGGCAGTCACCCCGCAGGGGCAGGCGGGGTGAGCGAGGTCCTTAGAGAGAGAACTTGAATGCGGGTAGGAGGCAGTCTCAACAGAACAGGGCTGGTAGCAGCGCCGCAGCCTCTCAGGACAAACCTGACGATCCCTTCCTGGGCGCGGCGACCGCGCGCCACCTCCATAGCTCAGCGCGCCGCCTGGGGCCACGAGAGGGGCGGGGTCCGGCCGCAGACCCCAACCCTCGCAACCGAGAGGGCGGGGCCGAGCGCCCACAGTCGCGGAGGCGTGGGCGCCAGGCAAGGCTTTACCCAGAATGCCTCTGGAGGGACGGCTCCCCGCGCCCCGGTCTCGCCGCCCAACGCTCCCGGCCCTGGGGCCCCGACTGCCCGCACGCTGACCTGAAGGTCCCACTGTCCTCGCGCTCCAGCGGCGGGGCCTCGGTGCGGTGCCTGCTCTGGGACATGGCGAGAAGGGACGGCTCAGCGGGTAGAGTAAGAGCGGTGCGGAGCGACGTGCTAGCTCCCGGGTCGCTGGTCCCCAGGAGGAGCTCCAGCGCCGCCGCCGCCTCCGACTCCCCCTCCTCCTGCTTGCGTTCCTCTAGCGAGGGGGCGGGAAGGGCGGGGGCGGAGCCTTGGTGCCGTAGCTACGGCTACGCCCCCTCGCTGCCCCTCTGCGGGCCTCGGTCCCGGCCCAGCCCCGCCTCTGTCCCCTCCAGGGTCCGCCCCCTTCCCACCCGTCTCCGCCCCGCTCCCGCCCGTCTCCGCCCCGCTCCGGCCTGTGCACAGGCATTGGGCTCCCGGGGCTTCTCAGCGCCCGCCCCTGCCGGCCCTGACCAGCCTGCAATAACTGGCCCTCAGGCCGTAGTTCTTTGTCCTTAGGAGGAGGCCGTTTCTTTCCCGGAGAGAGGGATTAGAGGGATTGTCCGGCGTGGGTCTAGGGTCGTTGAGGCCTGAAGTTAACCCTTTGAGGGGAGGACGGATTGGGGGCTGTGTCACTTTAAGAAAAAGATTTGAAAATTCGAAAGGCAGAATTCCAGGGAATCTCCCGGGCCTGGTTCTGAAGCTTGAGACCCCGGATATATACGCTCCAGGGGGCTGCGGTGGGCTCTTCGGGTTCCCGAGCCAGGTGTTTAGGAACACGCGGGGACGTCCAAACACCCCCTCCTTTCCCGCCAGGCGGTGCTCCTTTGTCTTCTGGGCTTTCGTCGCGAGATGGAACGCTGGGTTAGTGCATCCCAGCAAAACGTTAGGAGTAAACGAAGGCCTTTCTGGGGACCTGTGTAGTCGGTTATAATGGCGTTTGCCTGGGATGCAGCACCTTTGGTGGGCCATTGGATGTCGTGTCGCTTCTCCAGGGGCTTGCTAGGCACTAGCTGAAATGCCCTCCTGTGCTTACGCGGTGTTATGGAAGATTGCTTTGCACAATGCTCTTCGTACGAAAGGATATTATTAAAAGTGATTTATGGCCGGGCGCAGTGGCTCACGCCTGTATTCCCAGCACTTTGGGAGGCCGAGGCGGGCGGATCACCTGAGCTCAGGAGTTCGAGACCAGCCTGGACAACGTGGTGAAACCCTGTCTCTACTAAAAATACAAAAATTAGCCGGGCGTGGTGGCATGCGCCTGTAATCCCAGCTACTCGGGAGGCTGAGGCAGAAGAATCGCTTGAACCCGGGAGGCGGATGTTGCAGTGAGCTGAGATCGCGCCACTTCGCTCCAGCCTGGGCGACAGAGTCAGACTCCATCTCAAAAAAAAAAAAAAAAGTGGTTTGTTATTTTGTTAGCAAATGAGCCCTGGATGCTTGAAAGCAAGTGAAAGATGTTCAGAATCTAATCAAATTATATCATTTGATGCTTTAATTAGAGCCTATTCTCTCTTCTTCTCTGTCTATATATGTATGTATATAGATTACTATCCATCACTGTTTTAATGGATATCTTATTGGAAGGGCTACATAGTCACTGTTTAAAAATATATGAACTCCGCATGTTCAAAATATATGAACTCCGCATATGAACTTTGGCATAACACCTATGCAAAAACATTTCAGCACTCAGGTAAAGTTCATTTTTAGCCATAAAATTACTTAAAAACAGGGCAGAACTTTATATAGATAGCTCTTATTACTATCCCAGTAGCTGGGATAATGAAACAAAAAGATGCAGCAGGACTCCATTTCAAAGGGATAGAGTCTGTGTATCCAACTTCAGAGTAAGAAACCACGAGGTAATAGTTTATATAGTTACTTACATGTAATGTGGCTTTATTTTTTTATAAAGATCCGCATGTAATTGTTTATATCTGTGAATTCATATTTAATATTAAACACAGTTTTGTAAACATGTAAGATGGAAAATGAAATGCTCTATCAATGAACTGTATGCCATGAGGATTCAAAACAGCACTTTCGTGTTGCCAAAATTCCAGTGTGGACTTGTGAAGGAATTCCCTTTGGACTAGGTCCACTGTAGATTGTATCTGGGACTATTGTTAGTGCCTAAATTGCATGGCTTCCCACAGCGCTATATACGTCCCTTAAAATTGGCCCATTGCCAGTGGCAAATCGCTGTCTACTGTGATCCTTATCGTAGACATTGGTCATATTTTTACGTTATTAGTTTTCTGGGTGTATTTTAGTGCTATAGCCTGCCATTCCAAATTAAACATGCTCTTAGCATATCATTTTACACCGTTGATCTATAATTCATTACCTGAGCACATGAGCAGAGGCAGTGAATTATACAGTGGTAAACTACTTGGTGAAACCATGCTTTGTATTTTTAAGATGTATAATTATATTTAAAAACAAGCAATGCTTAATTTTGTGCCTGATTTTCCTCTTTAAAAATGGATTTATCTGGGGGTTGCAGTTGATGACATTTTGATTTTAATATGTTTGCTGCTGCTACCAAGAGCTTTGTCAAGCAAGTTGGAGATGGAGGGAGATTAGTTCCTGTTCCAAGCCTCAGTGAAGCTGACAAATATCAACCTCTAAGTCTGGTGGTAAAAAAGAAGCGATGCTTTCTGTTTCCTAGATATAAATTTACTTCAACACCTTTTACACTGAAAGATATTCTCCTAGGAGACAGAGAAATTTCAGCTGGTAAGTTTCAATGTTTGGGAGTGCCAACTCATTCATCTGTATTATTGGTAACCTAAACATAGGTCATATATGCTGCTTACATTAGTAAAACACATTTTCAATGATTAAAGCAACTTTTATTATGATGGTAGTATAATAATGTTATTAAGATTAACAATGCCAAAAGTTTGTATAATATCAAATCTCTTATTGGTCAAATAATTTTCAAATCTATCAATTATTTTATAAATTGTTTTATTCAGATCAACTTAGACTATGACATATTTCTTCATCTATAAAATGGGGTATTATTTGGGCTTACCTATCTTATATGGTCGAATGAGATGAAAGTAATTTGTATTTATTTTTTATAATGCAATTATTACAATTGGTAAACTGAAATGTATTTGAAGGGTAGGTTATTTAATAAGCTGATATTTTAATGAGTTACTGCTTATAAACGCTTATTTTTTCTTTGAATTGCCCAGTGGATCTTGATGCTTAAGAAGTTCTGTTGGCTGAATAGAAAATTTGAGTTCCTTTTAAGAATTCTGGCTATGTGTTTCTTTTTGTTGTAAGATTAATTGAATTACTACTTTAAATCTTGGTGAGTAATGTTGCCTTTCTCTAACGTTTGGGTAATTGAGTCTTCAATTGTAAATTAATGTGTTACTATATATAATCTACATAAGATAAATTAAAGACATTTTAAAAATACTAAGTTTCTTCTTGTAAAGGTATTTCATCTTATCAATTACTGAATTATGAAGATGAATCCGATGTTTCACTCTATGGAAGGCGAGGTAACCATATTGTGAATGACGTTGGGATTAATGTTGCTGGATCAGATTCCATTGCAGTGAAAGCTTCGTTTGGTGTAGTAACCAAACATGAAGTGGAAGTATCAACACTACTCAAAGAAATTACTACGCGGTCAGTATAATAATCCTAATATATTTCAGTGTTTTCATTAAATATTTTAGCTATATAAACTTCATTACAAAGAATGCTTAACATTGAGATTGTATTTTACTAGTGTAATTTGCTAGGTATGTTTGAAATACATTACTGGTATATCCAAACTTTGAATTAGGATAGATATCAAAAATCACTTGGTTTAAGTCAGAGACCTCAGGGCCCCAGATCAAGGAGCTAACTGACGAAGACGCAGAGAGGCTGCAGCTAGAGATTGACCAGAAAAAGGATGCAGAGAATCATGAGGCCCAGCTCAAGAACGGCAGCCTTGACTCCCCAGGAAAGCAGGAGACTGAGGAAGATGAGGAGGAGGAAGATGAGAAGAACAAAGGAAAACTGAAGCCCAACCTACCCAACGGGGCAGACCTGCCCAATTACCGCTGGACCCAGACCCTGTCGGAGCTGGACCTGGCAGTCCCTTTCCGTGTGAACTTCTGGCTGAAAGGGAAGGACATGGTGGTGGACATGCTGCGGTGGCACCTCCAGGTGATGCTCAAGGGGCAGCCAGCGATCATCTGTGGGGAGCTCTACAATGAAGTGAAGATGGAGGAGAGCTCAGTGGCTCATTGAGGACGGCAAGGTGGTGACTGTGCATCTGGAGATCAATAAGATGGAGTGGTGGAGCCGCTTGGTGTCCAGTGACCTTGAGATCAATACCAAGAATATTAACCCTGAGAATTCCAAGCTGTCAGACCTGGACAGTGAGACTCGCAGCATGGTGGAAAGGATGATGTATGACCAGAGACAGAAGTCCATGGGGTTGCAAACCTCAGACGAACAGAAGAAACAGGAGATTCTGAAGAAGTTCATTGATCAGCATCCAGAGATGTATTTTTCCAAGGCTAAATTCAACTAGCCCCTGTTTTTTCCTCCCTGAACTCTTGGAGCCGAGCTGCAACCACCCAGCTTTCTTTCCCACTCTTCTCTGCGACTTGTGGGCCTCAGGGCTTGGGGCAGGCATGGGACTGGCCCAGGCACACAGGTCCCAGGGCATCAGGGGAAAGGCTGGAGATTGGGGTCTTGTCCTCCCCAGTTGGTCTACTGTTACACGTTAAAATGATTTGCCCAGCTTAAAAAAAAAAAAAAAAGTCACTTGGCTTAAACAAAACTTTTAATTGTTCCACAAAATTACTTTGGCTCTACACACATTTGCTAAATTATTAGATTTAAATAATAGAGGAATCTGTCTGCAACAAATAGAGTTCCCCTCAAAAGACTTCCAACAGACGGAGTGAAGCATTCTGTATAAGCATGTTTTAAGAAAATAGGAGAGACAAATTATTACATTTCTTTTGGGTGTATTTTCTGATTATTAGGATTGCCTTGATTTACTATTAGGTGAACTATGAATGAATAACACATGACAGCAAAAAATGTACTTGATTATGTGTAATTAGATGTTACAGAATCTTGTGAATGTATCTTCTTTATTTTAGAAAAATTAACTTTGACCACAGCTTGATACGTCAGTCAAGGAGCAGCAGAAAGGCAGTATTGTGTGTGGTCATGGAGAGCATCCGAACCACACGACAGTGTTCACTGTCTGTGCATGCTGGAATTCGAGGGGAAGCAATGCGGGTAAACCACACTCGTTGGGCTTCTCTTACTAACTAAAGTGTTGCCATGGGAATTTTTTTAAGTATTGAATTTCTCGTCAGACTTGTGTATTTTGTCAAATGTTCTGACGAAAGAGCTGCAGTTGTATGGGATTTTGCACAGCGATGTCTACTCGAGTATAAAAAAAAAAGAAATCTTGGGATTCTAAACATGTGTAATATAATGCAAAAACAGTAATCCTTATGAAATTACATGCATACTGGAGTCCCTCAAATTACTATTTAAGTGTTGTTTTAAGAATAAAAATTGAGTGAGTTGAATTGATTTTAAGTGGTATAGTTTTTGGCTGGGCACAGTGGCTCACACCTGTAACCCTAGCATTTTGGGAAGCCGAGGTGGGCAGATCACTTGCAGTCAGGAGTTGGAGATCAAGTTGGGTAACACAGAGAAACCCCATCTCTACTGAAAATGCAAAAATTAGCCAGGTGTAGTGGTGCACCCCTGTAATCCCAGCCACTCAGGAAGCTGAGGCACAAGAATCGCTTAAACCTAGGAGGTGGAGGTTGCAGTGAGCCGAGATTGTGCCACTGCACTCTAAACTGGGTGGCAGAGTGAGACTCCGTCTCAAACAAAACAAAACAAAACAAAAACCCCAACCAAAAAAAAAAAGTGTAACATAATGCAAAAACAGTAATCCTTGTGAAATTACATGCATAATGGAGTCCCTCATATTACTATTTAAGTGCTGTTTTAAGAATAAAAATTGAGTGCTTAAGCTGAGTTGTTTTTTAAGTGATAGAGTTTTTACACTTTGAATTTTTAAAAGCTGAATTTATATTTTTATATTCAAATAGTTTTTCAAAGTTAATTTTATCAATGGCCATACATGCTATATTCAAGGTTAGTTAAATTCTTTAAACAATATTAGCTGCAATGTGCAGTGGATCATGCCTGTAATCCCAGTGCTTAGGAAGACTGAGATAGAAAGACAGCTTGGGGCCAGGAGTTCAAGACCAACCTGAGCAAAATAATGAGACCTTGTCTCTACAAAAAATAAAAGAATTAGCTGGGTGTGGTGGCACACGCCTATAGTCCTGAGGCAGGGGGCTGCCTGTGGGGGTTTGGGTCATTGTCTTTTAGAATTTAGGAGCCTTTGAAAAGCCCTGGACCCTCCCACCGCTATTGTGCTGGGGAAGATGTAGCAGCCTCTTCTCCAAACCACTCCTTTGCCTTCAGACTTCTCTGGGGCCAGCAACCACCCAACTAGGGACCCAGGGCCACGGGCTCAGCTGATGACCGTGGGCTCCGTGTCCAACCAGCAGTTTGCAGGTTCGAGCTCAGGACTTAGCAGGGACACCTTAGGATGCAGGAGCGGCCAGGAGTTCAAGGTTACAGTGAGCTATGATTGTGCCACTGCCCTCCAGACTGGGTGACAGAGAGAGAGCCTGTCTCTAAAAAAATAAAAAGAATTAGAAAATTATCTGTGTTTAATTTTCAGCTCAATTATGATATTGTTTATCTTTGTCATTCAGTGACACCTAATAATGACTTGATTGGATTAAAACTCTGGAGGGCTTTGGAATGGTAGACAGGCTAGGCTGAAAACTTAAACTCTAGCACTGCTTTCTAAGATTTCCTGTTGAAAAAAAAGGCTTCTACTCCAGAGCATTATGGTTGTGGTAGCACTAATCATGGGTTGTAATACCAAAGTAAGTGAAAAGTGCAGAGGTATTTCCTAATATAGACCAGGAGTTTCTGTTGGACCAATTGGATCTCTGCTATAAAAAATGGTTTAATTCAAGCAGAATAATTCTTTACTTGGGAATTTTTTGTTTTGTTTGGTAGGATTATAGGAGATGTTTTGTTTCTCCAAAAAGCTATCCTTACATGTTATAATCCTTAATAATGTTATATATTTATTCAATATAGTTTCACTTTATGGATGAACAGAATCCCAAGGGAAGGGACAAAGCTATTGTTTTCCCAGCACATACAACCATAGCTTTCAGTGTTTTTGAACTCTTCATATACCTGGATGGTGCCTTTGGTGAGTTAAGGGTCTGCATGAAATACAAATGACTATATTTTTAAGGAGCATTCAACAGGGCATGGGCTCTCTCTCTCTCTCTCTCTCTCTCTCTCTCTCTCTCTTTTTTCTCGTGTCTAACAATTATAGAAGATGCTGTCAGCACTGTCAATCTTATGCTTGGGCAAAATAGCTGGGAAAGGTCTTCCCTTCCCTGCTTCCCCATTCCACTTTTCTGCTTCTTGGTGAAGGTTGTAAACTCTCCACTACTCCATTTAAGATTATAAATAAGAGCTAAAATGCCATCTACTGACAAAGTATTCCTTAGCTTACGTGGGGAGATAATAAATGACTTTCTTATAGGTAGTTTTTGGTTGTGGCAAACAGAGGAGTAGGTAGATAGTAGGATGCCTGAAGTGTTAGGATTCCCAAACCAGGGCATCTAAAGACAGCTTTTCTTACTTCAGTTTTACTTATCATAGACCCAGCTTCCCCTTGCACTCTTCCTAAAAAATAACTTTAAAAGGTAAAAATACTTCCTCCAAAATTGTCACCTTGTATAATACCTAAGTGCAGCTCACTTTAGGTCTCTACATTTCACAGGTCTTTAAGGTCTGTTGGCCAACTGGAACAAGCCCAGGTATAGCCCAAAGGATCAGGAAAGGGAGTCCCCTAGCCATGGTAATTTACAAATGTTTTTAGACCTGTTTTTGTTCATTTCTGCAATTTTGTAGGAGGAGGGAATAGGGAGTCCAGAAACAAAAGAAAACTACGTGTTAAGTAAATTGTTTTTTTAAAAAATATTTTTAATTTTTGTGGCTATATAGTAGATATATATATATTTATTTATATATGGGGTACATGAGGTATTTTGATACAGGTATACAGTGCATAATAATCACATCATGGAAAATGGGGTATCCATCCCCTCAAGCATTTATCCTTTGTGTTACAAACAATTCAATTATACTCTTTTAGTTATTTAGTTATTTAAAAATGTACAAATTCTTTTAGTTATTTAAAAATGTACAAATTCTCAGTCTAAGATGGAGAAAAAACTGTACAATTACATTGTTTTGACTATAGTCACCCTATTACGCTTGCAAATACTAGGTCTTATTAAGTAAATTTTAAGTTTTTACAGTTTTATTGATGGTTGGGAGGAATGTAAATGGACTGATATATCCACAAGAATTTAAAATATACATATAATTTGGACTTCCACTTCTAGGAATTTATCCTACAGATATATTTACACATATATGAAATGATATGAGTGCAAGTATATTCAGTCCTCAATAACAAGAGATTGGAAACAACTTTAAGGAGACTAAATAATGGTGCATCCTTACAAGGGAATACTATGAAGCCAATAAGAATATAATACTTGTAATGGATATTTTTAAAGAGCTGAGAATAATATGTAACTATTTGGGCATAAATAATTTTATACACATACATGTATACATACATCTTTCTTTATGCTTGTAAAATATATGGAGTATTTCTGGAAGCATACACAAGAAACTTAAACAATGGGTGCCCGTGAGCCCCTGAGGTAGAAGACTGTGGCTGGATACAGGGTGGGCCAGAGACTTATTTGTCGCTGTATCTCCTTTTTGTATGAATTTTGTACCATGTGAATGTTACCTTTTCCAAAAGTATGTAAAAGTTAACTTTTTAAAAAATACAAGGAATGGTTTGTACCAGAATTCATCACCCCATCAAACAATAAAACATGAATTATTCAAGTTATAACATCTTCTAACAATTTTTTTTGTAGACCTTTGTGTCACTTCAGTGTCAAAAGGAGGATTTGAAAGGGAAGAAATGGCAACATTTGCACTGCTGTACAGGTTGAGAAATATCCTATTTGAAAGAAGTATGTCCATTGTGAATGTCTTTTTTTTTTTCCTTTCCTGGCTTAATGCATGAGGTTTTCTATTCAGTAATCCCATCTGTTAAGGAAAAATTGAAATTTAAAAGCCTGGCTGGTACAGTGGCTCATGCCTATAATCCCAGCACTTTGGGAGGCCAGGGCAGGCAGATTGCTAGTGCTCAGAAGTTTGAAACCAGCTTGGGCAATGTGACAAAACCCCATCTGTACAAAGAAAACAAAAGAAAAAAAAATTAGTTGGTTGTGGTGGTGTGCATCTGTAGTCCCCGCTACTTGAGAGGCTGAGGTAGGAGGATCACTTGAGCCCGAGAGGCGGAGGTTGTAGTAAGTGGAGATTGCGCCACTGCCCTCTAGCTTGGGTGACAGAGCCAGAAAAAAAAAAAAAAGAAAAGCCAAATTATTTCATGACTAGTGGGTTCACATATTTATTAATGCTATTTGCATTATGTATTTTTCATTTTCACTTCTAACATGTGTCTGTTCTGTTTTTGTCTTTTTAGATAGAAGAGTGATGGATGTAATTTCTCGTTCACAGCTTTACTTGGATGATCTTTTTTCTGACTACTATGACAAACCTCTCAGCATGACTGATATTTCACTCAAAGAAGGGACCCATATTCGAGTTAACTTACTTAATCACAACATTCCCAAAGGGCCGTGCATACTCTGTGGAATGGGGAACTTCAAAAGGGAGACAGTTTATGGGTGCTTTCAGTGTTCTGTTGATGGTCAGAAGTATGTGAGACTTCATGCAGTTCCTTGTTTTGATATTTGGCACAAGAGGATGAAATAAAATGAAAAATGAATATACCATGTTGGTGTTGTAGGTGCAGTTGTGCCACAAACCTTCCCTAAATTATCTAGGTTTGCTTTGATGAGTTAAATTAAAATGAGAAAAACAGAAAGAAATTAACCTGTCTGGGTATCATATTCCCTATCTATAAAGTAGTGATGATGACAGTAGTGTCTATTTCTTAAGTTGTCATGAAAATTAATAACATTGTTTATATCAAAAAAGATTAACATATAACATTCAGAATAGAGCTGTTCTTTCATAATCTTGCCAGTCACTTTAGAATCATTTTTGGGGTGTAGTCTATCATTTTAGATAACTTTATTTTTTGTTTTTTAAGACAGAGCCTTGCTCTGTTGCCCATGCTGGAGTACAGTGGCACGATCTTGGCTCACTGCAACCTTTGCCTCCTGGGTTCAAGCAATTCTCTGCCTCAGCCTCCTGAGTAGCTGGGATTACTGGCACCTGCCACCACCCCTGGCTAATTTTTTGTATTTTTAGTAGAGACGGGGTTTTACCATCTTGGCCAGGCTGGTCTTGAACTCCTGACCTTGTGATCCACTTGCCTCGGTCTCCCAAAGTGCTGGGATTACAGGTGTGAGCCACCGCACCTGGCCTAGATAACTTTTTATATAATTAAGAGATTTTTCTAAATACCAATTTTGTTTTCAATCAACTTTCAATTCAACTTGTAAGGATGACAAGACTGCACAAGTAGCAACTTTATGGTGCTTCAACTATTGCCTTTGGTCTGGTAAAATGAGAAAAATGTGTTAATAATTTAATGCAATCCTAAATGTTTAATTGCAGTATCAAATTAAAAGCACACTGAACGCAACATGGGGTTTTGTGTACACAGTTAACAAGGTGACTGATAGTAGTAATGGGCTGCCGTTCTATGATGTGGGTATGCTCACGCGTTTCGTCTTCATAAAATGCAATACTGTCATTGTAAAGTTAAGACAGATAAGACACATCTGTTTCTTTGAAAATGTTTAAAACATTTAACATATTCAGTTCTGAAAGATCTTTTTAATCTACTCTGTTGAGAAATCTGAATTTTTCATACACAACCTAAATTACTATTTACCTTTATTAAAATAATTGTATAATGAATAAAATGTTAAAATTCTAGAACTCAAAATGTAGTCACAGCACTGAATGCCACATATATGCATATGAAGGCAGAAGGCAATCATGCCGATACGAAATACTTGTACACTGTATTGTATGTAGAATGATTAGAAATTTATTTTTAATTATGTAAATACAAGTTTTAGAATGAATCATCTCCCTATTCATGTGCCATTATCTGTCATTTTTTAAAAACAAGTTTAAAAGTACTTTGTATGAAAAATAATGGGACAAAAAAATTAGAATTACAAAGTTTAGATTATAGGGTGACTTAATATGGATACAGAGAATGGAGACAGCTTCCAAACCAAAATAAAGAATATTGAGTTTTTTAGTTTACTTCAACGGAGCAGGTTTTTCTGAGGGAAGGCAATGAAAGAGTAAATGATTAAACACGTGAGAAAGTGTTAGAAAATTGAGCATAGAAATGAGGAAATATTGGGAGGAAGGAAAAGATAGTACAGATTCTTGTTTTATGAGGTGTCAAATTATGTGCTAGCCATGTGTTATTTACTAATCTCATGGTTGTGTTACCCCTATGTACACTTGTTTTTGTACGTACTCATCTGAAAGCCCTCTATTTTTAAATAGAATTTTTGATAGTGTAAAGAAGTTAAAGGATGAACAATGGTTTGGAAAGAGCAAGTTTCAGAAGGTAGAAAAAACTTTACTTGTTGGGAACTCAATTATTTTGAACAGAGCTATTTACTGTCTGACCATACTTTCCTATATATGCAGTGTAGTAGTCCACTTTCACACTGCTGTAAAGAACTGCCCTAGACTGGGTAATTGATAAAGGAAAGAGGTTAAATTGACTCACGATTTCCCATGGCTGGGGAGGCCTCAGGAAACTTACAATCTTGGTGGAAGGCAGGGAAGCAAGGATCTTCTTCACAAGGTGGCAGGCGGGAGAATGAATGCAGGAGGAACTATCAAACACTTGTAAAACCAAAGATTGCATGAGAACAGCATGGGGGAAACCACCCCCATGATTCAGTTACCTCCACCTGGTCTCTCCATTGACATGTGGGGATTATGGAAATTATGGGGATTATAATTCAAGATGAGATTTGGGTGTGGACACAAAGCCTAACCATATCATGCAGTATGCAAAATCTTCTATGTTCCGATAGACACGTGCCCTTTCTTTGGCACCAACGTGATCTTCTACAGCATCTCTTACATACTATTCTCAAGTCATATGATATCATAACTTGACCATGACACAAAATTGCCATGGCACTGTATATCCTCCTTTGTTTGGCACATTTATCAAAATTTGACAGCATACCAATTTGTAATGATCATTCATCATTAATGACAAGAATGATGGGAAATGAGGTGACATAAGGAAAGAGATAACTAGAAAAAGGGAACGAAAACTAAGAAATTTCATGACATCAATTTAAAACTATCAAGACAAAAGCTTGGGGTGGCAGACATCTTATAAAGGTTTAAAGAGGGAAGAGGAGTTGCACATTTATAATAATGTCTGAAGGAATGCAAAAGCCAGGCAGTACAGTCTCTATGCTTGCTATAAGAGGCAAAGTCTTTGGTTTGGTCAAATATCTTTAAACATTCCCCACTGGAAAATAACCAAGGCTAGAAGCTTACACCAAAAAGTATAGAGACTGTGTTGTGTTCTTTGTGGAACAGAGATATACAACTTTCTTCCTGCACATATACCAAAGGAAGACTCTTCAGTTCTAGAATTTTTATATCCTCTTCATAATGTTATAAGATGTATAAACAAGTGAAATGCTAATTCCTGGGTCCTTACTGGATATTTTAAAAATATGAGGCACTTTAACTTTTAAAGTATAAAAAAACTGGATATTAACATGCTGTTAAGGTTAAAGTTGGGAAAAGCTTGCAGTTTTTGACATACTGTACATGTCCTTCCTACATCCTGAAAGGGGAAGAAATGCCCACTGGGACCGAGAGGTCTGTTTCATGGTGCTACAATTCTCGTTTACAGAATACAGCAACAGGAAACACAATCATACCATTCCTACAAGTTAAGTTTGCAAAACAGCCTCACATTTATTATAGCAAAATCAATGTATTGGGGAGATCAAATATCTTCTCATAGGGGAAAAATAGAAAATACAACTTGAAGAAAAGTGACTTTGTTTTATACATAAAGTACAGTAAATAGCTAAAAAAAGTAGAAATACAAATATGCTATAGTTCATCGTGTTGGTATACATTGTATTCCTTGGGAGAAATGAAGCCATCACCATCATGGTCATTCTTCTTAAAAATATCTTCTAAAACTGCATCCTGATATGACTTATCACGTGGCTTCTCATCTTTGTCAAATTCCCTTTGCAAGTAGAGGTTAATCTGGAAGGCCAAAATAACATTCCTTTAATTAAAAGGCATCACAGTAAATTTCCAGTAACTTTGAGGAATATTTATAATAATGAAATTCATGTCCAAGATTACTTATAGTAAATGACACAACAGTTTGAAAAGCTATTTGAGGTTTTATTTTTCTTACTCTTTGAAGCAATGTTTTGGAGAGAAACAGGTCTTCAAATTAGTTTTCCCTAAGATGATAGATGGTTAGTGGTACATACTCAAAGATTAATATTTAAATTGAACTTTGTTGAAACTAAATGCTTTCTAATAATCCATGCTGTTCATATTATCAAAGGAAAATCATGCATGACTGCCATTAGTGAAAAAAACCCAAATTGGCATTTCTATAATCTCTAAAACTAATGAATATGTTGTATAATCAATAAAATACAACTATGGGTTTTGAAATAAAATTTAGTATTTTAAGTTTTTCTAGGCTTCTATTGCTCTCCTCCAAATCTACAGTAACTATAATAATCTCTTTAATAATGTCAAATAAAGAAAGGAATCCTGAAGTATTCACTAATTATATAAAATTTCTCTATGCAAACACACATTAAAAGTATTGTCCAATATGGTAGCCACTAGCCACATGTGACTAATGAGCACTTGAAACATGGCTAGATCAAAATGAGATATGTTACTATAAATGTAAAATATATAACATCTTGAAGGCTTCAAAAAGTATATCTAATTGGTAACTTTTATATTGATTTCATATAGAAATGGCAATATTTTAGATATATTGAGTGAAGATATAACATTAAAATTAATTTCACCTATATCTTTTTACTTTTTAAGATGTGACTATAAAAATTTTTAAATTATATGTGTAACTCAATTATATTTCCATTGGAAAGCACTAATCCTTATAAGAACTAAAGAAAGCAACACACAATCACCTGGAGGTAATGTTCAGTAAGGCTGGCATTATAGAGGCAAGAGTATTTTTGAAAGCTAGAGTTTGAGAGGTTTTTAGCAATACATATCCTGGGGTCAACGCATTGCAAGTTGACTTTATTTTAGAGCAATCAGTGGACCTTAATGAAGGATACATCAACTGTTCTCAAATGGGACTTTGGTCCTACATGAGGGAGACGCATTTTTTTCTTCCAGCCAAAGCTTAGCAATCCTATGTAGGTGTAAACAATTTTTAATAGCTTCAAATATTTCTCAGTTTCTAAGTAAGTTCATTTATTTTTACATAACTAATATTGCTGATGCTTAAACTCGACTCCTTTTCCAGTACACTATAGTACAGAGGTACAGAAAGACAGTGGGTAAGAACATGACCTTGATTTTGCTAGTAATGGGTTCCACACTATTTCCACTTTTTAATTTAATAAAACACTGTATTTCCCCCATCCTTCCCCTTTAATACTAAAGAAATATTTTTCTTTTTCTTTTTTAAAGATGAAACTGATGAAATAGTTTACTTAATCTTTCTGACAATGAATAAAGTTTTTTTTTTTTTTTTTTTTTTAGTTCATGTTTCTAATTCAGGCTTTGCCTTGGATTTGCTCTGTGGTCGTGTGCAAATTAACCTCTCTGAACCTCAGTTTTGTCATCTGTAAAAGGTGGTAAATAAGTATCTATATTGTAGGATTGATGCAAGGATTAGAATAATGATTATGGCCATCAGTAAAAGATAGCTATTGTTATTCAAGTTAGTGAAAATCACTCTCGTCCATCTGGCGATAAAGCAGCTGATATCACAAAGACATCCAGGGAAATTGTAGCTAAGTAGATTAGTATTTTGAATTTTCTCTATTTTTATTTTCCAGAAAAGAATTTAAGATTGTCTAATGTCTTACTGTGGAGTAGTCATACTGCAGAACATGGCTCTTGGTGTGCCTGTGATAATGAGTGGTCTGTGTGCATAGGCTGAGCCCTTGGGTACTATGCGAATTCATCTGCAGCTGCTATTCACTCTAAAAAAGGGTGATAAGGAGTCAATAGAGAAGTGGTAAGGAGTCAATGGAGAAGTACACTTTGGGAACCATCTGCCACCCCTGTAACTGCCCTTCTTCTTAAGAACAGGACATGTTCCCTTATCCTTCTTCCACTGTTGGCCAACCAAGATGCTTGAAGGGAAAGTCATTACTAATATCCAGGTGTAAGAAGTTGAGGTGGGTGGGGAAAGGATTGGAGAGGGAGAATGAAAAAGCAACAGAGTAAAAGACTTATTTTTATCACTTGAAATCAACCTAGTTACCTTTCACTACTCACTTATGTGGTAGAGTTATGCATTTTTAAATGTCTCCTAACTAGTTAAGAGGGGAGACAGCTGGTTTACTAATTTTAAGCAAGAGTATGGTCAGTGGGACTAAGTAAAACATTAGACTTCAATAAATAGTATTAGACTTGAAACATTCATGATTTTCTCTAAAAGAAGCAGTCTAGGTCCAAAGTTAAAAATATAGCAGTGGGCCGGGCAAGGTGGTTCACGCCTGTAATCCCAGCACTTTGGGAGGCTGAAGGAGAATCACTTGAGGCCAGGAGTTCAAGACTAGTCTGGGCAATGTAGTGAGACTCCATCTCTTAAACAAAAAAAATTAGCTAGGTGTGGTGGCATGCTGGGGTATGGCTTGAGTCCAGGGATTCAAGGGTGCAGGGAGCTACGATCACTCCACCCTGGCATGGGCAACAGAGCAAGACCCTGTCTCTAAGAAAAATTAAACTGTAAGAAGACTCATGAAGCCAGATTGCCCAGGTTTTGCCCCTTACTACTGTGTGATTTTTGGCTAGTTAACCTGATTATTGTTTTCCCCATCTAAAAGTGGAGATGATGACAATAGTGTCTGCCCCATAAACTATCATGAAGATTAGATAAGTTCACATACTTATGTGCTTATAAATAGTACCTGGTACTAAAAGTACAAAATAAATGCTACCTATTATTATCTTTTTTTTTTTTTTTTTTTTTGGAGACAAGGTCTCAGTCTATCTTCCATGCTGGAGTGCAGTGGCACGATCACAGCTCACTGCAGCCTCAACCTCCTGGGCCCAAGCAATTCTCCTACCTCAGCCTCCTAGCTGGGACCACAGGTATGCACCAACACGCCTGGCTAATTTATTAAACTTTTTGTAGAGACAGGGGTCTCCCTATGTTGCCCAGGCTGGTCTTGAACTCCTGGGCTCAAGCAATCCTCCCACCTCGGCCTCCCAAAGTGTTGAGATTATAGGCATGAGCCACATGCCCAGCCCAATTATCATTATTATTACAAGATCTTTATTACAAGACTGAGATACAGAAGCTAGCTGGCTGAACTCCTGGCTCCTGTTTACCAACTTTCTAGCCCACTCAATTCAAATCCTTGCTAGCTCTTTTCATAATCCTATGAGGCATGAATTATTTGCCCTGTTGCAAATTCTTACAGTGCTGCCTGAAAAAGAGATATGCTAGTGTAGTCTAGAAACTGCAAGAGCACTGTAGAGATGAATAATTTGGGATTTTAATGACTCTCTTGCAGGGAGAAAGGCAATTGAACAGGATGACTCACAAGGTTTATACTGAACAAGCTTAGAGCTTTTTCTAAGTGCTTAGATTATTTTTTTGTGACCAGCTCTACAAAAGCAGTGATCAGAGCCCATGCTAGCTAGACCTAAAAAGTAATAGTTGTAACACATATGTATTTAAACTGAGATAAAACAATTAGACTATACATATGAAATTGGTTTGAATTACCTCGGCTTTAGAGAGTTGCCTGTCATTGTCCGTGTCTATCTGTTTAAATGTCTCAATGCTCCGTGGTCCTTTGGTCACAGCATAAAGTTCAATCTCAAAAATCAATGTAGCATCAGGTGGAATCTTGCCTTCTGCTAAGGGTATAAATTTTAACAGTTTAACTTACGTAAAGATATGGTTCAAATATCTACTCATAAACTGCCATAACCATATTACATTATTTCATGTTGATAAAAATTGCTATCTGAATACTCACAATTTTTAAGTTTTTCTCATCTTTTATAACTTCTTTCAGCTTTTCAATACTTTTCATTTTTACTTTTTTTCTCTTTTTTTATAAATACATTTTAGGAATATTTTTTCCACATGTTTCTGAACCAAGTCAATTCAAAGGACCTATGGGACCACTATTTCTTGATTAAGTACAAATCATAAATTTTTGTTAATACATGGATATGACCCTCCATATCTGTGGGTTCTGCATCTGTGGATTCAACCAGTCTCGGCTTGAAAATATTCATACAAAAAAGGATAGTTGTGTGTGTAATAAACATGTACAGACTTTTTCTTGTCATTATTCCCTAACCAATACAACAACCTTTTACATAACATTTACATTGTATTAGATATTGTAAGTAATCTAGAGATAATTTAAAGTACCCCGGAAGACGTGCAGAGGTTACATGCAAATGTGATGCCATTGTATATTAGGGGCTTGAGCTTCTGTGGATTTTGGAATCCATGAGAAGGTCTTGGAACCAATCTCTAACAGGTACTGAGAGACAACTGTACTCTCCTATCATCAATACAGAAGAGAGGTGGCACAGAGAAGAAATGCATGGGCAGAAAAATTTCAAAGCATAGATGAGTAATCTTTTAGAAAATGATTTTGTGTAATTATTTGGAAGCATAAATAAAACATAAGTATCAATATGTTTGTCTTTCAAATTTTTTATAGACATTAAAAAATAAGTGCAATGATAGAAAAATCCAGTAACAGGCTGGGCATGGTGGCTCACACGTGTAATTCCAGCACTCTGGGGAGACCGAGACAGGAGGATCACTTGAGCCCAGGAGTTTGAGACCAACCTGGGCAACATAGTGAGACCCTGTCTCTATTAAAAAAAAAAAAAAAGAATTAAAAATAAAAGAAAAATTCAGTAACAATTTTACAAAGAAATTGTATACATTTTTAAGCATTAAGTTGAATACCTATTTTTATTTTTATCTTTTTTTTTTTTTTTTTTGAGACGGAGTCTCACTCTGTTTCCCAGGCTGGAATGCAGTAGTGCGATCTGCGCTTACTACAGCCTCTGCCTCCTGGGTTCAAGCCATTCTCCTACCTCAGCCTCCTGAGTAGCTGGGATTACAGGTGCACACCAGGCATTGTATTATTAGTAGAGACAGGGTTTCGCCACATTGGCCAGGCTGGTCTTGAACTCCTGACCTCAGGTGATCCGCTTGCTTTGGCTTCCCTAAGTGCTAGGAATTACAGATGTGAGCCACTGGGCTTGGCTAGAATTGCTCTCTTTAATTAACTTAACCTATTAGCTGATGTTGCAGATTATTATTATTTTTCGGACAAGAAAATTCCTCTGTCACCCAGGCTAGAGTGCAATGGCACGATTTCGGCTCACTGTAACCTCTGCCTCCCAGGTTCAAGCAATTCTCCTGCCTCAGCCTCCCGAGTAGCTGGGATTACAGGCATCTGCCACCATTCCTGGCTAATTTTTTGTACTTTATTAGTAGAGATGGGGATTCACCATGTTGGCCAGGCTGGTCTCAAACTCTTGACCTCAAATGATCCACCCGCCTTGGCCTCCCAAAGTGCTGGGATTATAGGCATGAGCCACCGTGCCAGGCCATGATGTCACAGGTGATTTTAATAAACAATGAGCTATTTCAGATAAATATGTCATAAAAATGACCTGCAGAAATGACTTGCTAAGGGGCAGTGGGTAGCTTGTGTCATTAGTATATTGCCAGTGTCCCACACAGTGCCTGATCTACTACAGACCGTCCAATTTGTCAAATGAATGACCCATAGCATTTATTTTTAAAATGTTTGTCCTTGGAAGGAAACAGCAGTTTCTTTAATAAAAAAGTGAAGCATTCTAGCTAAAGTCTTCATATAGTCTGAAAAGAAAAGAGTTTGTGAGTTATAGCCAAAAGGAGTAGCAGATTAGTTGTTTTCAAAGAGAAAACATAGAAAGATCTACCCATGCATCATATGACTAACATAAAAGTCCTAACCTAATGCACCACATATTACCTGCCTTTAGAGTAGAAGAGCTAGAGATTGAGTCAATGGTCGTTTTATAAAACCCATTCCTATTTTTTCCAGTTATAATCTCCTTATGACAGAAAAACAATTACTTCTTTTTTTTTTTTTTTTTTGAGACGGAGTCTCGCTCTATCGCCCAGGCTGGAGTGCAGTGGCCGGATCTCAGCTCACTGCAAGCTCCGCCTCCCAGGTTTACGCCATTCTCCTGCCTCAGCCTCCTGAGTAGCTGGGACTACAGGCGCCCGCCACCTCGCCCGTCTAGTTTTTTTTTTTGTATTTTTTAGTAGAGGCGGGGTTTCACCATGTGATGGTGATCGAGCAGGATGGTCTTGATCTCCTGACCTCGTGATCCGCCCGTCTCGGCCTCCCAAAGTGCTGGGATTACAGGCTTGAACCACCGCGCCCGGCCTAACAATTACTTCTGACAATAATTCAAGGCAAATTCAAAACACAAACTCAAATTTCTTTCTTTTTTTTTTTTTTTTGAGACAGAATCTGCTCTGTTGCCCAGGCTGTAGTGCCGTCGCAGGATCTTGGCTCACTGCAACCTCCACCTCCTGAGTTCAAGTGATTCTCATGTCTCAGCCTCCCAAGTAGCTGGGATTACAGGCATGCACCACTACACCCAGCTATTTTTTGTAGTTTTAGTAGATATGGGGTTTCACTATGTTGGCCAGGCTGGTCTTGAACTCCTGGCCTCAGGTGATCCACCCACTCAGCCTCCCAAAGTGCTAGGATTACAGGTATACGCCACTGTGCCCAGCCCAAAACATAAATTTCTTAAGAAAAAATATCGTAGGTACATAGGCAGTTTTTGAACAATTTTGCTATAAACAGAAAATATTGGCCAGGCGCAGTGGTATAAGCCACCAGGAGTTCGAGACCTGCCTGGCCAACATGGTGAAACCCCGTCTCTACTAAAAATACAAAAATTAGCCAGGCATGGTGGTGTGTGCCTGTAATCCCAGCTACTCAAAGGCTAAGGCAGGAGAGTAGCTTGAACCCAGGAGGGAGAGGCTGCAGTAAGCCAAAATCAATCACACCACTGCACTCCAGTTGGGCGACAGAGTAAGACTCCATCACAAAAAAAAAAAAAAAAAAAAAAAAAAAAAAAAAGATACATTGCCAGTTACCTCTTTTTCTTGTTATATATTGTTATTTAAGCACCAACAAGTGACATGCATTTCAAGACATGCAGGGTTGTTCTGTGACATGAGACAAGGATATTTTACAGAAGAAAGACTTCTTCAAGTACTACCTAAAATAAAGTTATAGCTAATGTCAGGTCTTAACAACTTACTTTTAAATGCTTATTTAATCAAGAGGTTGTTAAACAGTTGCTTAAGGTCTACACTGCAACTTTTAAAATAATGTAATCCAAGGTATTGCAATGCAGGCAAGGTCAGTATTAACTATGGTCCAATTAACACACTTTTTTGGGCCTTAGTTTCCTTTCCTGTAAAATGAGGGTGCTGGTGGTATTACTAGTGAGATTAATCACTTTAATGTTTGTTAGAGATACCTCCAATTGAATATGAACTTGTTTCATGTCAAACTTCTATATCTCTGCAGCAAGTTTCTGATTTATTAAGAGCTTAGGCAGCCTGGGTAGTCATTCATATCTAAGCATAAATTACTTTATGAAAAGGATAAGCTAAGTGGTCCTTTGCCTGAGGGTGGGGAACCCTGGATGAGCACCTGATGATGACAGATGTGTGTGCTCCAGGCAGATAGGCGAGTGGGTGCTCTAGTGGTAGGCAGAATGTGGAGGCATCTGAAGACACAACACAAGACAGAAAGGAAAACTTTGAAAATGAGAAAGAGACTGAAAGGCAAACTCTTCCTCCATCATTTTGCCTAGAAGTGGCCTTAACTTTTGACAGATTTTCAGCACAAGTATTGCATTTGACTTAATTTATTTTCAATTTTCCTTCTCTTTCTCCCAGGTTCTTATACAAATAAAAACAGGATATATAAATTATGGTACCATGGAGCTGTTCTGATGTGATCAAATTATTGGCAAAAAGCATTAAAAATAAAGCTGAAGTTATCTGGAAATTGTCTCTTTAGGAGTTTTAAGCCTGACTGGGTCTGACTGGAAGCACTGACAACCCCCCACCACCCGCCAATCCAATGTGGGGCACTGATGCCCCGATTTTGCTGGAAATAACTCTTAATGACTAAGACAACTGCCTCAAAGAAGGCATGCCACTTCCATGAAATATTTGGGAGCAATGCCAATATCTCATTGTGGAAAATTAATCTTTACTATTTCAAACAGGTGGAGTTAGCAGTGGCTCTAAATAGGGTAAGGAGGCAAAGATTCTTTCTGTATAGCCTTCAAGCAGCAACGTGGAGCAAGAACCTAACAAAGGATGCAAGGTGCAGCCTGTCTGTCAGACTGCCCATCCTCCCTGCCTGCTTTAAAAATTTTCTTCTCTGGCCGGGCGCGGTGGCTGAAGCCTGTAATCCCAGCACTTTGGGAGGCCGAGACGGGTGGATCACGAGGTCAGGAGATGGAGACCATCCTGGCTAACACGGCAAAACACCATCTCTACTAAAAAATACAAAAATACAAAAAAAAAAAAAAAAAAAAAAAAACTAGCCGAGCAAGGTGGCGGGTGCCTGTAGTCCCAGCTACTTGGGAGGCCGAGGCAGGAGAATGGCGTAAACCTGGGAGGCGGAGCTTGCAGTGAGCTGAGATCCGGCCACTGCACTCCAGCCTGGGCGACAGAGTGAGACTCCGTCTCAAAAAAAAAAAAATTTTTTTTTCTTCTCTGTTCTGCTACATTCAATTTTTGTAATTTAAAAATTTGATTTTGGAAAAATTAATACATGCACTATAAAACTTTCAAATGGTACAAAATGTTAGAATGAAAATAAATCTTCTCATCCTTGACCCTGAGGCCTCCTTCCCAGGAACACTTAATGTCATCAGATGACTGCATATTCTTTCAGATGCATTCTGTGTAGATACAGGCATATGTGAAACTCCTCCTCTGAAATACAAGCTCATAGAGGATCGGGAGTAGTGTCTACTTTGGTCACTGCTTTATGCCCAGTGCCTACAAAGCCTGGCACTGATGCTCAATACATATCCCAAAAGTGGAATATAGTCTAGTCCACATTTTTTTTTCTTTTTTTTTTTTTTAGCCAGGGTCTTGCTCTGTTGCTCATGTTGGAGTGCAGTGGCACAATCACAGCTCACCGCAGCCTCGACCTCCCAGGCTCAAGGGATCCTCCCACCTCAGCACCCTGAGTAGTTGGGACCACAGGCGGATACCGCCACACCTGGCTAACTTTTTAATTTTCTGTAGCAATTGGGTCTCCCTACATTGCCCAGGTTGCTTTCAGACTCCTGGGCTCAAGTGATCCTCCCACCTTAGCCTCTCAAAGTGCTGGGATTATAGAAATGAAGCCACCATGCCTGGCTTCCACTTTATTTTTAACATATTAATAAGTATAGCTCTACTTAATTCTTTTTACTGGCAACACAGTATTCATTGTGTAGATATATTACATTTAACTAATTTCCCACTGATGGATAGGCAGCTGGTTTCCAGCCTTTTGCTACCCTCCTCCACAAAAACGCCTGCAGTGAATGTTCTTTTACACATACCTTTGTGCATATTCCTGGAAATGGAACTACTGGAATAAGAAGGCATGTGCATTTTCATTTTTTTTTTTTTTTTTTTGAGATGGAGTCTCACTCTGTGGCCCAGGCTGGAGTACAGTGGCACAATCTCGGCTCACGGCAACCTCAGCCTCCCAGGTTCAAGTGATTCTCCTGCCTCAGCCTCCCAAGTAGCTGGGATTACAGGCACACTCTACCACAACCAGCTAATTTTTGTATTTTTAGTAGAGGCGGGGGTTTCACCATGTTGGCCAGACTGGTCTCGAACTCCTGACCTGAAGTGATCTGCCCACCTCAGCCTCCCAAAGTGCTGGAATTACAGGAGTCAGCCACCACACCTGGGCCTGCATTTTCACTTTTGATAACAATTGTTAGAGAAGTTGAATGATTTCTATTCCCAGCAATAATGCTGATTTTTCCATGCTTTTGCCAAGTTGTTTTGTCTTTGCTAATCTGATGAATGAAATATGGTGTCTCATTTTAAATTTCTTTAATTATGAATAAAATTAAGTATTCTCACAGACTTAAAGGCCATTTGTTATTTTTTGCTAGTGGGTGCTTATTTATGAATTTGGCCCATTTCTAGGGATATGTCATTTTCATTATTGGTTAGTAAGTCAGCCTTCATACATGATACAAACATTTTTCCCATTTATTTGCTTTACCTAGATTTTCAGATCTTTTTGCTTTATGATTTTAAAAATAGGCAAGATATTGAAAGAATAAGATCATTTCTTACACATTTGAAGGCTTGTCCTGTATTGGGGTAATAATGACTGACAGCTTATTATATCTCAGATGTTCCTTTTACAATGTACCCATCCTGTCCTTTTACTCTAAACCCACATGTTCCAGTTTCTGAGTTTTATGAATTTAACTTTGGTACTGCTTACCAAAGATCTGTTATAAATATTTATGTAATAATAACATATGCTGAAAACAATAAAAATACTTGGCCAGGCACAGTGGCTCAGCCTGTAATCCCAGCACTTTGGGAGACCGAGGCGGGCGGATCACGAGGTCAGGAGATCGAGACCATCCTGGCTAACACAGTGAAACCCCGTCTCTACTGAAAATACAAAAAATTAGCCAGGTGTGGTGGCAGACACCTGTAGTCCCAGCTACTCAGGAGGCTGAGGCAGGAGAATGGTGTGAACCCAGGAGGCAGAGCTTGCAGTGAGCCGAGATTGTGCCACTACACTCCAGCCTGGGCCACAGAGTGAGACTCCGTCTCAAAAAAAAATGCTTAAGATAGAGCTTATAGAATATATAGAATCATCCTGAGTGTTGCCACAATGTAGAAGAAAGAACTCTGGCCAGATATCTATATTCAAACAATGTCATGTTATCTTTATAAACAAAAAGAGGGGACTGGACTGAACTAGATAGAGCTTAAGGTCATTGGACTCAACTGTTCTCTTTATTTCATCTATCATTTTTTATTTATTTTACTTTTTTTGTTTTTAATTGTGGTAAAATTCACATAACATAAAATTTACCATCATAACGATTTTCAAGTGTGTTGTTCAGTAAAGTACATTTATGCTGCCGTGCAACCAATCTCCAGAACTCTTCATCTGGCAAAACTGAAACTCTATACCCATTGGTCAACACTCCCCCTTTTCCCTCTCACTTCAGCCTCTGGCAATCACCCTTCTACTTTGTCTCTATTAATTTGACTACTCTAGGTACCGCATATAAGTGGAATTATACAGTATTTGTCTTTTTGTGATTGGTTTATTTCATTTAGCATAATGTCCTCAAGGCTGATACATGTTGGTGAATGTCTCAGAATTTTCTTCCTTTTTAAGGCTGAATAATATTCCATTTCATGTGTTGGTTTTTTTTTTTTTTTTGTAGAGCAAGGTCTTGCTGTTGCTCAGGCTGGTCCTGGCCTCAAGCGATCCTACCAACTTGGCCTCCCAAACTGTTGGGATTACAGGCGTGAGCCACTGTGCCTGGCTTCCATATATGCATATATTCATTTTGTTTATCCATTTCTCTATCATCTATGGACATGTGGCTTGCTTCCATCTCTTGTCTACTGTACATGGCTGCTATGAGCATGGCTGTACAAATATTTCTTTGAGACTGGGCTTTCAATTATTTCAGACCTACATACCCAGAAATCTACTAATCATTTTTTAAATATAACAAAAACAAGAAATTAAAATTAAACATCTTACCATGGCCTTCCTTTCCGTATGCAAATGAAGGGGGTATAACTACTTTTCGCTTTTCTCCAGGGCACATATCCATCATAGCAATGTCTAGGCCTTTTATCACTTGCCCAACACCAAGAACAAACCATTTGGGGTGGCCTTCATTTTGTGTCCGGCTATAATAAAAAACAATACTTAAGTAAACTGATTTCAAGAAATCAAACTTGAAAATACAGCTGGGCATTTAAAACTGGAGTCCTCTCTAACCATCATTCCCATATAAGCACTCTTTCTAAAACCCCTAATGGGGTGTTTGACTCAAACTTCCCTATAATCACCAGAAAGAAGTATGATTTGCCCAAAGCTAATCATTAAGAGCCATCTCATTTTTTAAAATTGTTATCTTTACAAAACCTATTCAACAGCTAACTTTTTAATGGGTCTCCAGCCCCTAACTAGCTGCATGGCTTGTACAAAGAACTCATTTAACTCCCCTGAGTGTGTTGTAAAAAATGATGAGGCAGGTTTAGCCTCAAAAAGTCATTTTAAAAGTAATTTAAAATGGTATATTTTCTTATTAAATTCTAGTAATATAGTCTATATTCTTATTAAATCCTAATATAATATTAAATTTAAAAACTGTATAAATTCTTATTAAATTTCTCTGTTTTATTCTAAATGGATGGAACTATCTTACCCAGTCCTATCTTTACAGGATGAAGAAAAGATTCTCCGTCTGAGTAATAAGCCATCAATTAAATCAGAGTAGGCACCAGGTGGAATGGGGGAGCAGGGCCCAGCAGAAGTCACCAGGGAAGTAATGGTTTTTCTTGATAGAAAGTGGCCATAACCTATAAAAATCGTGCTTCTGAAGGCTGGAGTTAAATCTCTTTATTCCACGTGTTCCTCCATAAAGACTCAATACTTCCGGCAAGGGAAAAATGTGAACATCCTTACCAGGCAGAACCTTGATTTAATTCTGGAGGTCCCAGAATTAAAGGTAATGGTAGTGGTTGGTGTGTGTGTGGATGTACTGTATTTTCGATAATTTATTGGACCAACATTTTCAATACTTTAAATAGAAATATTCAGTTTATTAGAGAATTATATATATATATATATTTAATGAATAAAGGGCTCAACTTTTACTGTTAAAAAATAAAACCCCAACCAACCAACCAACCAGTAAGGCTTAGGCTTGGTGGAGGCAGGCAAGATTTTGTGCAACTGGACGGGTGGGCAGCTCGCAGCATTTCCTACCTGCAGTAGAATTTCGACCCGTCTTTAGCCAGGTAGCCGTCATAATGGGCGTTTAGTAGGTCTCCCTTCTTGCTTGTCTTAGAGCAGTTTTCTGGACGATGCAAAACTTCTATTTTCACTTCCTCGGTGCTCTCCTCTTTCTTTTGTCTCTGAGCAGTAAAAAGGCCCCATAGATAAAATAAAACAATGAATCTGAATAAGAAATGCATGGTTTCTGGCATCGGCTCCAGCAGAACACCGCTCTCCCTCCCGCGTGTCACTCGCGCCCCGTGGATGCCCCCCACCGAGTTCCGACGCGTGGCAGGCGTTGTACACTGTCACAACGGGCCAGGGCTGGGCCATAGACGCGGCCCTGCCCTCTCATAGGCCCAACCCCTCCTCCTCGGGCAGCCGGCTCAGCGCGGTTAACGCTATTTCTAGGCCCCCGGGCTGGCTGTTCTCAGTCTCTAAGATTGCACCGCACACTCGCTCCGCTTCTTCTCGCTAAACTCGCATATTTTACAGCCGGTTTCCTCAGGGTTCGGTGACAACATTCACATTTCTAAAATGGAACTGGCATAAGACGAAATAAACAGCCAAGGATGTCGTAGAGTCAGGGAATATGGTTGTCATTGTGGAAGCAAAAGACTTCTAAGACCCCTAGGGAACGAGCAGATAGATACTGGGGGGAGGAAGAGGCATGCTGGAAAAGGAACGTAAAAAATAGGCTGGCGGTGGCTTTCTGGGTGCTTCTGGGGTGTCCTTGAAGCGAATCCTCAGCTCGGAGTCTTGCATTCAGAAGTTCCAGGCTGAGTCGCACAACCTGAACGCCAGCCCGACGCGACGAAACTGCGGTGCAGCAGCTCCTCCGCCTGGCTGCAGGCATTTCCCAGAGCCGACCTCCAGGATACAGCGTCCGCCGCTGGCTGGCATTTCTTTCCCCCGCCACTCGGGGCCGCCCTTGATTCGAGGGCCTCTGGTAGTGCGGGGAATGTTCTTTTGACTTTTTTGTACCAATCCCATGGGATACGTAATTTTCCACATCAGTCAAGAAAACTTGAGTATTGGGCATTTTTTCCTAATCTCGCAGCTATCTCGCAGCTAATAAACAGCAGGTTTTTGGTCAAATCTGTGTGACCACACCCCCCCACCACGAATTTTAGTATGAAAACCTTTAAAATACACAGAAAAGTTGAATTTTACAGTAAACACTCGTACACCCACCGCCTAGATTCTGTCATTGAATTATATTTATTATATATCCATCCATCACTCTTTCCTCCATCAATTCGCCTTGTTTCCAAGTGAATACCCAAAGACTACCCAAACCAGAAAACTAGCAAAGGCCTTCTGCATTCGCCTGGATTAAGTTCTGGGAGTAGAGGTGCTATTCCACCTGGGTGATGCGAAGAAAAGCCGCAGCACTGAGCCCGATTGATGTGCTTTGCTTAAGGTTTGCAAAATTCCATAAACCTGAAAATTACTGCCGATTATGCAAGATGACGATTGCGTCCAAGCAGGAGTTTCAAAAATCATTAAAGTTAGGGGGAAGTTCCCCCTTTCTAGAATAAAATTCCAAAGTCAAGTTCCATGTTTTATATTCTAAATAAAATTGTGGCTATCCAAGGTTAATTATTGGCGTGATGACAGTTCCTTGGGGGGCCATCGCCATTCCTTGTCAGAGGACCCCGTCTGTTGCACATTGCCTTCATAGGAGATAATTTCAGACCCCTTGAATATGAGGAAAATACGAAGCAAACAGAAATAGGAAGGCTTTATTTTTGAAGAAAAAACAGGATTTTATGAAAAAAACAAGATATTATGTACTTTTTCAGAAAAAAAAAAAAAAAAAAAAAAACAGGAAAACCCGAGAGAACTAAGTGCCGGAGGGATGAGTGTGCGGGGAGCTCCTCCTTGGGTGGGCACCGGGGCTGCGCGCGCAGTGGAGCCCGAAGGCCTCGACCCCCGGGGGCGGTCGGCCTGGGCCTTGGCGGCCAGGGGGAGACTAGGGAGCCTGGGGACTGTTGGCCCTGGGCCCGTGAAAGGAGAAGGGCGGCCCTAGCTTGCAGGCCGAGGGTGCGACGCGCAGGTCCGCCCTCCTCACGCAGCCTCCGGCTAAGCGGCGAGGCCGCAGGCCGCGCCCGCTCCTTCAGCCCCGCCGCCGGGGAGGGGTTTCCCGGGACGATCCGGCCCCTTTCATCCAGGAAGTGAAAGCGACGTCGGGGTCAATGAAAACAAACGGGGAGCCCGGGGGGAAGGAAGGCAGGCGAGGAGGAGGCAGCGCCGGGCCGCGGAAGCGCGAGCAGGAGGCCGGTCACGGTCGCATTTTTGCCGTTGTCGTGGCCGCCGCCGCCGAGGCTTACTCCGGGATGTCTGGGCCCGCGCCTCGCGGCCCCCGAGCTCCACGCGGCGCCCGCTGTCCCGGCCTCTAAGGGCCGCCACGTCCCGGCGGCGCGCGCAGGCAGAGGGCGGCTTCGTGCCGGCGGCGGGCTCCGGGGGAGGGGGCCCGGGCGGGCCGGGAGTGGCTGCCCCAGGCCCCGCGCCTACCCCATCACCGCGGCTGGCGCCGGGCCGGGAGGATGCGCGGTGTGGGGCTCTGAAGCATGGAGGGGGTTTTGTACAAGTGGACCAACTATCTCACAGGTATGGGGGCTCGCGTGATGAGGGAAGAGGGGAGAGGCGGGGGACTTGGAGGGGCTTAGGCAGGAGGCTGCGGAGAAGGCGGGTCCGGGGCTTCTCTTCCTCTGTCTGGCCTCCGCGGACCCTCAGAGCGAATTCGCTGTACTGGATTCCAGGCTTATTGAGTCCTTCTGGCCTCTTCAGGGGAGGGTTTGAGGCTGCGCACCTTCTAGAGGGTGGGAAGTGCACCTGCCACTTATTTGCTAGTGTGATAATACCAATCTTTGCCTCCTGTAGCCTCCGGAAAAATTGTCACCCTACATGTGTTGTTGCGATCTCCGTCCTTATTCTCACTTAGTATTCATACTTTAAGAGCATTTTGTTAATAACTGAGTTGTCAGAGTATTGGACTGGAAAGGACCCTTTAATTGTTTCAATTACAAGATTTAATTTTAAGAACTCTTTTCTGTATTTCTTCTAATTTCCTTAACATTTTATTTAAAAAAGTTGTCTTGTTGAGGTTGTTCGAGCTTAGCGAGCATGATTTTGGAAGCTGTCCCCAGATAATATTCTCTTAAGGATTGTCAATGAAGTATCCTTACGTTGGGGAATTCTGTTAACTGTGTGAGAAATAGTGGAAGACAGTGCCAATACACAGAAAGGGAGCAGGCAAGTCACTTTCACCTGTGAAGTGGGTGGAAGGGAGAACTTTGAAGAAATCAGAGACCAGCAGGAAAGGGCTCCTTTCCATGACATTGGCAGTCTGGCTTATTTAAAAGCTCCTTAAATTTGAGTTGTAGTCCAATCTCTGCCATCAACCAACAATCAAGGCCAAGTCAGTTATTCTTCCAGAACCTCAGTCTGATAAGGCCAGGGTGATGAGCTATTTTGTCCTGGACATGCCTTCCAACTCCAGAATTCCGTGACCTCACTAAGTGAGAGGATGGTTTTAACATAAATTTGAAGAGTAAACAGATTTTTTTGGGGGGTCTAGCATAGGCAAATCATGACTTGCTGCCCACTTATTCCCTCTGCCAAAAGTATCGAATCCCTCAGTAATTGTGTGGTACTCTCAACTTGTGTCCACCTGATCTTGTGCAAAATGTGCACATAAACTTTTTCAGGCATAAGCACTGGGCTACAGTTATACCTGCTTTTTGATTTCTTAGAATTCTAAAGCCAGATTGATAGCAGCAAATGCTTTTAACATTTATGATACACAGATGTTTTATTTTGTTCAAACTGAAAAGTCAATTTATTTCTATAAGTGACATGTTTCAATGGGAAACATTTAAAAGTTAGATAAATATTTTTTATTGGGCATTTTCATTTGAGCCCTTGTGAGAGCAGTTATACAGCAGTTATATTGTTTGGTTGAGGTATAGTGTTAACTGTTAAAGACAGTAGAGTGCTTCACCCCTGTAGTCCCAGCACTTTGGGGGGCAGACGTGGGAGGATTGCTTGAGCTCAAGACCAACCTGTGCCACACAGGGAGATGTGGTCTCTACTAAACAAACAAACAAACAAACAAAAAAATTAGCTAGGTGTGGTGGTGCACACCTGTAGCCCCAGCTACTGAGGAGGCGGAGGCGAGAGGATTGCTTGAGCTAGAGAAATGGAGGCTGCAGTGAGCTAGGATCAGTGAGCTATGATTGTACCCACACATTCCAGCCTGGCTAACAGAGCGAGATCCTGTCTCAAAAAAACAAAACAAAAAGACAGTAGCTTGTATGCTTTGAGATGCAGATACTCATCTCATTGCAAGTATTCCTAAGCATGGTATTGTGGAGGTCGTGCCAGAGGAACCATTGGGTCATTACTGAGATGAGTCATAATTTAAGAATTAAGGTGAAACCTGGTCTTGGTGGCCATTTCCTCATTTCCTATGGTACTAAATAACCAGTGGTTGAGCTTTTCACTGCATGTGATTTAGATTTTAGTCTTTGCAGGGCATTTAGTCAACTTCTAGTATGCATTGTAGAAGCTGGTTGAAAAGAAATCTTTTGGTTGGAAGAATTTCATTTTTAAAAGTTAAATTTGAGTCGACAGTGTGCTGATGATTAATTTTAGTTCATCATAGGTTATAAGGATGAGCAGCTGTTCATACTAAGTGATCTTTCAGTGTAATGATAGTGTTGTTCAGGCACGGTGGCTCATGCCTGTAATCTTAGCACATTGGGAGGCTGAGACAGGCAGACAGCTTGAGGTAAGGAGTTTGAGACCAACCTGGCCAACATGGCAAAACCCTGTCCCTACAAAAAATACAAAAAATTAGCCAGGCATGATGGCGTGCACCTGTAGTCCTAGGTACTTGGGAGGCTGAGGCATGAGAATTACTTGAGCCTGGGAGGCAGAGGTTACAGTGAGCCCATATTGCACCACTGCACTCAAACCTTGGCAACAGAGTGAGACTCTATCTCAAAAAAAAGAAAAAGATAGTGTTATTTGAGAATCCTTTGTAGAGAGTAAGAATTTCAGTAACATTTGGTAGTTTGAGATAAAAAGAATTAAAAAAAAAAAAAGAATTTTAAAAAGGGAATACCTGTGACTCTTTTTCATAGATATTACCCTCTGTTATTTGAGTGTGTGAATCAATTAGAAATTGTTTTATTAAATGTTTCTTCAAAAAGTGTGTAGAGATAATTAACAGGCTTGATTATATTAATATGTTCAACCACTCACCTTTCATGTTGCTACAAATTCTAAATGAATCATTTTGCCCAATATTTGTTTTAAAGAGATATTGAATTGCAGTACTGCAGGCTTGCAAAATCATAATTTGTCCTATAGGCACACTAGACCTGGGTGGAGGAGTGTATTTTCACCACCTCCTGCTTATAATTTGTTTGAGAAGGTAAATTAGTGTTTGGAAAGATAATGTTTTTATCATTTCCATGCATGATCAATACAATATACTCTCAAAGATATACTGTATATCTATATTCTCATGGTTAATCTGAAATATCTGCCAGGTGTGGTGGCCCACACCTGTAATCCTAGCACTTTGAAAGGCCAAGGTGGCAGGATTACTTGAGTCCAGGAATTTGAGACGAGCCTGGGCAACATGGTGAGACTTCATCTCTATAAAAAATTTAAAAATTAGCCAGTCTCGGTGGCGTGTCTATAGTCCTAACTACTTGGGAAGCTGAGGTGGGAGGACCTTTTGAGCCTAGGAGGTCAAGGCTGTGGTGAGCCATGTTCATGCCACCGCACTTCAGCCTGGGCAGCAGAGCAAGACCCTGTCTCAAAAAAACAAAACAACAACAACAGCAGCAATCCATGAAATACCTCACTTTTGGGGTATTTATTCATTCATTTATTTATTCAGTCACTTGAGAAATAGATTTTTTTGGTACCTCTTATGTGCCAGGCACCATTCTAGTTGCTGGGAATGCAGTGATGAGCAAGATAAAGTCCATATACCAAAATAACTTACTTTCTAATTTGTTTAGGTCTCACTAGGGAATACTCTGTTGTTTCACAAAAAGGAATCTTCCAGGAACCTGAAAGTTGCTGGTTTTTAATTGCTTTAGATATCTATCTTTCTGAACTGTATTACTGCATTCCCTGCCTTCCTAAACAAGGTTACAAAGTAAAATTTAATCTTTTATGATGACTCAGTGTTGTCATTTCAAAAGTGTTAAAGATAAATCCTTTTGGGGAATTAAGTCCTGGATCTGTATTAAAGTGTAAGGATGATTGACCCATCTCCCCTCTCGGCACTATCTGACCCTGGAAAGATCAGATTAATCATGTGGCAGGCTATAGCAAAAGTGACCAGGATTTGAACACCCACGGTTTAAAATGTACATTTTAGCCACGAACACTTGTGCTGAATTGTTATTTAATAGTCACGGAAAGAACAAGGACAGTCACGCTGCCCCCAGCATGGTCACCATGTTAATAGTCAGTGAACTGTTGTAAATTAGTAGCATGCTTGATAAGACTCCAGGGAACACCAAGTTTGGCTTCAAAGAGGAGTGGGAATTGGGTGCCAAGGAAAGCCATCATCCTTGTCACCAGCTTTGGCATGAAGCCAAGTCTGTGATAGATGTGAGCTCTGGTCACTGAATAAATATCAATTGAACAATTGCAGTTTCTAGGATTTCTGCCCTAGCTGTGCAACTGCAGACAAGGGAAGAGGGGATCACATGGGGAATCTATGTTCTCACCATAGGGTATGTAGCTTCTATTTAAGAGACTGGAATTCATTTAGCACTCACTGTGTTTAAGGGAGTTTGCTTAGAAGTATGCATTTTATAAGAGCCACAGTGCAGAATTAGAGGGCCAGGTGGCACCTGAGAGGTCATCTTGTTCAACCTGTACATTTTAGAGAGTGGGAATTTTAGAGATTTATTGAAATGAAAAGATTCGCCCCTAGGGTATGATTATCCAATTAAAGAATGATACTCTAGGTAAGGCTAGAATCCCTGTCTTCCATGGCTTTTCCCTTAATATCATAACCCCAACTCCGTTCCTTTTTAGGAAAAGAGGGCAGTTATGCTATACCCAGTTTAGGGCTATTACTAAGGATGGGCCTTATGGGTTGTTAATAAGAACACTGTGAACTAGAATTAGAAGTATTACTCCCTGTGTTTTTGCTGCTCTGGAGATTTCTCCAGAAATCTCTCCCAGTAAAGTGAAGACTGATGCAAAAACATTTTTGATAAGCCTTGGTGATTAAAAATTTCATTGTCAGAATGTTATTTGAGAGCCAAGAAATAATGTGGATGGCAAGTTTTGAAATCACAGTTTTCTACGTGGTAAAAGTAATGTCTTTCCAATTGACCTTTTGTTATTTATGATCTTTTTAGGTTGGCAGCCTCGTTGGTTTGTTTTAGATAATGGAATCTTATCCTACTATGATTCACAGGATGATGTTTGCAAAGGGAGCAAAGGAAGCATAAAGATGGCAGTTTGTGAAATTAAAGGTAAGTGAATATATGGGATTAGAGGAACTGGGGGTTAGTCAAGGGTTCTTCAGCATACTCCAGACAAGAGTAAAAAAGGCATTTCTAACCATGTAGGGATCTTCTAATACCATTTATATCCTTAGCAGTCAGGAGTGGCATTTCATCACAGTTAACACAATTAAACAGTTTTTGATAATTCTCCCTCTACAAATGTATTTTGAATGGAAATAACTTTTGCTAGTCTTCCAATTTGGATTTGACAAACAGTTTCTTGTGGATACTACTTTAGTGTCCACCTTCAGTCTACAAGCATTCTATTTCATTATTGTTGTAATTAATAGAAAGATATTGTAAAAGTTGGAAGCTTTACTCCAAAGATAATGAGGCCAGCTCTGTAGGGTTTTGATGAAGTATGAAGTTGGAGTCGTAAACTCTGGTTCTTTGCTGAATTTGGAGGTAAGTTCCTCTGGGTGATAGAGATGGTTTCCTTTTCTTCCAAAAGGGGAGAAATAAAGCGATAGGTCCTGCTGTAATTTTTGTGAAGGAAGATTTTATGGACCACTGATTCATTTGTGTGTGTGGTTGGGGTGTGTGGGGTGGAGGCGAAATCAGATAAAATGGCGGTGAAAAGTACTGAATTCTTCAAAGAGAATGAAGGAAAAACTAGAGTGCCAGGGGAGTGACTATTCGACATCCCCCTGGTCGTTTTCATTTCTCCACTCTAGCTTAAATACTTGTCCTTCATGAAGTGTGTTTCTTTTGATGTGGTGAGCTCTGGGTCATAGCTATCAAATAGTCTTCCTGAAAGGTAGCCATTAATCTGACTTTAATTGCCATATATAAGTGTCATCTATGTTTGAACATTTTATAAATGGAATAATTCATTATTTTCTTTTGTGTCTTGCTTTTTTTTAACTCAACATCGTGTTTGTGAAATTTATCTATATTGTTCAATGTAACAGTAGTTCAGTCATTCTTATTGTATAGTATTCCATTGTGTGAATATCTCACAATTTTGGTATCCATTCTAGTACTGAAGGATTTTTGGGTTATTTCCATTTTGAGACTACAGTGACTAAAGCTGCCATAAACATTCTTACACATTTATTGAACATATGTGTGTATTTCTGTTTAGTGTATCTCTGGAACTGGAGTGGAATGCTAAGGCACTGAATTCAGCTTTAATAGCTGTTAAAGAAAAAAGTATTCTTGACACTTGTTGAAATGGTATGACAAACTTTATTTAGGACTATTGTGATAGATATAGGGAGTATTGCATTGGAGGAGAGAAATTGGGCTCAACTCCAAGTACAAGAAAAAGTGGGAATTTATAACCAAGGAACAGGGTTAGGCGGAGAGGGTATCAGTGGAGGGAAAGTTACTAAGAGGTAAGTGGGGATTCTGGCTAAATTGACCTAACAGGATTCTTGCTGAAGGCAGGCCAAGGCCAGGTGATCAGACATTGCTGGGAGATGGTAGGGCAGGTGATGAAATATGGTGTTAGGGGATTCTGGCTAAACTGACTTAGTAGGATTCTTACTAAAACTGGATTATACAAGGATGGAGAAGGAAGCTTAGGTGAGTACAGGACTCAAATGAGCCTGACTAAAATTTGGTCAAGAAGATAATCTTTTCTTTTTTCTTTTCTTTTCTTTTTTTTTTTTTTTTTGAGACAGGGTCTCACTCTCTTGCTCAGGCTGGAATGCAGTGGTGTGATCATGGCTCACTGCAGCCTTGACCTCCTGGGCTCAGGTGATCCTCCTACCTCAGCCTCCTGAGTAGCTGGGACCAGAGGCACACGTCACTATGCCCAGCTAGTTTTTGTGTTTTTTGTAGAGATGGGGTTTCAAAACCAGGCTGGTCTTGAACTCCTGAGCTTAACCAATCTGCCCGCTTTGGCCTCCCAAAGTGTTGGAATTACTGGCATTAGCCACTGTGCCTGGCCAATAATCTTTTTCAGAGATAATGCCAGATGTTTTCCAAAGTGATTATATCAATTTTTTCTGCAATCAGTCAGAGTATTAGAGTTCTAGTTGTCCTGCATCTTTGCTAAAACTTGGTATTATCCATTTTAAAAATTCAGAATATTTCTGGTGTTGTAGTGGTATCTCATGGTGGTTTTTCACTTGCATTTCTTCAATAACTAATGATGTTGAATGCTTTTTTAGATGTTAGCCATTTGAATGTCCTCTTGTCGGGCGCGTTAGCTCATGTTTGTAATCCCAGCAGTTTGGGAGGCCAAGGCAGGCAGATCGCTTGTGCTCAGGAGTTCGAGAGCAGCCTGGGCAACAAAATGAGACTCCTGTCTCCACAAAAAGGAAAAAAAAGGTTGCATGTTCTCTTCTTTTGAAGTCCTCTTCAAGTCTTTGGCCCATTTTCTAACTTTGGCTATCTTTCATGTTGATTTGTAGGAGTTCTTTGTATAGTCTGGATGAGTCTGTGTTGCAGATGTTTTCTTCTACTCTGTAGTTTATGTTTTCATTTTGTTAATGATACCTTTTGAGGAACAGAAGTTCTTAATTTCAATGAAGTCCAATTTGTTAATTTCTTTTATTGGATCCCTTTATGACCTACTGAAAACATCTTCTGTGTTGCTTTCTGGAATGTTTATAGTTTTCCCTTTTATATTTAGGTCTATATTAGGTCTGTACTTGACTTAGTAACAACCTTTCCCCCACTGCATCATGGAGATATCTTTGTCACAAAGCAAGTGACCATGTATGTGTGGGCCTTTTTCTAGACTCTCTGTTCTGTTCTGTGGCCCTGTTTTTTTTTTTTTTTTTGTTAATCCTTGTGCCAATATTACATTGCCTTAATTTCTTTAGCTTTATTCTCTTTGTATCTGATAGCCAAAGTCTCCTAACTTTAGTTCTTTTTCAGTACTGTATTGGCTGTTAGCCCTTTGCATTTCCTTATACATTTTAGAATTTACTTATAAATTTCCACAGCTATCTGCTGGAATGTTTGAAATTGTGTTGAATCTACAGATAAATTTGAGGAGAATTATATTCTTGATGATATTGAGTCTTCTGTTCCATTAACTCTGTTTAATTAGATATTTAATTTCGCTCAGTAATGTTTTGTAGTTTTGTGTTTAGAGGTCTCGTCCATCTTTTCTGATGTTTTGGAAGCATCATTTTTAAGTTTGTTGCCTTTTCAGGTGACAGCTTTGGAGGGGACAACCCTTGATTGGATACATAAATTCTGGTATGTTCAAAAATGAGTCCTCTTATTTTAGTTTCATCTTGTAGCAACATCATTAGAAATTAGAGCATTGCTTTGTTTTAAAGTAGGTATTACTGGTGCTTTCACTAGTATTGGCAAGTAGCAAGGAAGTTACTCTTGTAGCTTTAGGAGTTAAGTAGTTTTACCCTAGCCTAGAAATCTTTTGCATTCATAATTGACTGTTGCATGGTTGTATGTTTCAGTGTCTGCAACTAAGAATGGCCCATGTAAGTAGAATAATAAGATAGCAATGTTTCTGTGGCACTTACTTACCATAATAGACTAAACATCTAGTCAATATTTATAGCTATTAATTATTTAAGTTGGGGCTTCTGCCAGATTTTGCTGGGACCCTCATAATTTGGCTCCTCCCAACTTATCCATTCATGAATATAAATTTTTTTCTTTTTCTTTTTTTCTTTTCTTTTCTTTTTGAGATGGAGGCTCACTCTGTTGCCCAGATTGGAGTGCAGTGGTGCGATCTCAGTTCACTGCAAGGTCCGCCTCCTGGGTTCACGCCATTCTCCTGCCTCAGCCTCCCGAGTAGCTGGGAATACAGGCGCCCGCCACTGCTAATTAGCCCGCCTGGCTAATCTTTTGTGTTTTTAGTAGAGACGGGGTTTCACCGTGTTAGCCAGTATGGTCTCGATCTCCTGACCTCGTGATCTGCCCGCCTCGGCCTCCCGAAGTGCTGGGATTACAGGCGTGAGCCACGGCCCGGCCTTTTTTCTTTTCTTTTCTTTTCTTTTTTTTTTTTTTGAGACAGGGTCTTGCTCTGTCACCCAATCTGGAGTGCAGTGGTGTGACTGTAGCTCACCACAGCCTGTACTGGGCTCCAGCGATCCTCTTGCCTCAGCCTTCTCCCTCCCAAGTTGCTGGGTCTACAGGTACTGGGAGTACATGCTTGCACCACTGTGCTGGCTAAATGTATATCAATATTACTTTGCACTACAATGGAAGCCTCTATTTTTGCTTGTTTCCTAATATTCTCAGTACATTCTGTGTTTATTTTCTCATTTAAGCTTTTTCTCATTCATTTTCTTAACCAAATCCTGCTTTCATCAAATCCTTCTTCTTGAAGCCTTTTTAATTTCCTGTCTTAAATTACTTTCTCTCATAATTACGCAAGAAATCTCTGCACCAAAGAGTTAAATATATATGTATTCTGATTGTTTTTGTTGTGTCCGTTTGTATCGTGGTTAAATAGTCAACTGTATAGAAGCGAAGACATCTTTTTTTCTTCCCCTCTATCTTCCCTTCTACTAGCACTGCTCTGAGCTGAGTAAATATTGATGAATGACAGCTTAACACAGATTTTGTTTTACAACAAAGACTTGGGATTGGCTCATCATAATTCCTGTTAGCTCTCTTTTCTCAGAGCATCAAAGGAGGTGTGTGTGTGTGTGTGTGTAGGAGAAGAAGTAGAAAGAGGCAAAGAGATGAATGTCTTCAAAATATACATGGCTTCCATGTGTTATGCTATGATCCATTATTAAGGGCATATCATAGAGTTACTTTTCTGATAGAAGGTGGCTGTAGTAGTCATTTATTACATTCCTTCTATGTGTCAGGCACTATTCTAGTCTTGGGGGATATGAAAACAAAGACTTTACTTTCAAGGAAATCAGTAAAAAATGTGTGATAGTGTAACATTCATTGCAGTTGTATTTAATAGGATAAGTGGCCCCAAGGTGGGGGAGGGGTCTCACTTCTCAGTAGTTAGTATGTCCCTGTTTTCTTTTTCATACTCTGTCATCGCTTTGGCACCATTATCACCCGGGGTCTATACGAGAATGTTGGTTTGGGGAGTGCCACTGGGTGGCCCCTCAGGGAGCAGCATTGGCTGCATCATGAATGATAGATCATTGTTTTAGGTGTATGAAGCATCTGATACTGTGTGATTAGATGATTATTTGATTCCCCTTAAATTACTTAAGTCTATAACTGTATTTCCCCTTTGTTTTTCATCATAGTTCATTCAGCAGACAACACAAGAATGGAATTAATCATTCCCGGAGAGCAGCATTTCTACATGAAGGCAGTGAATGCAGCTGAAAGACAGAGGTGGCTGGTCGCTCTGGGGAGCTCCAAAGCATGTTTGACTGATACAAGGACTAAAAAAGAAAAAGGTAACTATAAACTTTTCCCTTGTGGTGAGAGTAGTTTCTTAAATATAAATATAAATAAAATAGCCTGTCCACTTTTAGTATCTATCCCAAGGAAATAATTAGAAATGTAGATTTACATTTATCTTTATCATAGTAAACATTTTGTAAAAGCTATAAATTTAGGGGAATGGCTCAATAAACTCTTTCTTTCTTTCTTTTTTTTTTTGAAATGGAGCCACGTTCTGTTGCCCAGGCTGCAGTGCAATGGCGCTTTCTCAGCTCACTGCAACCTTTGCCTCCCAGGTTCAAGCGATTCTCCAGCCTCAGCTTGCCAAGTAGCTGGGATTACAGGCACCTGCTACCATGCCCGGCTAATTTTTGTATTTTTGTAATTTCGTATGCTGGCCAAGCTAGTCTTGAATTCCTGACGTCAGGTGATCCGCCCACCTCGGCCTCCCAAAGTGCTGGGATTACAGGCGTGAGCCACTGCGCCCAGCCTAAACTCGTGCTTTCATTGGCTGATATATAGACAGTAAGATGTTTAAAAGGAATTTCAGTGTGATAAAATGCCCAAGGTTAAATGATCATTGAAAAAAGCAGGATTCATAATTATATATAGTGTTAGTATTCATTGGCTGGCTTAGGAAAGGTATGTAAGAATTGGTCAGATTGTTACCTTTGGAAGTGGAATTTGTGGGAAGGAGACTCACTTGTCACGGTATACCCTTTGGTATCTTTTGACTTTACCATGTATGCATATTGCCAATTCAAAAAGATTTTTAGAAACTGAAAGCAAAGCAAATGATTTATGTTATCAGTTCAACTATATACAGATATAATGTGAAAATGACAATTTCTTGATAGTGAGATTATAGTTTGTCTTAGTTCATTTTCTGTTGCTTTGACACAATACTTGAGACTGTAATTTCTAAAGAAAAGAGGTATGACTCATGGCCCTAGAGGCTGGAAGTTCAAGATTGGGCAGCTGTATCTAGTTGGCTTCTGGTGAGGGCCTCATGCTACATCATAGCATGGTGGAGGAAGCAAGGGAATGCGGGCGTGTGCAGAAAGAGATCAAACACAAGAGACAGCCTCAATTTATAACAACCTGCTCTCATAGTAACTATATTTCCCATAATGTAGTTCCAAGAGGTTGAGAACTCACTCACTCCTTTGAGGAAGGTATGAATCCCCTTTAATGACCTAAGCACTTCTTAGAGGTACTACTTTCCTAACACTGCCACACTGGGGACCTAGCCTCAACATAAGTTTTGCTGGAAACTAACCATATTCAAACTGTAGTACAGTTGTTTGATTTTTGTTTTCTATATTTTTTCTATTTTTCAAAATTTTTTATTAAGTATGTATTACTTTTATAATTAAATACACATTACATTAGTGAAAGCAGGTAAATTACAGGTATTGAGAAATGAAGGCTGAGGATTGAATTTATAACAATTTTGAAATATATGAAAACATTACAGAATATGGCTACAGGTAGGATAAGAAGGAATGGATATTCACAATAGCTAAAAGATGGAAATAACCCAAATGTTCATTGGTAGATGAATGGATAAACAAAATATACAATAGAATGTTACTCAGCCTTAAAAAGGAAGGGAAATGTGACACATGCTACACTGTGGATGAACCTTATAGACATTACAGTAAGTGAAATAAGCTAATCACAGAAAGACATATAGTCTATGATTCCACTTATATGAAATACCCAGGACAGTCAAATTTATACAGACAGAAAATAGAATGTTGGTTCCCAGGGCCCAGGGGGAGGTGGAAATAGGGTTAATGTTTAGTGGGTACAGGCCTTCAGCTGGGGAAGATGAAGACATTCTCGAGATGGATGGTGGTAATGATTTTACAAATACGAATGTACTTAATGCCACATTTTGAAATGAATACTTAAAAGTGGTTAAAATAGTAAATGTTATGTTTATGTCTATTTTACCACAGTTTTTTTTTAAAAAGGAGAAAGAACAGGCTTAAATGTGAGCAGGAATTTATTTAGGTTAGATTACATGGGCAGATAGAGCTGCTTTGTCCACTGGCAAAAGTGGCTTTGTGGCTAGGATCAGAGAGCAAGGCCACTGGGGCCTGGCCCAGGGAGTGTGGAGAATCACCAGAAATTTACTCTATGAATTTTCCTCCTGTGTAGCTTATACTTCTAGTTTGAAAGGTATTGGCTTGTGAGTGGCTGAGATTATGGCTGGGTGTTTAGTTTGTCTGGAGATACTAAGGAAGAAAGTATGCTCTTAATAAAAAATGTTGAGAATAGTATAATGTGAAAATGAAACTGAAAGGAACAGAAGAAAATAAATGAATGTTTATATATAATAGTTTTAATTACGTAAAAATTTAAAACTTCTGTAAGCCAAAATAAACAGAACTGAAAGGAAGCTAACAGATCTGGATAAGGTATTTGCAGTATATAAGATAGAGGAAAGAGTACTATCTTTAATTTGTAAGAACTTTTACAAACTATCAGTTTATATTTTTCCATCAGAGCTGGAAAAAAATGTATAAAGGACAAAGTAAAAAAGCAATTCACAAAAGAAAACTTAAGCACTATTTAAATGGAAGATGAGTAATGGAATGGAAATGTCCTGTATAAAATATCCAGTGGTCATCATCCTATCTCTGGAAATCACCTAAACATGGCAGGCATATAACTGTCAGCTTTTTCCCAATTATCTAAAGAGAAGATGTTTCCTTAGGGCTCTGGTATCCTATTCCCAAGTTCTCACATTTCTTGAGCTATAGGTATTTATATTCATTGCTTTTTTAAATGATTACATTTTGTTACATTGCCCAAAGAATATGAAAATGATCTAACTGGATATTTATGTATGTTCTTTTCAGAAATAAGTGAAACCAGTGAATCGCTGAAAACCAAAATGTCTGAACTTCGCCTCTACTGTGACCTCTTAATGCAGCAAGTTCATACGATACAGGAATTTGTTCACCATGATGAGAATCATTCATCTCCTAGTGCAGAGGTAGAGCAAAGAGGATCTCTTCATGTGTGGTTATGCTTTGGAGTGCTCTGGGGGGATCCTCAGTCATTCCATAAGATGATAGGCATTTTCACATTGAGTTATTTTCAGCTTTTCTGGGTTCTGCCTACTGTAGACTATCTGGAAATCTGTAACATCTTCTCGGTTTTGTCTGTGTGGCCAGAGAAGAACATGAAGTAGCATATTTCTCCATGGGTCAAGGCTTGTCTTTGCAGCCACTCTAATAATTTGGAGGTTGGAGTGGGGAAGAAGCATTCCAGGCTTTGCTCTCTAGGCTAGCGGCATAAATTCACTGGATAGCTGCTATTCTCTTTTTTTGGTAATAAGGTCCCTGCTTCAACTGTGACAGTTGATAACTTATCTTTATGGAATAACTTAAAACAAATCCTTCTCAGAACAGTGACTTAGGAATTAAAACTCAGATTAGTAGGATCGGGCTATAATAGGCTCATTCTTTATGGTAAAATAGGACCAGTGAGCTATACCACTCTGGGTGAAAGGCCAGCATGTTGCCTGTCCCTTTTTGCCTAACTTGATAGAAGTGGAGCAAGAAATCTTCCTACTTCTTCTGTGACTTTCTCCTGTTGGGGAGGAATCTTGTGTAAGAAGCCCAAGGACAAACTGACCACAAGCTCCCTGGAGGTAGGTGCTCTCACACTTGCTACAGGAGCTCGGTGACAGTATTAGGGACCCAGGCTTGTTGCATCTTTCCACCTGCCATTCTTGATGTGTTGAGTTTTTCTCCTAATGCCCCGGGTGTCAAGATGACTGTCAAGCTCACAAAGAGTCAGGAGGCAGTGGGGTTGCCAGAGTGGAGAGAGTCCTTCTCAGCTTGCTGTGCTTGGTTTTGAATCAGGGAACAAAAATCCCAGAAATTCTCCAGCAGACTTCTCATCTTTTTTTTTTTTTTCTGGCTCAAGGGAAACCAGGAAAAAATGAGCATTTGGTAAAGAGTCTTGGAATAGCCATGACTAGCTTAGATTAGTCTCTATTCATCCCCCAGGATCAGGGCACTTTGCGATCCTGAACAAAATTGGGATTTTTACTCTGTCAAGGAAGAAGTGGGAGAACAGATAGAGGGTAGACATGAATTGTACTGCCACTAAGTAATTCTAAGGGTATTCCATGTCTGTGACCACTTTTGGGAAAATGAAAATTACTGTTTAGGTTAGATTTCTCTAAGATAAATTTTTGTACACGATTTTTCAATATGATAATTCAATGCAAAACTTATTTTTTCTTAGAATCTAGTTTCATACATTGTTTAGGAGACAGGCATTTCTTACTCATAGATGTTTTAATTTTCTTCTTTTTTTTTTTTTGCCCCAGCTTAATTTTCTAAGGTACTGTATTTTAAATAAATTTGAACATAGTAATGTGTCTGTTGGAGATGTCTTATTATTTAGTGATAAGGTTGTATATGATTCCATGTCATTGTATGCAAATCTGTTCAAGTCTTTGTGTAATTTTTCAGAACATGAATGAAGCCTCTTCTCTACTTAGTGCCACGTGTAACACGTTCATCACAACGCTCGAGGAATGTGTGAAGATAGCCAATGCCAAGTTTAAACCTGAGATGTTTCAACTGCCCCATCCGGATCCCTTAGTTTCTCCTGTGTCACCTTCTCCTGTTCAAATGGTTTGAACTTCCTGTTTTGTTTTTTTCCTTCAATAGTAATGTTGCATGTGGTTTTTGTTTCATTTTGGTATTTATTTTTAAGGGCGGAAACAGGCAGTGGCGGGGAAACAGCTAACAAGTTGAATTTTTTTGTTTGTACTGTTTCATATTAGAGCTTCTCAGCTGATGAGCTTAGCACTTGTGCTAGTGTCCTCATCTCCTTCCGCTTGGAGGGGCTGTGCATGGCCTGCCCACAGGCTGCTTCATCCATTTCCCCCAGTATCTAGGACAATATTACAAAGTGCTGTGACACAGAAAAAATTGGGAGGCTCTATTCTGCTTGGTAACAATTACACAACGGAATGAGGTTTTAGTCACAATGGGGTACAATTAAGTAAATCTTTAAAGGAGTTAGAAGGAATTTGAAACATAGTCCAGTGGGAACGGTGTTTTGTACTCACTATTTGGATCTGAACCCTCAGAGTAGCTGATCTTCAGTTTCTTCATGTGTAAAAATACAGTGTATATCAGAGAGTCACTGCAAACGATCTGACCTGCTTACTGTTAGGTGCTCGGTGTTAGTTTCTTACTTCCTCATTGCTCAGAACAACAAGTCCTCTTTTTGCCAGGGGTGGCAGATCTGTTGTCCTTTCTGAGCTAATAAATTTGCTCTAGCATGCTGTGAGAAACTCGTAGGTGAGATAAGCTTTAATGAGACTTTAAGTTTATTTCATCAAAGTGTTTTCAGGAGTCCATTTATAGGAGTAAGAATGCCACCTTGTTGCTGTTTCAGCAATTACCTGAAGATCTATTTGTTAGGAGAATAGGGTCTAACTTATTCCTAGGTTCTCTTACCTATCCCAGCAAATTTGGTTATGTGAGAGTTAGTAAAGATTATTGCCTAAATTTATTTAGATAATTGTTTTCTAATCAGTGTTTGATGGGCTAATAGTTTCCTCTGAGACAAACGTACCATGAAAATGAGTTTTATGGCCAGATTAATTTGGGAATTGCTAGGTTAACTTAAATGATATGAATTGAGTTTCTCTAATCTGACAAGGACAGTTTGGTAGGACTTGTCACAGCCTTTTTATTTATTTATTTTTTTAGAGACAGGATCTCACTCTGTCACCCAGGCTGACCATCATAACTCACTGCAGCCTCAAACTCCCAAGCTCAAGTGATCCTCGCACCTCAGCCTCCTGAGGAGCTGGGACTACAGGCGCACACCACTATGCCTGGCTACTTCTTTTAACTTATTTGTGGAGATGATTTCATTTTGTTGCCTAAGCTGGTCTCAAACTCCTGGCTTCAAGCTAAGTTTTTCAATTTATTTTTTGTAGAGATGGGGTCTCATTTTGTTGCCCAGGCTGGTCTCAAACTCCTAGCTTCAAGCAGTCTTCCCGCTTCAGCCTCCCAAAGTGTTGGGATTACAGGCATAAGCCACCATGCCCAACTGTCACACCCTCTTTTATGCTGAAGTGTATTATGAATCTCTGAGAGGTGGAAGTGTAGTGTACAGTGTTTCTGAAATTTATTTGACAATTGAGCCCATTTTATATATATATATATATATATTTTTTTTTTTTTCTTTTTTTTTTTTTTTTGTGATGGAGTCTCGCTCTGTCACTCAGGCAGGAGTGCAGTGGCGCAATCTGGGCTCACTGCAGGCTCTGCCTCCCGGGTTCATGCCATTCTCCTGCCTCAGCCTCCTGAGCAGCTGGGACCACAGGCGCCCTCCACCACGCCTGGCTAATTTTTTGTATTTTTAGTAGAGACAGGGTTTCACCATGTTAGCCAGGATGGTCTGGATCTCCTGACCTCATAATCTGCCCGTCTCAGTCTCCCAAAGTGTTGGGATTACAGGCGTGAGCCACTGCGCCTGACCCATTTTATGTATTTTTTAATACCATTTTACAGGACTGTGGTGTTGAGTAAAACATAGTTTGACAATGTTGCTTTTTAGGACAATTGTAGATATGCTATAAACTGTTAATTAACATGTATATGTGAACAAATAAACCAGTCTTTTGAGATGGATGTATAGTGCTGTGTTCCTGAGGTTGATATGCAAAGGGTACACTTTTTTTTTTAACAGCTGTACTTTTTAGAGTCAAATGCAGTAAAACCTCAGAGTTGCCTTGCTTCTACATTGAACTTCTCAGGAAATCCCTTATGTTACAAATGCTCTCTAGTCCAGAGTAGTCATATGTGTATTTTACATATAAGAAACTAAAATAATTGTCTTTTTAAAGCTAAAACCTTCAATAGAAAAATTACAGTAAATCTAATACATTAATTTAGGAAATATTAGATTAGAAGCTGCTTATTTTTGCTAGCTATGCCATTTTACCTGATAAAAAGAGCAAGAATTGTGGCTTATGTAATAGTTCTAGAGACAAATAGCATGGAAAGTAAGGTCAGACAGTCTTCATGTTTTTTTTTTTAAGAACATTATTTATTTATTTATATGAAAAACTAACATTTATTTATATGAAAAATAAAGCTAAAAATTTGAGTATTCCAAAACAATTTAATCTGATCTTTATGAGCGCTTTATATAGTTAATCTCAATGAATCCATCTTAGAGTAAACTTGCATTTAACTTTTTTTCAAGTCATCATAAAAGTTCAGACAACTGTCATTGGACCTACAGACTGAGTGATTATTATAGTGGGGATGTCCTTGGGTTAGTAAGCCTAAAGGAAGTAATTTCTGTTAAAGGAGATATTAATGTCCATTTGCATCTTAATGTCAATCTTATCAGATGTTCCCAGACTACAGACTGGGTGGGTCATATCTCTTATCATTTCAACTGGTATTTCTCAGAGCAACTAGTGGCTCATGTTCCAAATATAGAAGGCATTTATATAACATAAATGTTATACCTGGGCTTGTTAGACTCTTGGGCTCATGTATACAAAAGCAGTCACCCTAAACTTTTAGTATAATCTTTGTTTTTCTGCTACCGTGTTAAACTTTGAAATAATCAATTTTACTTGACTGCCTCCCTTCATATTTTGATGGAGTAGTTGGATCTTCCAATTATGTTTAGTATTTATCATATTTTTTAAATGCTCTGCTTAATTAGGTATTTTTTATTTTTTTTTAATATATGTTTTGGAAATCCATTGAGACTTAGGGCTCTTGTGAGTTCTTTAAAGTCTTAAATTATTAATGCTGTTTTCCATGAAAACCACACTTCAGAACATTTGTATATCAGCTACCTAAATAATTAATGGTAAAGAGAAGCTTTGCTACCTGACTCTTCTACTACTTCCCTTTAAAAAGAGATATTTATTAGAATATTTTCTGGCTTGCTAGATACTCCTTTTTATCACATTTATATCCTATTTATAGTTATATACCCTGTTTTTTATATTTGTGTACACATGCATATATATGTATTATGTATAAAATTTGGTTTTTACTTTTGAAAAAAGAATCCAGCATGTTTTTGGTGTGTGTTGAAAAAGATTCCAGTTAACGGTTATTAGAGAGAAAGCTTGATGTTGTGCTAATTATGTTACTCGAGTCTGTGAAAGATAAATTTTGTTTTCCCAGTATCTTTTTCTCTGAGTAAATTTATATTTATTATGATAATAGTAAATTAGAGCTGCATGATTCTACTTGACATGTGGATTATGGTAATTTTTTTTTTGTTTTTCAAAATTTCTAGATGAAGCGTTCTGTCAGCCACCCTGGTTCTTGCAGTTCAGAGAGGTAAAAGAACCTTTTCTTTTGACTAAGTTCTCTCAAACTGTACCCATCCAGGGAAGTTCTCTGGGCCTTTAACAAGTGGTATGGAATGTAAACTCTGTATGGGTTAGGTCTGATTCTGAAACCAGCATTTTATCTCTCAGTATTTATCTCCTAGTATTTAGTATAAGGGCCTGGCCTCAGTAGGTAGTCGTAAAGAAAAAAATGAATTAATTAACCAGCAAGGTAAGCACCTTGCCAGCCATTTTACCTTTTTTAGATGTTTGAAATACAGTCATATATTGAAGAATGACTTTTCCATCAATGATAGACTGCATATGTGACAGTGGCCTCATAAGATTATAATACCATATTTTTACTGTACTTTTTCCATATTTAGGTATGTTTAGATACACATGTACCATTGTGTTACAGTCACCCACAGCATTCAGTACAGTAACATGCAGTACAAGTTTGTAGCCTAGGAATAATAGGCTATACCACATTGCCTACATGTGTAGTAGGCTATACTAGCTAGCTTTGTGTAAGCACACTCTGTGATGTTTGCACAGTGACAGAATCACCTAGTGATACATTTCTCAGAATGCATCCTTGTCATTAAGAGACGCATGACTGTATATCAAGTTATGGTTAGACAGAAGTACATTTTTGATGTATTAAGACTCCACAGCTGGGGCTCATTTTACCTCAGCTGTTTATAGCATCATCCATTCATGCTGAGCTGTTATTTCATTAAGAGAAAAAGATCTTGCTGAAAAGAGAAAACCACTTGATATTTTAAAGTACCTATTCATATCAATACATTAAAAAATTTTACCTTCTGGATAGATCTCAAAATACTAAGTTGTTAAACTATTATTTTGTTAGGTAATAGTCCTTTAAGTTGCTATGGTTGTCTTATTTGGTTCTTTGGAAAGTGATGTAATTTTAGTGACATTAGCATTTATTTCTCTATATTTGCACTGTTAAATGCTGGGCCCTTATTGTTTTGTCATGTTTTAATTTTTTACCCTGATGATTATATAATCTTTGATTAAACCGTCAAATACTCAGAGGAGTCCAATGATGTATATGCCCAACCTTGTCAGGGAATCAAGAGTCCCACCAACTGAATTTTCCAGAAAAATGGAAGCTTAATCAACTTTTATTTTTATGAAAGAAAGTTTTCTATCCTTTCTACTTTATAACATCATAGTTTTAAAATCTTATTTGTTTCCTGATGAATCAAGGTTGTCATTAAGTACAGTAATGTTGGGCTGTTACAAAAATAGTAGCGGAGGTGCTATTAGGTGGTGGTGATTTACTTCTCTGTTTAATTTTTTGAGACAGATTTTTAAAAAAGTATTTCTAGGCCCCTTTTTGCCATCTTTATCTTCTCTTGCTGTTGTGAGTGAGTCTACCTCTAGCTCTGTGAACTCCTTGCCCATTTCTTTCAGTCTGCTGGTTTTGATCAGATATGGATTAACTTGAAATACATGCACTCATGAAACCTATGACTTTTAGTTTTCAAACATTTGTAAACCGACTGATAATGTCTGCTCTCTGGAGTCTCCCCTATAGAAGTCACTACTTCTTCATTATACCCCCCTTCGTTTTAGTTCAGCTCAGAAGCCATATTCTCCAGGTTATCAGCTGTCATCTAAATGGGTTCACTTGTTTTTGACTTCTGAGTAGAATGTTGCTAACATGGGACGTTGAGCATAAAAATAATTCTTTTTTCACTTAAAGAGAAGTCATTTAAAATTCCAGTTGAGGGTGTTTTTATTTATGTAAGGCCTTACAATTTAATGCTTTTTATTTAATTTGCAGGAGTAGCCACTCTATAAAAGAACCAGTATCTACACTTCACCGACTCTCCCAGCGACGCCGAAGAACCTACTCAGATACAGATTCTTACAATGATATTCCTCTTGAAGACCCAGATAGTAAGTGACATAGGTTCTGTCTCTTTCTTTGGCATATTCAGCAAAATTACTGTGGGGCTCTGTAGTTTCTGGAAATGAAGTATACTGACATTGAACATTGTACTTTGTTTCTTTGATTGATTCCTTCATTCAGAGGTAAGCAAACAGCGCTCAATCAATGAAAACTCATATATCCTCTTACAAACAGGTTTGTTATTAACTAAGGAGTTATTAACTAAGGAGTGCTGACGATTGCTTTGTAAATATTGTATCTTAGATATATATTTATAGAATATCATGATCTTTTACCACCACTATACTTGCACTTAAAAAACATTTTGGAAGAAGGCATGAATTGTTAGCAGGATTCTAGGGGAAAATAAAGGCAAGTTCCAAGTTCATATAAAAGTCAGCATTGTTACTTTACTAAAATACCTTGAAATGGCTAAGGAAAAGACTTTTGTCTGGTAGTCATGGTGAATTATAGTAGCATTCATTCCTGTACCTTTTTCTTACTAAAGAGGCAGCATACTGTGATTGAATGTTTTTGGGAAAGGTTTTGTAATTTATGTTAAAATTTAAAAATTTTTCTCTTCAGAGAAGAAGCTTTGAATGTGTGTCTAGTAAGATAGTGGTGACCATGATTTGCAGTGAACGCAAATATAGTCTTATTATTACATCTCTATAAATAGACTTCTACTCTCCAAGTCTTTACTATTTCTCAGGAAGCATGTGGGATAGAAATTATGTACAATTTCCAATTAAGGAACAAGTTGTGTTCCAGTAGTTCATTTGTAAGCCAGTTGTTTGGAAAACAGATTTTATTTTTCTTGTGGAAATGACATGATAAGTGGTGGTTAGCTCTTTGAATAGCCTAGAAGAACCCAGTGAATTCATAGTATGGCTGAAATGGGACAAAATAATGGTGTATTTCTAGCATTTGAGTGTATTGAAAACATTGATTAAGCTGGAGTTGTTTTATGTAACCAGAAAGTTAAACAGGTTTAGTTCACACACATGGCAATTTTAAAAAGGATTGCTGGTCATTTTTGGAGTTTTAGGAGTGAGAGCATCTTTTTTTTTTTTTTTTTTTTATGCTCACTTTTTTTTTTACTGAACTAATCATCTATTTATTAATATATGGCACTATTCTATGCTCATTAACATTTTGAATTTAAATTGAGATATGGGTAGGAATGAAGGAAGGAAACCGGGAAGGGGAAGGGAGAAAGAAACTTTCTTAGGCCAATCAAGCAAGACCTGGAAGAGAAGAGGAGGAGAGAAGGAGGGTTAAAGAGGTTGAGTATGTGAAAAAAGTGTTATCTGAGGCAGGTAAGATAGATTCTGATTCTCTTTATTCTTTATGCTTTTTACACATGACTCTTAATCCAGAGTTCATGAAGGAGTTCTATATGCTACCTTGTGCTTTTCTTTAAGTGTGACATCTTTTTTTTTTTTTAAGAGGATCATTTGTGATTACTAAAATAATTTTTTTAAAGCCATCCATTTTTCTTTAGAATTCTTTTCTTCTCATTACCCTAGTCCTGAATATTTGAAAACAATTTTCAAAAGATCTAGGTGTACATGCTCATTGTATTTAGCATCCCCCAGTTTAACTGTTATGGACTGTAACAAAACTAGTCACACACACACATATATACATGCATACATATAGTTCACTTCTCTAGAACTATTAGCAAGTATAGACTAGGTCAGAAATTTTATCCTTAGAGTTTTTCCTGTTTATACTAGTTTAGTGTTTCAATTAGCTGACAAAGCAAAGATTGAATTAGTGCTCCTTCTAGAAAGTATATATTTTGCAGTTGGCAGTTTTGGTTGAAAGTTGTTACTCAAAAATATTCTTCTTGTGAGATGCAACTGCTTCTATTTTCTTAAACAAGCTTTTTCAAAAAGTATGAAAGTAATAAATGATGATGGTAAACTCAAACAATGTGTATAAAGGTACAACTGCCTTAGAACAGGACTATGCCAGTGTAGTCAGCTGTGTTAACATGGAGCTGCAGTGATAGTTCTGTGAGCTACGTTACAAATGGAGAAATGGGATCTTTCAGTGTGAAGTATCTTGTCAGCTTTGCTCAGAAAGTCTTAGAATGAAAAGAGGAATACCTGAATTTAGTCCTCGTTCTGTTACCAATTGTGTGATGTTGGGTAAGGCATGTATCCTTTTATGGGTCTTGGTTTGTTTGCCTAGGAACAAGGAGGATATTAACAGCATTAAAATAGGCTGAAAGAGCAATATTTAATTAATAAAGATTAAATTCAATTCAGCAGATATTTATTGACTGCTTGTTATGTGCCAATCATGATTCTAGCAAAGAACAAAACAAAAATCTCTACTTCAGGCAGTTTCGTCATTTATCCCATGAATTCTGATGTTTTTCCTTGTGACTGTTGATACTCTACTCTAAAAGTTAAGTTTTCCTGTATGAAACAAACAAGGAAATAAAAAATTAGCAGGAAGCTAAAGGAATTTCATGTCCCTGAATAGGAAATTTAAAATGTTCTTTCACGGAGGACTGGAGTTAATATTGACAGGATGTTTAACGTTTTTACCAATGTCTTCATAGGACCTGTTCACTGTTCAAAAAATACACTTAATGGAGATTTGGCATCAGCAACCATTCCTGAAGAAAGCAGACTTATGGCCAAAAAAAAATCTGAATCGGAAGATACTCTTCCATCCTTCTCTTCCTGAAGAAACTGAAGTGTCCAACTTCCTCTAAGTATTGCTATGCAAAAGCTGCTGTAATTAAACTATTGTTATAGGGACTAGTTTTTTCCCTTAGGACTCTGCACTTTATAGAATATTGTAAAACAGACAAGAAAACAAACCACATACTTTTGAAGTGTATTTTATCTTTATATAGTTTGTTTGCAAGAGTATTTTCCTAATAACTCACAGTATGAATGTGCATCTTTTTTTTTTTTTTTTTTTTATTTTTTAAACAAATGATGGTGTAACATTTTGACATCCATAAGGACAAATGTAGATATTTTTCTAAAAAACTGTGAGAGGACTGACAGCTTGGTCAGGGTGTATTGTAGCTTATAAACATGAAATCTTATAAGGTTTCAGTTTGACAGAAGTGTGATATATGTAACTTGTGCCATGGACCAAATGGTCACTTTACCACAGCTAAAAATGAGTTACGATAGCAGCTTGATGGTGATTGTATTATATTCCTTTAATCAAAAAGGAAACACAATATTTTAAGTATCTTTAGCCCAATTACCATGACATATTGAGCATCTTTAACCAGACTGTATTGTCCTTCATATGTGAAGTTGACACTACTGATTTGTCATTCCAAATGTTGGGTTAAAGTGTTTAATTTTTATTTATTTTCTTGTTGCCTCAAAAGATGATTGCATTCTAACTTTTGTGACCTACCAAATTTAAGATGTGTATACGTTGTTCTTTACATTGTTCTAGAAAAGAGATTTTAATGCTATAGTGACTTTGCTCACTTACACCAGAGAAATAAACAACTTTCAATGGAAGAGGATTTTAGTGCTTTTTTTTTTCCTAAAATAGACATTAAGCTGCTGTTGTAAAGTATTGTTTGCAGCTCTTTCCAATGTCTAGAGACATTTTTATTTATGAATATTTATACAAAAAGGAATTCTGTCAAGATGACTGCTGTATATCACTTGAGAATGGCATTATTTAATTAAAGAACAAATAGCATTTTTTGGTAGTGCCTGTCTATACCTATTGTCATTTGCCTTGTAATCTGTTGTTTTGAACTCACTTTGGGTTGATAGTTTTTTTTAAGGTTTTGGTGAAGGAGCACTTTAAAACAAACTGGTGTGTTGTTTTTAAGTTAATCATATGTTTAATAAATGTGTGGTTTTTGCATTCAAACATATATAATACATTGTATTTTTTACATTCATTGATATTCTGTCTAATCTTTATTAGGCACTAATAATGAGTTTATATATTTAGGCCTGCTGGTGAAGACACAAATGATTGCTTTTAGTTTTTGTTGCCTGTGAGCTTAGAATGGTGTGGCCTATTTCATTTTATTTCAATTCCTCTTGTAAGTTTATATGGGATATTTTAAAATAATATTTGGTATTTATTAAAAAAACTGTAATTATAGGCCTTCCATCTTAAGTTTAAAATGGACATAAACAGTCTATACATTAATATGTGTTTGGGTAAACTCTTTGCTACTTAACGTATTTGTAATTTTAAATAGCACACAGGTCATCAGACTACTTTATATTCAGTGGAGTCTTTTCCTGCTCGTGAGTTGTACTTCATATGTCTAATTTGAAAAAAAAAGTTTGATAATGTAGTAAGTTATAATGTTGAGCAGGTAATCAAGTTTTTTTTTATTATTTTTTATTTTTTTTATTTTGTAGTAAGAACTTGCACAGTGTTAAGACCATGAAGGTCAGGGTGCTATTGATGGGGAGATTTTTCTGGTAGTGAGTTTTTTTGAAGTAATAGGTTTATAATGAAAACACCATAACAAGCTTTTGAACTTATAGAAAACAGTCACAGTCACAGCCATTTTCTTTTTTTTTTTTTTTTTTTGAGACGGAGTCTCGCTCTGTCACCCAGGCTGGAGTGCAGTGGGCGGATCTCAGCTCACTGCAAGCTCCGCCTCCCAGGTTTACGCCATTCTCTCGCCTCAGCCTCCCAAGTAGCTGGGACTACAGGCGCCCGCCATCTCACCCGGCCAATTTTTTTTTGTATTTTTTTAGTAGAGACGGGGTTTCACCGTGTTAGCCAGGATGGTCTCGATCTCCTGACCTTGTGATCCACCCATCTCGGCCTCCCAAAGTGCTGGGATTACAGGCTTGAGCCACCGCGCCCGGCCTACAGCCATTTTCTATTGCTTTATCCAAAAAGATGGGTTCGTGAAGAGTTTTCTGTAAATATTTTAAAAATACAATGCAATTATTTCTGGTTTGTATCATTTTTTCCCCCTTGAAACAGGTCCTTGAACAGGTTTGCGGTATCTCTAAGTATGTCTTTTGTTATGAGTTGGAGCCACTTTTTGTTGTTATTGTTAGGAACCAAAAACATCTGTGAAATCATTTTTTTTTTTGTGGGAGTATAAATATATCTTGAATTATATCCAGGTTTTGATCAGTGAATTAGTAGCGTGAAGAAACCTATAAAGCTTAAGGGAACCTTGCATTTTGAGGAGTCCTTTATTTTCCGGTGTGCCTTTTTTGAACTTGAAGAAAAAGATGAACCAAATAACAATTCTGTAAGAATTTTAGCTTGTCAAGTTGTCCTATACTTTATAGAAAAATTATTGGTTATTATTAGTTATCAGTAGTCCCTTTTTTGCTTTGTCTAGCTCATGGGGTTATTGAAAAACATGAAAAGTTATTGAGAAATTTGGAGGTTCTTTTGGCAGCCTATCAGTGATCTTCTAAGCAAAAGCAGTGCTTGTTTTTCATTTCAAGTGCTTGCTCACTATTCTTTGGGAATCACAGGCCTCCATGACTAAAGGGAGTTTGATACAATTCTTTTATAAATGAGCTGAATTTGAATTTTCTTACATCATACGGGATTATGGCATGATCTTCAGTCAGGAAGAGTCCAGAAATGGATGCTATTGCTTATAAATTCCAAGGCAGGAGATAGAGTATCTTTATTTCCACGGATGCCCTGGAACCTTTGACCTTTGACCTTGAATTGTAGTTTTTCAGCATGTATTATTACACTTAGAAATTTAAAAATCATAACAAGATCTCAGGAAATATGTCCTTGTAATATGTTAATACCAGACTGCTGTTTAGACTAATTTCATATACATGATAATACCATTAATTTGGATTCCGCTAGTTCTTTTATTTAATGAGGCACCTCTAGGTCTGTACTTTGAGCCTTGCTCTGGCTACTTGGTGCAGAGGGAGTGTCCTGGCCTGAAAGAAAGCCAGATGAGGCTGCAGGAGCTCCTTTGAGGAGGTCTCTCTTTTAATAACCCTGGCGGGTAAATGAATGGTAGGTAGCTGGTAGATAGGCCTTCTTGTTCATGTCTTTCTGTCTCCTCAATCCTCTCTTTGAATTCATGTTGAATTCTTAACTTGAAATTCTATTTTTTTTTCTATTTTAGCTTTCTTTTTATTGAACTAATTAATGTACATAGTTTGAACAAATCAAATAGAACTAAAAGGTTTATAGTGAAAAAGTTTAGTTCTCTCTTCCCCAATTTAGCATTCCAAAGACAAACACTTGGAACTCTTAGTGGTTTGTGTTAGTATTTTCCTTCCTGTTTGAAAATGTTATACCACTTTTTCTTGATTTACCAATTTCAGAAACAGTTTCTCTAATGCCTTTTATGGTAGACAGGATTTACTTAACTTAAAATCTCCACCTCCCCATTTTTCTTCCCCCACCCAAAATAGATTTATATTCACACAACTTCTTGTTAAAACAAACTTTTTGTTAAATAGATAGACATAAATGTAGTTCACTGATGTACCACATGATTAACTATCATTATTTCCTTTTTACTAGAATGTTATTTTTTCTGGGGTTGGTATTGCCTGATTTTCAAATTTGCTTAGTTTTTAATGTACCCGTCACAATGACTATCCAAAAGACTTAAATGCTGAAAAATATCAGATAATCTATCAATTCCCTTTATTTAAAAAAGTTCTAAAAAATATTTTTTCATCCTTTAGGGACATTTCTTCCACAGTCCTTCATCTTCTGCCATTTGTACTGTTGCCCTCCAGGCCTGTTCCATGGTTCAACTGTCATTCTGAAAGTCCCTTTGTTTTTTAGTCTCACATTAGATCTTCCATTGTGGATCTTGTGACTTCTTTCTAGATTTACTGCCTTTTTTCCTTTTTTTTTTTTTTTTTTTTGGCAAAGCTCCTCCACCAGTAACTTCCCAAGAAAAGGTGCATAGAAAGTAAGGATTTTAAGGCTTTACAGGTCTGAAAATGTCTCTATTCTTGATTGGTAGTTTGGAGTCTGGAAAATAACATTCCCTCAGAATTTTAAAGGCAACACTTCATTGTCTTAAGGCATTTAATTTTTCTGTGAGAATTCTGATACTGTTCCTTTCCGTGGGATCTGTTTTTACACTCTGCAAGCTTTTAGGAACTTCTCATTACTGCTGATGTTTCATAATGATAGGTGGATCTTGATTCATTCATCTTGATGGGCACTTGGTGGAATCTTTCAATTTAGAGATTTGTCTGCTTCAGTTTTGGGTTTGTGTGTGTGTGTGTGTGTGTATATTATCTTTTTGACAATTTTCTCTCTTCCATTTTGTTTGTTCTCTCTTTCTAGAATTTCTGTTATTTGAATGTTGGACCTCCTCTAAATTAAAAAAGCTTTTTCTCTCTAGTTGTTCCTTAAGTTATATTATCTTTGTTCTTTGTTATCCTCCAGCTCTTCTGTTGAATTTTCTTTATATGTATTTTAATTTCTAAGCGGTCTTTTTTTCTGTTTCATTTCATAAAAACCTATTTTTATTTTATAGATTAAATGTTTCCCCATATCTCCCTGAGGATAAAATTAAGATTTTTTTCTTACATCTTTCCTGTTTCTTGAATGGTTCTCCTCCTCCCCCACCATGTTTCTGTTTTCTCTTTGTTTTGGGCTCTTTGATTCTGAAGCCTTTCTTAGAGATCATCTATTCATATTAGTCATGTATTAAAAAGCTAATGTCATAGGTCTTTATGTGTGGGCAGGGTTTATAAGTTGTCTAAAGGGCCATCAGGTAGAGAGTTTTTGGCCTTTTCTGTTGAGGTCCCCTATTTCAGTGGAGGTCTTCTCTTTGGGGCCAGTTTCTCTATAAACTGGGTCCTGGTAGTAGGGTAAGAAAAGGACAGCTGAGGTTTGTATGATGACTTTTGCTTAATTCCTCTATCTTCAGCCTCTCTCAGACCCATTCGGCCCCACCCTGCAAATCCTCCTCTGGCTGCTGACCCTCAGGTTCAGTTTTTCCTGTCAGTGGAGGTTGAGGGTGGCAGGTAGGCTGGCTGTGGAGAGTCAGGGAGAGGACCTGGGTTCCAGTTGCTCTTTATACAGACTTCTAGTCCTGATTTCAGCCCTATACCTCACTCTCATCTTCTACAATACCTAGTGCTTCCAATTCCTGAACTTAGTAGAGGTTTGGTGGGGTGTGTTTTTTGGTTTCTCCCTTTTGGGTACTTAGGCTTTAACTTCCTCCACTGTGCTAGGTTAGGTATCACACTTCCTCCTGGTTTTTATCTGTATAAACTTTGTTAAAATCTCATGGCTTTGTAGTCTGTTCTCTTTATGGTTTAATACCATTTATATTCCTTTAATGTCTTTTTGGTGGTTTGGAGGTAGAGGAAATAAATTCATGTGGTTGGTTTGTATGTTTCACTGGAGTCTAGATTTAAATTCTAATAGTGTATAGAAAATAAAAATTCTTTAGTATTAATTTATAATTCATTCTACTGATTTTTAATTCGTATGGTTTTACTGTACTACCTACCTCATAGGGTTGTGAGGATCAGAAGAATCAATTCATAAAAAGCAGTTAGAAAAGTGCCAGGCACGTAGTGTATTGAGTAAGTGTTAGCTATTAATATTGTTTGCTATCATTATTATTACTACTATCACATTTTTTTTTTCTGAGACAGAGTCTCACTCTTTCACCCAGGCTGGAGTATAGTGGCGTGATCTCAGCTCACTGCAGTCTCGACCTCCCAGGCTTAAACAATCCTCTTACTTCAGCCTCCTGAATAACTAGGACTACAGGCATGCACCACCACTCCTGGCTAATTTTTGTATTTTTTTTTTTTGTAGCAGCAGGGTTTTGCCGTGCTGTCCAGGCTGGTCTCAAACTCCTGGGCTTAAGGGATCTGCCTGCCTTGACTTTTCAAAGTTCTGGGATTACAGGCATGAGCCACGGCACTCTGCTATCTCTCTCAATTCAGTAACCTGTTTATTCTTGAGTGAAAATGTTTCACCATAGGAAGAATTATTAATATATGGGAAAATCTAGTGTTTGATAATGTTGACCCTACATTTTTTTTTTGAACAGTCTCACTCTGTCACCCAGGCTGGAGTGCAGTGGCGTGATCTCGGCTCACTGCAACTTCCACCTCCTGGGTTCAAGCAATTATCTTGTCTCACCCTCCTAGGCTACAGGCTAGGTCTACAGGTGCACACCACCACGCCTAGCTAATTTTTGTATTTTTAGTAGAGATGGGGTTTCATCATATTAGTCAGGCTGGTCTTGAATTCCTGACCTTAGGTGATCTACCTGCCTTGGCCTCCCAAAGTGTTGGGATTACAGGTGTGAGCCACCGTGCCCAGCAGACCCTGCATTTAAATAGACTTCATATGAAATTTTCAAGTATTAGGTGTTATCTTTCTGAGAAACATTCAAGCCTTAAGAAATCTAATCAGTAATAGTTACTTTAAAAGTTTTAAAAAGAGTATAACAATTTTGATGTGCTTTTAAGATTTATTGGTATTATATTTTGTTTTTATCATATAAATATGAAGTATAGGAGATAATGCAGATGATGTTTGTTATGCCTTACCTACCGCCAGTAGATGTAATACTCTTAATATATGGAGTACAGAAATAGTAGATTCCCTTCATCCCCAATGCAACAGTGTTGGGAGGTGGGGCCTACCAGGAGGTGTTTAGGTCATGTGGGCACCACTCTCATGAATGGATTAATGCTGCCGTGTAAAGGGCTTGTGGGAGTGGGTGAACACTCTCCTGCTCTTCTGCCAAATGTCTCTCCCTTCCAAAGGATGTAGTGTTCTACATAGTGTTGGAAGCAGAGAGACTGAGCCCTAACGTGCCAGTGCCTTATCTTGGATTTCTCAACCTCCAAAACTGTGAAAAAATAAATTTTCATTCTTTATAGTAAATTCCCATCACTGTGTCCATAATCTCTTATAAATAGTTGTACACCTTTCAGAAAATGTTGTGGACTTACATAAGCAAAATGCCTGCATTTATTTCATAGGTAAAATTTTAATCTATTTTCTAATTAAAGTGTTTTGGGGAACATTTAATTCAAATACTATATTCAATTATTTTAATGGTCTGCTCCAGATTGTTTTTTATAGGTTAATGTTTGAAAACAAAATAATTGTGTTCTAGGTAGAAGCTACTCTGAGTCTAGGTTTTTAAATATCTTTGAGATATTTTAAGTATCTTTTTTGTGTCTGGATTCAGAGAGGTATGATAACAAGATTCTCTTCTAGAGGTGAAGTGGGAGTAGGTGATCATACTACTCTTTCTACGGCTATAGAGCTGCATACTTGAAGAAGGGAGATTTTTATTTGTAAGGACATTTGTATTAACTTTCATTAAAGTAGAGTCCCGTGGGTGTGGCAAATGGCTGTAAATAAAGTAAAAGTGGCTAAAGAAACCACTGCCTGCTATTAGCTTGATGCTGGCATTTTCTTCTTTCCCTGATGTGACCGTTATTATCTTTATTGGGTCCGCTTATTATCCCTTATTATCTGTTTTGATATCCCGTCTCTGGAACTTTGACCTCTCCTTTTTTTTTTTTTTTTTTTTTTTTTGACAGAGTCTCACTCTGCAGCCTAAGTTGGAGTACAGTGACACGATCTTGGCTCACTGCAACCTCCGCCTCCGGGGCTCAAGCAATTCTCGTGCCTCAGCATCCCAAATAGCTGGGACTTTAGGCACACACCACCATGCCCAGCTGATTTTTTGTATTTTTAGAGAAGGAGTTTCACCATGTTGGCCAGGATGGTCTTGAACTCCTGAGTTCAGGAGATCTTCCTGCCTCAGCCTCCCAAAGTGCTGGGATTACAGGTGTGAGCCACTGCGCCTGACCTGACCTCTCCATCTTTGGCGTCCTTATGCTGCCTCTCCTCCAAATGCAATAACTAATCTAGCATATTTTCATAGGATAGAATTTGTCCTTTCTGTCCCATAATATGTTCCTGCTCCCCCAAAAAGTTTTTTGTTGGTCTCTTTGGTAATAAAACATTTTAGAGCATTTACTGTGGGCCAGGTGCTTTACCTCATGTTAGCCTTATAACAGAGATGCAGAAGTACAGGACTACCAGTGCAGCCAAGATGCACAGCACCAGGATTAACTCATGAGATTGATTAGAATGATGAATATCTTATTGTATCCTGAAACATTAGGCCTTTAAGTTATCTCTTTATTTAGTATTTAAATTCACTTGCTTCTTGATTTTTTTGGACTAGCATTAGTTGTTGAATAAGTAATTCAGAATGTATCCACAAAACTTAGAATATATGACAGGGTGGATTCAGTTTTGCTTAGTTAGTGTAGATCAACCAAATAAATTAATGTAAAGGAATATTAATGCATTAAGCAATTTTTTGACATAAATGAGGGGTTGTTTCCATGGGTAATATATTCAGAGTATTAAAGATGAGTGAAATGTATGACTATAATGAATTCCTTCTTCAGTTTTACTCTGACAAGGTGGGAGGATGGTGCTGTTGATAATCTGTGCTTTTGCAAGTTTGGCACAAAGACTTTTACCCACTTAAATCTCAATATAAAGTATATTGCTAGATCTGGCAGCATGGGGACAGTTAGGAACAAAGGAGAGAGAATAGAATCAGCCATCAGGAGCTATAACTACACTCTTCTTTCCCAGCCTTTTCTGGTATTAGTAGGCAGAAGTCCTTTTGGATGCGATGAAGCATTTTAGGAGTGAACAATGGTGAGTCATGTAATGAAAGGAGATGTTCTAGGAAAACTTTTCAGTCCCACTCAGTGCTGCCATCCTTTTCTCCCAGCACTCTGGACTTAAAATTCTGAGAGAACAGGGTATTTCCTACCCTTCCTCTTACTTTTTGAAAGCAATACCTGAGTTACTAAACAATCATTTAGAAAATATGAATAAACCAAAATTCACCTTGACACTCCATCCCCTAGAGGTAACCATTCTTTTCTAGTATATATTCTTCCAGACCTTTTTCCTGTGTATTGACTTGTATATAGATGTTCATTCCAATAGTTTGGATTAGCTCATCCATAGCAGGGTGGTTAAATAAACAGTGGCACTTTTTTTTTTTTTTTTTTTTTTTGAGACAGAGTCTCGCCATGTTGCCCAGGCTGGAGTGCAATGGTGCGATCTCGGCTCACTGCAACCTTTGCCTTCCAGGTTCAAGTGATTCTCCTGCCTCAGCCTCCTGAGTAGCTGGGATTACAGGTGCTCATCACCACGCCTGGCTAATTTTTGTATTTTTGGTAGAGACGGGGTTTTACCCTGTTGGTCAGGCTGGTCTTGAACACCTGGCCTCGTGATCTGCCTGCCTTGGCCTTCCAAGGTGCTGGGATCCTGGCCCCAGTGGCACATTTTTATGATGCATCTGATACCAGAAAAGGAGCTGGCTTTATGACCTTTACTTGAGTATTTTTTTTGTGTGTGACAGTTCAACAATTCTGACTCCTATCATTGTTGGCTGGACAGGCGTTTTCTTTTTAATTCCTCTGTGCAAGAAACTGTGGATTGCTTTTTTCTGGCTAGCTGGGGCCATTTTCTTTCAAAAGACAGTCCTAGAGTGTCTAGTGGTTTTCTTTAATTGTGTATGCATGAGTGTGAGAGTGTGTGTGCCTGTATCTGTATCTGTGCATGCATCTGTATGCACAGTTTCTTAGTTGTGGACAATGCAACTTGGAATCATTTTAGTTTTCCAATTGATTTTAAAAGTTTGTCTATAAAAGATGAGACAAATTTGCTGTAGAAGTTACCACTACTTGGTCAAAATAGAGAGTTGTGGGGGTTTTTTTGTTTGACAGCAATCAAAAGTATGGCCTACAGATAGTAAGGGTTAACCACCCAGATTTTTGTCAGATAATATATACATGTCCATGTAATTAAAAGTCTTCATTTGACAAATTTATATGGTAAATGAGCATAAAATGAATATCTTTTAAGTATTAGAACATTTCTATTTATGCCTTTTCCAGTGGTATTTGTGGTCACTAGGGGTTGCTGGGTTATCCAAGTGATTCAGCACGCTTTCAGAATTGGCATCCTCAGGTGATTGTCCATAGCCTCTTGCAATGGTGCCTCATCTTGGGGAGGCTTTAGAACACAACTCTCATTTAGCTTATTATTCATTTTTTTTTTCTTGTTTTGCAGTAGTTGGCTAGAGAAGGGTGTGTAGCAATAAGTACACACACTTACTGTGGTTTACCATAATGACCATGGATAGCAAACTGCTTTTTTTTTTTTTAAACTCCTGTGTCATCTCTGATGTTGTGGCTAATTTTAAGACTTTGATTTTGCAGCTAGGATTAGCAGAGAATGACCTACCTACTTGATTAATGATGTCTGCATGGGCTTACTAAGAGGGTATGGGGAATGGTGGCAGGAGTAACTGTCATCGAGAATATAGGGAAGTGGGTGTATTCTAACTTGGCATAACTTTGCTACTCACAATAAGCAAAGCTGAACAACTTAAAATTGATTCCCTGTTTTCTGTTTTCACTATCCAACTAGGATGAAGTTTAAGTTCGTACATATACTTTAAAATGGGAACAAACATAGCCTGTCATGTCTTTATTTAGGCATATGTATGTATAAGTAATGTGTATTCTTCACTTATTAGTAGTGCCTTCATGAATTCAAAGACCCTTGTCACATGGTGCTCAGGAAAAAAAAAGTGCCAATACTCTTTTTTTTTTTTTTAAGAAGTACTAGTTTAGGTAAGTGAAATTCAATAGCATATCAGTGCTTTACCTTAGTCACCTTTTGTGTTTTGATCACCCTTAGTCATCACTGGAGAGAAGAGTTTGAATTCATTTGTGGTTTTGCTTTAGTGGCAAACCTCCTTACAGAGATGAGTTGCCCTTCTTTCTCCTTGCGATATTTGGTTAATATAGGCCATGACCTTTGAGGGGAAAGGCACAGATTGCAACTTTTCTTTCCTGCTTTTGTGAATCAGGCCATGTTCACACAGGGTCCTTGAAGGTGACTGGAGTGAGGAAGCCATGTACTGATGACTTACCAATTTTTGGTCTTATAATGTTCTTTTTTTTTTTTTTTTTGGTAGCATATGGCTTCCTCTACTGTATGTTGGGATTTACCACTTTTGGTGATTTGACTCCTGCTGGTTTTTTTTTTCTTTTGGGGGAGTGTGATGGCAGTGGATCTAGTCTTAGATGATGTTATAATAGTTCAAGTCCATTAGTGTCTTGCTCTAGAGAAAATGAAAGACTCACTGTGTGAGTTTTCTTGCCCTCTGGTTTTCAGAATTCTGTACAGTTTCTCAGCATGTGCTTTCTACCTGCCCTGAAGAGCTTTTATGGAAATCATGGTTGAATGTTAGTAAATTTCTAAGAGCTTTCCAATATTATCTATAATTAGCCAAAAAAAGTCATATGAACTTTTCTCGTTCTACCTTTTTAAAAATTTTATTCACTTTATCTTTTCCTTCAGTTTTGATAGATCATTATAGAGTTCCCCAAAATGGCCTTGTTACTATTTCTATATTAGGTATATTATTTCAGAAAAGAAAATAATCACTTGGGAATGGTGGAGAGTTCAGAGGGGCTGTTAACCATTTAATTTAGGATTGTTTATACATTTATTTACCTCTTTAAAAAAATTTCTTCAGTTAATATTCATTGACCACTCACTAAGTGCTATGTTGCTAGTATTTATCTTTGCTTTCTAATTTTTTTTTGTAATTTTTTTGCTTTCTAATTTTTGAGTGAATTTAAAACTCACTGCTTTATTTAATAGCTCAGATACACTATCTTAATTATAATTGACTTTCCAAAATTTTCACTTTTTTCAGTTAACTAGTTGAATAGTATTTATCTTCCACATTTGCACCCCAACTATTGTTTTAACCTAAACATAAATAAGCAAGCATTAGAAAGTAGCATGATTGCTATTAAAATAGCCTTTTCTTTGTGTGTTTAAATATTATTAGAAACATAAGCACATGAATTTTTTTTGGCCTTTTAAATGTCTTTTTTGTAGCTAGTTATAAGATGTATATATAGCTTATATATGTGTATATACACATACATATATGTACGTACATACATATATATACATAAAATTCTTGCAACAGTAGTTATGGGTATTTAAGTGAAAAACTTGTAACTTTAGAAGTTAAGAAATTGGAAATAAATGGAATTGTTTTAAAAAGCTAGTCTCTAAATTAACTTAGAAACCTAATAGCAGGTACAGATTTTAATTGGTATAACTAAACACTTTAATTTGAAAAAGTTTCAGAATAGGATTTCTATACCCAGGGGAAAATAAACTTCATTTAAAAATATATGTATACTTATTTTGTGAATATTTTTTTCTTTTCCAAATTCCAAAAGGTGTATACTCTATATTTTTGTCATAAAAATTCTGCTTGTTGAAAATATTGTAGTAATTTTATAAATTAAATAAAACTGAGTGATGTGAACAGTGTGGAGGAAAATGTTTAATAAATTTGCCATGCCACTGAGAAAAACTTATATACAGCATGTTTTGAAAGTTCGAGGAAGAATAACACTTTGCTTTTTACAAAGATGACTGGTTTGCTGCACATTTAAATGTAAAAGCTAGTTGGCTATTTTAAGATTAGTGCTGTGATGTGAGAAAAGATAGTAGGATGATAGCTAACCTGTAAATGAGAGCGTACAGTGCATCACCCTATTTGTTTAGATCAGGAGTTCTCCACCTTGGCTGCACGTCAGAAACCCCCAGGGTGCAGCCAGGCACAGTGATTCACGCTTGTAATCCCAGCACTTTGGGAGGCAGAGTTGGGCAGATTGCTTGAGCGCAGGAGTTCAAAACCAGCCTGGGCAACATAGTGAAACCTCATCTCTCCAAAAAAAAAAAAAAAAAAAAAAAAAAAAAGTGCTGGACATGGTGTTGTGTGCATGTAGTTCCAGCTACTCAGGAGGCTGAGATGCGGGGATTGCTTGAAGCCATGAGGTTGAGGCTGAGTGAGCTGTAATTGCACCACTGCACTCCAGCCTGGGCAACAGAGTGAGACCCTGTCTCAAAAAAAAAACAAACAAAAAAAACAAAAACAAAAACCCCACCCCTCAGGGTGCATTTAAATTTCCTAGGTTGATGGGTAGGTTGACGCAGACCAATTATAGCAACAGCTCTGGGGACAAGATGGGGCCCAATCATCAGTATTTTTTGAAAGGTTTTCAGTAATTCCAATGGGTAGCCAACTTGGCAAATCATTGAGCTGGGTGGAAATTCTCAATTCTGATTGTTGTATTTTAGAAGAAGTGAGGGGTGTGTGTTTGTTTGTGTGTATAGATAGATATAGATCTATCTCTTTTATATATCTGTCTCACTAAAGTTTGTGGCCATCGTCTAGCAGTCAGAAAGGCCAAACACGTCCTTATTAGCATGGTCTGAGGATCAGCATCGGCCTTACTTTGGGGGTTGTTAGAAATGCAGAATCTCAGCCTCCCCACCCCAGATGTGCTGAACTAGATTCTGCGTTTTCAAAAGTTCCTTCAGTGATTCCCACACACTTTAAAGTTTGAGAAGCACTACTGGAGGTGATATTAGGGTAAATGTAGATCTCCATACACCCTGCCTTTTGCTTCTCTCTGGTTTTCTGACTAAAGTTGTGACATTTTTATGCGGGGTTGGAAGATGAAGATAGTACTGTGTGCTCACATCAGCAGATTAATAGCTGTGGTGAGTTTCTGATCTGGAGCAGATGTGAAGGAGATGACTGCCATCACCACAAAACTCCACTCTTCCCTGAGATGGGGAAAGAGAAAACAGCTCAAAGAATGGTCACTGGGCCGAAGGCAGTGCTCTTTCAGTCTCTTCTCTCAAATACCCTATGTGTTAAGGAAAAATAAGAAGTACAGTACTTGCAAGGATACTGCTTTATACATACCTTTGAGAATTCTTCTCTGAAAGAGAAAGCTATTTCCCTTTAAGTAAGAAATGTACTCATCCCAGTGTCAAACCGCAATGAATAAAGCCAAATCCTTCAAGTTCTCTGAAATAATTTCTGTATAATGCCCTGCACTCAGAAACCTTTCTTATAGTGGCTACAATCCCGTATCTTAAATATTTCAAGAACTTTCAGTCTGCTTTCCTCTGTCTCAACCCCTACCAAGAAGTAGGCAGATTATTTTGCTAGGATGCTTTATTTCTGCAATGATGGAAAGATTCTTTTCTATGAATACTGTAGGGTCCAGTAGTGTAGTTTCAGGGAAGCCCTCCCACTGCTGTCCCTTGGCGTGACATGCTGGGTCAGGTAAGCACCCTATTTCCTGATTGTATTTCAGCATCTCTGGCCTGAGTTTTCTGAGAAGACGAATTCCCTACACTAGAAATGAAAGGCTTTTTTATAGGAAGCAACCTGATGGCATTTTGCTGTGGACCCTACCCTGGAACTACAGTGATTCTCAAAGTGGAAAAGAGCCCTGTTCTCCTTAACAAGCACCCTCTTGCCTGCTCACCCTCCAGCAGGTTTGGTTCTTGGTGTTGTGAAGGGGTGGAAAGACAACACTGATAAACAGAGACCTGGCCTCTAGTTCCAGCTCTGTTGCTAACCATGTGACTCTGGGCATGTTATTCAAAGACCTGGATCTCAATATTCTCCATTTTGAGCTTTCCTTCTGGTGGTTATCTCCATCAGGGGTCTCATTCTCTTCCCTTAGTAGTCCTTCAGGTTTTTAGGACAGAGCATCTCAGCCTCCCACCTGGTCTTGGCCTGATGGGCCTGGTGGTGTCCCTTCTCTCTGGCTTCTTTGGGTTGTGGCAGGGACATGGAAGGGAAGGGGAAACAGCTGGCCTGATGCATGTGGGCCGAATTTCTTGGCAAGTTGGAGAACAAGGAATACCTGTGTCCTTCATCTGACCAAAAGCTAAAAGTTGTTGATGGTGGTCTCGGAACTGGCAGCTGACAACAAAAAACTGCATTCATTCATGTGCTACATCCCTTCATAAGGCTGAGACTGGTGTCTGACAGAGGCCCCTCAGCATCCCTGGAGACTTCTGTAACTCAGGGAATTCATATCTATTGCATATAGCAAGAAGTATTCATCCTTGAGGCTCTGCTGGTTCAGGAAACACAAGGTTCATTGGCAGCAGCCTCTCTTGGATGCAGAAGGAAAGGAAATTCTGAGCATCGAGCCTTTGTAGGGGTTTCAAAAATGGAGTTTGTCACTGCCTTTTTTTAGGGGGAACTATGTGTAGGTTTTTCTCAGGTGGCTTAGACATCCCAAGGAAAAGAGTTGGGGAAATACTGACCCAGAGATACCAAAAAGCACAAAACCAAACTCTCACTTTTTATAACTTCAAATAAAAACCCACAGGCCAATCTATTTTCATAAATCCTATCTAGCCTGCTACCTCTTAGACACATGTAGGACAGCATTTCTTAAACTTTTAAAATCACTGACATCTTTGTAAATGAAACCTAAGAAATATACATAGACACAGTCTCAGGGACCTTGTGGATCACTAACAATCTCAGGATAAGGGTGAGATTCATGTTTGGAATTCCAACTTTTAGGACATGCTATCTTTTGCAGGGAATTCCTACAAGATTGAGAAGCATTGGCATAGCTGTCCATTCCTCTTACCTGCTTCCCGTCTCTTCTTGAAATAGAGTAGGAGTGGATGGGAATCATCTCCATCGGCTGTATTCCTGACACAGCATCCTCAGTGTAACTTGGCTTGCTGGGCGGGACTCTTCTACCTCTTCACTGCCAATGCCATAGCAGTGGCCTCTGTCACTTAGAAGGTTTGGGGCAGTAAGGTGCCCTCCTATATCCACCGCTTGCTGCCACTTTTCCTATGCCTGGGAAGTCATTAACAGATTGACTTCATTTATATGCACCCCCAAGTCCCACGAAAATCTTAGGCAAGACCTTTCCATGATTGACTATAACCTCCCAGTGCTATAATTACAAGCAACACCATGGGTTAGAAATTTGGTGGAAGGTAAAGTCTTCCTGTGAGTGGAATTCTATAGGAGGAAATAAGCTCTTTGATGTAGAAAGCAAACAAATGTCATAGCTTTCTCAGAACAGCTAAAGACTTGGTAAAAATAAAATTTTATCAAGTCTCTAGTTGACTTAAATCTCTTTAGTGATTCCCTTACCTCTTAGGGAAAAGTCCAAACTCTATTATATGGTGTATGAGGCTTTCTGCAAGGTGGCCTTGCCTGTTGCACCCAGCCCTTCAAAGGTTGTTCCACTATAACATTTTTTCTACTAAACTAAAAATAAAAAATTTTAAAACTTTTTTGGATGTATTGTGCTGTCCTTTGCCCCAAGGTCTCTGCAGGTGCAAAGGTCCTCTGCCTGGAAAGCGAGGCCTGCCCCTTCTTATCCCACATTTTAGGTTGCAGCTTTTGCCTGTTTGCCCCTTTCTCTGACTGGATAAGATGCCTCAGCAATGTGCTCTCAAACACTCTGGATTTCTTTGATCATAGCACTTAACTTTGTTTCTTAGGGGATATTCAGTTGCCCCTTCAACCAAGATCTATTCCTTTCCACACCTTCAGTGTTTCCACCTTATATAGCCTGTCTTGACGTGTTATGCACCTGCATTGTGCATAGCACCAATGAAAAGCAAATTCTGTGAGCACTGTGCCACCTCCTGGAAACATAATTCATAGCTCATCAAAGACTCTGAGAAGTCCTGTATAGAGAAGAACAGTTACCCAAATCCTAAGTTTATTAGGCTGTGAAACAGTTTTTCCACAACATCTTGAGGAGCAGAGTTTGGGAAACATTGACCCAGGGGTACCAAAATGCATAAAACAAAGTTTTCACATTTTATAACCTTAAAATAAAAACCCATGGGCCAATCTATTTTCAAAAGTCCTACTTAAGTAGCAGACACTATTTTCTCCTATTACAAGGAAATGACTTTCTCTACTGAATTTCTCAAAATTACATTTGCGGCACAGTAAACAAAATTGAAAATTACTTTTTCTTTCTGGAGCACAATCATAAAACATTCTTCTTGAATCAGTCACCATGGAGATACAAATTTAACTTGTTATTTTATGGACTGTTTCTGGTTTAACAACCTCTACAACCATCTACATAATCAGGTACTATTGGATAGAGAGAATAAATCTCTCTTTTCAGAAATTCCATCAGAACACTTACTATAAAGAGGTGCTGTTCTATGTCTGTCACATCTAGGGTGATAGATGTGGATTATGTCCCTCCCTAAGAGATGTTGGACTCCTAACCTCAAGTACCTCAGGATGCAAATTTATTTGGTGATAGGCTTTATAGAGGTAATTAAGTTGAGGTGGGGTAACTAGGATGAGCCTCAGTAGTATGACTGGTATTTCAAAATGGAGAAATTTGGACACAGAGATGCAGGGAAAATGTCGTGTGAACAGGAAGGTAGCCATCTACAGACAAGGAGAGAGGCTTAGGAGTCTTCCCTCAGAGAGTTCTCAGAAGGAACCAACCCTGCCAACACCTTGATTTTAGACTTCCAACCTCCAGAGCTGCGAGACAATACATTTCTGTTGTGTCTGCCACTCTGTTTGTGGTACTTTGTTCCAGCAGTGCTAGATAACGAATACACTAGTCCCCTCTAATCTGTGGTTTCACTTTCTGCTTTTTGTGTTACCTGCAGTACGGTACAATAAGATATTTAGACAGAGAGAGAGATCACATTCAAACTTTTATTATAGTACATTGTTACATTCCATTATTGTTGTTAATCTCTTACTGTGCCTAATTTATAAATTAAACTTTTTCATAGGTATGTGTATTAGTCCATTTTCACGCTGCTGATAAAGACATACCTGAGACTGGGTCGTTTATAAAGAAAAGAGGTTTAATTGACTTACAGTTCCATATAGCTGGGGAGGCCTCACAATCACGACGAAGGCAAGGAGGAGCAAGTCACATCTTACATAGTGTCAGGGAAGAGAGAAATGAGAACCAAGCAAAAGGGGTTTCCCCTTACGAAACCATCGGATCTCGTGAGACTTATTCACTACCATGATAACAGTATGGGGGAAACTGGTCCCACGATTCAATTATCTCCTACCGGGTCCCTCTCATAAGGTGGGAATTATGGGAGCTACAATTCAAGATAAGATTGGGTGGGGACACAGCCAAACCATATCAGTATGTACGTATAAGAAAAATCAGTATATGTAGGATTCAGTATAATCCAGTTTCAGGATTCCACTGGGGGATCTTGGGATAGGTTCCCCAAGAATGAAGGTGGCCTGCTGTACATCTAATGAGTACCAGTGAGACCTAGGCTAGGTCCCCTCTAAAATGCTGCTTCTCTAGTCCCTAGCTTCAATATTCTGTACAGTGGTCCCTAACAGAATAATGATTGCTGGTATTTATTGGGTGCTCTACTAAGCACTGTTCTGAGTTTTACATGTAGTAACTTGTCTAATCCTCAGAATACTATGAGGTTGCTGCTGTTATTCTCATTTTATGGACGAGAATGTCAAAGAACCGAGAAGGTCGGTAATCTGCCCCAGGTGAAGTAAGTTAGTAAACAGCAGGTCCTAGATTTGAGCGGGGCCCTCAGGGTTTTGAATGCAGATGTGTAATTGCAACATTATTCGGCTGATCATGTAGCCAGGTGTGGGGTTTATAAAATAGACGTGAAGGATTTAAGAAAAAGGGGCAGAATGACAGTGAATCTTGCTCATGCGTTTTGTGGAGGGGGTAGATTGGAACCAAAAAGCACGCATTGGCTTGGTGCTCCCTGTCGCCCTCTGTTGACATTGGAAGAGAAGAGCGGATCTGACTCGGAAATGACGCCATGATGCTGAGGAACCGCTCCTGGCATTGCGGAAGGTAGGGTATGGGGCAGGAAGACCCTCCCCCCGCGTCTTCAGAGGAACGCTGTTTTTGGAGGAATTAGGGTTGAAAGAGGCTGCCCGGTAAGCCAGGAAAGGGGCTTCTGGCCGTTGTGTTGGAGCGCAGTGGGCTTTTCGCTAAGGGATAGACAGAAATAAAACCTTGCCTTTAGCGCAGCTGTCCTTCACTGGGCAGATTGCTCTCCCTCCCCACTCTCCCAGGCCCAAATTGGATCTCAGCGCCTGGGAGCCGCAACTGTAGCAAGTGCGAAATCCTGTCCTCGATTTTGGAATTTTCATCAGCACAGACTATATCAGCCACGGATAAGATATGTAAGAATACTAGCATGTCAAGGCTGGGAATCATCCTTAGGCATCACCTAGCCAGTCCTGCCTCTCATATTAAGGTAAGAATAGTCATTTAACATTGTAATATGATGTAGTGGTTTATGTTGGCATCACTCAGATATCGAGGGAATGTGTATTCTTCCATCGATTTCTTGATTGTTCACTGTTTGGCTGCCCTAGTCCACGGAGAATTGACCTGGCCAAAAGGCACCCCTCTTCACTTGGGAAGGTTATTTCCCTCTTCCATCCCTCCTCAGGCCCTCAGCTTATAGCCTGTAACCATTGACGGGTTGGTAAGGGGGTACAAAATGTCAGCCCCCTTGCTCCTAGATGGTACCAACTCTGTGGTACAATTGAAGCTCCATGTTAGATCTAGCTGAGGCTTCTGCCGAGGCCCCATTCTTGCTGAGCTTTCTTCCTCTGCCCTATCTGCTGGTTGTCCCATTCCCTTTTTCCCTGAGAGTGATAATCCCTCAAAGAACTACTGAGACAAGAATCCCCATCTCAGGCTCCGCTTTTAGGGAATCTGACTTCAGACAGAAAACTTGCTGAATAAATTGGTGAAGACCCAGGATCTTCCTCTGGAGAATGAAAACTGACGGTACATTTGCTTCAACTTTGGTCACCTGTACTTACATTAAGGCGGTCAATTTAGGCAAATAACATCATAGGCTTATGGTTAGCAAATTGAAGTGGACAAATACAGCTATTTTTCGCATTATTTTATTACCAAGTCTAGATCAGTTGTTTAAAAAGCGTAGTAGAATGACACTATTTAAAATAGTGTCAATCTTGCATATACTATAATTCTACCATGCTTTTAAAACAACTGATCTAGACTTGGTAATAAAATAGTTCTTTAGTTCTGAGGTCCTTTATTTGTTCTGTCTCAATTTGGAGCTGCAGTAGCCAATATGGACTCAGATGCACAACTGATCATTTTCCCTGAAGTTGTCCTTTTCCGTTCACTATGCTCTTTGAGGGACAGTATCTATATACCGTGTTAATCATCTTTGTATTGTTCCCTGTGGTGTTTAGCACAAAAGATTGTGAAATTGTAGATGGTCAAAATCCATCAAAGATATTGAATCACAGCTGATTCCGAGTTGAATCAGCTCTTCTAAAAATATTTTTCTTGATATATGTAGAAGATAAATTTTGGGGGATAAATATATCCATGAGAAATATATCTAGGCTTTTTGGACAAAATTGCTGAATACATCTAACATGATAATTTAAACATTTGCTTAAAAGAACTTATAGTATCGGCTGTTTTGAACTTGAGTTGCCTTATCTATCTATGATTGTGATACCTGAAGGTGCATACTTCCCCACCCCAGAATTTCACAGAAAACAACCAGCCACACATTTTGAGGTGCAGATAGCTTGCTTTATTTTGTTGTTACTATCTCAAGGAGGTCCAACAATTATAACTAACAATTGAATTTATATTTGCATGAAAATAACTACATCAAATTGACATTTTGGGCAATTAGTAATATTGTTGTTTAAAATTTAACGACAGCTTTATTTTGTTGTTGTTCTTTAGTTTTTGCTGTGGCTCACTGCTTAGGTGCCCAGGTTTTTCAGGTGCAATTAAAATTTAGAACTACCACACAAAGGCATTGGCTGCACCCTGGGACCTCCAAGAGTTGGCACTGCTCTGGCATAGGAATACTTGAATAGCTTGGTTAAATGAAGGGATGGCCAGGAGATGTTACTTTTCCAAGCTATTCAGGCACTCCTTATGTCAGAGACAGTGTAAAATGAGCGAACAAAGTGTTGGCCGTTACACTTTGCTCTGGTAATATTTGTCATGATAAGTTTGTGTGACATCATCAGAGAAAATGTAAGACATTAAAGTGTTGCTTACAGGAGGGTAAATGCAAACATCACCAATGCCTTACATTTCTGATTCAATAGGTATTGGTGCACATATCAAGTGATATGCACAGCATCATTCTCTTTTAGGTGGACAGGACATCTTCAGTGGGGAATTTCTCAACCCACTGAGGCATACTTAGACATCAACAGTATGTTGAGGCACAAAGATTGATTAAATGTTGAGCAGGGTATTCGTTCCATAAGAAACTTTCTCCTACCAACAGTTAGTTTCAAAAGTTACATTGTAAAATGTCATAAAATAAATGGTACAAAACTTTATAACCGTTAATCCGGCTATATACAGTATGTACATGTCACTAGCAAATGTATAATATTCTTAGGTCAACAATTATGAAAAGATTGAATATTTTTGAACTTTGACTCATTTAGGTTGATACAAAACTACTTTTTTTTTCTTTAAATATTTACAGATCAGAAAGATTAGTCCATGTGAAACATTTGCAGAAAGTTAAGAATGAGTGTAGAGTGTAAGGGCACAGGCCCACTTAAATGGATCGAATATGTATATTCACAGTGGCAGAGTCAGATCCAAATTCATTCCCTAAACTCAGGGTATAAAGTCCACCATCTTGTTTCTGTACATCCATGATGATCAGGGTTGTCAGGTCATCTGTGTTTTCTATGTGGAACCTCCCCTGTTGTTCTTGATTGTGAATTTTTCTTCCACCACAGGACCATGTTACTTCTGGGGTAGGCTCACCCGTGAAAGCACAGGCTACTGTTAGAACTTTGCCTTCATCAATGCTGATATCAGATGGAAGAGCTTCAATTTTAGGCGGAATTCCTTTATGGAACAATGACAAAAAAAGTCTTAGAATCACTGAAAAAAATAAAGATTTGCTTTCTACTGAATTGTGTGTACTAAAGACTACACCATATTACTTGGCTTGTCTACCTCTACCGGTAATTTTATTGCTCACCTCTTATGCCTGCTTTAAGCATTTTACTAGTTGAACTTTCCAGTTGTGTCATACTAGATTTTCCCATAAAGCTGCTGGAACTCATTTCTACAAAGGACTCTTGCATGGAGGACATGCTTTGGGCAGACATGCTTGCAAATTTCATCTCAGTCATGCTGCTAGCACTGCTGCTGCTGAAACTGCTGAAGGAGGCCTCCTGCTTGGAGGCAGACATTTGGACTGACTGAGACGAGAAGCTTCCTTGCAAGCTTGTGTCACCACTTGTTCTCAATACTACCTCTTTGGAAGGTTCTTCAACTAGAGCTGTGGAGCATAGCAGATACACAGTGAACATCAATGACATCTGGTTAATTGGTGACATATGACGCTGACTTACAGAAATGGAAACTTCAACACACACACAGCAGCATAACCCAAACAATTTGCTGTTGAAGCATAAGCAAATACATATATACATACATTTGTCAAGAGCTAGCTCAAATGTCTCCAAAACATGAATCCTTATATTTCTATCATTACATTACATGCAGGTGCTAGGAATCACCAGGAAAAAAATGATTAGTTATATAGAAAGTAATTGACATATTGTGCGTCCTGAAAATAAATGTTACAGGGCAGTTGGTAGCTTTACTTTGAAATGTAATCTATCCAAGTTTCTGTGTAACTATAAAGAAAGTTTGACTGCAAGAATGAATTCACATCGGATGGCTGTCCCTCTTTCACATGGAATTTAATAAGGCTTCTTAGAGTTTTCTGTGCTTGAAAGAGAGGCAAAAAAACCATCTAAAGGCCTTAAGCATGTAAGAATGGTGAGGAGATACTTACGAAGGACCATTAAGGAGGCTGTAGCTGAACACTGGCCACGGAAATTTTTGGCCTTAATTGTGTACTTTCCACTGTCGCTGACTGATGCATTTCGGATTTCAAGAGAGTATATGTTTCTGGAGCGACTTATGCTGACATTTGAAGAAACAGAAATCTAAGATGAAGGAAAAAGAAAGGAAATGTTGAAGTTCTTTAGATGTGGAAGACATGGTATTTTAGTTTTTTCTTCAATAATATATTCATAATTAAACTTACTGGCAGGTTGTTTTTAAACCATTCGATTTCAGGGGACGGCTCACCACTGATTTCACAAGTAAAGAGAACATTTTGTCCTTCATTAATATTTTGAGATCTAGGCTGTGAGATGAAGGCTGGTGCATCTGAGAGTTCTTTGCTCAGCATCAAATCATATTGACACTTGACGATTCCTTCCTTGGTTTTGCCTATGCAGGTGAGGATTCCTTCATCTCTGTGACTAGCTTGCTTGATGGTGAGGGTCTGATCGCTGCCTGAGACACCATATCGGTACTCCTCAGAGTTGGTAAGCTCTATGCCATTCAGTACCCATTTCACATCAGTGGCACCAGCAATGTTGGCTTTTAAAACCACTCTTTGACCTTCATTTATGCTCATCTGAGTAGAAAATGCTTTAATCTCAGCATGAGTTCTGATTTCTTCTGATGCCTGTGATGTTTTAGTGATTTCCTCATGGACAACGGATTTTTCCAGGGAGGTTGCTGCTGCTTTCTTGACTTCTTCGGAAATCAAAACCTTTGAAGCTTCCTCTTTGAGGGCTAACTTTTCTTGAGATTTTGCCTCTGACATCTTAATTTCTTCAGACATTAGGGCTTTTTGGGAAATTTCCTCTTGGACAACAGCTTTCTTCTGAGATGTAATTTCAGAAGTCTTTTGTGTAGAGACTTTCTGTGCCTCAGTATCTTTTACAGCTAAAAAAGAAACCTCTGTAAGGCAAACTTAATTAGAAAGAGACCCCCCACCTTTTACTCTTCTAGATTCTGCATGTGAAAAACATACAAAGAAAAAAAGTCAACTTCATGCAGTGTAGGTAATACCTAATACTTTCTCAGTTACACTTTTGGAAAATTATCATGTGTGACTTTTGAGATCAGTGTAATGATTCCTTAAACTAAACTGAACCAAAGATGATTCGTATGACTTAAGGAAAAAAGTCTTGAAAAGAATAGTCAAAGGGTTTAGGAGATAAGTCGATTTGGGAAATTTTGAGTAACCAAAACATTAAATTATCTTTCAGAAGATTGAAATGAAAGCAAACTAATTTTAATTGGTAAAACAGAAATTGTTCTTTAATTAACTTTGTACTGCTTTGGAAAATTAGCAACTGTGAAGGTTTAGGCAAGCAGTGCCATTTTGTATATTCACTGACTTTATTCTTAAATATTCCTGGGAGCAGGGGCTGACACTATAGAATCTTATATAATACCATATATAATAAGGTACTTAATAACTGCTTTTTATGCTCGCAGAAAAGCATATGCTAACTTCAAATGTGTGTTTCTACTTTGGTGTACAAATTGCATTCTGGAATTAGGAAAATAATTTTATTTTAATACTTTCTTATATGTGTATATAAGGGGGGATGTTTGAAAATATTTCCCTAATATTATCTTCTGAAAAAATGTGGGTAAAAACAAAAGCCAACCTACCTTTTATTGTTAATTTGCAGCTAGAGGACACAGATCCAGCTGAATTTTTTACCGTACAAGTATAAAGTCCACTGTCAGAAGTATCAGTCTTGTGAATTTCTAAGAGGAACCCTCCCTTGTCTTCAGAGAGTTTATATTTACCTCCTTGTGTAATAGCCTGTAGAATGCAAATGATTTGCACTTTAAAAAGTGATTTCATTTTAAGTGTTTTTTGGGAAGCTGAATTTAGAAGATAAAATATTTTAGAAGATAAAAGTAAGAGACATTTAAGAACTGGTTACCTTTCCATCTTTTGTCCAGATGACAGTTGGCCGGGGTTCTCCAGTAGCCTTAACTGCAAATTTAGCAACACTGTCTGAAGAAACAGTTGTATCGTGCAACCCAGTAACAATTACTGGTTTTGAGGAAATTGGTTCAGGAGCTTTTGGTTCAGTTTTCCTGGTTTCTGTTGACTCAGTGGTTTTCTGATCTGATTTCTTAGTTTCTGATATTTTTGATACCTTCTCATGGATACTCTTAAAGGCTTGCCCCATAAATTGGAAGTTGGTTTTAGACGTTCCACCTTCACCAGAAATCTCACAAACATATTCTCCTTGATCAGATTCAGTGAGGTTATGGATTTTGAGCTCATAGGTACCATCTGCTGAATAATGAAACTGGAAATGCCCATTTTCCTTCAGTTTCTTGCCATCTTTATACCAGGTGACCTCTTTTGCACTTAATACACTGCTTTCAACCACACAGGTCAGCTTTGCAATCTCTTTAGAAGCTTCTGCTTTCAGGAACTGAGTAATCTTTGGTGGGGCAGAGACTGGGAGATGCTGAACTTTCTCTGTTGATGTTGGTTTTGTCTCTGTGGTTGATACGGCTTTGGGGTGAGAAGGTTCTGGAGATTTCACTCGTTTTGGAGACTTAACTGCTTCTGGGGATTTCACCCGAGACTCTGGGGATTTGACTCTTGGTGGTGATGTCACAGCCTTTTCAGTTACCCTGGCCTTTTGAACAGTCAGAGTGAACTCTGCTTCTTGTTTCCCTTCACTGTTTTCTACCACCACGCTGTAATTGCCCTCATCGGAAGCCTGAACTGAAGAGATCTCAAAGGTTGATTTGTACTTTGTAGTGGTCACTTGGTGGCGGGCAGAAGTACTTAGCACTTGTCCTTTACGCAGCCAGGTCATAGTTGGTACCGGCTCACCATCGGTGTCACAAGAAAACCTTGCAGACTCGCCCTCGTAGACAGTCATGGACCGTGGCTTTGTTAGAATTCTTGCCGCCAAAGTCGTCTTGATCTTTGTGGTTGTGGATTTTTCTTCCAGCGACTTTTCTTCTAATGCAGCACTTTTCATTTCTGCAGATGCATAGTGTTCATATGAGGAGAGACTTTCCCTTGTCTCCGTCATCTGTGATTTCACTTCCCTAACAGAAGATGAAGCTTCCATCTCAGATGTTTTCTTAAATGATGAAACAGCATACGCCTCTGTTCTTGTCAGCTCAGGGAAAACAGATCTGGGGACCTCTTCATCTCTGCGCCTGGAAGCATAGGTGGTATAATCCCCTCCTGTTACGTCCAGTGTTGCATAGTCAGAAGCTTCGCCCTTGTAGTTGGTGCACACAGCACGGTAGGTTCCACTGTCATCAATATGACAGTCCAGAATTTCCAGGGTCAGAACTCCACTCATGTTGGTGTAATGAATCTTACTGCTTTCTTGGAGTTCCACACCATTGTGGTACCATTTAACCTCAGCAGTTGGCTTAGACTGAACATTTAAAATAAAACGTGTATTTTGGCCACATGGTACCCTGTGTGAGCGCATTCTCAATGTGATTCGAGGGGCGTGGTCCAGTGTGAAAGGCTGCTGACTCAAAACTTCATACTTCCTTTCTGATGTCTTCTGAGTTTTTAAAGCAGCTTTCATGGACTCATACCTGGAAAAGATATCAAATCTTGCAGACCTCTCAAATCTCGAGAGTGATCTCTCACTAGACACAGGGCTGGGGGATCGTGGGCGAGTTCTTTCTGGAGTAGGTGACCTTCTTTCTGTGTCATCTTCGTATTCCTCAGCCGGTAGTGGACGTGACCGGATCAGCTCAGACACCGGCCTCATTAACTCAATATAAGTTGGAGACAGGGAGCGCCGTCGTCTCAGTAGTCTAGATGCGGATGAGGATGATTCTCTTTGAGCACGTTTTGAGATTTCGTATTCTTCCTCAATTTCTGTTATTTCTGTCACTTCTCTTTGTCGCCTTGATTTCTTTCTAGACTTTTCCTCCTTTGACATGTAGTCAAGTTCGCTTTTGTATTCTGAGAGATGCTGGGTGGTCGAAACTGGGCGAAGCAACTCTTCATCCTCCTTCTCAGCCATGATTCTTTGCCGTTGCTTTGGCTGTCTGTACGCAGCCTGGGCATGCCGTTCCCTCAGTTCTGCATAACTTGTACTAACTTCAGCCTTCGTTGGGATGTGATAGGTTGAATACCTGAAGTCTTTTCTTGTTTCCTCCACCTTGACATGAGCTTGTGGTGAAGAGTATCGTAGGCTAGAAAGCTCAAAGTGTGGAGGGCTTCGGCTTGGGGGTGAAGCTGAAAAACCTAACTCAAGCTCTTCTTCAAGACGCAGCCTCTCTTCCTCTGTTCTTTTCATTGCTAAGTAGTCATCAATGGGGAGAAGTAATTCTTCATCAGAGATGTCTCCAAGAGAACGTCTTCTAGGTCGGTAGTAAAAGTCATAATCAGGAGAAGGTGTACGTCGGCGGGCTGGTCTCACTATCTCAAGATCATCTTGGGACAGTTTAGGAATACGCCATTTAGGTCTGTATTGATCCGTAATGCGTGGAAGAGGCATCACATAGAACTGTTCCCATCTTGAGAGGCGGATGCGCTTGGGTCGTTTCTGTACAACTCTGTCAAGTTTCCCAGGCATTTCATACTGATCACGTATCTTTTTATACCACTTCATGTCAGACATGGGCACAAACTGCTTGATGCGTTGGTCTTCTTCTATGGTAGTCTGCTTGTACTTGCGTGGCTCTGGTACATCATAAGGCATCCGGAGTTTTCTCTCCTCTTTCTTTTCTTCTGTCTCAAGTCTGAATTCCCCTTTTACAGTCTTGGTGCTTACAGCCGGTTTGTAAAGGATGGCAGCTTCTCTCAGAGCCTCTTTAGCTACCTGTGTCAGTGGCACACTTTCAGTTCCAGAAAGAATTTCAGCCATTCTGAGGGTTTTGTCAATTTGTTTTTGTACATGTCGCTCATGCTCCTCTCTACTCTTGAATTCCTGTTTCTTGTACCTCAGGCGTTCCACTTGTAGGTGAGCCTGGCAGCTGGTGGACCCAGCTGTGTTAGTTGCTGTGACTCTATAATAACCTGTGTCTTCAGGCAAAGTGTCCCTGATGTGCAGAGCATAATAATCCAAGCCTTCATGGATAATTTCAATGTTAGGTCCAAGGGACAGTGGCTGACCATCTTTCTCCCATTTTAATGTTGGTGGGGGGATGCCAGACACTCTGATCTCAAAGCAGACACTTTGGCCTTCTTGGCATTCTGCATTTGCCAGTAACCTTTTGAACATGGGTCTTAAGGTACTGTCTGTTGGAGGTGGGTGTAGGGTTACCGTCAGCTTTGCTTTACAGCTGTCTTCACCGTATTTGTTCCTTGCCACAACAGTATATTCAGCGTCATCATCTGTAGTGACACTGTTGATTGTTAATTGGTAAAGACCCTTGTCTGACTCAAATGTGTACTTCTTGTCATCGTCACCTGGTTTGATTTTCTGACCTGATTTATACCATGTTACACGAGGCTCTGGGTGGACAGTTATAGTTACTCCAAACCGGACATTTTCACCTACATAAGCTGTCTTATTATAGAGGGGCAGGGTAAATTCTGGTGGCCTTTCCAGGAGTCTCATTGTATCTGTTCTGCGCTTAATTTTCTTCATGGTTCTACGGCAGTAATAGTCATAGACTTCTCTCACACCTTTAACAAATAGCTCTGCATAAGAACTATCTTCACCGTAGTCATTGACTACTTTGCATCGGTAGGTACCATCATCAAATTTGGTAATGTCTTTGACATAGAGGATGGCCACTCCATCTTCATAGGTGATTTCATATTTCTCACTGTTCTCCAGCTGTCGGACGCCGAAGTACCAAGTCACTTGGGTAGACTGATCATAATTTTCAATTTTGCATACATATTTGACGTGTCCTCCTTCTTCACCAACTGCATGCATTATCTGCCCAGAAACTGGGCCAATTTCAATGGATGCTACTTTAACTTTAGCAACACTCACTCCCCTCTGAGATCGAATTGCACCACCACAGGAGATCCGGGCTGCTGACACAACCATGTTGAAGTCTTTCTTGATCAGGGTGTGGTAATAACGCCGGTGTTTTAATGTTCTGATAACTTTAGTACTGACTCTTTCTATCTTCTGCTTCAACCATGGGTGCTGGAGAGCCTCTGATGCTGTCATGCGAGATTTCCTCTCTTTCACTAACAACCGGTCAACAAAATCCATGGCTTCAAGGCTAATCTCTTTGAATGCTTCTTCATCGAAAGTATATTCAGCATTCATGATATTCTCAATGACCTGTTGGTTAGTTTCAGCCAGGAATGGGTTGATACCACTCAATAGCACATATACCAATGTTCCAAGTGACCACATGTCTGTGGCTGTGCTGACAACATCATGCTGGTGGACTTCAGGTGCATAGTATTCTGGGGCAGTGAATAGAAGCCTGAAGTTGTCACCTGGTTTCAGCTGACGGGCTTGACCAAATTCTATTATTTTAATGGTAGAGCTTCTTCTGGTTTGGTAAATGATATTTTCTGGTCTAATGTCAAAGTGTCCAATATTATGACTGTGTAAGAACTGAAGTGCTTCACAGACCTGGTGAACATAACTTACAATTTCTCTTTCATTAAGTTCAAAAGCACTTGTGTTAATGCGCTCAAATATGTCAAGTCCTGATATAAACTCAAAGATCATAACTAATTCTTCCATGCTTTCAAATGATTCATGGAGGTATAAGATGTTTCTATGCCTAGCAATATTCAGAATGGAAATTTCCTTCTTTACCAAAACCTGATCAGTCCCTTTGACTTTAACAAATTTGGCCATGTATGTCTTCTTTGAGGATGTTTCAACACAACGGTGGACAATTCCAAACTCACCACGCCCAAGATCTTCAGCAATCATATATTTCTCATAGAGTTCCTTGGTTGAAGAGTGAGATGCTTTAGTCATGGAGACTTCCCTGGTTTCATCTACCTCTTCATCATAGTTCATAGCTCTGGTCTTATCTTCTTTGGTTATGGTTGGTTCTGAAGGCTCAGAAGGCTTGCTCAGACCAAATTTATTTTCAGCTATTACCCGGAACTGGTAACTTGTTTTTCCAAATAAGTTGATCACAGTATAACGTGTTTCTCGGGCTTGTCCTACACGAAGCCATCTTTCTGCAGTAGTTGCACATTTTTCAACAATGTAGTTGGTGATTTTGCTGCCACCATCAGAGGCCGGCTCAGTCCATGTTAAGTTGACAGAATCTCGTGAGACATCACTAACTTTGACTCCTCTGGGTGGGTCAGGAACATCAGCCACATCCAGTTCAACTGTCTTCTGATCAATTCCAAATCTGTTTTTAGCACAGACCACATAGAAACCAGCATCTTTTCTCTGTACCCCATTGGGGAAAACAAGTGATGTGAAGGATCTTGTGACAATAACTTGGTAGTGGCCATTATTGTCAATGAGATCTTGTCCTTTCTGCCAGGTGATCACAGGATCTGGTTTGCCACTGAAAGGAATCTTGATGCTGACCACTTCACCTCGGAGAGCATGAACTGCTCCCATGCCTTCAAGAGTTTTAGGTAAGTGTATCTTAGCTGGAACTGTATCAGAAAAAAAATAAGAATATAATTTAGCAACACCTAACAATATCTGTACAAAGTGCAATAACCTGCAACCCCCAAGTTAATAACTCATTTAGCCTCAAATTGATGATAATATATTTTTACCTTCCACTTCCAAGGAGGCAGTGCCAGACACAGATCCCCCTTGGTTGGTAGCTCTGACTTGGTAAACTGTGGCATCATCATCTGTGACACTTGCAATGATGAGCTGGTGGTAGCCACCCTTAAATTCTTGAATCCTGTATTTTAATCCATCTGCAATGATTTCTTTGCCTTGTCTGTACCATTTCACGATAGGTTTTGGATGACCAGTCACTTTGCAGACCAAAGTAGCATTGCTCTGATATCTGACATTTAGATTTCTCAGTTCCTCTTTAAAGTGTGGTGCCTGAATTGGGACATCAGATTTGGGAGTGATGGGTTCTGATATTTCACTCCATTCACTTTCCCCACCTAGGTTTTCACATTTCACACGGAACTCATATTCAAGACCTTCAATAAGGTTTTTCACTGAAAAGACAGTTTCTCGAATTTCTTCTGTTGTCACAGAAATCCATTTATTCTGCTTCTTCTCGCGCTTCTCAAGGTAGTAATTTCTAATCTTTGCACCTCCATCACTGACAGGTGGCTTCCAAGCCACAACACATGAATCTTTTGTGACAGCGGTGATAGTTGGTTTGCCAGGAGCACCTGGCTTTCCTATTAAGAAAAACAAAAGATTTGAGGCATGAGATGAACCAGGCAGCTTTATTAAAGCTTATTTATTTAAGAAAATAATGTTATGAGTCCAAAGTTTTATTAAAAAATAGCTATTCCAGAAAAATGAAATTAGTTACTTTATACTAAGACATTTCAAAAACCAAAGTTCTATTTTTAAAAAGGGGTTAGGATATATATTTCTCCTTTTAGATATGCAAACATTCAATTAAAATGAAAGAAAAGGCACTTGTACTTTATCTGAATCTTTGCTATTTCCTTTCAAAATTTCTTTCTGTTTAAAAGAATTTCATGCAAAGATGGAACTTTACCATAGGAAGATATGGAAATCAGGTTGTACTCACCAAATGGACTCTTAATAATCACAACTGAGGACACTTCTAGAGGGTCACTGATGCCAAAAGTATTCTGAGCTGAAACCCGGAAGTAATAGCCAGCATTTTCTGTGAGGTTCACAATTCTACAGGTTGTCACTGAGATGGCTGAAGACACCAATTGCCATTCAGCCCCCTCCTTGGCCTCACATTTTTCCACCACATAGTTGGTGATCCAGGAGCCTCCATCATCTGCAGGTGGTTTCCAGCTGATCACTGCAGAGTTCTTCAATAGAGCTTCGATCACAATTGGTCCTGTAGGTTTGTCTGGTTTATCTGTTGGGGGAAAATACAATTGTAGTGATTTTCATAGTGTGTTTTTGAGATTTTTTTTTTCTTTAAAAATAAAAAGCCCTGAAAATAAAAATAAAATACCTTGTATTTCCACATCAAGGATGGCATCAACTGTTCCGAAAACATTGCTGAGCTGGACTTTGTATTTCCCAGCATGCGTCTTACGTTGGACGTTCTTCATGACAAGATGAGTATAGTGCTCAGTGTTTTCAATAGTAATGTTTTCTGAGTTTTGCAAAAGTTTCTGACCATGGAACCAAGTCATGGCAGGTACTGGACGACCAATGTACATAACATGAAGCCGAAGTGTAGAACCCACAGCTCCATAATATTTCTCTTTCAGTGGGTAACCAGGATGGAACTGTGGTGTTGCTTGCAGGAGAAGCTTACTACTGGTTTCTACTTCTCCAACCTCATTGGTGGCTATGCAGGTATAAACACCTTCATCTTCCTGTTCCTCTGTCATTACTGTAAGAGTATGTGTGCGTCCATCTGAAGACATTTTGTATTTCCGGCTTTGTATGAGCTCTTTACCAAATCTGTACCATTTAATGTCAGGAAGAGGCCTTCCAACAATCTGGCATGAGAGTTGAGCAGCTTCACCCAATTTGGTGGTAACATCCTTCATTTCTTTGCGTATTCCTGGGGCCTCTCCAGCTGAACGATATGAAAGATAATATTAGGTGATTGTTACTACTCAATCTGTAATCCTTTGTCCTTGTACATCAGGAATGAATTTACCTTATTTACTAACACTTACCATGATTTACATATTAGCCTAATTTTTAAAAACTCTTTGAAGTAATTTTCTTAGGATCATATGGTAAACAGGGATTCAATGAGCGCATTGTCACATTTTCTGTAGAATGACTTTTTCCCTTTATGATTGGAAGGGGATTAATAATGTATAGGCTTTTAAGGGACTATAAATTCTCTCTATAATTCTGTAGTATTCTTGCCCTTACTTAGGTTCATTGAAGTGGCATACAGTTGTTGACCTTTCAAATCTTGTTGGGAAATGTTTTAAAAAAGAAACCATTGCATTAGAGGGAATTGCTCAAGGAAAGTGCTCAGTTCACTGCATCTAACATCTCCTGCTGAGGTTATGTGCTTGGAATGGTTTCCTGTAGAAATTATCATATTTCCTGTGTGTGCACTTGCTTTTCTTTCTAAACACTTGCTCTCCAGTAAAGCTTTCCAGGGTTCTACTTAGTATAGAGGGGGAATTAGCCTTAACTTGTTTAGTTTGTAAATCATAAGTAGAGAACTAAAGGCTACTTACATGTGAGTTTAGTCTTTATAGACATAGCAGTCCTTCGAGGTCTGCTCAGCCCAGTCTCATTCTCAGCAAAAACCCTGAATTCATATTCAGTAGCTTCCAGCAAACCCCCTATTGTGAATTGCTTGTCCTTAATCCGTTCCTTACTGCTCTTCTTCCAGGCACTGTCTCCAGACTGTCTATATTCAACCCAGTATCCAAGAATTTCTTTGCCACCATCACATTCAGGTTTCTCCCACTGTAGAGTGACACTATCTTTGGATACTGAAAGAATCTCAAGTTCTCCTGGTTGGCTTGGCTTATCTGAAATATTGTAAAATAATGAAAAGGGAATCAGCTTTACTGGTGAAATAAAAGGACAAAACATGGCTTGCTTCTTTAATTTAACCCCTTCTTCTGAATTCCTTACCAAATGGATCTTTGCAAACAACTGGTTCAGAAGCAGGGCTGGTCTCACTTAGGCCAACATCATTCTGTGCAATGATGCGGAACTGATACTCAGCATCGGGAACAAGCCCCGTGACAGTATACATTGTGGTAGTGATCTGAGTCTTATTGTGTCTGACCCACTTGTCAGTGGATGTCTCTTTGCGTTCAATGTAGTAGCCTGTGACTCGAGAACCACCATCATCTTTGGGCCGGGACCAGGACAAGCTAACAGAACTCTTGGTTACATCGAGTACTTCCGGAGGATTGCTTGGAGGTTCTGGAGGATCTATAAATATAAGTGGAAAGCACACATGTATTAGAGTACAGTCCCAAGTCTTATAAGCCGATGATTTTCATTTAAGAACAGAAAAGTGCTGAAATAATGTTTATAATTTTGTGGTTGAAAGGACACTTACTCAGTGGTGTTTTTGGTATGACTGGTTCCTCAGATTTCAAGGGTTTGCTTATGCCAAACTGGTTTTCTGCTGAAACACGGAAATGGTATTCTACATTCTCTTTAAGGCCTTTGACCACCAGAGATGTACCTCGGACTCTGGAATCAATGGTATACCAGGCGGCTTTAGGCACTTCTCGTCTCTCGAGGATGTAACCTAAGATGTCAGCACCACCATCATCAGCAGGAGGTCTCCAGCTGACCCTCACAGAGCGGGCTTGGATGTCATCATATTCCAGTGGCCCTTCTGGACTATTGGGACTTCCTATCACCCTGACCTTGATGTAGACAGCCTTCTTGCCACATTTATTTTCCAGAACCAGGTCGTAAGTGCCAGAATCACCCCTGTCTGCTTCTTTGATCACAAGCTCAGTATGTGTTTCAGATGTTGCAATCATGGCACGCTTACTAATATCCTGGCCTTCCTTGGTCCATTTACATATTGGGAATGGTTTTCCTTTGATTGGTATGGTAAGTCTGATGACTCCACCTTGCCTTACGAAGATACCTTCCTGGTATCTTTCATCAAGTTCATAATCAGGATATTCTGGAAAAAAGGGTAGGGTTTCAATTTAGCATTTGGCGTAGGGGGAGTAAGAAATAAGTCTATGGCAATTATTGCAGAAAGTAAATGATCATATGTCTCACCAAGCATTTCAGTGACTTTGACTGTTCCTGGTACCTCAGCAGGCTCACCAGGTCCACCAGCATTACAAGCTAGGATGCGGAACCTGTATTCTGCACCCTGAGGTAGGTGTGTTAGAGTATACTCTCGAATCTTGGTTGGAGTGGTGTTACACTTGGTCCATTCATGTTGATCTACTTTTTGCATTTCAATCAAGTAGCCTGTGACTTTAGATCCTCCTTCATCTTCTGGAACGCTCCAGGCCAGGGAGACTGATGTCCTTGTTGTATCAGTAACTCTTGGGTTTTGTGGCTTTCCTGGAGGAGCTGGGAATAAGAATAAGACAATATACTGGTTAAAGTTGCCACAAAGTTGAAAATTAGCTGTGCCACCTAACAAATTCAATGACTTGTTGAAACAGGGACTGTTAACATTAGCCTGTTTTTGTGTCTTGTGAAAATTTTATTCATGGCTGGGTATGGTGGCTCATGCCTGTAATCACAGCACTTTGGGAGGCCGAGGTAGGCAGGTACTTGAGGTCAGGAGTTCAAGACCAGCCTGGCCAACATGGTGAAACCCCGTCTCTACTAAAAATATAAAAATTAGCCATGTGTGGTGGCAGACATCTGTAATCCCAGCTACTCAGAAGGCTGAGGCAGAAGAATTGCTTGAACCTGGGAGGCAGAGGTTGCAGTAAGCCAAGATCATGCCACTGTACTCCAGCTTGGGTGACAGAGTGAGACTCCGTCTCAAAAAAAAAAAAAAAGAAAAAGAAAATTTTATTCATTTTATCAGTTAAAAATACTTAACGTTTTTTCACTTTCCTTTCTCTTAAATGTGCTTCCTTTTTAATCACTATTATTATCTTACATTTATCAGCAGTTTTTAAAGTGCTTCCAGAAATATTAACTTGTTTTAAAATGTTAAGTGTGATAGAAAGCATATATTATGAATCTTATCTTAAAGAGGTGGAAATTGACTCCAGAGAAGAATATTAAAAATTATTTGCCAGAAATTGCTAGCAGCTGGGGTAGGGGAGGGACTGATTACAAATTGACACAAGGGAACTTTACAGGGTAATAAAAATATTCTACATTTTGATTGTGGTGGTGATTACAAAACAGTACATTTTTCAAAAGTCATAGAATTATATACTTCAAAAAGGTGAATTTTCCCACATATAAATTATAACTCAATAAACTTGACTGATACAAAATGTACTTACCAATTGGATCCATGGCAACGATGGGTTTGGAAGGACGACTTGGTTTTCCAGACCCTCTTGCATTAATGGCTGTGACACGGTGTTCATATTCTAAGCCTTCAATAAGGCCAGTGGAGCGGTACCGTGTCATTGTCACAGGTACTTTATTTACACGGACCCATCGATCTGCTCTCACTTCTTTGCGCTCCACAATGTATCCAGTCACTTGGGAGCCACCGTCATCCTCTGGTGGGTACCAAGTAAGTGTCATACCATCACGGGAGACATCAAATATCTGTAATGTTTCTGGGGGTCCAGGAATACCTGTGACAAGACAGAGGTTAACAGGATATGGCAATATGGATAAATTGAAACAATGACTCATATATTTGTGTGTGCCTTAGGTTTTGGTTGGTATTTTAAAAGATATATAAGACACATGACTATTTTTCCAATAGTTTCACGTTTGTACTATTTGTAAATTTTAATTTAAATCATTTAATTAATTATTTTTATTAAAAAATTTTGACTTTTATTTTAGGCTCAGGGGTACATGTGCAGGTTTGTTACATGGGTATATTGGGTGATGCTGAGGTTTAATTTTGTACTTTCCTTGCTGTTCCTCATTTTCTTCAATTCTACATTTATTAAGTATGGACTGTGTATTTTTTTCTCACTATAACATTGCCAGTCCTCCTTCCTTTCCTCTCTTCCTCCTACCCTTCTCTCTTTTCTTCCTTCCATTCCTTTCTTCCTAACTCCCTCCTCTTTTCTTTCATAAGAGTGAAGATTTAAAAAAAAATCAAGCCTAAGTGTGTTGAAAACCTCTGAGAAAAGGAGGTTTAGAAACCTTAGAAAGACCACAGGGTTAATTTTGTGACCTATTTTTATTTACATTAGGGCATATTAAAAACAAATTCTTTTTTGTTAACATTCAGAATCAGAGGTGGAGAGAGTGGCGGAAGGGTCTGTGGACTTACGGATGCTGCTGCGACACTCTATGACCTCAGACTGCAAGTAAGAGCCAATCCCGAAGCGGTTTGTTGCAGCCACACGGAACACATACTCATTTCCTTCAGTGAGTCTGGTAAACTTAAACGTGGACCTAGTCACTGATTCAGAAACGGGCAGCCATCCTGGACGATGAGCATCACGTTGTTCTACCACATAACCACTCAATGGAGCACCACCATCCAATTCAGGTGGTTCCCAGGAAATGGTAATTGATGTAGCATCAATTTCATCAATCCTAATAGGTCCTGTTGGTGGACCAGGCTTGTCTATGAAAGAGAAGAAATATAAGAAATTAATTTTTACTTCAAATCAAAATTGGGTGACTGAACTTGCTTGTGTCTTTGTCACACATCCTTACCAAGAATGATAACTTTAATGGTTTCTGAAGTAGTTCCAGTAACATTCTTCAGTTCAAGTGTGTATTCTCCAGTATCTCTGATAGTGGTTTCACGGATGGTTAATTTAGCTACTTTAGTGTGAGTTTCAACTGTGACACGCTCTGATTCTCTCAGTTTAGAACCAGCAAAGAACCAGGAAGCAGCAGGAGGTGGACGGCCAGCAATAGGTATCACCAGCTCTATTGGTCTGCCAGCTGGGACATGGATAGTCTTCTGAGGCATTGTAGAAAGATCGATTGTTGGCAACACTGTGGGAAAGAAATCAGGTATTTATTCTGAAGCATTATTTTTATGGTAAATTGTTACGAATTCTGAATTTTCATTTTACTTTACTATTATTATTATTTTGCTATTTGGTACATACCTCTGAGGTCTTGTACAGTCACGGCTGTGACAATCTCTCTTGCTTCTGACACACCTTTCTCATTTTGTGCCCTCACTCTAAATAAGTATTGTTCACCTTCATTTAAGGAAGTAACAGTGTGCTCTAGGACTGTGGGTTTTAAGGTGACAACCTTCATCCATCTCTCTGTGCCAGCTTTGCAGGCCTCGAGAACATATCCAGTGAGTCGGCTACCACCATCATAGAGTGGTTTTTCCCAGGCAAGGGTAACAGTGGATTTGGTGACATCGACCACTTCTAGCTTTGTAGGCACCAAAGGCACTTCTGAGACCAGTACTGCATCAGATGTTTCACAGGGTTCACCAATGCCATAAATATTTTCTGGCAGCACTCTGAAATAGTACATGGTTCCTTCTACAAGTCCAGAAATTCTGTAAAGTGTCTTGCTGCATTTGGTAGTTACTGTTTTGAATGCTCTCATGGCAGCTTCACGTTTCTCAATGATGTAATTGTTGACTGGAGCTCCACCATCAATCGTGGGAATTTCCCAAGTTATAGTCACAGAATCTCTTGATACTTCCTTAACTTTCACTGAAGGACAAGGACCGGGAGTATCTGAAAAACAGAATGAAAAATTAATATTTCCTATTTGCCTGATAGCTTTTTTTTTTCTTGGGGAAATATAATCAACATAGTTCCTCTCTAGAGAGGTGATCAATCATAGGTCAAGCTGTGTTGTTTTAGAGGATCTACTCATTGTATAGCCAATTTTAAGTAAAATGCTTACCATAGACTTTAACAAGGACTGTTGCTGATTTCTTGCCAGATTGGTTTTCAGCTTCAATTGTGTATTTTCCAGCATCATACCGATTAACTTTGTCCACTATTAGCAATGAGTAGCTCTCAGTGGTGTCAATAATTGCCCGACTTGCAAGGTCAATGCCCTGCTTGCTCCACGTGATGACGGGAGGTGGTCTTCCAGATACAGACACCATCAAGCGCAAGGAGGCCCCAGCCCTGATGGTCACAGTCTTCTTTAGATCATCTGCAAGCTCGAGATCTGGTATTTCTGGAAATTTAATGACAAAATTTAATTAATTCATGGACAGGTGTGAGAAGAAAATAATTCACCTAAAAGCTTCTATGATTTATACCTATTCTTTCCACGGGCTCAATTTCAGCAATCGATTCACTGTATTCGCTCATACCCTTCACGTTCACGGCAGCAACTCTGAAGGAATATTTCTGACCCATTTTAAGGTCTGGCACAGTGAATTCAGTATTTCTTATTGTGGCTTTGGTATGCACTCGGTACCACTGATCAGTGTCCTTCTCTTGCATTTCCAGAACATATCCTGTGATGTCAGCACCACCATCATACATGGGTTTGGTCCATGCCAAACTAATGCTGTGTTTGGTGGTATCCACAACTCTTGGAGCAGAAGGTGGTCCAGGGGTATCTATGGAATTTAAAAAGTGAGATGCAGATATTAGGCAAATAAGGAAATGTTGAGATTTGTATTTTTTGTTTTCAAGACTCACAAAGGCATTATTGCTCTTTGTCCACTCTCGCCAAGATAATCTTTATTAACTAGGCTCCTGATATTGTAGGACAGCACTGCATACCACATTGTAATTTAATATTATTATCTTCATAATTAAATTGCTTTAGGAAAATGAATATTTCTTACCCACTGCTTTGGCTAGCTTCACTGTGTATTCTCCATTAACTAAGCTCATTACTTAAAGTACCCATTCTTAGGGACTTTTCTTTAGTTGCTTATCTTTCACTGGGTTAGTATCACTTGCCACCAATACATTTTTAATGAATACAGGAATTGGTTTCCTCAATATAGGGAAAAGAAAGGGAGATCAGATTGTTACTGTGTCTGTGTAGAAAGGGAAGACATAAGAAACCCCATTTTGACCTGTATCCTGAACAATTGCTTTGCCCTGAGATGCTGTTAATCTGTAACTTTGCCCCAACCTTGAGCTCACAGAAACAAGGGTTGTATGGAATCAAGGTTAAAGGGATCTAGGGCTGTGCAGGATGTGCCTTGTTAACAAAATGTTTACAGGCAGTATGCTTGGTAAAAGTCATTGCCATTCTCCAGTCTCGATAAACCAGGGGCACAATGCATTGTGGAAAGCGGCAGGGACCTCTGCCCTGGAAAGCCAGGTATTGTCCAAGGTTTCTCCCCATGTGATAGTCTGAAATATGGCCGCGTGGGATGGGAAAGATTTGACCATCCCCCAGCCCAACACCCATGAAGGGTCTGTGCTGAGGAGGATTAGTAAAAGAGGAAGGCCTCTTGGAGTTGAGATAGAGGAAACCACTGTCTCCTGCTTGCCCCTGGGAACTGAATGTCTCGGTATAAAACCCGGTTGTACATTTGTTCACTTCTGAGATAGGAGAAAAACCACCCTATAGCGGGAGGCGAGACATGTTGGCAGCAGTGCTGCTTTGTTATTCTTTACTCCACTGAGATGTTTGGGCGGAGAAAAACAAATCTGGCCTACGTGCATATCCAGGCATAGTACCTCCCCTTGAACTTAATTATGACATAGATTCTTTTGCTCACGATTTTTTGCTGACCTCCTTGTTACCACCCTGCTCTCCTACCGCATTCCTCTTGCTTAGATAGTGAAAAATAATAATCAATAAAAACTGAGGGAACTCAGAGACCGGTGCCGGTGCAGGTCCTCCGTATGCTGAGTGCCGGTCACCTGGGCCCACTTTTCTTTCTCTATAATTTGTCTCTGTGTCTTATTTCTTTTCTCAGTCTCTTGTCCTGCCTGATGAGAAATACCCACAGGTGTGGAGGGGCTGGCCACCTTCATCTCATCTTCCCCAATTCAGTCCCAGTGACTATTCCTTTATAGTTCTTGGACTCAGACTCTGTAAAAGGATTTGCCACTTACTTTTGAAGCTCTTGTGACAATTATTTTGTCAGTAACTTATGAAACCACTAGAAACTGTATGTTCCTGCTAAACCTCTTCTTAAAAGGAGTTTTGCCATTTTTCTTTTCAGTTGTTACAGTACAATGCATTTTTCTCTAAGGAAAATTTATAAAATAGATTCTTTTCATATTGATAGTAGAATATTTTTCCATTAATTGGAAAATGCTGTAACAATTTTTAGCAATTCTAATTGCTAACTTAACAGATGTAGTAGTTAAAATGTTCTCTGACTTAAGCTATATTTATGATCATGTAAATAAGCATATGCTTTTCTAGACCATTCATAAATTCTACAAATTCTTAGAATTTGTATGTTGGAAAATTATCTGTCATATAGCTTTGAGGAGCATTGTATTTATGTATGATTCTTGGAGCTCACATGATGGTTCTCTGCATGAGATGAAGTTGGAAGCTTCGCTGGGCTCACTGTTACCAGCTGCATTCACTGCAGTCACTCGGAACTGGTAATCACAACCCTCCATCAGGCTCATCACCTTCAGCCTGGTATCATACACGACATAGTCTTTGTTGACACGTGTCCAGCGCAGGCTCTTCTTCTCACGTTTGTCTACTAGGTAGTTGCTGATTTCATTGCCACCATCAGATTCAGGTTTTGTCCACTGAATGATGATATGCTCTTTGCCAGTCCCAACTTCTTCAGGTATGCCGGGTGGTGATGGAATAGCTGTTTATGAAAACAAGGATGATCAGAATTGCACAAAATTACTATTGATAAGACTGCCCTTCTCCCTCCTCCCCCTGATTCTATTACATTTCAACTGTCAAATTGTTTAACAGTGTTAATACTCACTGAATGAGTTTCTGGCTACAATTGGCTCTGATTCAACAGGCACACCGGGGCCATATTTGTTTACTGCCCTCACTCGGAATATGTACTCATTGTTCTTGATGAGCCTGGTAACGACATAGGATAGGGTTGGGCATTCGCCTTCAACAATCACCCAGTTGAGCCTGCTAGTCTCGCGTCTTTCCACGATGTAGTGAGTGATTTCTGCTCCTCCGTCTTCCTGAGGAAGGCTCCAGGCTAAAGTGCACTTCTCCTCTGTTACTCTGCTGACGGTGAGCTTTCCACATGGGCCAGGGGAATCTGAAACAGGTGTAATGACAAGCCATGATGAAGATCATTCTTTCTGCCCACACTAGAAAATGCTATATAAATGTGAGAAGATTTGACATGCTTACCAAGCACTTTGACCATGACAGACACGGCCTTGGTCCCGCTGGCGTTTTTCACTGTTAAAGTGTATTTTCCAGTGTCACTCCTGTCACAGAACTTGATCACAGCAGTTGCTCGTTTGCCAGTATACTGCAAAGAGACTTTTTCACAGAGATCTAGCTCCTTGTCTCCTTTGGTCCAGATAATTTTGGGTTCAGGTTTGCCACCAACTGCAGCATCCAGAACAAGATCAGAACCTGCTCTGATGGTAACCAGATCACCCTGTAATCGGGCATCCAGTTCAGCTTTGGGTGGAGCTGTCAGTAGGCAAAACAGATATGAATGAATATCTGAGAGTTTATTTTCACATAAATTGTGATAATTTTAAAAAGGAGAATGTTGACTATTTCCTACCATATTCATCTCGGCAAGTGACAGGGCCTGTAGATTCAGACCCTTTGCTAATTACACCTGCTGCATTCTTGGCTAACACACGGAACTCATAAGTGTCTCCTTCACTGAGAGCAGTCACGGTGAAGAAATTGTCAGATACAATGGTATAGTTGCACTTCAGCCAGCGACCGTCTCCTACCTCACTGACTGGCTTACGCTCTATGATGTAGCCCACAACCTTGCTGCCTCCATCATACACTGGGGCAGACCAAATCAGTGATACTGTTGATCTTGTGACATCTGTCACCTCTGGTCTGCCTGGTGCATCTAGAAGGGATGCAAAAATAAGGTTAAAATATACCACTCTGAGTTCTACTAGAATCAGTAATAATAAACAAATATGCCCTTAAATTGTGATACATACCAACTGGGTTTTGAGCCATTATAGGTCTTGAAGCTTCGCTGGCCTTGCTAACACCTGCAGCATTGAGTGCATAAGTTCTGAACTGATATTCCAGTCCTTCTACTAAACCAGTTACTTTGTAGTTGCACTCTAAGCATGGCACTTTGTTTTCTTTCACCCAAAGAATTGTGTTACGTTCTTTCTTCTCAACCCAGTAGCCAATGATTTTACTGCCACCGTCGTGGTAGGGTTCTTCCCAACGAATAGACATGGCATTGGCAGACACATAGTAGACCTCAGGTCTGGTAGGAGCACTTGGTGGGACTAAATATAAACAAAGGTATTAAGTATGAATACAATTTTATAAAACTCAGGGGAAACATTTAATAACAAGAGACTTTGAAATAGGACTTTATTTTTCTTACCAAATGGATGTTCAGCAACTATTGGTGCTGATTCTAGAGGTTTGCTGACACCAAATCTGTTCTCTGAACTGACACGGAAAGAATATTCCATGTATTTTGTGAGATGAGTGACTTTAATTTGAGTGCGCTTGACACTGGAATTGACAAGATGCCAAGCTGTTGTACCCGATTCACGCTTTTCAACTATGTAATTAGTAATTTCAGTGCCTCCATCATCTTTAGGTTCTCCCCATGACAGGACACACGATTCAGCCGAAACAGATGAGACCTCAATGGGGCCGGTTACTGGACCTGGCCTTCCAATGACCACAACTGTGACGGTAAATGTTTTAACACCAGCTGTATTTTCCAGGGTCAAGAAGTATCTTCCAGAGTCACCTCTCATGCTCTCCTTTACAGTCAGGGTGGTCCTGTCTTTTGTTGTTGTAATGCTCACTCGATCCGTCTCTTTAAGTCTCATTTCTTCCAGTTTCCATGTTACTTTGGGGGCGGGACGACCACTGATTGGTACGTCAATGGTAAATGGGCTTCCTGCTTTGCAAGTTATAAGCTGATTGGTAATTCCAGTGAGGTCAGCAGTGGGCTCGATTTGAGGCTCCTTAATGATGACAGAAGAGAAGGCTTCCCTGGGTTCACTGTAGCCAGCATCATTCTTAGCCTTCACACGGAATTCATATTCAGTGTTCTCAACAAGACGCTCTACTGTGAAAGTCAGCTGTTTGGTGTGACCAGCTTCAACCCAGAAGTCAGATCCCTTTTGTCTCATTTCAAGCAGGTAGCCAGTGATCCGGCTGCCTCCATCATGCTCAGGTTTAAGCCAAGCTAAGACTGCAGAGGATTTGCTAGTATCAACAACATCAAGTCTTCTAGGTGGAGCAGGCTGTTCTGTGGCTACAATTGGTTCTGGCATTTCATAGGGCTCACCAACACCATACTCATTTACTGCAGAAACACGGAAATAGTATGGAACACCTTCTGCCAGATCACCGACCTTGAGGATCTGACGAGTGCATTTTTCACTGATAACCTGCCAACTACGGCGACTTGCCTCTCGTTTCTCAACCACATAGTGATGGATTCGGGCACCACCATCAAGAAGAGGGGCATCCCACATCAATGTAGCCGATCCCCGGGTCACATCTTTGAAGGTAATTGGGCCAGGTGGGCCTGGAGTGTCTAGCACTTTTACGGTGAATGTGATTGACTTACTACCACTGTTGTTTTCCACAGTAAGGGTATATTTCCCTGCATCATTTCTGTTGCAGTTTTCCACAGTGAGGGTGCTGAAGGAGTCTGTTGTATGGATATCAGCCCGAAGGCTAAGGTTAGAGTCTGGTTTGCTCCACACAGCTGTAGGAGTAGGTCTACCTTGGTAGGCAATGAAGAGGCGAATACTGGCCCCAGCTCTAACAACATGAGTCTGTTTGAAGTTTGCATCTATGTCTAACTCAGGAGCTGTTAACCGGTCAACTGCTTTAATTGTGCCGGTCACTTCACAGCTGTCTCCTTTTCCAGCACCATTGATAGCACTAACTCGGAATTTGTATTCTTCACCTGCTTGTAGATCAGTGACTGTATATCTTGTTTTCACACATGCCTCTGTATTCACCTTGTGCCAGTCTCCTAAGTCGGCCTTGCACATTTCAATAATGTACCCAATTATTTCCATGCCACCATCAAACACTGGTTTGGACCATTCTAAGCTCACAGTTGTCTTTGATGTGTCTGTTACTTTGACCACTGCAGGAGGACCTGGTGGGTTGACGGGCTCTCTACATTTAATGAGTCTTGAGATGCCACTTGCAGGTCCGACTCCTGCAGCATTTTCAGCCATGACATGGAATTCATACTCATTGCCTTCTGTCAGACCGGTGACTTTGAATCTTGTTTCAGAGATTGGTCGTTTACTGATCACTTTTACCCATCTTGTGCTTTTCTTTTCTCTTCTTTCAAGGATATACTGTTGAATTTCACTGCCACCATCTGATTCTGGCCTTGCCCATGTCAGGGTAATGCTGTTGCCTGTTACATTGCTAGGTTCTGGAGTGCCAGGGGCATCAGGAACAGCTGTAAAACAAAAACAAAACCCCAAATCAATTAGATACATTTGCTTGGAAGGTTAATCTTTTGACATAGTACCACTTAGCAAAAATGCAAACTTACTGTATTGTATTTGAGCAACCACTGGATCAGAATCAAGTGGCCTGCCAACACCAAACTTGTTAACTGCAGAAACACGGAATTGGTATTCATTGCCGTTTATTAGTTTAATGGCAGTGTAACTTTGGGCTTCACATTTATCCTCAATTAGTGCCCAAGCAAGTCTGCTGGTTTCCCGTTTTTCAATGATGTAGTGGGTTATGGGAGCACAACCGTCATTGAGTGGAGCATCCCACCACAGAGTCATCTTCTCCCCAGTAATATTGGTGAATCTTATTGGCCCAACTACTTTTCCTGGTGTATCTGTAAGAAAAAGTTTCTAGAGTTAGTTTCTTTTTCCTTGTCCATTAAAACACAACTAGGCATGTCTCTAATCCAAGTTCATAAATTGTAACATTAAGAAGCTATTTTAAAAGTACCTTGTACTTTCACTTTAATTTCTGCTTTTGCAGAACCAGATGCATTTTTGGCTTCCACTGTGTATATACCACGATGGTCCCGAGTAGCATCTCTAACAAATAGGCTGGTGGATCCAAGGACATCAGTTATTTCCATATTCATCCTCTTTTCGATTTCCACTCCATCTTTGAACCAAGTTACTCGAGGCACTGGTCTTCCTTGTACCAAAGCTTTAATTCTAAGGCTTTCTCCAGACTTAATAATGAGACCATCAAAGTACTCAGGGCCAAACTCTACTATTGGTGGAACTATAAAAGAAAAGAAAGAGAAATACTATGTATTAGTTTGGCTTAATAAAAACAAAATAAATATATATTTTTCAGTAGTGCCATATCACAAGGCCTGGAAGAGTAATGACTTGTACTGTGCTACCAAAGGCTATTTTGAAAGTAGGATTGATAATTGAGAATTTGGACTATGGGGTTAGATATTTGCCTATTATTATTCCCTTTGCAATGCCTGTCATGTTTTTAATTTTGCATTGCTGTTTGTAAAAAGAAAAGTGAAACATTTGCAGATCATTTACTTCCTAATACTGCTGCACAAACAAGTTCTTTTAAGAGGCCATTAGCTGCATTCAAACAAGGGGATGATTGTATTGTTGGATGTATGTTGTATTTTAATAACTTCAGTAAAGATGGACAGTTATCCTTGAGAACCTTTTTTCTTTATTTACTGTAAGTGGTGAAAATTACAAAGCTAAAAACTCATTCCAACTTGCTGCATGCTCTTTATGTGGGAATGGAGTGAAATAATAGACATGGTAAAAATAATTGATGCCAATTACTTTTTTCTTCTTTTCATCTGAAAGGTAGAAAGACATAATTCATTCACTTAGCAACCTTGGGTAATTTGTTTCTGTTCCCATTTTACAGGCCAGAGGCCAAATGTGTTTTTTAAAAATGTAAATGCGCTTAGTCTCATTCGAAATAAGTTGTAAATGCTTACCATTTTCATCTCTTGTCATAATAATGCCAGAAGACTGTGAGGGCGGGCTTATAGTTCCAACAGCATTTCTTGCAATTATTCTGAACTCATAGCGATCCCCAGGACTGAGTCCTGTAACTGTGTACTGACATTCACTGACGTCAGTAAAGTTGCATCTCACCCAGCGTTCATTTCCTTGCCGTTTCTCAATGCTATAGGCCACAATCTTACTGCCTCCATCACGCAATGGTGGGTTCCATTTAAGTGTGATGGTTTCCCGGGTGACATCAATGTAGTCAGGAGTGCCAGGTGGGTCTAAAATATTATAAGGAAGGTAAATGCATCATTACATTTGTAACCAGGTCTTAATCATCCATGGAAGAAAAATATAATTATTCAATAATTTTAATAAATAAAATTTTTATAATAAATAATTTATTCAATCTCCCAAACTCATTTTGGTCATTAATTTCAACTTTCCATTTCACAGTCTTTAAAATAACTTCAAATTAGTTTATTAGACTGATTTAAAATCATTCCTCTTGCTTTACATCACCAGTTCTCTAGTGACAAGAAGATATGTAAGAAGGTGATACAGAGAAGAAAAGCATTATTTGATATATTTGTTTCTAATATGTTCAATTGCTAAACTAAATGTATTTGAATAATAATCACTTACCTACTGGAGAAACAGCTAAGGTAAATTTGCTTGGGTCACTAGGTGAGCTTAGGCCAGCAGAATTTTCAGCATATACACGGAATTGGTAATCCAGACCTTCCACCAGTCCAGTAGCTCTATATTCTCTTCCAGAGATTGGTGATGTATTAACTTTTTGCCAGAGGATGCTATTTCTTTCTTTCTTTTCAATGTGGAATCCAGTAACTTCTGAACCACCATCATAAACTGGAGCATCCCAAGTTAGTGACATGCCATCAGAAGTCACATTGTATATAACTGGCTTTCCTGGGGGACCAGGAATCCTGAACTGGTGTTTTGCCACAATAATGTTTGAGACAAGTGGTTGGCTGACTCCGTATCTGTTTTCTGCCCTCACTCTAAACTGGTACTCAGCGTCTTTGACTAGATTAGGAACTTTGAAAGTCGTCCTGGCAACACTTGAACACACCATCTTCCAATTCGTTTGTGAAGTTTCCCGCTTCTCGATGCTGTAACAAGTAATTTCTCCTCCTCCATCATCTTCAGGTACATCCCATGACAGGATGACACTATCAGCCTTGATTTCATCAAATCGAATGGGTCCTTTGGGCTTTGATGGTGGGCCAAGGGTGATGACTGTAATGGGGACTGCATTTCTACACACTGCATTATCAAGAATAACAGTGTATTTTCCTCCATGCTCCTTCTTGGCATTCTTAATACTCAAAGTAATTTTGTTTTCAGTTTTACTGAAACGAACAAATTCACTTTCTTTCAGTGGCAAGCCATCTTTCAGCCAACTGATGGATGGTTTGGGCTTTCCTTTATAAGGTAATTCAAGGTGCACATTGTGCCCAATTCTCACAGTGACTTGTGCCCCAGGGATATCTGACAGGTCAACTTCAGGCGTAATAATAAGTTCTTTCACTGTAATTGGCCCAATAGTGACAGGATCACTCAGTCCTTTCTCATTTTTGGCAAACACTCTGAACTCCAGGACTGACTGCTCCTTAAGTTGGCTAACCTCAATTTCACATGTCTTACTTATGCCAGCGTGGGACCATGTCTGTTCACTTTTACCTTTCCTTTCTACAACATATTCTGTGATGACGCTACCACCATCAAAGTCAGGTTTGGTCCAGCTGAGGATGACAGATGTCTTTGTTGAGTCTTTCATTGAGAGATCACGTATAGGAGCTGGTACTTCAGCAGCCTTCACTGGCTCCGTAGTTTCACAGGGTTCCCCAATTCCAATTTCATTTTCTGCAAGAACTCTGAAGAAGAATGGAGTCTTCTCTGACAACTCTGTTAGCTTGAAGGATGTGCTAGAACATTTGTGTGACACGACAGACCATGTTCTCTTGGTGGCATCTCTCTTTTCAATTACGTAATTAATTATTGGAGATCCTCCATCGATGAGAGGAGGATCCCAGAGCAAAGTGACTGTGCCTCGAGAAACATGTTTAACCTGTAGTTTCTGGCAGGCAGCTGGTGTGTCAAGCACTTTAACACTCACAGTTGAAGACTTAGGTTCACCAACTCCGTTTTCTATTGTGAGAATATATTTTCCTGTGTCATTGCGAGTAACTTGAGGAATGGTGAGTAATGAAGATGAGTCAGTGTTTTCAATGCTGTATCTGGCATCACTGCCAAGATTCTTCTCATCTTTTCTCCATGTGACAGTAGGTGGAGGTCTACCTTTAAAGGGAATCAACACTTGTACATCTTCACCAGCTTTGGCAATAACAGAAGTTCTGAGGGCCACATCCAGGTCAATCTCTGGTGCCTCTGTAGGCATAAAATGGATATATACAGTGAATTTTAAAAGTAAAAAACAAGTGATTTCCTGGAAGTATGCTTATAAAAAAACATAATCACACCAGTAGGTACATACCAAGTATATCTTTAGCTTGTACAGGTTCAGTCATTTCTATAGGTTCTCCTTGTCCAGCACAGTTTACAGCAGATACCCGGAAGTAGTAATTGACTCCAGGTTTCAGATTGGATACCACATATTCTGTAGTTCTGACCTCTCCTTTGGTAGAGACAATAGTCCATTCCTCTTCCTCTCCTTGTCTCATCTCAACAACATACCCAGTAACAGCACTGCCCCCATCATAGACAGGCTTACTCCAGCCAAGGGTGATGGATGACTTGGTTGAATCTGCAATTCTTATCTTAGCAGGTGGGCCTGGAGGATCTGGAATGGCCATTCACAATGAAATAATTACACAATCATGTATAATTTAGTCACACAGGCGAATTTAGAAGACACAGGTGAAGATGCTGCAGGTATGAGCACTTACCAATAGGATCAGCAGCTTTGTAGAATTCAGATGGTTCAGAAAAGGGACCCTGTCCAGCAGCGTTTACAGCAGAAACTCTGTATTGATAGTCACTGTTTTCTGTGAGTCCTGTTACTTTTTGTCTGGTGTCACGGATTGTCTCTTTTAGTACTTTAAACCATCCTAGACTCTTCTTATCTCGTTTTTCAAGGAAATAGCCACTTATATCACTACCACCATCTGCAATTGGCCTGCTCCATACAACAGTCATTGAATTCTTGGTAATCTTTGTCACTTCTGGTATGCCTGGTGGCCCAGGTGTAACTGTTTAGAAAGGAAAGGAAAACAAGGTACAAGAATCAACATTACTGATAAATTGTACCTTTGATGTTCACATTCTTTCCAAGAATATTAATTTTATTTTTTATATTTTTCACCTTGTGAAAAGGATGGTAATGAGACAGGTGTTATACAAAAGAAAATTAAAGCATATGCAGAGGTTAGCATAGTTTATTTTTAAATTTTTCATGTTTCAGTTTTCTACTGAAATCATGTCTCACCAAATGCATTCTTGGCTACAACGGAATCAGATTCCAGTGGCTCGCCAATTCCATATTTGTTGACGGCTCGGACCCGGAAGATATATTCATTTCCTTTGATAATTTTGGTGGTTGTAATGATGCACTCTTCCAAATGTTCAGACACCATAGACCACACAACGCGGCTTGTCTCACGCTTTTCCACAATGTAGTGAGTGATTTTTGCACCACCATCATCAGCTGGAGGCCGCCAGAGAATGGTGATCTTTTCAGCAGTTACAGTCTTAAATTCAATTGGTCCACCAGGTGGGCCTGGTTTGTCTATCAATAAAAGGAGAAAACACGATGTTAGTACTTCTTTAAAGCCTACTTACTCAAAATTACTAAGCTTTAAGCAAATGTAATATGACAGTGGTCTGTATTCAGCGCCTACCAAGGATCTGTACTCTGATGGTGGCTGAGGCTGAGCCCATGGCATTCCTTAGTTTTAATTCATAGCATCCACTATTAAGGCGATCGGCATCTTTGATGAGTATAGATGCGAGGTCCGTGGTATTTTCGACACAAACCAGTGCATTGGTTTGTAATTCTTTATCATCTTTATACCACTCAATTGTAGGCGCAGGTTTCCCAGAAATGCCAGCTCTGAGCCTCACAGATGTACCTGCTCTGTATTTGACAACTTCTGTATATTCTAGAGGCAAATCAATTACAGGACCACCTGCAAGAAAAACAGATGAGAAATATTTAAAATATTATAAGGATGGAAAAAAATAGTTGCACCAACCTTAAAGTAAGGTCATTGGCTGTTATTAAATTATACACACACCCCATCATTATAATTCTATGCAATTATTATTTAAAAGTTAAAAATTTAGAGGCCACTCTTCTATCTCAGATGGGGTAGAAAGACTGTGAGTTGTGCAGTGACTTAAGCACCTTTTACATGTGTTTTAAAGTCCATTAGTTGCTTTATTCTAGTGATGAAATGGGATATGGTAGTGAGAACATCATGGAAGAAGCTGTTAAACATTTTCTTTCACTTTAGCTTTTTTTTCCTTTTCTTCTAAGCACCTCCTATTCTTTTTCTTTTACCTTCCCAGTTCACTGATATCCAAGTGTGGATGGTTCATGTCAAGTCTGAATTCTCTACCCACAGAACTACATACTCACTGGACAGATTTTCTGCCATGTTGTTTGGAATTATCAAGAAAGAGAACTAAATTTGACTTGCTTCATACTCTCATAAACACTGATGCAGTATCCACAAAGCCTGATTCATAAATAAAGAATAGCCCTGAGATTCTCAGCATGAAGATGGGAGTGGATACTTTTGCCCAGACACTATAGTGGCTCAATTTTCTCTTAGCAATTGGAGATCTTTTAGGAAAAGTGTCACAGGATACCTGACTCTCATGACGTTTTAATTTTCAAAACATTGTTGAGTTGAATGTGCCACTTGTTTTCCAGAATGGTGAGGAATATGCATTTTGGACTAACCATGATAGAGAGGGCTCTGAAGTCTGTCTGTTTGAATTCCCACTCCATCCCTAACAGGGAAGTTACAGAAGCACTCTCAGCCTCGTTTTCCCTTCTATAAGATGGCTAATATGAGGGCTATGAGAACTAAGGGAAAGAATTCATGAAAATTAATAAATGTTAGCTGCTGCTAATACTATCATCATCAAAGTCTGTGTTTAGGCCAGGTGTGGTGGCTCACACCTGTAATCCCAACACTTTGGGAGGCGGAGGTGGGTGGATCACCTGAAGTCAGGAGGCTGAGACCAGCCTGGACAACATGGTGAAACTCCGTCCCTACTAAAAATACAAAAAATTAGCTGGGTGTGGTGGGGCATGCCTGTAATCCCAGCTACTCAGGTGGCTGAGGCACGAGAATCGTTTGAGCCCAGGAGGCGGAGGTTGCAGTGAGCCAAGACCGTACCACTGCACTCCAGCCTGGGCGACAGAGTGAGACTCTGTCTCAAAAACAAAAACAAACAAACAAACCAAAAAACCAAAAACGAAGTCTCTGTTTAGTCGGTGGCTTATTTAAGAGCAATATTCTGTAGGAACTCAACCATGGTTTAATTATTGACTTTGATAATTTAAAATAGAATGAAAGCGCCAACTCATACAATCAAACAATCATAAAAGGTTGAAGTTGGAAAGGCCTGTAGATATCCTGAGGTCTAAATCTCTCATTTTACAGTCAAGTCAAGAGGGCAGGAAAGGTATTTAAGGAATTTTCCTCAGACTCCCAGCTAGTACATAAGTTCTTCCAAAAACCTCATTAAGGCACAGAATAAAAGTTATTCTATAGATCAGAACCAGGAAAAGGTACGGGGAAATACTGAGTTAAACAGCTATTGTGATTCAAAGTGCTAAGCATGCTTACCATAAGAATCGATGCAAGTAATGGGCCCTACAACCTCAGATGGATTGCTAATGGAACCAACAGCATTCCTAGCAAAGACACGGAATTCATACTGGGAATTCTGAGTCAAGCCAGAGATGGTGAATTGAGTTTCAGTAACATTGGTGAAGCTGGCCTTGGTCCATCTGCCATCTGGAAGGTCACGTCTTTCAACAATGTAGCCTGTAATCTTGCTACCTCCATCAAAAGCTGGTTGTTGCCACGAAAGGCTGACAGAGTTCTTTGAAATATCAGTGATACGAACATTTCTTGGGGGTTCTGTGGTAATAAGAGAAGCAGATTAGCGGCACTTATATCATAATATCTGGCTTCACAGAAGTAAGGTTTGCATTTTTGTATCAGAACTGCCCTTCTCATGACAAATACATACCACAAGCATCAATTGCCAAGACTGGTTCAGAGGGATGGCTGGGTTTTCCAACTCCAGCAGCATTTTCTGCATACACCCTGAATTCATAAATAAGTCCAGCACTGATTGTTGTGACTTTGAAGTGAGTAGTGCGGATGACCAGTTTGTTGGCTTTTTGCCATAAAATACTGTTTCTGTCTTTCATTTCCAGGTGATAGCCTATGACTGCACTGCCTCCATTTGACACTGGTTCATGCCAGCCCACAGTGATGCTTTCTCGAGTAACATTAGTGACCCATGGTGTAGATGGTGGTCCAGGCGTTGCTACAAAAGAGAGAAATCCTATAGATTAGTACAGACAATAACACATTTATGGTCAAAGAAAACCTGGATCTTTGAAAAGGTGGACAACTTACTGTATGGTAGTTTGACAGTCACACAAGCTGAATCTATGTGATCACTGATGCCAAAGCGGTTTTCTGCCTTGATGCGGAATTGGTATTCTTCTCCTGTGGTCAGTTTCATGACTTTCATCATGGTTCTTGCAACTGTTGCAGACACTTCGGTCCATACTGCAGTACTTGTTTCTCTTTTAAGTAGAACGTAGTTGGTAACTTGACTTCCACCGTCATACTTAGGTGGCTCCCACTTGAGAGTCACACTTTCTTCAGTTATATCACTAATAACGACAGGGCCAGTTGGAGGACCAGGCCTGTCCAGCACAACAATGTTAATGAAAGCTTTGGTTGTACCACTGGAGTTGGCAGCAGTGATCTCATATCTCCCAGCATCAGCTGTAACACTTTCTTTGAGATTGATGGTCAGGTTCTCAGCAGTAATTTCGGTATTAAATCTCATGGTTGCCTTCAGAGGGACACCATCTCTTGATAAGGTCACTTTGGGAAGTGGTTTTCCAGAGATTGGAATGTCAACTTTAAGGTTTGAACCAGCTCTAACATATACGGTGTGACTTGGGAAATTCTTCATATCAATTTCAGGTGGTTCTGAAAAATGAGTATAGAAAGTGAAAGTGAAAAAGGGTTTCTGAAAATTAACATAAATCAATGCAAATAATTTCAAATTTTGCTTCTACACAAAATTAGACATACCTAGTTGCTCCTTAATAAGAACAGGAAGCAGAAGCTCTCTCGGGTCACTCAGGCCAGCTTGATTTTCAGCAAACACCCGGAAAAAGTATTCAGAATTCTCCCTCAGACCAGAAACAACGTGATGGGTTGACTTTGCCACTGCACATTTAACCCAGTTTTTCTGTCCTTTTTCTAGTGCTTCAATGACATAGTGTACAATTCTGCTTCCGCCATCATGTTCAGGCTTCAGCCAGGTCAGGGAAACACTGTCTTTGGATGTACTTGTTACTCCAAGTTTTTCAGGTGGGCTTGGTTTTTCTAAGAAAACAACGCATCAAAAGAAAGTGAATAATTATTACAACTTTTTAAATGTGCATTCTTCATGTATCATCAAAAGAAAACTTTCAAACGAAGGCCATATTTTTACTTTGATTTTAGTCTTCCTTCCTTTTTACATGACCCATTTTGCTTCTGAGCCAACCAAGGCTCCCACAAGCTATGTCATTACATGCTATAGCATTCAAATCCAAATTAAGGGTAAAATGACCAGATTAAGTGATAACATTTACTCCAAATTCATCATGGGTATAAAAAAGAGGAACAAGATAAACAATCTTTTAAAAAACTTTATGATACAATTTCTGTACACACACACATGCACATACACACATATGATATATGTGTCACACTATATATATGTAAAATCTGTGTATATATAAGCATGTATACCTACATATACATACAGTTAGATTCAATAATACTTAAATTCAACATAAATTGTCCAATTTTAGCTATGTAAATTTCTCTTTTTTTAATCAACGAAAGACTTTCTTCACTAGAGGTTCCATTTTGTGCCATAGTATGAATAGTCTGGGGTGTGAAGGGTGTGAACCCAAAAGCATTTAAGATGAAATAATGACTAATTAGAATGATTCACAGTATTCTAGCAAAATTAATGTGGATATGTAGAATTTCCTTATTCTTAAAACATACCTGTTATTTTTACTCCTTCCTTTGTTTCAGCTGGCATACCAACACCAAACTCATTTTCTCCAGAGACTCTGAAGTAGTAGATAGCTCCTTCTTGTAAATTGGTAACTTTGTAGGAGAGGCGGTTACAGTTGTTGGTCACAGAGACCCATGCTTTCTTGCTGGCCTCACGTTTTTCTATGTGGTAATTCTTCACTGGTGCTCCACCATCGTTTTCAGGAACATCCCAGGATAACACTGCAGACTCTTTGGTTACATCTTGCACAGCAATGTTGGTTGGAGGACCTGGGGAATCTAAAACTTTCACAACTAAGGTCAATGAAGCAGCACTCAAAACATTCTGAATTGTTAATGTGTACTTTCCAGAGTCATTTCTGTTGGCATTTTCAATGGTCAGTGAGGTACGAGAGTCTGTGGTATCAATATAAGCTCTAGTGCGGAGGTCAGTGTCTGGCTTACTCCACAAGACATTGGGTACTGGTCTTCCTCGGAAAGGCACAGTCATGGTAAATGAGGCACCAGCCTTGACAATCAAAGTCTTCCTCATTTCACTGTCAATATCAAATACAGGTTCTTCTTCTCTTTCCTTTGCTATCTGAGGGTCGGAGCTATCACTGGGGTCACTAGCACCAACCTTATTGACAGATTTTACTCTGAAAACATATTCAGCTCCTGTTGTTAGTCCACTTATTGTATATTCTGTCCCTCGTAAGCTCTGAATGGCAGTTTTCCAGTCAGTGTCATCAGATTTTTTGTATTCAACAGTATATCCAGTTATTGGGGCCCCACCATCAAACAGCGGCTTAAGCCAGGCAATAGTTATAGTTGTCTTGCCTGAGTCCACAATTTTGGGTTTAGATGGAGGAGATGGTAGGAATACTGGATCTTCTGCCCGAATTAAGGGAGAGGTTTCACTTGGAAGACTTAGGCCAGCAGCATTTTCTGCATAAACACGATATTCATATTCACATCCTTCCCGAAGTCCTGTTGATTTCACTCTCAGATCATAAACTGGTTTTTTGTTTACACGCACCCATCTTAGGCTATTTTTCTCTCGTCTTTCAATTATATATCCAGATATTTCACTACCTCCATCACTCTCAGGTCTTGACCAGCAAAGCGTCATAGATTCTTTCGTCACAGAAGTAATTTCCAAAGATGTGGGTGGACTTGGAACTGTAAATGGATCTAGTGCCTTTACAGCTACACTCTCTAGGGGCTCACCAACACCGTATTTATTAACACCAGTTACTCTAAATATATATTCATTGCCTTTGAGTAACTTGGTTACTTTACAGGATGTCGTCCGTAACTCTCCTTCACATATTGTCCACGCAAGGTGGCTTGTTTCACGTTTTTCTACGATGTAATAGTCGATATCTGCACCACCATCTTCTTGGGGGCGTCCCCAGGAAAGAGAGCATTTCTCAGCAGTGAGGCCATTTATTTCAAGTGGTCCTGCTGGTGGACCAGGCTTATCAAGTACCTTGCAATTAATGGCCACAGACCGAGTGCCGGCAACATTCTTCAGTGTTAGTACATATTGCCCAGTGTCTCGTCTTACACAGTCTTTAACTGTTAATAAAGTATGATTGTCTGTTGAGATGATTTCTGTTCTTGCTCTTTCTTCAATTTCTACACCATCCTTGGCCCAGGAAATTACTGGCAGAGGTCGCCCTGCAATGTCTGCATTTATCTTAAGGACTTCTCCAGCTTTGACAACAATAACGTCTCGGAACTTGACATCCATCATAATTCTTGGAGCCTCAACATCATCTTTAACTGTAATAGGCCCAGTGGATTCAGATGGTTCACTAACTGAGTCAGCAGCATTCTTTGCAAAAACCCGGAATTCATAACGCTGATCTTCAGTAAGTTCAGTTACTTCAAAGTGTGTTTCCTGTATATTAGTATAATTGCATTTCAGCCACCGGCCATCTGGTAGTTCTCTGCGTTCAACAATGTATCCTGTGATCTTAGCTCCACCATCATAATGTGGTTTAGACCATTTAAGTGACACTGATTTTCTTGTGATATTTGTGACTTCAGGTTGTCCAGGAGGATCACAAGGATCTCTTGCAGGGACTGGTTCACAAGATTTACTGCATTTACCGATTCCAGCAATATTCTCAGCATATACACGATACTCATACATCAGTCCTTCATCAAGGCCGGAGACTTTCATTTGAGTATCAGCAATGAGGATTTTATTTGCTTTTGACCAAAGAATGCTGCTTCTTTCTTTATACTCAAGATGATAGCCAATTACTCGACTTCCTCCGTCATTAACTGGCACTTGCCAGGTTACAAGCATGGTAGATTTTGTGGCATGCACAACTTTAGGAGTACCAGGAGGACCTGGGGGACTGAATGGATACTCTGCAACAACAGCTGAAGATTCACTGTAGGAGCTCTTTCCATAGCGGTTTTCTGCACAAACACGGAACTGATACTCACTTCCTGTGGTCAGGCGAACTATTTTAATGGATGTTCTTGCAACTGCTTGTGAAACTATGTGCCATGTTGTAGAGGTGGTTTCTCTCTTTTCAACGATGTAATTGCTAATTTGGCAGCCCCCATCATATTCTGGAGGATTCCAAGAAATGGTTATGTTGTCACAACTAACCTCATCAATACGTATAGGACCTGGAGGTCCCGGTCTGTCAAGGACAATTATAGTAAGAGGAACTGTTATGGATCCAGCACTGTTTGAAACACATAATTCATAAGTTCCAACATCTTCCCTTGAAGCTTCCTTAATAGATAGTGATGTTACAGTCTTTGAAGAAGAAACATTGACTCTAGTTGTCTCTTTAAGAGTCTGACCATCTTTTTTCCAGTTCACAGTAGCTTGAGGTCTTCCTTTGAATGGCACATCAATCTTAAGTTGTTCTCTAGCCTTTACATTGAAAGTATGGAAAGGAAGCTCAACTGAAGGCTTTATTTCAATATCCCTTGCAATTACTGGCACTCCAAGTTGTCTTGGATCACTTCTTCCCTTTTCATTAACTGCAGCTACCCTGAAGACATACTCTTCTCCTGCAGTTAAGCCAGATATAGTTGCTTCTAGAGTCTTAACTTGTGTGCAGGTGCTCCACTTTTCACTCCCTTTAGTCTGCATTTCAACCACATAACCAATAATTTTGCTGCCACCATCACTTTCTGGTTTCTCCCACTTAATTGTAGCTGTATTACGGGTCACATCAACAAGAGTTACTCTTCCAGGTGGGAGGGGTGGTTCAGACACTTTAACGGGTTCCGTTGTTTCAGCTGGCAAACCAATCCCATATTCATTGGAAGCCAAGACTCGGAAGTAGTAAGAACATCCTTCTTGTAGATTTTCAATTCTGAAAGTAGTTTTAGTGCAATTGTTTGTAACAGTAGCATAGGCTTTTCTTGTAGTTTCTCGTTTTTCGACAATGTAGTTTGTAATCTTAGCTCCACCATCAATAAGTGGCGGTTCCCAGGACAACATCACTGAGTCTTTCTTCACTTCTCTTACAGTCAAATTCACAGGGGCACTTGGTGAGTCAAGAACTCTGACGTTAACAAAAGCTGTTTTGGAGCCACTATTATTTTCTAATGTCAGATTATACCGACCACTGTCAAATCTGGTAACATTATCAATCACCAACATTGTAAATGAGCTGGTCACCTCGATCTGAGCCCTGTCAGTGAGAATGCCTTCTGCCTTTTCCCATTTAACTTCGGGTTCTGGTCGACCTTTGATAGTGACAAATAAGCGTAAAGTAGCACTTGCACGCAGAACAACCACCTTTCTGAGATCAGCGTCAAGTTCTATTTCTGGTGGCTCTATCCTCTCCTGAGCAACCACTGAACCAGGTAGAGTTGCAGGTTCACCTACACCTTCAGAATTGATGGCACAAATACGGAAGTTATATTCAGTATTTTCTTTAAGCTTGGTCACTGTGAACTGCTTTCCTTGTAATCCTGTTGGTGGAGTGCAGGTTGTCCATTCATCCACAGCAGCTTCTTTGACCTCTACAACATAGCCTTTAACAGGTGCACCACCATCATAAATCGGCTTACTCCATGCCAGGGAGACAGAAGATCTGGAAGTGTCCGTCACTTTTGGATTGCTTGGTGGACCTGGTGGATACAAGGCATCACATGCACGGTAGAAAACAGATGGCTCACTAGGTTCTCCCACACCAGCTGCATTTTCAGCAGCAACTCTGAATTCATAGGAATGGCCTTCGGTAAGACCAGTTACCCTGAGCCGGAGATCCGTTAATGTTTTCTTGTTGCACTTGGTCCATCTAACGCCTTCCTTATCTCGTTTTTCAAGAATGTAGCCCTCAATTTCAGCACCTCCATCGTCTACTGGGCGTGCCCATGTTACTACCATAGAATCTTTAGTGATTGCTGAGACTTCAGGTGTTGAAGGAGGACCTGGTGGCTTATAAGGATTACAGGCTGTAACAGGCCCAGATTCCAAGGGCTCTCCAATTCCGTATTTATTCACAGCCATGACACGGAAAATGTACTCATTACCAGGAAGAAGTTTAGTAACTTTGTAGTTAAGGGCCTGTACCTCAGTTGAAACCTGGGTCCAAGAGAGTCGGCTTGTCTCCCTCTTTTCAATGATGTAATGTGAAATATTAGCACCACCATCTTGCAAAGGTGGGTTCCATGCCAGGTAACATTTTTCTGCAGTAACTCCAGTAACTTTAAGAGGCCCTTCAGGAGGCCCTGGCCTGTCAAGTACCTTTACAGTGATGGGTATAGACTTTGTACCACCAACATTGCTGAGTTTCAGAATATATTGTCCTCCATCAGTCCGTATACAGTCTTTGACAACAAGAGTTGTTTTCTGAATAGTAGATTTAATTTCCATTCTAGCAGCTGTTTCTTCAAGTTCTTTTCCATCTTTTGACCAAACAACATCAGGTATAGGTTTGCCACGGATGTCGGCTTCAAGAACAAAAGTCTCTCCTGCATGAACAACGATGACATCTTTATATTTTGGATCCAGAGAGGCATTTGGTGCATCAATTTCATCTCTTGCAGTAATGGCACCACTACTTTCAGATGGTTCACTAAAGTTTCCAGCTGCATTTCTTGCAATTACTCTAAATTCATATCTTTGGTCTTCTACAAGTCCACTCACTGTAAATTCAGTTTCTAATACGTTGGTAAAGCTGGCTTTCATCCAGCGGCCATCAGGTAGATCTTTCTTTTCTACCAGGTAACCTGTTATTTTGCTACCACCATCATAGGCAGGTTTCTTCCATTTCAGTGTGACATTGTTTCTTGTAATAACAATGGCTTCAGGGCGACCAGGTGGGTCACATGGATCACGAGCAATAAAACATTCCGACACTTTGCTAGGCTTGCCAATGCCAACAATATTTTCAGCAGAAACTTTGAACTCATACTCAAGGCCCTCATCAAGCCCAGTTGTTTTGAATTTGGTGTCCTGAATGGGGGTCTTATTTAACTTGACCCATAAAATACTGTTCTTTTCTTTCTGTTCAAGATGGTAGCCAATAATTTTGGTGCCTCCATCATGAACTGGCTCATGCCATTGCACAAGCATTTGATCTTTTGAGATTGATGTCACAAAAGGAGTTCCAGGTGGTCCAGGTTCTTTAAATGGATACTGTACAATAATTGGCTTAGAATCCAGTGGGGCGCTTTTTCCATACCTGTTTTCAGCAAAAATTCTAAACTGGTACTCCGTGCCTGTTTTCAGTTTGGTTATTTTAATTGTTGTTCTTGCAACTGTTGCTGATACCATGTGCCAAGTGGTGGTGGTTGTATCTCGCTTCTCTACAATGTAGTTGCTTATTTGGCAGCCACCAGTATAGGCTGGAGGTTCCCAAGATATGACTACAAAGTCTGCACTAACTTCATCAAACCGAACTGGGCCAATTGGAGGTCCAGGCTTTTCTAGAACGATAACACTGAGATTTTCTGTTGCTGTGCCTGCACTATTTGTTGCTGTTATGGTATATTTTCCAAAGTCATCTTTGTTACCTTCTTTAATGTGCAAAACAGTTGAGGTAGCTGTTTCTTCAACGTTTACTCTTGTTGTCTGTTTAAGAGGCTCACCATCTTTGACCCAAGAAACGTTAGGTCTTGGTCGGCCTATAACTGGAATTTCTATTTTAAGACCTTCTCCAGCTTGGATACTATATGTGTTAAATGGTAACTTTAAACTAGGCTGTATAGTCAAGTCCTTGGCTATGACAGGAACACCCAGCACTCTTGGATCGCTTTTTCCCTTCTCATTATAAGCCTTGACACGGAACTGATATTCTTGTCCAGAACTCAAACCAGTAACAACTGCATTACAGACTTTGGATTCGGCCACAATGCTCCATTTTTCAGTTCCTTTGGGCTGCATTTCAACAACATACCCCAGGATTCTGCTACCACCATCATGTTCAGGTTTCTCCCACATAAGTGATGCACTGGTCTGGGACACATCAGTGAGTGTAACCTTTCCTGGCGGGGAAGGAGGTTCAGCAGCTTTCACGGCATCAACAGTTTCCACTGGAACACCAACTCCAAATTCATTTTCAGCCATGACTCTGAAGTAATAAATGGCTCCTTCTGTAAGATTTTCCACTTTAAAACTTGTTTTGCTACATTTACTACTCACATTAGCATACGCTTTTCTGGTTGACTCACGTTTGTCAATCACATAGTTTTTGACCTTTGCACCTCCATCAATGATGGGTGGCTCCCATACCAGGAGGACAGAATCTTTTCTCACTTCTTTGACTGCCAAATTCTGTGGTGGTCCTGGAGTGTCAAGAACTTTCACAGTTACAAAAGCAGACTTTGATCCACTGCTGTTTTCCAACTTAAGAATGTATTTTCCAGCATCATTTCTATCACAGTTATCTATTGATAGCTGGGTATAGTTTACTCCCTTTTCAATTTGGACCTTATCTGTGAATTCACCTTCCTCTCGAGACCAAGTGATCTCAGGCGTTGGACGACCTTTGAATGGAATGTGAATTCTGGCAGATCCACCAGCTCTTACAACAATTCCTTTTCTTAATTCAGAGTCAAGGTCAAGTTCAGGTGCTTCAAGTTTATCTTCTGGTTTCACAGTACCAGGCACTGATGTAGCCTCACCTAAACCAACTTTGTTGAGGGCACAGACTCGTATTTTATACTCTTGGTGTTCAGTGAGTTTTGAAATTTCAAATCGAGTAACTCTCAGGCCAGTCTGTGGAGTAACTATTTGCCATTCTTCTTCATCTGCTTTGCAGATTTCTACTACGTATCCCAGGATCTCACTGCCACCATCATAGATGGGTTTACCCCAGGCAAGTGTGATTGAATTTTTGGTGGTGTCTACAATGTGTGCATTGGTGGGTGGGCCAGGTTTGAACACAGGATCACAGGCTTTATAATAAACTGTAGCTGGACTTGGTTCCCCAACTCCAGCAGCATTTTCTGCAGAGACCCTGAATTCATACTCATGATCTTCTGTTAATCCTGTCACTCTTAGACGCAAATCTGTAATGCGGCGTTTATTACATTTTATCCATCGAATGCCACTTCTGTCTCTTTTCTCTACAATGTAACCAATAATCTCACTTCCACCATCACTATCTGGACGGTTCCAACAGACGGTCATGGAGTCTTTGGCAATATTTGTGACTTCCAAGCTTTTTGGTGGTCCAGGAAGCACAAATGGATTTTTCATTAGTACTGGTGCAGATTCCAAAGGCTCTCCAACACCATATTTGTTGACAGCCATTATACGGAAAATATATTCATTACCTTCTAAGAGTTTGGTAACTTTCAGAGAATTGGTTACAACTTCTGAAGCAACAACAGTCCAGGCAAGTCGACTGGTTTCTCGCTTTTCAACAACATAGTGAGAAATGTCACTGCCACCATCTTGAAGTGGTGGAGACCATGTTAAAGAGCATTTTTCAGAAGTGACTCCAGTAACCTGGACTGGCCCTTCTGGAGGTCCTGGTCTATCTAATACTTTTACATTTACTGGGAATGACTTAGAACCTGCAACATTGGAAGCTCTTAAAATATACTGCCCACCATCAATTCTAATTGCATCTTTTACAATAAGTAAAGCCTTGAAATCTGTGTTCTTTATTTCACATCTAGCAGATTCTTCAATTTCCTTATCTCCTCTTAACCACTCAATGGTAGGTAGGGGCTTTCCATGGACATCAGCCTCAAGTCTGAATGTTTCTCCAGCATTTACCACAATTGTGTCTCTGAATTTTGGATCCATTGAAATTCTTGGGAGTTCAACCTCATCCTTGGCAGTTATTGGTCCAGTACTGTCAGAGGGTTTACTTATTGCACCAGCGGCATTCTTTGCAATGACTCTGAATTCGTATCTTTGATCTTCAGTAAGACCTGACACAGTAAATTGAGTTTCAATGACATTTGTAAAGCTGGCTTTCATCCAACGACCATCAGGCAAATCACGTTTCTCTACAATGTAGCCTGTAATCATACTTCCACCATCATATACAGGTTTGGTCCACTGTAAAGTGATTTCATTTCTTTTAACCATTATTGGTTCTGGGGTTCCTGGTGGTTCACAGGGATCTCTGGCTACATAGCATTCAGAATTCTTGCTTGCTTTGCCTACACCAACAATATTTTCTGCATACACTCTGAATTCATATTCAATGCCTTCTTCAAGATTCTGTGCTTTGAATTGGGTGTCATGAATAATAGTTTTGTTGACCTTTGTCCACAAAATACTATTTCTTTCTTTTTTCTCCAGGTGGTAACCTATGACTGGGCTTCCACCATTGTTGACTGGTTCATGCCACTGTATTACCATGGAGTCTTTGGAAATGGCTGTGGCAAATGGTGTCCCTGGAGGGCCTGGTTCTTTGTAGGGATATTGAGCTACAATTGGATCAGATTCTAAGGCAAAACTTTGTCCATATCTATTTTCAGCAAATATTCTAAATTGGTATTCTGTACCAGTTTTCAGTTTGGTCACTTTGAGTGTAGTTCTAGCAACAGTAGCAGAAACAACATCCCATACTGTGGTGGTTGTATCTCTTTTCTGAACAATGTAATTGGTGATTTGGCAGCCCCCTGTATATAATGGAGGGTTCCAAGATAATGTAATACTTTCAGCACTGACATCATCAAATTTAACAGGTCCTTTTGGAGGATCAGGTTTATCTAGAGTTACAATTTCGATGGATGCTGTCTTCTGACCAACAATATTGGCAACCATGATTCCATATTGTCCACCATCATCCTTATGAGTTTCTTTAATACTGAGTGTGGTGAGATCCAGTGAATCAGTAACGTTGATTCTTGTGGTCTGCTTCAGTGGGAGACCATCTTTAGTCCAGGTAATTGTCGGCTTAGGACGTCCAGAAATTGGCACTTCTATTTTCAAATCTTGGCCAACCTGTACACTGTAACTACTGAATGCAGGTTTTACATCTGGCTCAATTACCAGATCTTTGGCAACTATTGGAACTGCAAGGGACCGAGGGTCACTTCTCCCCTTTTCATTTACAGCAACAACTCTAAAAAGATATTCTTCCCCTTGAGTTAGGTTGGAAATTACTGCCTCAAGAGACTTTACTCGAGCACACTCTGACCATTTCTCACTGTGTTTAGCTTGCATTTCCACAATATACTGAATGATTTTACTGCCACCATCATGTTCAGGTTTTGTCCAACTCAGAGAGACACTGTTTCTGGTGACATCATCCACAGTTATTTTTCCAGGAGGTTGTGGGACTTCTGCAACCTTAATTGGATCAGCAGTCTGGGCAGGAAGGCCAATACCATACTCATTCTCAGCTGTGACTCTGAAGTAATAACTGCAACCTTCTTGGAGCTCATTGATTTTCCAAGAATTCTTATGGCAATTAGTTACAACAGCAGCATATGATTTTCTTGTGGCTTCACGTTTCTCAACAATGTAATTTTTTATTTTGGATCCCCCATCCAACAAAGGAGGTTCCCATGTAATTGATACTGAGTCTTTGGTGATTTCTGTGACTTTCAGGTTAACAGGTGGACTTGGCGTGTCCAGAACTCTCACAGTAACAAAGGCAGACTTTGTTCCACTGCTGTTTTCTAATGTAAGTGTATATTTTCCACTATCATATCGGTTGACATTGTCAAGAACAAGAGAGGTGAAACTGCTAGTGACATCAATTATAGCTGCATCTCGAATTTCACCATCCATCTTTCCCCATTTAACTTCTGGTGTAGGACGACCTTTTATAGGAACAAATAACCTTAAGGAGCCACCTGCCCTTATATTTATGATTTTCCTTAGTTCTAGGTCAAGATCAATGTCTGGTGCTTCCAATTTTTCTTCAACTATAATAGGTCCAGGGACATCAGCATGTTCTCCAACTCCAGCTTTATTAATAGCACAGATACGGAAGTTGTATTCATGCTTTTCCAACAGCTTTTCTACTTCTATGTTTGTTTTATTAATTCCTGTTGGTGGAGTGCACATTGTCCATTCACCAACACTCACGTCACATTTTTCAACAATGTATCCTTGGATTTCACAGCCACCATCATATATTGGTTTGCTCCAAGATAGGAATACTGAAGATCTGGTAATATCTATGACTTTGGGGTTGTTCGGAGGTCCTGGTTTATAAATAGGATCACAAGCCTTTTGGTAAGCAGAAGGAGGGCTTGGTTCACTAAGTCCAGCAGCATTCTCAGCAGAAACTCTGAACTCATAATTGTGATTTTCTAAGAGTCCAGTTACTCTCAGGCGCAACTCTCCTATCAGACGCTTATGGCATCTTGTCCATCTAATGCCTTCTTTATCCCGTTTCTCAAGAACATATCCAAGAATTTCACTGCCACCATCAGATGCTGGTCTTTCCCATACAACAATCATTGAGTCCTTGGTCACTGTTGTGACTTCTGGAGCTTTTGGTGCATCTGGTACTACAAATGGATTCTTGGCAATTACTGGCTCAGATTCAAGAGGTTCACCAACACCATATTTGTTTACCGCCATTATACGGAAAGTATATTCATTGCCTTCAAGAAGCTTAGTAACCTTGCAGCTGAGAGTCTGCACATTGGCATCAACCACAGTCCAAACTAAGCGGCTGGTTTCTCTCCTTTCCACAATATAATTTATGATATCACTCCCACCATCCTGAAGTGGAGGTTTCCAAGCTAGTGTGCATTTTTCTGCTGTAACTCCTGAGATAACAACAGGTCCTTCAGGTGGCCCTGGTCTATCAAGAACCTTGACATTCACAGTAACTGATCTCTCTCCTGCAACATTTTTGGCCTTCAGTATGTAATTTCCACTGTCGACACGTACTGCATCTTTTACACTGAGATTGGTGGCAAAGTCAGTACTCTTTATTTCTAATCGAGCTGTGTTTGAAAGCTCCTGATCACCTTTTATCCACTGAATGGTTGGTATTGGTTTGCCATAAATATCTGCATCAATCTTGAATGATTCACCAGCGTGAACCACGATTGTGTCTTTGTATTTTGGATCCATACTTATTCGTGGTGGATCTACCTCATCTCTAGCTGTTATTGCTCCTGTGCTTTCTGAAGGCTCACTAAACACTCCTGCGGCATTTCGGGCTATAACCCGGAATTCGTATCTGTGATCTTCAACTAGGCCAGTTACTTCAAAATGAGTGTCAATAATATTTGTAAAACTGGCTTTCATCCAACGGCCCTCAGGTAATTCTTTCTTCTCAACAATATAACCAGTGATCTTGCTTCCACCATCATAGGTGGGTTTCTTCCACTGAAGAGTCACAGAATTCCTTGTGACAATGATTGCCTCTGGCCGTCCTGGTGGATCACATGGGTCACGAGCCACATAACATTCTGATACTTTACTCGGCTTGCCAATGCCCACGATGTTCTCTGCGGAGACTCTAAATTCATATTCAACACCTTCTTCAAGGCCAGTTGTCTTAAACTTGGTTTGAGGAATAGGTGTTTTATTCAACTTAACCCAGAGGATACTATTTCTTTCCTTGCGTTCTAGATGATAGCCAATGACTCTGCTTCCTCCATCACTGACTGGCTCATTCCATTGTACTTCCATGCTGTCCCTAGAGGACAGTGTGACAAGTGGAGTGCCAGGAGGACCAGGAACTTTAAATGGATATTGGGCTACAATAGGCTCTGAATTGAGGTAGGTACTCTTTCCGTATCTGTTTTCAGCTGCAATTCTAAACTGATATTCACATCCAGTCTTCAGTCTGCAAGCCTTTATTGTTGTCCTTGCAACTGTAGCTGATACAATTTGCCAGGTGGTTGTGGAAGTGTCCCGTTTCTCAACAATGTAATTATTGATAGAACTTCCACCATCATACTTGGGTGGGCCCCAGGAAAGAGTAATACTATCAGCTGTCACTTCATCCATTTTAACTGGTCCAGTTGGAGGCCCTGGTTTGTCAAGAACAATAACATTAAGGGTTTCAGTAGCTTCACCAGCTGAGTTAGTCAGTTTAACCACATAATGGCCAACATCTTCTCGGCAGGCATCCTTTATTGTCAGTAGTGAATTATTTTCTGTGCTCTCTGCATTTACTCTAGTTGTCTGCCTCAGTGGTACATCATCTTTATGCCAGATTACAGCTGGGGTAGGGCGGCCAATGAATGGAACATCAACTTTTAGGTCTTCACCTGCCAGTACAGTGAAAGTATTGAACAGGAGTTTGAAGGCTGGTGGAATGACAAGATCTTTGGCGATCACTGGCACACTCAGTTGTCTAGGATCACTGATGCCCTTTTCATTCTGAGCTGAAACACGGAAAGAGTATTCTTCACCCTGAATTAATCCAGTGATAGTAGCTTCAGTGACCTTGACTGTGGCACATGTGGCCCATTTGTCACTGCCTTTGCTCTGCATCTCCACAATGTAGCCTAGAATTCGGCTGCCTCCATCATGCTCTGGCTTCTCCCAAGAGAGTGACACACTATTTCTTGTGACATCCATCAGAGTTATTTTTCCTGGAGGAAGAGGTCGTTCTGATGCTTTCACAGATTCCGCGGTTTCAGCAGGCAGCCCAATGCCATATTCATTTTCTGCAAGAACCCTGAAATAGTAGCTACAGCCTTCTTGAAGCTGGTCTACCTTCCAGGAAGTCTTGTGGCAGTTTGTTGCAACAGTTGAATATGCTTTTCTTGTTGATTCTCGCTTTTCAACAATATAGTTCTTGATTTTTGAACCTCCATCAAGGAGAGGTGGGTCCCATGTCAGTGTGACAGATGTCTTAGTGACCTCCTTTACCTTCAGATCCTGTGGAGGGCCTGGTGTATCAAGAACTCTAACATTGACAAATGCAGACTTGCTGCCTGAACTATTTTCTACAGTTAGTATGTATTTGCCACTGTCAAATCTGTTTACATTTCCAACAATAAGCAGTGTGTAAGAGCTTGTGGATTCAATGCTAGCTTTATCTAAAGATTCTCCATGTTCCCGGGCCCACTTCACCTCAGGTGCAGGCCTTCCTTTGATTGGAACAAAAAGTCTCAGGGTGCAGCAGGCCCTTATAGTAACAACTTTGCGCAGGTCAGCATCCAGTTCAATTTCTGGAGGCAGCATTCTGTCTTCAGCCTTCGGAGTTCCAGGAACAAGGGCAGGTTCCCCAAGTCCTTCGGAATTCATGGCATAGATGCGAATCTTATATTCCTGATTCTCTGTGAGGCCAGTGATAGTATAAGAAGTTGCCTTGAGTCCTGCTGGTGGAGTGACAATCTGCCATTCATCTTCCTCTGGCAGGGCAATCTCAACCATATACCCAGTGATTTCTGAACCACCATCATAGATAGGTTTATTCCAAGCAATTGAAATGGATGATCTGCTTGTATCTAGAACACGTGGGTTACCTGGTGGTCCAGGTTTAAACACAGTGTCACAAGCCTTGTAAAATGGACTGGTAGGACTTGGTGCACTAATTCCAGCAGCATTTTCAGCCATAATCCTGAACTCATATTCATGTCCTTCTGTCAGTCCAGACACTTTATATCTTAAATCAGTAAGAGTTTTTTTGTTGCATTTAATCCAGCGTTGGCCAGCTTTATCACGCCGTTCCACAATATAATTGATGATTTCACTTCCACCATCAGAATCAGGATGTCCCCAGCAGACAACCATCGAGTCTTTAGTAATAGCTGTCACTTCAGGGTTTTTGGGCGGATCAGGGGGTCCATAAGGATTCACTGCAAGCACAGGCTCTGATTCCAGTGGCTCTCCCACTCCATATTTATTTACAGCCATGACACGGAATATGTATTCATTGCCTTTCAAGAGTTTAGTGACCTTTAGCTTTGTTACTTGGACTTCTGAGGCTACATTTGTCCATGCCAATCTGCTGGTTTCACGTTTCTGTACTATGTAATGATCAATTTTGGCACCTCCATCATCCAGTGGAGGCAACCATGATAATACACACTTTTCTGATGTCACTTCAGTTACAGCCAAAGGTCCTTCAGGTGGGCCTGGTCTGTCAAGAACTTTGACATTGAAAATGTGTTTAGCAAAGCCACCAGGATTAGTTGCTGTAAGGGTATAGGCACCACTATCCCTTCTTGTTGAATCTTTGTTTACCAGATGAGTAGAGAAATCTGCAATTTTTATTTCTAACTTTGCTGTGCCTTCCAGCTCTTTTCCATCTTTGGTCCATTCCATTGTTGGAGGTGGGCGGCCTGAAACATCAGCTTCCAGTCTGAATGCTTCACCTGCTTTTAATATAACTGTGTCCTTAAATTTAACATCCACCTTTATCTTTGGTGCTTCAATGTCATCCCTGCAAGTGATAGCATCAGATGGCTCAGATGGTGGACTGATGGCACCTGCAGCATTTTTGGCAATCACACGGAATTCATATGCAGCATCTTCTGTTAGGCCACTGACTGTAAATTCATTCTCCAAAATGTTGCTGAAGTTGGCCTTCAGCCACCGTCCATTAGGAAGGTCTCTCTTTTCAACAATATAACTGGTAATTTTAAAGCCCCCAGTATATTCAGGCTTAGCCCATTTAAGTGTCACTGTGTTTCTTGTAATATTTAGAGGTATTGGTTTTCCAGGTGGGTCGATGGGATCCAGAGCCAACATAGGCTCTGATGGCTTGCTTGGCTTGCTTTTGCCTGCCATGTTTTCTGCAATCACCCGGAATTCATAAGCAATACCATCTGTAAGTCCACTTGATTTGAAAATGTTGCCTGGTACCAAAGCTTTGCTCACAGTCTGCCAGAGAATACCATTTCGTTCTTTTCTTTCAACGTGATATCCTAAAATAGGGCTTCCACCATCAGAAAGTGGCTCATGCCAGCTAATGGTCATTGAATCCTTGGTAACTGCAGTTACCTGAGGGGTACCAGGAGGTCCAGGAACCTTAAATGGATAGTTGGCAACTATACATGCTGATGTGATGCCTGGTCCAACTCCATATCTATTCTGAGCTTTTACACGGAACTGATACTCTAATCCAGTAGTAAGGCGGGTGGCTTTATAGGTAGTACGTATAACGGTGGTTGCTAACTCAACCCAGGTAGTACTGTCAGTCTGCCGCATTTCCACTACATAGTTGCTTATTGGTACACCACCATCGTTCTCAGGGGGATCCCAAGAGAAGGTTACAAAATCAGATGAAACTTCATCAAATTTGATTGGTCCAGTAGGTGGCCCTGGGATATCATGGACTTGAATGGTGATGACATCACCAACCTCTCCTACAATATTTCTTGCTGTTAATGGATAGGGCCCACTATCACTTCTGACACACTCATTGATATTTAAAATGGTTGAAGTTGCTGTGGTTTCAAAATTAACTCTCTGTGTCTGTTTAAGAATTTGGTCTCCTTTTTTCCATGTCACTGTGGGCTTTGGTCGACCGAGCACTGGAATTTCAACTTTGATGTTGTCACCAGCTCTGGCAATGACCAGTTTCTGATAGATGCCACGGAGATCCAGCTCTGGAAGCATTGTCTGCTCCTTGACAATGACGGGTCTGCTTTCTCTAGGGGCACTTCTCCCCGCGCTGTTCACTGCCATCACTTGGAAGGTGTATTCCTCTCCTTCAGTTAGATTCCTCACAACACATTCTAACCCTTTCACGGTTGTGATGTGGGTCCACTGATCAGAGCCTTTTCTCTGGGCTTCAATCACATAGCCAGTGATCTTGCTGCCACCATCGTGTTTAGGCTTAGGCCATGCCAGGCTGACAGTGCTCTTAGTTATGTCCATGATGTTAAGGCTGTCTGGTGGAGATGGTGCTTCAGAGGCTTTTACAGGCTCTGTAGTTTCTGCTGGCTCACCAATTCCATATTCATTCTCTGCCATCACTCTGAAGAAGTATTCACACCCTTCAGACAAGCCGGTAACTTTATATGTGCATTTATGGCACTTAGTGGTGACTGTGGAATAAGATTTCCGTGTTGCTTCACGTTTCTCTACAATGTAATTTGTTATACGTGAGCCTCCATCTATCAGAGGGAGGTCCCAGTGCAGGGTGACACTGTCCTTTGTGATGTCTGTAGGCCGCAGGTTGAGGACTGGGCCTGGTGTATCCAAGACTCTGACATTCACAAAGCCACTTTTCTTCCCAGCCAGGTTTTCAATGGTCATGACAAATTTACCGGTATCATATCTGTTACATTCTGGGATAATCAGAAGAGTAAATGATTCTGTATTTTCAATGTTGGCTCGGTTTTTCAGGTTGATATTATCTTTGGTCCATGTCACTTCAGGAGCAGGACGACCTTTAATCGGCACAAATATTCTAATACTGAGTCCTGCTCTAACAACAAGTGTTCTTCGAAGCTCGGCATCTAGTTCAAAATCAGGAGCCATTTCCCGTTCTACGATTTCAACATCTGGAATCACTGCTGGCTCCCCAACACCTGCATCGTTGATGGCACTGATTCTAAAGTTGTATTTTTCTTTAGTCTGAAGATCAGGAACAACGAACTGAGTGATTCTGAGGGCAGTTCCTGTGGTATCTTTTATCCAGGCCTCGTCTCCTACTTTTTGATGCTCCACAACATAGCCGGTGATTTCAAGTCCACCATCATAATGAGGCTTGCCCCATGCCAAAGAAGCAGATTTCTTGGTAGTATCAGTGACATGCGGATTTGAAGGTGGTCCTGGAGGATCTGAAAAAGAAACAAAGACACAAAAGTATATATTCAGACTTGGCTTTTGGATAATTTTGATAAAATATTGGCATTCTGGAATGAATGGTATTGAAAAAGACAAATACTAACATGCTGCATCTTTCATTAGAACAGAATTTGAAGCCTCACTGGGTGGACCAATTCCTGCTCTGTTTTCTGCACTGACACGGAATTCATAGGTGCTTCCTTCTTGCAGTCCTGTTACTTTGCATCTGAGATCAGAAACTGGCGTTTTTATTGCTCTCACCCACCGCAGGCTTTTCTTTTCTCTCCTTTCTACGTGATATCCTGTGATTTCGCTGCCACCATCATCCACTGGCCTTTTCCAGCTGACAGTGGCAGTGTTCTTAGTGACATTTGAGACCTCTGGTTTTTCAGGAGGCCCAGGGGGACCTGAAAAGGAAGCAAATTTATTAGAAATCCATGATTTCCTAAACTCTGCTATAAATGTTTCCATTTCAATTCCCTCACATGCTCTACATACCAAATCTATCTACCATTTTGACAGGTTCAGACTGTACAGGTTCTCCTTTGCCATAGTGGTTTACAGCTGAGACCCGGAAGACGTACTCATTTCCTTGGATAAGTTTGGTTGCCACATGCCTGCAAGACTGAATATCTTCAGAAACCACTGTCCACAAAAGTCGACTGGTTTCTCTCTTTTCAAGTATATAGGACTTAATTGGTGAGCCGCCATCTTCCAAGGGAGGTGTCCATGTAAGTGTTGCTTTTTCAGCAGAAACATTACTAATTTCAATAGGACCTGGGGGACCAGGTACATCAAGGACTGTTACCTTCACATGTTCCTCCTTCGTGCCAAAAGAATTGGTAGCAGTGATGGTGTATTCACCGGCATCTTTTCTAGTGGCATACTTGATAGTAAGCATGGAAGATGTTGGGGTTGAAGTTATCTGAGTGATATCTGATGGTCTAATGTCTTTTCCTGCCTTGGACCAACTTGATTTTGGAAGGGGTTTGCCAAGAATGCTAATGGCATTCAAAACAATGGTATCCCCTGCTTTAATTGTTAGCCCATCTTTTATTGTGGGATCAAGGACAATTGTTGGTGCCTCTGCAAAGAAGAAAATACATTTTAATCAGAAAAGGAAGGAAGCTTAATTTTTTTTTTTAAAAAACAAAAACAAAAACAAAGTACATAAAAAGTAAAATGGACCTACCATATTCATCCTTGCAAATAATGGTTCCTGTACTTTCTGATGGAGCACTGATAGCACCTGCTGTATTCTTTGCTCTAATTCTGAATTCGTATTTTCCACCCTCAACAAGGTCAGTTACAGTAAAGGCACATTCTGGGACATTAACGTGGTTGGCTTTCATCCAAGATTTGGAAGGTAGATCTCGCTTCTCCACTATATATCCAGTTAACTTATGACCACCGTCATATTTAGGTTCAGTCCAAATGAGAGTCACTGAATTCCTTGTTACGTTAATAACCTCAGGTTTTCCAGGAGGATCTAAAACATAAAAACAACACCAGTCAAACAAATACCAATGTTTTCTTCATGTAAAAAATGCACATGGGTTTTTCTTCATATAATGACTTACCAATCGGGTCCAGTGCCACGACAGGCTCTGATGGTAGGCTTGGCTTGCCCACACCTGCTAAATTGATTGCCATAACTCGGAATTCATATTCAAGACCTTCAGTTAATCCTGTCACTTTAAAGTCTCTCATCCTTAACGGAGTCTTGTTAGCTCTCTTCCACAAAAGGCTGTTTCTTTCCTTGAACTCGAGATGATACCCTACAAAAGACCCAGGGTTGTATCAATTCACATACAAAGTATAAATGCAGCTTGATTTTACAATATATATGTGTTGCCCAAATTATTTATACATATCCACATATATTGAACAAGTAATCATTCTTGCTAGTATCTATACTTTTATTACCTAAGCATAGTGCCATTTTTTTTCCTCTTGGAATATGCATAGTTGTTGTCTTTTGTGTTGAACAATTTTAACTTACAAAAATAGATATTATAATTAAGAAATACTTTATTAACTATTACGAGATTTTCAATAACATTAAACATTAACCATATGTACTGAAAGAAAAACACATTTCTGTATAAGCAGATAATGTTATTGATAAGCACACATTCCACTGTTCTCAGGGAAATATTTGTGAGGAATCTTGATGTAAAAGCTGTAGGGTAAGAATAAACAAAATACCTGTAATTGGAGAGCCACCAGTTTTCCTGGGGTCAGTCCAAGTTAGAGATACTGAATCGTGTCTGACCTCCACAATATTGGGAGGTGGGGGAGCATCAGGCACATCTAGAAAAAAGTAGATAATGCAAGATTTATAATAAGAAGCCTCCTCAAAACCATGTTTTGCTTCATGTCTTCTGAATTTAAGACACTTACCAAATGGATGTCTAGCAACAATTGGCTCTGATTTCAGGCCTTCCCCGACACCATATTTATTTTCGGCACTGACCCTGAAGGTATATTCCATGCCCTCATGAAGTCTGGTTACTCTAAAGGTGGTTTTCTGGACAGCTGAGGCGCACGTCACCCACTTGTTGTTCACAGAATCCCTCTTCTCTAGGATATAGTTGGTGATTTCAGAACCTCCATCATCCTTTGGAGGAGCCCACTTTAAGGTCATGGCTTCTGCTGTGACTTCATCAAATTTGATTGGTCCAGTGGGGATGCCAGGCTTGCCAACAACCTTTATGGAGATAGTTCCTTCCTTGGTGCCAGCAACATTCTTAAGTGTGATTGTGTATTTTCCAGCATCAGATTTTTGGCAATCGTATACTATAAGAGTTGTGTTAACTGCAGATGACTCAACACTGACTCTAGTGTCAGTTGCTAGAGGATCTTCCCCTTTCTTCCAGGAGACTGATGGAGCTGGCTTGCCTTTTATGGGGATCTTAAGCCGGAAGTTGCTGTTTTCTTTAGCCAAGTAGCACAAATCAGGTAGACCCTTTAAGTCAAGATCAGGAGCCACTGTAAAATAGCAGAGATAAATTACTGTTATTTTTAAGGCCAGGTAATTAACTTTTTCACATACTTCTAGCTTTTAATGGATTTTTAGATAAGGTAGTGAGTAGGACACAAGAGTGCGCTTTTGATGACAATAAAGGAAAAATGAAGATGTGTGGATAGAGCCTTACCAACATCATCCCTTGCCACAACAGTGATTTCGCTTGGGGTTCCTTCTCCATTTTCATTCTCAGCACTCACTCTGAAGGTATATTCCTTCCCTTCAGTCAGATCTTTTGCGGAGTACTGTAGGCTTAAGGATTTCATAACTCGTTGCCACTTATTTTCTTCAGTCAGGAAATCAACTACATATCCAATAATCCGACTTCCACCATCACTATGAGGCTTTTTCCAGCCAATGCTACAAGATGACTTAGTTACAGACCTCACTTTCAGGTCCACAACTGGTCCAGGAGTTTCTAAAGCAAAGGAGAAATGATAAGTGTAAGCCCCATATAGCAAAGGAAGGATGTCACTCAAAATGATGGGATGATGGTTCCTTTGCTTACGGGAAGCTTTGACAGCATCACGAGTTTCACCAGGATCACCAATGCCATACTCATTTTCAGCAAACACTCGGAAGAAGTAGGATTTTCCCTCCTCCAAATTAGATACTCTGAAGCTTGTTTTGGAGCACTCAGTTGTCACTGTAGACCAGGATTTCCTCTCTGCATCACGTTTTTGTACCACATAGTTTATGATGGGGCTTCCACCATCAATAATGGGAGGCTCCCAGGTAACATAAGCAGAGTCTTTGGCTATTTCCTTAACAGTCACATTGACAGGTGGCCCAGGAGTATCTGGATAAATAGTGGGTAAATAAGAAATGAATGTGTAAAAAATACATATACTATTTTAAAATATATATGATTCTTTTTTGAAATAGACTTACCAAGCACTTTCACAACAATGGTATATTCCTTTTTACCACAGCTGTTCTCCAGGGTTAAGATGTATTTTCCTGCATCATATTTGTTCACATTTTCACAGCGCAAGAAAGTGTCAAAGTCAGTTGACTTTATGTCCAGTCCAATCCTGTCTCTTAGATTGACATTAGGTTTAGACCAAGTAATCTTTGGAGGTGGGCGTCCTTTTACTGGTACATATAGTCTCATAGTAACTCCAGCACGTAATATGAGTGTCTTCCTTAAATCCGCATCAAGTTCTCCCTCAGGTGGAACTGTTCAATTTTGGGTGAAGAAAGTTAATTAAAAATTTAATAGTCAAATGTATTTCCAAGGACTGGCCTTATCACTCCTAAAATACATTTATTTTCTAGAGCCGATTTCTTGTTCTTTAAAACTTCCTTAATACAATCCTCAAAACCATTTTTCTGTTCTGTACTAATTGTTGATCTTTCCATTTTCCACTATGCTTTAGGTTTAACCAGGTTTTCCCTGGAGGATCGGTACCTCCTCTTTCATGAGCCTTATGTACTCTGAAATGCTACATATACTAAAAGGAAAGTAGATGATTGATTTTTGGCTCCCTTTCATTCTTGTTTTTTCCTTTCTATATTCCATGAAGGTATTCTGCCACATATTCTAGCTCTCTTTATTATTTCATAGTAGGAAGAAAAGTACCTGGAGGATGACATATAATATCAAGTAATTCAAATAAAGGGGAAATTATCATGGAGAATAAGCAAACATGAAAAATAAGAAGAAGGGAAATTAAGATGGAGAGCCCACCAATCACATACTTAGGGAGATGGTGGATTGGAAAACAGAAACCCTAAGAATAGTAAATAGCTCACTACTTAGTTAAAAGGCCTCTTTATTCGTAAACTAAAATTCTTACATTCCAATAAAATTATTTCATTCCATGTCTTTTAAAGACATGAAATTCTTATATATATGAAAAGCTTTTCTTTTTTTTTTTTTTTTTTGAGACGGAGTCTCGCTCTGTCACCCAAGCTGGAGTGCACTGGCCAGATCTCAGCTCACTGCAAGCTCCGCCTCCCGGGTTCACGCCATTCTCCTGCCTCAGCCTCCCGAGTAGCTGGGACTACAGGCACCCGCCACCTCGCCCGGCTAGTTTTATGTATTTTTTTTTAGTAGAGACGGGGTTTCACCGTGTTAGCCAGGATGGTCTCGATCTCCTGACCTTGTGATCCGCCCGCCTTGGCCTCCCATAGTGCTGGGATTACAGGCTTGAGCCACCGCGCCCGGCCGAAAAGCTTTTCAAAACCACAAATCATTTGCATTTGATTTGCCTGTTCTACAATACCGTAAAGTACCCATCCAGCTCTCCTAAAAAGTACTCCTGGAGTTACCAAGTCTACACCTTGTAAATAGATTAATCTACTTAAGGGAGTTCTATTCTCCCTCTTAGAATATGATTAATAAGAAAAGCCTTAGGTATTCCCCCTAGTAATACTTACTTAAGATGTCCTTGGGATAGTGTTTATCTGGCACATCACTGGGGTCACTGTATCCAATCTTATTCACGGCGTACACACGAAATTGATACTGTGTGTCTTCCATCAGGCCAGTAACCTCAAAGCGGGTTTTCTGTAGATTCTGTGGTAAGTTGCACCTCACCCAGTTATCGGAGTCAGCCCGTTTTACTTCAACGAGATAACCAATGATAGGGCTGCCGCCGTCATAGGCTGGCTTGCCCCAGGATAGACTCACGGAGCTACGAGTTGTATCATATACTTTAGGGAAAGCCGGTGGGCCAGGAGGATCTGAGAAGAAATAAAGATAGGAAATTTTCATTTAAACCTCCTTCCTGGGTGTTTCATGCTGCTTTTAACACAGGATATGGATCTCGTTCAAGAACACTTACACTGAGGGTCCCGAGCATAAGCGGCCTTGGATGCGTCACTGGGTTTGCCTGGTCCAGCTTTATTTATAGCTGTAACACGGAACTCATATTCGGTACCTTCTTGAAGACCTGTTGCTTTTAATGTTCTTTCTATAATAGGTTTTCTGTTGACCTTAGTCCAGTTAACAGCCTGGGTTTCCCGCTTTTCAAGCAAATAGCCGGTGATGGGTGAGCCGCCATCATCTGCTGGTGGCTTCCAGCTGACTGTCATGTGATCTTTGGTTATGTTGCTAATAACAGGAGGATCACAGCGTCCTGGTGGGTCTGCAGAAATTGATTGAAAAGTTAATTTCCCAGACTAAAAGGTAATATTTAAAAAGTAAAATGAAAAACCACCAGGACATGTTCCTACCGTATGGGTTTTTGGCAATTGCTGGTTCAGTGAAGACTGGATCGCCTACTCCATATTTATTTTCAGCACAAATACGGAACTGATACTCATGGCCCTCTATAAGTTTCTCCACGCTGCAGCTGGTGATAGGCACAGTTGCAGAGACTTGAGCCCAGTTGGGCCTGCTTGTTTCACGTTTGTCAACAATATAGTTGGTGATTTCTGAGCCTCCATCTTCAAGAGGCGGTTCCCAAGAAAGCATTGCACGATCTGAATACATTTTGTTGATTTTAACAGATGCTGGAGGACCCGGTTTATCTGAAAGAATAAGGAAGAAGAGTGAAGTCTTTCACTAAAATATGTGGAATGGGGAATTGAATATAGAGTAGAGGTCTGGAGACCAGGACTGCAGTCTTTCTATTGTCAATTTCCTATATGACCTAGGAGATTAGTTAATTTTTTAGAATCTTAGTTTCTTCATTTGTAAAATTGAGTAATTGAAATGTGATTTTTCTAATGCTCTTTTAAACTCTAAAACATGGTTCTGTCATAAGAATAATTCTGTGCATAGGAAATATACGTTAGAATATGTATGTCTTCTCCCACATTATTTTGTAAATCCTATTTACGTCCCATTAACCAAAGTAAAATATGGGATTCTAATGAAGTTTATTAGTTACCTAACACCTTAAGCTTAATGGTGGCTGACTTAGAACCACTTGAATTTTCAGCGGTAATGGTATAGTCTCCCGAGTCCTTCCGGTTCACGCTGAATAGCTCCAAGGTGCACAGATTCCGCTGCATTGCCATCTTTATGCCTTCTGCTGGTTTTAGCAGTGTTCCATCTTTCTTCCAAGAAACCGTTGGCATTGGTTTACCAAAAACAGTAGCATCCAAGCAGACATTAGTTCCAGCTTTCACAGTAAGCAATGATTTCATAGCCACACTTAGGTCTATCCTGGGAGGGACTGGAAAGAAATAAGATAAAGGACTTAATATATGCAAAGCTATATTATGTAATCCTTATTAATAATAGTGGGAAATTCATATGCTGCCTCTTTCAAGAATGGAATTTTTATGTTATTTCATTTTGCATATTTTTAATAGACAAATAATAACTGCAGTTATTGAATAACTATTGAAATTATATTGTTGCCACAGTTGTGTATCCTGCTTTTATTATGATTCTCCATAATCATAATGTTTGTGTCTATATATAAAATATTTTATTTTTCCTCTTTTCCTTAGGTGTATACTTAGTTGTTTATTAGGAAAAATGACCATCATGAATGCTGTTACATCTTTGCCTATAATACTCAGCAGAATCTTACCATTTTCTGCGAGGATAGTCACTGGATCAGAAGGTTCCGAAGGTGGGCTAATGTTTACTGCGGTCCTGGCAATAGCTCTAAATTGATACTGAGCTTTCTCTTCTAGGCCAGTAGCTGTGTACTCTTCCTGGGGAATCTGGTGAGGTGCAGTATTGCACCGTACCCATTTATCACCAGGAAGTTTGCAAGCTTCTACGAAATAACCAATAATTTTACTGCCTCCATCATGCTTTGGACGTGCCCAGATCAGAGATACAGTACTCTTGGTGACATCAATAACTTCAGGTTTCCCAGGAGGATCTAAAACAAAAAGAGGTACACTCACCATTTATCTTACTAGCAGAAGTTTAAACTTCCATATTTCACATTATCATCCCCGCTGCTAAGTAACAAGCTCAACAGGATGACAATTATCCCATTTTAATAACTGTCCAACTAGTATGCACTTTTGAGTCCTTGCTGTATGCTTTAAAGGAAATTATATGTCCTTTTCTTTTTTTAATATGTCATCTTCATTGTAAGAGATAGAACATATTCTTGAACGGGAGTTGTAATCTTCAGATCTCTACTACTGTCTATGTCTTGGAGTCCAAATCTTAGACTCTGAGATTTAAATATGCCTCCATAATACTAAAACAACAACAACAACAATAAAAAAACCCCAAAACTTACCAACTGGCATTCTTGCAGTTACATATTCTGTGGGTTTGCTGGGTGGGCTGGATCCAGCTTTGTTTAAGGCATAGATTCTGAATGAATACTCAAGACCTTCTACAAGGCCAGCACAAGGATATTCAGTTGACCGGACAGGAGCATCATTGGCTTTCACCCACAGCAAACTGTTTCTTTCCTTGCGTTCAATCAGATAACCAGTAATGGGGCTCCCTCCATCACTGTCTGGTCTGTCCCATGCAACAAAAATACAGTCCTTGTTGACTTTGGTGACTCGTGCATTCTTTGGTTCACTAGGAACACCTGGAGATGAAGACAAGGAAAATGTCAGTTTTTACATTCAGTAACAAACTAGAAAGAAAACATAACTTTTTTTCCCCTTCACAAAAACATACCAAATGGGAACTCCGCAACCATCTTTGGAGATGTGAGAGGCTCTGAGATGCCAAATCGGTTTTCAGCACGGACCCGGAAGATGTACTCCTGGCCTGGGATCAGCTTTCCAACCCTGCAGGAAGTTTTTGTGACTGAAGCTAGAGCCGTGACCCAGTCCCCTCGGCTTACATCACACTTTTCCACTATGTAATTGGTGATGTTACTGCCTCCGTCCTCCAGAGGGATGTGCCACGACAGGGAGCAAGCATCGGCGTCTATATCAGAAATGTCAAATGGAGGCTGAGGGGGGCCAGGGGCATCTGCATGAACCACGAGGAAAGAAATGTAAGAACAAGGATGTGATGGGTAAAAATGTTTCAGAGTTTCATATTTAGATGGCTGTTTGTCTAATACTTAACTCACCCATGACTACAACTTTGATTTTCTGAGTGTCTGTCCCAGAACTGTTCTCTGCTGTGAGGCTGTAGTAACCACTGTCTTTTCTAGTCACATCTTTTATGATCAGAATTGAAGAGCTGTCTGCTTTATGCACTGCCAGGTGGCTGGATGTGACAACTTCATCTTCTCCTTTTTTCCATTTACAGGTGGGATGAGGCTTTCCATACACGTGGGCTTCAATTCGGAGTTTTTTCCCAGCTTTGATAGTAATTTGCTCTGGCATAAGGATCTTTGGTGGCACTGAAAGTAAAATGAAAAGATATTAATTTTGGGAAGGTGGTTAAGTTTCTTCTGGTGGAGAACTATACTGGTTCAAATTAATGCTTGTATTACCGCCAATTTTTTTTTTTTACTTTAAGTTCTGGGATACATGTGCAGAATGTGCAGGCTTGTTACATAGGTATACACGTGCCATGGTGATTTGCTGCACCCATCAACCCATCATCTGCATTAGGTATTTCTCCTAATGCTATCCCTCCCCTAGCCCCCCATCCCCCTGACAGGTCCCAGTGTGTGATGCTCCCCTCCCTGTGTCCATGCGTTTTCATTGTTCAACTCCCACTTATGAATGAGAACATATGGTGTTTGGTTTTCTGTTCTTGTGTTAGTTTGCTGAGAATGATAGTTTCCGGCTTCATCCATGTCCCTGAAAAGGACATGAACTCATCCTTTTTTATGGCTGTGTAGTATTCTGTGGTGTATATGTGCCACATTTTCTTTATGTAGTCTATCACTGATGGGCATTTGGGTTGGTTCCAAGTCTTTGCTGTTGTGAACAGTGCCACAATAAACATACATGTGCATGTGTCTTTATAGTAGAATTATTTATAATCCTTTGGATATATACACAGTAATGGGATTGCTGGGTCAAATGGTATTTCTGGTTCTAGATCCTTGAGGAATCGCCACACTGTCTTCCATAATGGTTGAACTAATTTACACTCCCACCAACAGTGTAAAAGCGTTCCTATTTCTCCACATCCTCTCCAGCACCTATTGTTTCCTGACTTTTTAATGATCGCCATTCTAACTGGCATGAGATGATATCTCATTGTGGTTTTGATTTGCATTTCTCTAACGATCAGTGATGATGAGCTTTTTTTTTTATATGTTTGTTGTACAGCCAACATTTTTAAAAACATAGAATAGGGTAGAAAACATAAGAGTGCACATGATAATGAATGGGTATTGTTTCAGGAAATGTTTTTTAGTTATCTATGTGTTTGCATAAGTTTATTTACTGTGTGTTGTTGGCCCACCCACGTGTTTGAAAGCCACTGTTCTCTGTTGTTTTTCAAGTATTTATAGAGCTAGATTCCTCAGGGAGAAATGTCTACATATAAAAGAAATTCTAATAAACTTAGCACATGACATAAATGAAGCAACGACTACTTACACAGTTGTTCTTTGGCTTCATACACTCCTTCAGCTTCTCTTGGCAAACTGACTCCAACAGCATTTCTGGCCGCTACTCTAAATTTGTATTTCTTTCCTTCCTTTAGGCCAGTGACAACAAGGCTGAGATCTTTCACCACTGAGTACTCTGTCCAGCGATCTGCAGGCTGCTCTTCTTCTCTGTAACTAATGATGTAGCCATCGATTTTAGCACCTCCATCACGCAGGGGAGGTAACCAGGCTAAGGTGGCACTGTTCTTTGTCATTTCAGTCACTTCTAATTTCCTTGGGGGATCCGGCTCACCTAGAAGAAAAACATGATGTATAAAATTACCTAGGTAACCTAATCAAATCCCCTTTGTTAATGTACATAAGAGTTTTAGTATGTCATTTGCTCTAATGCACATAGAACCTGTAGTTCAGTACATTAAAAGTAAAACATGTAAGATGAGACAGATCAAAAAAGTGTTTCATGAGTGAGATAGATATTTATTACACTATTTGGGTCTCTACAAATGAAATCTCTTTCAGAAGTGGATTAAAACAGTATTAGTATCCTGACCTTGCTGAAATAGGAGGCTGGAGTTAAAAGGAGGAAGAAAGCATAATACTTACTTAGAGGATCTGATGCAAGCACTGGTTTTGGGACATCTGTTGGGACGCCAGGGCCATATTCGTTGACAGCAGTTACTCTGAAGTAATACTCATTCCCAGGGACAAGATTGGTTACTTGGAAGCTTGTTTTCTTAACCTCTGGGGTAACGGTCGACCATGTCTTTCTGTCTGCCTCACGTTTCTCCACAATATAATGTGTCACTTGGCTCCCACCGTCGTTTTCAGGAGGGGCCCAGGACACATGGCATGATGTTTTAGTGACATCTGAAACTTTCAAATCAGACACAGGTCCAGGAGTGTCTGTAAAGAGTCATAAAATCAGATATACACATCTCCTCAGCATCCCTATTAACAAATTCATTTTTGAAGTGGGAGGGAGAAGCATTTTAGTAACCCACCTAATACTCTGACATTTACGAATACAGCCTTTTCTCCTGCTGGGTTCACAAGTGTTAAGGAATATTTTCCTGAGTCATCACGGGTAGAATTGGGGATGACAAGGAAGGCCATAGTGTCAACCAGATCAACTTGTCCTTTTCTGACCACATTATCAATGCCCACTTTTCGCCAAGTGACTTTAGGGGCTGGTCGTCCTCTCACTATAGCAAAGAGACGAATAGGGCATCCTGCTCTCACTGTGACCAGTTTTCTCATGCTGGCATCCAAATCAATCTCCGGAGGTTCTGCAAATGACATTAAGGTCATTAATTGATATTTCAGAATGTGGGGAAATCATAAGAAATTAAGTGTGAATGAATCACATGCTAAAGGAAGGACTTACCTAGTATTTCTTTAGGTTTGATAGCTTCCTTTAGCTCTGCAGGGCGCCCAATACCAACTTGGTTTTGGGCACACACCCTGAACTCATATTCCTGGTTTTCATCCAAGCTAGTAACAGTGAATTCCTTGCGTACAAGCTGTGCTGCAGCATTACACCGTTTCCAGCCTTCATCAGGAGATGCATCTGCTATTTTTGGTCTCATTTCCACAACATATCCAATGATCGGTGCACCGCCATCATAGACTGGTTTTCCCCACGCAAGAGTTATGGAATGTTTGGTTGTATCAACCACTCTGAAATTGGTTGGTGGACCAGGTGGCTCTGAAAATAAAATATAAGAATAGATATACATATGTTTAACTACTAATAGTGATACTTCAATGTGTAATTTTATATAGCGTAGTCTCAGTTAATCAAATATAGGTCGTCCAATTTTTCAATTACAGTCCTCTTTATTTTCCTTCATAAAAATGAGAATCTACTATTGTTTGTACCTTTTAGGTATTTTGGTAAAAGGTCTATTTGGAAAAATATTTGCTAAATACAGTTTTTATGTTATGGATTTAGATGTTACATTAACTTATTTATCAAATACTTCTGTGCTTGAGATTAAGAGTTGATGTAATATCAGAAAAAACAAGGACATCCTACCTATGGGGTCTTTTGCCACCACTGGTCTTGAAGGCAAGCTTGGTTCTCCAATTCCAATTTCATTTTCTGCCTTGACACGGAACTGATATTCATGGTCTGGGAGGAGATTCTGTACTTTCATACGTCTCTCAGGGATTGCACTCTTGTTAACAGGGACCCATCGTGTTGAATGCTTTTCCTTTTTCTCCAAAAAGTATCCTGTTATAGACTTTCCACCATCATATTCAGGTGGATTCCAAACCACAGTCATCTCTTCTTTGCTTACTTTAGTGACTTCTGGGGGATCAGGGCGTCCAGGTTTATTATACTTGGTTTTGGCTATGACTGGTTTACTTTCTGTTGGAGGCCCTGTGCCTATTTTATTTTCTGCACGGACTCTGAAAATATATTCATTTCCTTCTATGAGACGTGTTACTGTAGTACCAGGTGTCAAGACAGTAGCAGAATAGGTAGACCAAACCATTCGCTTTGTCTCACATTTTTCTAGAATATAATTTTGGATTTCACAGCCGCCATCATCTTCTGGTGGATCCCAGCGAACAGTACACCTATCACTGGACACATCAGCAATTTTCAGATTTCTCACAGGACCAGGCTTATCTAAAACATTGACAGTGGCATAGGCCACAAAACTGCCAGCTGTGTTAGTTGCTGTAACTACATATTTACCCCCATCACTTCGCTTTGCTTTAGTAAGAGAAAATTTAGATGAATCAGCACTGGTATCAATCTTGACCCTTGGTGATCTTGTAAAGTCTGTAGCATCTTTGTCCTTGGTCCATGAAACTTCTGGGAATGGTTTGCCTCTAACCCCTGCCTCAAGCCTAATGGTGTCCCCTGCTTTGACAGTTAGGACCCCACTTAATTTCAGATCAAGTACTGGTTTTTGTAAGTCTTCTTTAACAACAACTTCCTCTGTCTTCACCCAGTCACTTTCCCCACCTTCATTCTTCGTTTGCACTCTGAACTCATAAATCTGGTTTTCAACACATCTGTCAACCATGTAGTGAGTTTCTTTAATGCTTCCTTTATGCACTCTTTCCCAGTCATCGGAGCCCTTCAGCCTTCTCTCAACATGATATGAGAGATTTGGACTGCCACCATCATAATCAGGCCTCCGCCACTTTAGGTAGACAAATGTCTTTCCTTTATCTGCAATGTGAAGGTTTTCAGGCTCACCTGGTCTGTCAATAGGGTTAATAGCCAGAATGGGAGTTTTTGTTTCGATGGTTGGCCCAACACCTACTTTATTCTCTGCACAAACTCGGAAATAGTATTCATTGTTGGCTAAAAGGTTGGCCTTGATTAATCGTTTAGTGACATCTGATGCAACAATTGACCAGCCTTTCTGGTTTGGTTTGCGATATTCTACTATGAAGTTTGTTATTTCTGAGCCGCCATTATCTAGTGGGTTTTCCCAAGAAATTGTACAGTTCTCTTTGGTTACATTGGTAACCTTCAAATTCTGGCAAGGCCCAGGTCTGTCAAGGACGTTAACAATGGCTGAACCTTGGGCATGTCCACTGCTGTTCTTAGCTGAGATGATATACTTGCCATGATCAGCTCTAACAGCTTCTTTAATTTGTAACTCAACACGAGGTAGATCCTGAATAATGTCCACCCTCTTTTCTCGGACCAATACTTTGCCTTCCTTAGTCCAAGTTATGTCTGGTGCAGGTCTGCCTTTGACTCGAGCTAGAATGCGGATAGTTTGGCCTACTCTCACGGTAATAACATCACGACAAGTAACATCAAGTTCTACTTCTGGAGGATGAAGGATATCTTTTGCAATCACAGATTCTGCTAGTTCTCTTGGCTCACCCTCTCCTACAATATTAGCTGCCTTTATACGGAATCTGTACTCATTTCCTTCAATTAGTCCAGGTACTCTAAAGGCACATTGCCTAATGAGTTCATCTTTATTAATCCTGTTCCATTGTGCTGTGCCAGGTTTCTGACATTCCACTACATATCCTAGAATGGGGCTACCACCATCACTGAGAGGCTTTGTCCACACCAAATCAGCTGTTTCTCTGCTCTTGTCTTTCAGTTTAGGATTAATAGGTGGTCCAGGTGGTTTGATGGGACGGCAAGCTTTTATTGGATCGGAACTTGGGGATGGATTGCTTAGTCCTGCAAGATTTTCAGCAAAAACCCTAAACTCATATGTATTTCCTTCATAGAGTCCAGTCACTCTGAACTTAAGGTCAGCAATAGGTGTTTTGTTGACCCTCACCCATTTGCCAGTTACTTCTCGACGTTCCACATAGTAGCCAGTTATTGGACTGCCACCATCAGATTTTGGCAGGGTCCAAGACACTGTTGCCGCATTTTCAGTAATGTCAGTAACCACTGGTTTACCAGGAGGAGATGGAGGACTAAATTTATGCTTAGCAACAGTAGGTGTGGAGTCAAGGGGAGGACCAACACCTATCTTATTCTCTGCTTTAACTCGGAAAACATATTCACAGCCCTTCTGCAGATGTGGGATTTTCAGCTTTGTCTTACTGCTTCCCGAAGAGACAACACCCCAAGTGTCTTTCCTTGTATCTTGTTTCTCAACAATATAATTTATCACAGGGCTTCCTCCATCATCCTTAGGTGGCTGCCATGAGATAGTCATGTGTTCAGGAGTAACATCCAGAATATGAATAGGACCTGTTGGTGGCCCAGGAACATCAAGAACAGTAAGATGTACGGCTACTGTTTTGCTACCAGCTGCATTGGAAACTGTGATTTGATATTCTCCAGTGTCTCTCCTTAAGCAGTTCTTAATGGTAAGTACTGATGAGAAGTTGTCTGTTTCAACTGTGTAGTGCTCATCGGTTTTAATCTCACTCCCATCGGTTGTCCACTTTGCGGTAGGAACAGGCACACCTCTTATAATAGCAGGGAATCTGACTGTGGTTCCAGCCTTTACCACAAGACCTTCAATTAATTTCACATCTAGCTCCACGGACGGAGGCACTGAAAAGTAAACATGAAAAAATTAGATTTTGATTTTCACCTACATGAATAATTTTAAAAAGAAATAAGATAAAACTGCTAGTCCAAAAATTACCTAGTTTTTCTTGACATTCTATCGGGATAGTTGTGTCGGGGAGACCAAGACCCACAATATTTTCAGCTTTTACACGGAATCTATAGGTCTTTCCTTGTTGTAGTCCAGTAACCACACAATCTAAGTTTGTCACAGTCTTAAATTTAATCCAGTCCTGGGTGCCTTCTTCTTGATATTCCACCAAATATCCAGTGATTGGAGAACCACCATCACGATCTGGCTTATTCCAGACGAGGGAGACTTCAGTCTTGTCAACATCTACATGGTGCAGGTTCTTGGGTGGCCCTGGGGGATCTTTTCAAAGAAGAAGTTATGATGAAAAAGGAATATTCTTGAAGACAGTCAAACAATAGTTTTGTATTCAGAGAAAGCAACTTACGGAGAGGATCCAGAGCCTTGATTGGTTTTGGTGTTTCAACAAAAGGACCACGTCCATACTGGTTCTCTGCAGCTACTCGGAAGAGGTACTGGTTGCCTTCATTCAGATGTTTAGCCAAGTGACTCTTTTTCTTTGATGTAGCTGAGAGAGATGACCACTGGGCGCTGGCAACATCTCTCCTCTCAACCACGTAATTGGTAATAACAGAACCACCATCATCCAGTGGTTCTTTCCAAGTAAGGTAACAAGAATCTTTCCTAATTTCACTGACTTCCAGATCTCTAGGTGGCCCAGGTTTATCTAAAAAGTGTTAAATAACAGTTTTATAAGTAATTTTATCCAAATAAGAGCTCAAAATTATCAAAATTTATTTTTAATGGCATAAGTATTAAAATTCTTACCTAATACAAGTACTTTTACTGACACAGTTTTTGAACCAGCTGGATTCTCCACTGTTAAAGAATAAATTCCACCATCTTCATGGGCAGCATTACGAATTTCAAGCTTGCTACCAACTGGAGTCACATCAATTCTTGCTTTAGTTGGAGCATCTCTGTCTTCTTTTTTCCAAGTTACTTTTGGGAATGGCACTCCTTTGATGATGGCACTAAGTCTTAGAGTATCACCAACCTTAATGTGTTGTTCTCTTGCCATGTTGGCATCAAGAATCAACTCAGGGGGTTCTAGAAAAGAGAGAACAGAACACTCAGATTTGATCCATAATGCAAATTATAATTAAACACATACAATCAGACATCTATTTTCCTTGCAAACACAGGTGAGAGCATTTTACTCACCAAGTCTGTCTTTTACTAGGACTGGCTCTGGAACATGAGCTGGATCTGATTCACCAGCTTCATTGACTGCTAACACTCTGAACTTATAAGTTTGACCGTCCCGAAGACCGGTGACTTTATATTTAGTTTCAGGACATGACTCAGGGGTATGATTGGCTCTTCTCCACTCTTCATCTCCAACTTTCTGGTACTCAACAATATAACCCAGAATCTTGCTCCCACCATCATGACGTGGTGGCTGCCAAGTTAGATCGACTGAATTGCATGTTGTATCTATTGCTTCAGGATTAACAGGTGGACTTGGTTTAGCTAAAAAATAAAAGTAAAAAATGAATTAGCATATAGCTGAAAACAAAGTTAAATAACATGAAAACTGAATAAATCCATTAATACTATACCAATTGGATCTTTAGCAAAGACTGGTTTGGATGGTGGGCTTGGATCTCCAATACCAATTTCATTTTCTGCAGAAACCCGGAATTCATACTGACATCCTTCTAGAAGATCAGGAACCCTAAATTTAGTGTACGGATGAATAGGATCTTTGGTAACTCTAGCCCATCGTTTAGACATAGTTTCTCTCTTTTCCAGGATGTAGTTTGTGATAGGTTTTCCTCCATCATGTGGCTTGTTCCAGGTTACTAATGCAGAGTCTTTGGTAACTTCTGTAACAATTGGCTGATCAGGTGCATCAGGAACCCCTGTAACAAATGTTGGAAAATGTGTTAGAAATTTATTTCTTCCTATTAGTTATATCAAGCATTGAATCACTAAAAAGAGACATAATGCATACTGAAACGATCTTTGGCTTTCATTGAATCAGACACCAGAGGATCACTTATTCCATACAGATTTTCAGCATGTATCCGGAAAATATAATCTTTTCCTTCAAGTAGTTTAGAAACTTTGCATGTTGTTTTAGCACTTGCAGATGTCACTGGCATCCAGACATCTTTACCCAGTTCCTTCTTCTCAATAATATAATTGGTAATTTCACTGCCTCCATCATCTAAAGGAGGCTTCCAAGAGATAACCATGTAATCTTTGGTCACCTCATCAAAAATAACTGGTCCTACTGGTGGACCTGGACGGTCTGCAGAAAAAAAAAAAATCATAGCACAAAATGTTATTTCCATTTCTGCTTTTGAAAGAACAGAAGATCTATTCTTTCCACTAAATAAGACTTACCAACAACATTAACTTGACAGAAACCTTTCCTAGAGCCTGTACTATTCTCCACAACCACACAGTATTTGCCGGAATCTGAACGTTTGGCCTTGATCTTCTCTAAAGCAAGTGTTGTTGGTGTGGTCTTTATGTGAGTGCGATCATCTTCCAGCACATCAGCTTCATCTTTGAACCAGGAAACCTTAGGCTTTGGTTTGCCTGAGTAACGGCCAGTGAGGGCAAAAGCTTCACCAACTCGAATCGTGAGCTTATCTCTGAAGTCGAGGTGAAGTGTTGGGGGTGCTAAAATGTACAATTATAAAGGCAAGTCATTTTTACTGATGTCTTATTATGAACTACAAATGTGCAAGTTTCTGAAGTATAAATTGTAGTAGACACATACCCAGCTCATCCTTGCAAGTGATTGGCTTGGTGCAAAATGATGGTTTGCCTTGTCCAACAATGTTGACAGCACTGACACGGTACTCATAGGTATCACCTTCTTTTAAGTCTTTAACAGTGTATTTTCTGCTAAGCAAGTTGTCATTTGTAACTTTGTGGAACTTCTCAGTTCCAATGAGCCGACTTTCTAGGACATAGTTAATAATTTCTGACCCGCCATCATACTTAGGAGGATTCCAAGTCAAAGTTACAGTACTTTTAGTAACTTCTTTGACTTCCAGGTCTTCAGGACGTTCTGGTACAGCTGTGAATATAAGTATAGGAATTGTGGTAGAAAAAAGTGTCACATTAAGAATGTAGTAGGATGTAGTGAATATTCCTTTTCTGAGGATTGTGTTTAAACATTAAACTCTCTGCTCCCATAAATAGCAAAAGAGGTCTCATCCGAAAACAATTAGAGTTAAAAAGGACCAAATACAATAGAATTTCTTCACTTGACAGATGAGGAAATGAGGTTTGCTGAGGAAAAATAATTTAAGAAAGATCTTCAGAGTTGGTAGTTTTAGACGTAGGAAAATAATTCAGTTTCTATTAATGCCATTAAGTGGGAATTTTTAAAAAGTCTGTGAGGTATAGATGGAAGAAATTTGATAAATGGGCCAGGCATAGTAATGCCAGCACTTTCGGAAGCCAAGGCAGGTGGATCACTTGAGGTCAGGAGTTTGAGACCAGCCTGGCCAACATGGCAAAACCGTGTCTCTACTAAAAATGCAAAAATTAGCTGGGCATGGTGGTGCATGTCTGTAATCCCAGCTCCTTGGGAGACTGAGACACAAGAATCACTTGAACCTCGGAGGTGGAGGTTGCAGTGAGCCAAGATCATGACACTACACTCCAGCCTTGGTAACAGAGTAAGACTATGTGTCAAAACAAAACCAAGAAAAAAGAAAGAAATTTGATGAATTATACGTATTTGTAAAATCTCTTTCACAATCACTGTCCAAGTACTACCAACTCAGATACTGAGTAGTTGTGTAATAACTGCTTGTCAAATGAATGAAATGTATGGCATTTATACATATATTTTTTCACCATAGTCTTGTACTAAATGAGTAAATAAGTGATTAAACATAAAATTGCTTTTATTTTACTTACTTATTGGCTCTCTGATAACAAGTGCCTCTGATGTCTCAACAAATGGACCCATGCCAATACTATTTTCAGCCGCGATTCGGAAAAAGTAGGCTTTTCCTTGAATGAGACCCTGGACAGTAGCATTTTGTCGGGTAACTGTATATGTCACTGGGGTCCATGCTCTGCGGTCAGATTCACGCTTTTCAATGACGTAATTGGTGATTGGAGAGCCTCCATCATCTTCTGGAGAAAACCATGTCAGTTTGCAGGACTCATTGGTTAGGTTGTGAGCTAGGAATGGTGTTCCAACAGGACCCGGAACATCTGGAAATAAGAAGAAAATATTTCAATCTGTTTGCCTTCAATGAAAGATAATGCTCAATATTTGTTTTTTAAAAGGAGACAAAATGTTGTCATGAAGAAAGTAAGGTTTTGTGTCTACTAATTGAGTTAGTTTTTCCTCCTCCTCCTGCTATCTAGTCAATACAAAAACAGTCAACCTCCCCCTTTTTTTTTTTTTTTTTCAGATGGAATCTCGCTCTGTCACCCAGGCTGGAGTGCAGTGGCGTGATCTCAGCTCACTGCAACCTTCACTTCCTAGGTTCAAGCAATTCTCCTGCCTCAGCCTCACAAGCAGCTGGGACTATAGGCGCATGCCACCATACCTGGCTAATTTTTGCATTTTTAGTAGAGACAGGGTTTCACCATATTGGCCAGGCCGGTCTCGAACTCCTGACTTCAAGTGATCCACCTGCCTCGGCCTCCCAAAGTCAAGGGATTGCAGGTGTGAGTCATAGCATCAAGCCCCACATTTGTTAATGAAGTAGTTTTGCAACAGTTATTGGTTACCATGCTTTTAATAGAGGATGAAGGGAAAATAAAAATGCTTTTTAAAAGCAATTTGTGAGTTGGACAGGAGGGAGCTGGGAGGCAAACATGCAGAGGGATAGAGGAGGTGGGTAAGAGTGGCATAGTCAGTTTCTATGTCCAGTTTCCTCTCCAGAGGAAAAGGAGGGAGACATGGGTTCTTTCTGGATGATCACTGGATCAACGAGCAGCATAGGAGGCCCCAAATTTCAGAATGACTTTGAGGAGGTTGCAAATAATTAACATGGAAATGTACCAGTTTTCAAATTAGAGTAATAGCCATTAGGCAAAAGAGCTTTAGGTGCTTGAAACTAACCTGAAAGTTTGTGGGATTATTGGTTAATGAAATATTTTTCCTTATGACATTCTTATATTAATTATATTCAACATAGAACTGGCAAATTTCACATAAAAACTGTGACTGGAGTATTGTTGTGCCTAGAGACATGCTTAGAAAGAGCTCTGAGTGGAAGGGCTTCAAGTTCTGAGCAAATCACTGGACTAAAGCCTCCAATGAGAGGCATGAAAAAGCCTCATAGAGTTCAACTCTATATTCAATGACTAGAAATGCAATATTGATAACCAACTATGATGCCTCTCTTCAATTAGAATACTGAAACCCTTCAAAGTAGTTTTTGCATTATTATGATAATTTCGTGATAGGGATAGAGTCTCATGATGTGAAATGGTCAGCACTGGCAAATTGTTAAACATTCATGTACACTTGAAGGAAAGTTGCTTCTATGAAAACTGTATAACAACATAATAGACAGTATGGGGGCAAGTTCTATAAAAAAGTCATATTTATTCTGGGCCATGATTCAGAATACATATTCTCATGGCCTTCTCGCAATTTGGGAATTGTGTACATGCACTCTTTAGGTTCACTGGAGACATGGATGTATGTCTTCTTGTTAGCATCTGTTTTCTCAATTATATAGTTTGTAATCTTAGACCCACCAAACAGAATATGCATATAATAAAAAAGTAAGGAGGAAATTTTAAAAAATTCTAATAATGTTCAACGTGATTATGGGTGATTTTTCTTATTTTCCAAAATGTTTGTTACATAGCACACAGCGTAGCCTTGTGTAAATATAATAAGAATGTTGGTTTAAAAAGTTGCACAGACAAATTGAAAGTATTTACCTAATACATCAACAATAATTGTCTTCTTTCTTTCTCCGGCTTCATTTTTGGCAAGAAGAGAATAGACGCCTTGATGGCTCCTCTGGCAGTTCTTGATGACCATGGATGAGCTAATAGCTGTGGTCTCAATGGTGGCTTCTTGAGGTAAGGCTCTTTCATTCATGTTCCAGGTGACGGTTGGAGGAGGCTTTCCAGACACATAGGCAATGATTCGGATCACTCCTCCAGCATGCACGACAATTCTATCTCTGACACTGGCATCTAGCTGAAGGTCAGGTAAAACTGGAAGCAATTGAAAATTACAAATGTGATTTTTCCCACTTCAATCTGAAACATAGATACTGATGGCGTAAAAGAAGGATTGATAATTACCAAGTCTGTCTTTCATTTCAATGACATCTGTGACCTCTCCAGGTTCTCCAATGCCAGCAATGTTGACTGCTCTAACTCTAAATTTGTAGAATGCTCCTTCCTTTAATCCGGTCACAACAAGCTTTGTTCCTCTCACTTCTTTATCTTTACCCTGGGGAGAAATCATAAACATTTTAAAATTAGAATAGTCATTTGTAGCTTCTTGCTTTAATGACTTCCTAAAGCATCACCAGCAGCCTATTTAACTGTTTACTCTGGGAAAACTGTTGCTGGTTTAGGTTTCAGGGATCAGATACTACAGGCGACACTGAATGGAATAACTTGGCAGGAGTTATGCTTTAAAATTATTGTCAAACAATTAAACCTTTATTTATTTATTCCACATTCCAGGATTTATAACCAAAAGATTAGTAATATCATGACTTAACTTTTGATTAGATTTCTGACATTAACAGATGTTTGGAATATGAGTTAAAATTATGCTGTTTTCCTGATTTCTTAATCCAAAAAATATAGACAGAAGTTAATGGGATTGAGAATAACTAAGACATTTTTAGTTTATTCATAGTGCATTTCCTTAGTGCCAAGTTTTCCTACCCTTTCCCATTCTTCTTTTCCTTCTTCTTTATATTCAACGATGTATCCAGTTACTTTGGATCCACCATCTTTTAGTGGGGGAGACCACTCCAGATCTGCAGATGATTTAGTCCAATCTGTCACTTTGGGAAATGGAGGACCAGGAGGAGCTGGAAAGAGCCAGTATACATTAGTATTCTTGACTTTCCCAAGGCACTTTTGGAAAATAAGATTTAAAAAAAAGGAATGGTTTCAAGGCTTACCAATTGGATCTCTAGCAGTCACTGGGTCTGATGGCAGACTTGCTGGACCCACGCCAGCAGCATTGATTGCATATACCCGGAATTGATAGTCAGAACCTTCAATAAGACCAGTCACTTTATAAGAAACACCCAGAGTCATGGCTTTGATAGGATCTCGGTTAACTCTCTTCCATCTCTTTGAAGTAGTGTCTTTCATTTCCAGCCAGTACCCTGTCACGGGAGAGCCTCCATCATATTCTGGCTCTTCCCAGTTGACGGTCATGGAGTTACGAGTCACGCTGCTAACTGTTGGTTTATCTGGTGCTCCAGGGACAGCTATGAAAAAGATCATATTGATTATAAGAAATTTTTTTGAAAAAGTAAAAATGACTTTGTTTGTGAAAATGTTGTCCTACTTACAGAAGAGGTTTCTTGCTGTTTCAGGTTCACTGTCAAGAGGTTCTCCAATGCCATATTTATTCTGGGCCATGATTCGAAATACGTATTCATGGCCTTCTAGCAATTTGGGAATCGTGTATGTGCACTCTTTAGGTTCACTGGAGACACGGACCCATGTCTTCCTGTTAGCTTCTCTTTTCTCAATTACATAGTTTGTAATCTTAGACCCACCATCATCTTTAGGTGGAAGCCAAGACAGTGTCATTTGCTCTGCTGAAACAGATTCAAATTTTATGGGTCCCACTGGGGGGCCAGGACGACCTAAAATGGTTTAAAGAAGGAACCCTTTATCAGTCAGATGATTTTAAAGCCAAATGTTATTTATGAACAGAAAAACAAGTAGTTTTAACTAAACCATGCAGTCTTTACCCAGGACATTCAGTCTCATCTCCTTTGATGCTGTTCCCAGATTATTTACAGCTGTGATGGTATATAAGCCAGTGTCACTCCTGCGAGACTGTGGAATAACTAAAGTGCAAGTATCATCCACCACCAGTTTGTTGACATGGGTGTCATAGAGAACAGGTTCTTTGTTATCAGGCTTCTTTGGAGGAGCTTTAAACCAGGTTAGTGTTGGGAATGGCACACCTTTAATTTTGGCCACAATGTTAACATCAGTTCCTTCTTCAACCTCCATGAATTCTGTTAGCTCAATTGATGGTGGGCCTAGATTATTGAAAAAAAGTTGTCATTACGAGCAAAAAGCATTGAGGGATAGAAAGTAGAATTCATAGTGACTATAAAGCTGTTTGAATCCACCGTAGTTAGACTGTAGCTCAGCCCAATGTAAAAAATGGTTCTGTCTTTAACACTATTACACTAGTTTGGGGAGCAGGTACACAGGGATCTACATGTGGCTGTATATCAAGGCTTGCCTCTCTTTATTTGGCATCATTATGCATGTAATGATGCATATTATTATATTCTCATATCCTGACAAAAGGGAAGAGAGGAGATTGTAGTAGGAGAGTATCATGGGATACTCTCTAATGTTTATGCAGAATTATGAAGGGATACATAAGAAGGTGAATTCCCCTTTTAAGAAATATAACTGTTAATAAAAGGGAAGGAATTTTCCATTTTGGTCAAATTTAGGACACAAATATTCAAAGAGGGTAGCGACTACAGTTTCTTTACACTTAGATGAGAGAATAAACAGATACACAACAGTAGTGATGGTAATTATCAGAGGAAGAATTATTACCATATATATTATATATACTTCATTAAAATGGATATATCTTTTCTCATATAGAGAAATAGAAACTTGATTGTGAAGATAAATGGGTCTCAGCAGTTGCTAAGCAAATGACTAGTTACTTTCTGTCCCTTTTGAGGAGCATGCAGAGAAATTGCTTTAACCTCTGATAAGTAAAACAGCCTGCCATGGAGAAAGTTACAGCGAGGAAATTACAGACATCATCTCCTTTGAATAGAGAAAAGTTAACAGGTAAAGGAATGTGAAAATTCTGTGGAAATTGAGGGAATGAGTAATTGAGTAATGTGCCCGTGTTTACATTCAAGCCATGGTAGCTTTCTAAGGTACAGATATAGCTCGTTTAATTTTGAACTATTATTGAACACCTAGGAAGGCAGCCGTAAGGAAGACATTCTTTGTCAGTACATTGGTACTTACATGTCTGGTCTTTGACAGTCACGGGGCCAACAGTGGCTGAAGGCTTGCTGACTCCTGCAGCATTGACAGCTTTAACTCGGAATTCATATTGCCCACCCTCTACTAGGTCTTCAACAGTAAATTGCAGTTCTTCCACATCACGCTTATTGCACTGCCTCCAGGCTTCTTTCTTTGTCCCAGTAGGGTCCCATGCAAGGCACTCAACAATATAGTGGGTAACAGGGGAGCCCCCATCATTCTTTGGGGGTTTCCATGACAGATGCACTGTGTTCTTTGTGATGAGGCCAATTTTGAGTTTAATAGGAGGATCAGGAGGATCTTTAAAAATAGTTAAAGGAAGTATTAAGCATTGTTTATAATAATATACTTCAATTTTGAGAAGATATTTTAAATTTAGATTTTAAAACTTACATATTGGATCTCTGGCAGTGGTCCTCTGAATGGTTTCCACGGGTGGGCCAATACCAAAACGGTTTTCTGCTCGCACACGGAAGAAATATTGCTGTTCAGAGAGGAGATCAGGCACTACAAATGAGGTGCTCCCACAGTCTGGATTGACTTTGGTCCAGGCTTTTCCATCAATAGTTCTCTTCTCGATAACATAGCCTTTAATCCTGTCTCCTCCATCATCATCTGGCATCTTCCATGAAAGTCTGCAACTACCCCTTGTGATATCACTGACTTTCAGATCTTTGGGTGGGCCTGGTACATCTGTTGGATGTAAATCACAATATAAGCAAAGTTCCTTAAATGCTTAAACATGATTTGTTTTTATTCTTTTGCAACTTTCAAAGTCTTTCTTACCCATGACTTTAACTCTGCAATTTGCAGTCTTTTGTCCTGCTTTATTCTTGGCTGTGATGCTGTATTTGCCTGTATGAGATCGTTTACACTCCGGAATAATAATTACTGAGGAGTTTTCAGCAGTCTCGAGCTGTACAAAGAAAATAGTTGTCATACATTGAATGAAATCATAGTAGTATCGAAGTCAACCATATTTTGAATTATTTTAATTATTATTTTTTTACCTGTGAATCTTCGGGTATGTCATGAACTCCATCCTATTAGAAAAGGAGACAGTCAGTTGTAGTGTAAATACTCCTCATAGTGATTCAGTGGAAAAAAGAGGAGAATGGTTATTTTCTTACCTTCATTGCTTTCTTTGCCTTTCCATCAAATTCCCAAGATGATTTTGGTGTTGGGCGTCCCTTGATGACAGCAGGAATCCTAATCTGTGAGCCAGCTTTACAAACCAGACAGTCCTGTGCTCCAATGTCAATGAAAACTTCTGGTTCCTCTGTAATACCATATACAATTTAACAGGATTTAACTCATGTTTGTCAAAAAGTAATTGAAATATCTTCAATTGAAGAGTAATTGAAAAGTAAATTAATCAATTTTATAATGAGATCCAAAGAGGAATAGATAAACTGAGTAAGTACTAGTACCTTGAATATCAGTGGCAGGGATCTCTCCGGTTGTATCACTTGGTTCAGATTCACCAGCTTCATTGACAGCTTTCACTCTGAATCTGTACTTCCTGAGCTCTTTCAGATTAGGCACCACACATTCACAGGTAGTTATAAGTTTGTCTGGTTCATTTACTCTTTTCCAGTCAGTAGTACCTTCTTCTTGCATTTCTACAATGTATCCTTTGATTGGGCTGCCACCGTCTTTGGCTGGAGGTTTCCATCCTAGTGAGATGCTTGACTTCGTTTTATCTTTTACTTCTGGGCAAGAAGGTGGCCCTGGTGGAACTAATAACAAAAGAAAAAAAAGCTTCATCAGATTTTAAACCTGATGAAGTGCTACAATCTTTTACTACACATGATCATATATTATTTTTAATCTATTAAAATATTAAAATAGAAATGCTAAAAGGAAATACAGTTGGCTTCTAGAGAAGAGAAATAAAGGAAATGGTCTATTTTCCTTTAGTGTTAATGCAAAAACAGAGAAAGCAAACAACTAACTGGGAATAGAAAGATTACTTACTATCTTGTTAGATTTACATTCTATTTACACATGATTGGTGAAAAACTACTTGACTTTTGAGATCCCTTTGAAGAAATTCTACAATAGCCTTTACTGAAAACATGATTTAAATTTAATTTGGCACAATATGAAAATTTTAAAATGAGTCCATCAATAGCTAGTAAACCTGTGAACACAAACTAATCTTAATGTCCTTTAGGGACAGGATCAGTGTCTACAATAATCCCATAACAATCCTTTACCTTTCTGAAAGTGCTTTACAATTACAGAAATTCTCTTACTCCACTTGTCTTTTTAATCTTAACTTTTCCCCCTCCAGTGGTTAATATAGATCCTTGCACAAAGCACATGTTCAGTACTAGTTTGCAAATTAATGAATAACTATCTCCTTATATATGTATATATACTCCACATAGCACTTGAGTATTTAAAATTTTATTTTTAACAAATAATTGAATTTTTCTTCTATAGAGAATCTAATCAGATATATAGCAAATAGGATGAATTATTAGGCCACAGTATTTTTTAATTTTTGAGCTAATCTGCTCACAGATCTTTTAGAAGAATTTTCCTCTCTTATTTGACCTCACAGACTGCGCCCGAGAATCCTAAATCTTTGTTCAATAATATTATTGAAAAGCTAACAACATTTTGCTTTTTGTTGAATTCCTACTGGAAGGTCAGACTGTTTGGTGAGGGAGATAATTTCCCCAGTTTCTAATGATACTAGATAAGCTAGAAACTTATTTAAAGTATCAGAGAAGATAGCGTCCAGGTCTTTATTATTGTGATTCCTCATAAAATATTTTGTTTAATCCAAGAGTTTAAAAACTGTATGATTTTATGTATGTGTGTATGTATATATATGTGCCTGTATGTATACATATATACTTCTGATAGTGTATGTGAATATGAACCTTTTTTATTTTAATAAAATAATTTGGCATAGAAAAATATAAGAAATTTAAGAGCAGAGTTACCCATTTAGTGACTTTGTGCTTTAGAAATTTGTCCCTAGAAACGGAAGCATACTTACATATGGGATCTCCTGCAACCTCTGGATCTGATGGTTCACTGGGAGGACCAATTCCTGCAGCATTTATTGCCATGGCTCTGAACTGGTATTTAACGCCTTCAATCAAACGAGGAACATTAAATTCCACGCCTTTCAATCCCACTTTGGTTACTGGTGCTCGGCTAACACGTGACCAGTAAGGACTTCCCTCTTCTCTTTTCTCCAGCCAGTAGCCAGTAATTGGAGAGCCACCATTGTCCAAAGGAGGAGTCCAGCTCACTAGCATTGATCCTTTGGTGCGTGCCAAAACTTTTGGTTTTCCTGGAGGTCCAGGAAGGCGATAAGGATCTTGAATGACTACTTTATCTGATTTGCACTCATCACTGATTCCATATTTATTCACTGCCCTGACTCGGAACTCATACTGGCCATTGGGGATAAGTTTCCAAATCTAGAAATTAGAAAAATAGAAATTTATTGAAGAGAATATACTTACGTTGATTTTCACTCATTTAAAAATTCAGCTTATTTTGGGAGGGATGACTATAAGAAATAAATAAATATATAGACTCAAAACATGGGAAGACAGACAAAAGGAGAAAGCTTTTTAAAAATAAAAATATGTAGATGTATTGTACCTGATAGTGGATCTCAATTAAAAGAGTATCTGTGTATCAAACGCTATTTACTAAGGAGCCTTATGTGTATGGGGCTAAACACTACAATAACAAAATAGCAGCTTATTGTGTGTGGTTTTCAGTTTAATTATCAAATTCCAAGGTTATACTAAAATGGCATCAAACCAGAGTAATGTACTTTTAATGTGTTTAAGAAAATATTTAGAAGAGTTTACCCCATATCTTTTCTCTACAGCAGTGTTGGTGACTTCCTCCCATTCTGTTTTCTTCCTACTTGCATCACGTTTGTCAATAACATAATGGGTGATTTCACTGCCACCATTATCAAGAGGGGCATCCCATGTCAAGTAGCAAGATTCAGCTTTAATGTCAGTAACAGCAAGGTTTCTTGGTGGGGATGGGCGGTCTGGAAAGGAATCAACAGAGAATATTGAGAAGGCAATTCTTAAACGGACACTGGATGCCTTTTTGATGAAAGAAAGCAAGTCACCTACCATATACTTCAACGTGAACATTTCGGAACACTGAGCCAAGGCGATTGGAAGCAGTAACTGTGTAAGTGCCTTTGTCTTCCCGGACCGCTTTGGGAATGCTAAGCTCAGTTTTTGCCTCACTTCGGGATACCTCTTCCTTGGTTATCTGAAGTGCCTCAGTGGGTTTTTCAATTACGGTTTCATTTTTGGACCATTCAATCTTAGGCATTGGAAGGCCTGTTACATCTGCAGGGATGTGGACAGGCTCTCCTGCCTTAACTTTGATAGTGTCTCCTCGAACACTCAGACGCAACTTAATAGTTGGAGGCACTGCAAAGAGAAGAGAAAGAAAAAAAAGTAGCAAAGTCATAAGGATGTTTTTTCAACTTATGGGATAAAGGCACACTGTAAAATGCATTAAAATTATTATATTCAGATTTCGCACCTTCATCATCTTGTATGACTACATTAAGAGGCAGGGATGGTTCACTTTCACCAATTTCATTGACAGCTTTGACACGGAACTCATACATTTGGTGTTCATCAAGATTTTCAACCAGAAAAGATGTGGTTGGGCAGAGTCGCTTGTTAACTCTTTCAAAGTCAGGTTTGTCGTGACGCCGTTTTTCAATGATATATCCTTGGATGGGACTGCCACCATTACTGCGGGGCTCTTTCCAGTCAAGGGTGATAGTGGACTTTGTCCTTTCAGTGTATGTCAGCCTCTCTGGAGATGTTGGAGGACCTTTCACCAGAGGCAAGTGAAAATGATTAGCATGAGATAAATATTCATATAAGAAATAATATTTCACTTCAACTTAATTATGTAAAAAATAGCCTTCTGTTTGGCATAACCTTACATCCTTATTTAAAGTCATTCCTAAAACTTGTCAGTTGCCAAAATTATAGACATTCATATAGACAGAATTTTTCTTAGCCAACTTTTCATCAAGATTATCAGTGAAAAAGAAATCAAGGGCACATATGCTTTTTTATATTTAACATTTTAGATTATTTACCTTTGTAACTGGGGATGCTTCTAATTCTAATGAACTAGGAAAGTAAGTCTGTGAAGTTTTGCTTTGAATGAGCAGCTGAGAGCAAAGTGTTTTTTCTTTTATTAACAGATAGTGGGAATGTCTACGAACATACTTTGAGTCATGTTGCCTCACATGTGGGTTCAAAATATGATGGAAAGAGGATATATGTAATGCTGCTGAAGTTTTCTTTCCTGAAGGACCAAACTAAGAGTTAAGCGTTCAGTGGTAAAACTAGACCCAATCCATACTTGTTCACTATTATTGCAACCAGGAGTGGAAGCTCAGCTCTGTTCTGGGCCTCTGGCACAGCCTGTGGTATATTGAGCTGCAGCAGTGGTACAGGATGTAATTTTTTTTTTTTTTTTTCAGGGAGTGATGGTGAAGGAATGAGTTTTTCTGTCTCTTGAGGAATGGGTCTTCCTCAAAGGTTTTGCTTTCTTAGATGGGATGTCAGTGTGCATTACTGTGTGTGCAATTTTAGTGTTTCGTATTGATTTCTGGGAGATTCCCTCTGGTTGGTTTTCTATTATTTGGAGGCTGTTTCTGGTTTTGGGCCTCTCTGTCCTTCCAGTATGAGGACTTTTTGAATATAGAGGAAGACTAAGGCATTTATCCTCAGGCAATTGTCTAATCTTTTTGAAGAATATTGAATTCTCTTTCACTACGAGGCTAATACATTTTAAAAACCCCACTTCCAATGTGTTCTACCGGAGAGATATGTCTAAACTACTTCTAGGTTATTATTAAGCCCCTGTAGATCCAAGTTTTTCAGTACAAAAAACCATGCATGATCAATATACTTACAGCCACAAATTACACTGAAATTATAGCAAATATGATATCTTTAATGTTGCTAATAGTTTTTTGATTTACTTCTCTTATTACTCTTTAGCTATAGATTTTGAGAGTGTTGGGAGTTTGAAGCCATAACGCCCAGTAAATAATATAACCAGAAGCAAAACATTATTCTATAAACACAATGAAACCTTCTCTTTTACCTAGTGGATCAACTGCAAGAATTGGTCCTATTTCAACAGGAGGGCCACAGCCAAACTTGTTCTTGGCAATAACACGGAACTTATATTCTTGTCCCTCAAGCAGACCTGTGATGTCACATTTAGACCTCTCAGTCTCTATTGGTTGTCTCCAAGTATGCATCTTGGCATCTTTTCTTTCAATGATGAAGCCTGTTATTTCACTTCCTCCATCATCTTCTGGATCAGACCAGTTAAGTAGACACATTTTTCTGTTTGTTACAACAGGTTTTAAATCAAGAACTGGACCAGGGACATCTGAAAACAAAACAAAGCCAAAAATCAATGTAATAAGATAGTAACACTTGGGAAAATCCTATGAAAATCAATGCAACATTCCTTACCAAAAACTTCTACCCTGGCTGCTGCAAATTTGGAACCACAGCTATTTGTAGCTGTAATCACATATCTGCCATGGTCTTTTCGCAGTGCATCCTTGATAATTAGTTCAGATTTGGTTCCAACATTGTCTATTACAACGCGGTCTTTATCCAGCTCCCCTTCTTCTTTGGTCCATACTTTTGTAGGTACAGGGCGACCCGTTACCACAGCTGGAATTCTAAGAGTCTTCCCAGCCATTATTTGTATTCCACCCTTGACAGAAACATCCAGTTCCACAGTTGGAGGCTCTGTTGAAAGAGAACAGTCATACATTAGCCCATGAAAGATTAAAAAATAGTGCTGTATAGAGAAAATATCCATAATTTTATTCCAGTAATGTTAAGTACCTTGTGGTTCAGCCACAGTAACAGGTTCTGTTTCTCCAGGCGGTCCTTCCCCTGCGACATTGACGGCACTCACCCGAAGTTTATAATCAGCACCCTCTCGGATTTCTTTGACTGTGTACTGACGGACCTTGATCATCTTCTCTGTGCAGCGTGACCATTCATTTGTGCCAACCAACTGCTTATCAACAAAATAGCCAATAATTTCCCCACCGCCATTGAAAGCTGGGGGTTCCCATTCTAGTTCAATAGTCGTAGAGCTTGTGTCAGTGACTCTTGGAATAGGTGGCCCAGGTGGAGCTAGAATGAATGAAGATATAAAAATCAAACTCCCTGATGATTTTAAAATGTACAATAACTTGTTCTACTCCACCTTCTTCTTAAGGAACTACTTACAGATTGGATCATGTGCTGTTTTGGGATCTGAAGGTGGACTGAACTTTCCAGGTCCAGCTGCATTTTCAGCACATACTCTGAAGACATAGGTGAGTCCTTCTAATAAGCCATCTACATTGGCTTTCAAGGCATTCAGAAGGCTTTTGTTGACACGAGACCAATGTGTACTATTAACCTCACGTTTTTCAAGCCAGTAACCCAAAATGGGGCTTCCGTTATCTTTTGGTTCATTCCATTTCACTAGCATACTGTTGCTGGTAACATCTTCCACAATGGGCTTATCTGGTGCATCAGGTGGTTCTGATAAAAAAAAAAAAAAAAACATTTGAATTAATTTCCTAATATGACATAAAATGCAATTTTACAAGCTGTAGTAATTATATACCAAAGTACACTGGTAAAAGGCAAACTTTAGATGCCAAAGGAAACTTACCAAATGGATCTTTAGCTACAAGTGGCTTTGAAACACATGGTGGACCTGGCCCAAATCTATTTTCAGCTCTTACACGGAAGAGGTACTCTTTTCCTTCAATCAGTTTTGTTACTGAATATTTGCACTGTCTAAGTGTTGAAGTGACAACAATCCATTCTGAGTCAGGTTTTGTCTTGTCTTTCTTTTCCAAAGTGTAGTTTATGATTTCACTGCCACCATCATCAAGGGGTGGTTCCCATTTACAAAGGACCTGAGGTCTTTCTGATATCTTCAAATACAAAGTTGATTGGTGGTCCTGGTGTATCTAATATTTCAAAAGAGAACAGTAATCAAAAACTTGTGTGGGAAGGGTTGCTATGGAAAATGTAAATGTGAGCATGCTCCTCTGACATGATTTCTGGTTTTCCCACATCTATCATTGTATTCTATTAGCTAATAAATAACAAGGTCAGGTGATTTCTTTTACATGGCCAGGAGATAAAATATGACTGAGGATAACTTGCTGAAGCTATGTCCCATTTCTTTTAACTCTCCCCAAACTTTTTATTTTTATGTTTTACTAAAACCTTTTTCAATTGGAAAGTGTAGTTTTAATGACTCACCTAACACACTGACAGTACAAGGAGCTTTTGCAATACCGTGGTCATTTTCAACTTTGATCATATACAGACCATGGTCAGGTCGGAGAGAATCTCGGACGCGTAGCTGAGATTCTCCCTTTTTGCTGTTGTCAATACTCAAACGCTGTGTCAGAGGCAGGACAAATGGTTCTTCTTCTTGAACTTCACCCTTCCTTCTTCTAAGCAAGGGTGCTGCACGCTTCTTAATTTCCTCTGGTACAATAGCATTCTCATCCTTTATCCATGTAATAGTTGGGTAAGGTGATCCAGAAATACTTGCATCAAGTGCTATTTCATCACCTCGTTTCACTTCTAGGCTTGTTCTCAGAATGACTTTGGGGGCATCTATAATGATCATAACCAATAAATGTTTTCAGTTCTGATGAAAACAATGGACAAAACATTATTTTCATTTATTTCAAAATAGGAAAGTGGCAACTCCATTAAACAAAACTTACCAATGGGATCTACAGCTTTTGTTGGAGGAGTAGCCCGAGAAGGTTCACTAATACCCGCGGCGTTCTCTGCTCGCACACGGAATTGGTACTCTTTCCCCTCTTCAAGTCCTTTTGCTGTATAGGTCAGGATTGGTACCAGGTGTTCATTGCATCTCTTCCACCTTTCTTCACCCTTAGCAATCTTCTCTATGATGTAGCCCATTATCTTGCTTCCTCCGTCATACAAAGGTGGCTTCCATGTAATAGTCATTGCCTCTGCTGTAGGATTATGAACCTCTACATCTACAGGTGGATCAGGGGGTTCTGAAGAATAAGAAAAAAAAGTTAGTATCGGGAAAACCACCTTCTTAAAACAAAACTATGGTTTATTAGTTCTTAGCCATAGTATATCCATGCCCAAACTTACGCTTTGGATCTTGGGCAATGACTGGATTTTTCAGTTCAATATATTCTCCTCCACCAATCTTGTTGACTGCTTTAACACGGAAGAAATATTCACCATTTGGTATGAGATCCTTCACAGTCCACGACAGTTTATTCTCACCAGACATGACTGGTATATATGTTCTTCTCCCAGCTTCTCTGCGCTCCAGGACGTAATGAAGAATTGGGGTTCCACCATCAAATTCTGGAGGTTCCCAGGTTAACTTACAAGAACTCTTGGTAATGTCACTTGCTTTGATATCTTTGCATGGTCCAGGTAGGCCTATTATAGAAATGGATAATTATTCTAGGAATTCTGAAAAATCAGCATTTTAGTAATGCACTTGTCTCTAAGTGGGGCTATCTGTATTTTGGGTAGGATAATCTTTGATGTGCTGGAGTGGCATTCACACTGCAGAGCATTTAGCATCCTTGGCTCCCAACTACTAAATGTCAGTGGTATCTACCCGAAGTCTGTGTGCCAAGCAAAAATGGCCCCACAAATTTCCAGACATTATTTGTAGAGCCGGGGGGAATGCAGAAAATGTTACTATCCCTGGTTGAGAACACTATGGGAAAATGTGAGGCTGTACAATTAAAAAATTGTGGTCATTTCAATATTCTTTGGGTATGCTAATATCTTTTATTTAAATTAATATTTCACATGCAAATAATTAAAACTAGTATAAATTACTCTAATACGAGTTTAGTGATTTCATCTCTTTAGAATTGTTTTACTTCTCATATGGAAAGACATAATCAGAAGTGGCATTTAGTTTATAAGTGGCCAGTTCATGAAGTCATTTATACTGTTAATAGCACTGCAGAGTTAACTGATTTCCTCTACATGTGAAGAATGTCTGGCGTTTCTTCAAAGAATGATTACCTATGACTTTGACATTGATTGAGGCTGTTGCTGAGCCGAGCTTATTCTCCAGTGTAATGGTATAAACTCCGGCATCTGCATGGACACTCTTGGGAACTTCAAGGTGGGCTGAGATGTGATCGTTCTTCATTGTTAATCTATCACTTGCTTTAACTTCTTTGCCATCTTTATGCCAACTAACAGTTGGAACTGGGACAGCTCTGAAGGGAACAGGAATGCTTAACTTTTCACCTTCAATAACAATAATGTCATGAGTCTCCAGGTCAATTGTTGGCTTGCCTGTAAGATATCATTTGAAAGAGCAAAAAAGAGAGTATGTCAAAATGCAATGCATGAATAAAGGGTATTTTATTAACTGTAAAAGACATTGTGCTCTTACAGTCTGGGTCTTTGGCAACCACATTTTCAGAGATTTCAGATGGCTCGCTGACACCAATAGCATTGACTGCTCTCACTCTCAGGACATATTCTTTGTCAGGAACAACACCTTCTTCAACCTTGAATTTCAAGTCCTTTATTGGGCGAGAATTAACTCGCATCCATTTCTCAGTGCCTACTGGACACATTTCAACATGGTATCCTATGATAGGACTTCCACCATTTTTCTCTGGAGGCTTCCAAGCAATGGCAATGTGTTTTCTCCCAGCATCAGTCACATGTAGGTCAAGGGGTGGTGAGGGAGGACCTGCGAAAAGAGTGAAACATTCATATCCACAGTCTCATCAAGTTCTAGACAATATCTTGTGTATAATCAGCACTACTTACTTGTTGGATCTTCAATGGATAGGATTTCTGTGGGTTCACTTGGGTGGCCAACTCCAGCTTCATTTTCAGCCCGAACCTGAAACTGGACCTCTGTTCCTTCAATGACATCAGTTACTCTGAAGTTACAGTCAGGTCCTGCAGTCTTTCCTGCTTTCACCCAACGGGTACCTAACCTTTCTTTCTTCTCAATGATATATCTATTGAAATAACAGAGTTTCATTAGCATTAATGAAAAAACATTGTTGAGATTTTGCAACCAAGTGTAAGTTATTCTTTATGAATTAATTCAAATTCTACCTCTGAATTGGTCTTCCACCATCATTTTTAGGTGGCTCCCACTTTAGGTCAACATGTCGTTTTGTCACATCAACCACTGCCAGGGCATAGGGTGGTCCAGGAGTTGCTGAAAGCAAAATAATCAATGATTAGGAAAACCAGAGGGAAGGTGATAATCTTCTGTCACAAAAATTAAGTATGAGAGCACTTATTGTCACAAAGATTAAGTGTGAGAGCATACTAAAGGTGTCTTTGGCCAGCACAGAGTCCTCAATTTCGGTGTAGTCACTTTGTCCTATAGCATTTTCTGCAGCAACTCGGAACACATATAAAGAGCCCTCGGTCAGCGGGGTGACTGTGCACTTGGTGTCCTTGACGGTGGTATCCACTGTTTGCCAGCCTTTTCGCCTGACGTCTCTCTTTTCCACAATGTAGTTGGTGATGGGGGACCCTCCATCTTTCTCAGGAACTGTCCATTTTAGGTCTGCTGTATTTTTTGTGATATTAATAACTTCAAGCCAGCGTGGTGGTGATGGAGGATCTGAAAAAGAAGGAATGAAAACAAATTTATTTTTGTTTTATTACCCAATAGTCAGTCTGAATGTGCAGGCAGTCATTAAGAAATAATGTAGCCAGGAGGAAATAATAGTAATGAATTTTTCATATTTTCTCATATCGTAGTTCATAGGCAGACATTAGAAGAATTTACATACCCCAGACGTCAAGAGTGACTTACATAGCTTCTCCCGGCAAAGCACAGGGTCGCTGGGTTCACTGGGTTCACTTTCCCCAGCCTTATTCACAGCTCTAACTCGGAATGAGTATTCCTGTCCTTCCATGAGCCCTGGGAGCAAGTGCTGAGTGGTGGGAACCCCTTCTGCCACTCTGACCCACTCATCTGTCCCAGTCTTCAGCATTTCAATGATATAAGACTCAATCTTTGCGCCTCCATCGTGTTCTGGTTTTGTCCAATTCAACCTTAATGATGTTTTGCCTACGTCTTTTACAGTTGGTTTTCCAGGGGGCCATGGAGGATCTGTAAGCCAGTGAAATCATTGTTTAGGTTTGTCAAAAAGGAGTTCATATGAGCTTCAAAATAACCACAAAAATTATATAAATAATACCTATGGGATCCTTTATTAAGATTGGTTCAGTTGATTTGCTTGGTTTTCCAGGTCCAGCAAGATTTTCAGCCAACACACGGAATCTGTATTTTTTCTTATTGGTGAGACCTTTCACTCTGAATTAGGAACAAAGTGCATGTGTAACATCATGGTAAGAAGCAGAAGAAGCCTGTGTTTACTTTACACAGAAGAGACTAATTTATTTAAATTGTGAAAAGATGATTTGGAAATTTAATTGAAAAGCACTTCAATATAAATTAAAGTTGCTTTTTAACAGACACACTTTAGACTTGGCCACACATACCAATCTAATTATAATATCTGACAAGGATCATTATCATAATGTACTGGAGGATCAAACACTTTGAAACTTCCTGAAGGTTAATATTTTAGAGTAAACTAAGAAATGTGCCCTTGAATGGAATTTATATAATTTTTCAAATTATGAGGTAATAGCAAATATGAGTAAAAGTAGTTTAAAAATGTTTTAGCAATATATAATCATCTGTAATCCCAAGGAATACTAAAGAGTAAACATTTGAATATACTGCTGTCTTAACGTCTTGATGGGGATTCTGAGCATACCTGTATGTTGTGTCCTTTACTGGCATCTTATTGCATCTAACCCATTTATCCGTGTCAGGATCCAGTCTTTCAACCCAGTATCCAGTGATTGGGCTGCCACCATCATCATCTGGCTCACACCACGTGAGAGTCACTGCATCTTTAGTGATATCAGAAGGTTCTAGGCGAGTTGGAGGTCCAGGTGGATCTATAGACAGGATAATGGTGTAAAATGTTATATGTCCTGTATATCAATATGACACCAAAATGCAAGTTTGACATGAGCATCCTTTTTTTTTTTTTAATCAGCTGATTGAGAAACTTACCAAACTGATACTTGGCTGTTATTGGAGAGGCCTGAACTGGTTCACCAACACCATACATGTTTTCTGCAGCAACTCTGAAGATGTACTCTTTATTGGGGATTAATTTGGTGGCCTTGAAGTTTGTATCCTTGACGGTGGATGAGAGCTTGTGCCACACTTCACTATCAGTTGCTCGTCTCTCCACAACATAGTTTGTGATCTTAGATCCACCATCATCGCGTGGTGGGTTCCATGTTAGAAGACATGACTCATTGGTTACATCTGTGATGTCAAAGGCAGCTGGTGGTCCAGGTTTATCTGTGTATGGCATTACAGATGCAGGAAAAAAAAATTGTTCACCATGTTTTATTTATTTATTTATTTATTTATTTCAAGAAAGTAACTGCAAACAGTTTATCCCCTTTTAAAATGAGAACCTTCCTTACCTAAGACGTTCACTTCCACCACAGCAGTAGCCCGGCCACACACGTTCACAGCCTCGATGATGTATGTGCCAGTGTCACTTCTTTTACTATCAACAATAGTCACTGTGGATTTCTTAGGGACATTTTCAATGGTAATTCTTTTGTCCTGCTTCAGAATCATATCAGCCTTTGTCCAAGTTATTTTAGGTTCAGGTTTTCCGGTTACAGTGGCAGGAAGTTCAATCTTGGTCCCAGCTTTTACGGTGAGACCAGCAAGGAGCTTCACATCGAGGAATATTTCTGGGGCCTCTGAATTGGAAAAGATTATTTATGATGTTATCAAGTTCAAGCAGATTTAAGGTCAGAGGCCTATTTGATAAGACAAAAAACAAAAATAGATACCTTGTGTGTCCACAGCCTGGATCTCCTCTGTGGGTCTGCTTGGTTTGCTAGCGCCCTGCCTGTTTAAGGCCTTCACGCGGTAGGCATACCATTTGCCTTCCTCAAGACCTGTCACTTCCATCCTGTCAGAAAACAGAATAAGATGTTTTACTGTGATGTCGATAATCGTTTCATTGTGTAGTACTCATGATCTTTCAAAAATTCAAACCCCTGGTATAATACTAGTCTTTAAATTAAACCTGGATTACTTCAATACTATAACTGAATACATTTTCATTTTAATACTGTCATGAAAACCCTGAGCATGAAGTACATTCGGCAGCACCTTTAAAAACCAGGCAGACACACCAGCAGTATAGGATTCTCAATGAAAAAAGACAAACATTTAAATTTTCCCCAAACAAAGCCCATTTTAGTGACTAGGAGTACACGTTTACTCTCATGCCAAATAAAAAACCTACTTTGTTTCTGCAACAGGTTCTCCACAGGCAACCCATTTATCAGAACCACGTGGACATCTTTCAACTATATATCCTTTGATGCGTGAACCACCATCATTTTTAGGTGGATCCCATGTTAAGAAGATGCTATTGGCTGTTCGATCTCTCCATTTAACATTCTCTGGTGGGTCAGGTACCGCTATAACATTTGGAAGAGAGAGTCAGTCTTATGCGGGCCACCTATGCAGTTCTCTTCACATTGCCAACCCCTGCCTTGCCCCATAACTTCAACTCTAGGTCTAAAAGCAAAAACAGGCAACAAGATTAGGTAAGAAACCATCAAGAATGTACTCACTTGCAGGAGCTGACATATTTACAGGTTCATCAACATATGCAGGTTCTCCAGGGCCACATTTATTACGAGCACAAACTTTAAATAAATACTCTTTTCCTTGAACAAGATCAGGAACTGTGAATTCTAGATCAGTTACAAAGTCCATAACCTGGGACAAAGAAATACAGTTAATTAGCTATTTTCCAAAAACCCTTTCCCCAACTCAAAAGATTTTTACCAAGTCAGTAGGGATTTTTTTTTTTTTTTAATTTTTTACACATTTGGTAAGGCTCACAAGACAAGACAATTACAATTATACAATCCTTGGTTGAGCTACCTCAGGAAGCATTAGTACCGATGCATTCTCAAAAAGTTTTTGTGCATTTTCAGTGAGGTAAAGGTAAGAAGTTGTAGCACACAAGATTTGTGCATGGCATCCCAACCTTCTGGGATTTCCCCTACTCTCATTTTTGGCGTTGATGCAGTGCTACTCAAAACTCACTTTAGTCCATGTTTTCCGGCTGACTTCTCGTTTTTCAACAACGTATCCAGTTAACGGACTTCCTCCATCATCATCAGGTGGTTCCCAAGTCAAATGTACTGAGTCCTTGGTTATATCACCAAATTTCAGTTCTTTGGGTGCACTTGGGCGAGCTGAAAAGAAATGCACTCACAAGTCACTGTCATTAATAGTCTGAACTAATATTTGTTAATACTACCAAATCACCTTAGATAATAAACGGTTAGTTCCTTACCAATTACATTGACATCAATTTCCCCAGAAATTGTTTTCACACGGTTTTCTAATTTCAGTGTATAAATGCCCTTGTCTGAACGTTCACTTGGAGAAATGACAAGTTCGGCATAGGCAGACAAGGTCTTCATTTTCACACGGTCCCCTGTTTCTAGTACTTTATCTCCAAAACACCAGGTTGCAGTTGGCCTTGGATAGCCTGTACTTGGAACCAGGATCTTGATAGGATTTGGGACAATAACTTCCAGACCATCTTTAAATGCACTTAAATCCATTGTTGGTTCAACTGCAAAGAAGAAAAGTTAATGAGTCTGCAGTGCCATATTTAAGTCCCTGTTGCCCCAAAGTAACTATGTTCTATTCCTCAGTCTAAAAATAAAAGATCTATTTACCAAATGCATCATCAGCGGTGAGAGGACCAAGAATTTCAGACGGATCTGAAACACCAGCTTTATTTTCTGCCGATACTCTATATAAATATTTATTTCCTTTTTCCAATCCGGTAACCTACGATTATGAATTAATATTTGTAAAAAACACATACAGTTATGTCCGTGATCCACACTGAATATTCTTTTTTATATGCAAATGACCTACCTTGTAAGTCAGTTCAGGGACAAGTTTCTTATTGCAACGAATCCAATTATCTTTTCCTTCTTCACATCGCTCAATTATATAGCCTAATACTGGGCTTCCTCCATCTTTCAGAGGAGGTTCCCATTTGAGCTGAACTGATGACTGAGTCTGATCTGAGGAAGTTAGGTTTACAGGAGGACTTGGTCTCTCTGGAATAAAAGAAAGAGTTGGAGCATACCATTTACGTTAGTGACAATTTATGAAGACAATTTTGTAATCAATTATATCATCCTCATTAAAATAACAGATTTATTGGACTCCCAAAGTAAAGTAGGCACAGTCTGGGTTTCTAGAACTTTATCCAAATTTTTATGATATTCTACCTTTTTATTAACTTTCATTGAACTTGATTTATTTTAATTGATAGGCCTAATATCAGGATTTCATGCAGTAATAATTTCCTTTTTTTGATGGGCTTACCAATTGGATCGGCAACTTTGACGAAGGGTGTGGCTGCACTTGGTTTTCCGACTCCAATTCGATTTTGGGCTCTCACTCGGAAACTGTACTCCTGTCCTTCTACCACATCAGTAACAGTTGCAGACAGGTTTTCAGCTCTCACAGTCATGGCAGTATCCCACCTGATAGAAGTCTTGTCTCTTAATTCAATGACGTAGTTTGTGATCTCAGCACCTCCATCATACTCTGGTGGTTCCCATGTCAGTGAGACACCAAATCGATTCACATCAGTGATGGTTACATTCAAAGGAGGGCCTGGAACATCTGGATTTCATCACAGAAGAAGAAAATAGGAGTTTTGGGTTAACAATGATGATGAAGGCAAAGGCTGCAATTTACTTAAAAGCTAGCTTGCAATTTACTTAAAACTTCTTACCATATTTACTCCTTGCTTCTACAGGATTGTCAGTTTCTACTGGTTCACCAGTGCCAACTCTATTTCTTGCACTTACACGGAATAGATACTCAACTCCTCCTTTCTGTAGACCAGTGACAGTAAACTCACAACTGTCTGCACGGTCTGTGGCCAGAACCCAGGTCTTTCTCTTAATGTCACGTCTTTCAACAACATAACCTATGATTTTGCTTCCACCATCAGTTAAAGGTTCTTCCCAAGCAAGGCTCACTTCACCATCAAATGTTTCTGTCACTTCTAAGTTACGTACTGGCCCAGGAACATCTGAAATTTACATATAAAGGAATTTTTTAGTGTGCTGTCTTACTTTTAAATTGTGCTTTGCCAATCAAGTCTGAGAGACCCAAGGGCTTACCAATAACTTTTAAATTGATGAATCCTTCTGCTTTTCCATGTTTGTTCTGAAGCACAATTTTATATCTCCCTTTGTCTCCTTTCTTGGCTTCTAAAATTCTGAAAGAAGTTTTTTCAGCCGTAGTATCAATGGTTTTTGTAGATAAAGGTTCATTTTCTTTAAACCATTCAGCTTCTGCTTTGGGGTAGGCATCATACGGCACCACCATTGTCAGAGACTGGCCAACATCAACCACAAGGTCTTGGTCACCTGTCTTGATTTTCGGTGCAGCTAGTGAGAAAGATAACATGTGAATGCTTTCGACTATTAAACACAACCAAGCTACATCCTATGTTATTATGCATTTGTTAGCAAATATTGGTTACATAACCTTGGAAGTATGCCACAGTAGCTTTATAGCACAGAAAACTAAGTGGCTTAGACTTCTCATAGCTTTTTTTGGTGGTTGTCATGTGTGCAAGTTAGATTGGAGAGTAGAGGATTGAGAATGGCACAAAATCATAAGACACGCATTCCTTGCCAAAAATAGTGACATAGGACTCAGTGTAGTGCAAAACATGTTCTGTTTTTTGATAGAGTAGGCACCGCATACTTAGTTCAATAAATCAGAGAACTTTTCTCTTATGAATGAGAGGTACACTAATGGCTTTTTCATGAGGACAGTGTATAAGGATGTCCTGGGTCAGGATGAGAACATACCTAAAAGGCACACAGGGGTTTGTAAAGTAGGAGAATATAAGACTGTCTTTAGATTTGCCAAGACTCTCAGGGTGATAGCTTAGTACTAGCCTAAGTTCATAAACAGTCATCATGTACTAGGAACTGTCCAAGGTTCTGGCATATAAAGATTATTGCTATTAATTTCCTCTTACTCAAGACACTTACTTTGTAGTGAGCAAAATTAGAACTGTTAACATGTGGGTAGGGCTTGCTAGAAATGAAAGACCCTCACAAGGATCACCTCATTAAATAACTGTGAAATCTGAAATCTAACTAATCTCTGCGATATTGGAAGGATATTTTAAAATAAAAGAAAGGGACTGACCTGCCAGTTCAAGCTTAGCTCTGGCTTCTTTGTCTCTGGCAATAAATCTGTATTCACCCTGGTCACGGGGCTTAATATCACAAATCTGTAGTCGATGTATCTTTCCTTCACTCATCATCTGGTGTTTATCACCCTGGACAACAACCATGTTATTTCTTAGCCATTGGACTTCCACCTTATCTTTATTGAGTTCTGCTAAAAAGACAACATCAGCACCAGGGGCTTCAAGAATATCTTGTGGAGGCCTGATGATCTCAACGGGAATTTCTGGAAAGAAAATGTGAAATAAATACAAATATGTTTACATTTTGATTAACAATTTTAAAAAATTGGTAACATTAGAATTGTCCTTTCACTTATGTGTACCTTCCACAAAAAGTCTAGCACGAGACTTCCTGTCTTCTACTCCACAAGCATATTCACACTCATCATCCAGCCTGCAATCTTTTATAATGAGTCTGTGTATACTTCCATCTTTTTCAAATTTGTATCTAAAGGAGACATTGGATTATCAGTTAGCTTGCATAATGGCCACTAAATTGTCAAAAGTGTATATATAGCTACAGAAATAGAGAATAAAAAGATCTTGCTTACTTTTTGCCTTCTTTGATTTCTCTCCCATTTCTGTACCATTTTACATTGGCTTTCTCTCTGGAGAGCTGGCAGGAGAAGACAGCGTCATCAAACTCAGTGACTGTCTGATCTTCCAAGTGTTCCACAAATTCTGTAGGGGCTTCTATGATGAGAAGTTCAGCAACAGATTTGTCTTGTCCAGCAGTGACAATGTATTCACCTTCATCTGGGAAGCCACAGTCTTTAATAGTTAACGAGTGCTTGTACTTATCAATTCTGTATGAGACACGGTTGTCAAAAGGCACTTCTTCACCATTTTTGGTCCACTTCAGTGTTACATTGAGACGATTCACCTTGCACCAGAATGTGACAGATTTCTTCTCCATTGTTTCAATATCTTTAAGAGGCTCAATAATCCTAAGGTCTTCCTCTGTTGTAAAGGAGAAAAATATGTTTATTTTAATTATTTTCATAATAGAAACTGATGAAAAAATCTCTAGTGATATATAAATTACTTACCTTCTACTATTAGATTGGCTGCACTTTTAACATTTTCACCTCTGTGATTGGTCAAAGACACATTATAGTTGGCTTGGTCGTCTAAGCGTGCATCTCTAATTCTGAGGGTGTAGACCAGGTCTTTTTGGAGAATAATGTATTTTGAACTATCAAATATGGCTTCTTCATTTCTGAACCATTTGGCTTTGGCACCTTCAGTGTTGACTTCACAGTTGAAGACAACTTCTTGTTGTTCCTTCACCCGGGTGTCCTTAAGAGGAACTACGATCCTGAGTTTTTCTGAAAGTAGCCAACAAGACTTTATAGTATGACGAATGATCAAAGTGGTAAATACAAATACAAAACACAAAACAAAACAAAACAAAGAAAAAACCCGAAAAGCAAGAACAAACTTACCAATGACTGTTAAGTGAGCTGCTGCTCTGGCAGCCCCTACCATGACGACGTAAGTGCCCATATCTTGTAATGTGGCATCTTTCACAGCTAGGACCCTCTTTTTACCATCAGCAATAACGTCATATTTATCTCCAGATTCAAGTATCTTATCATCCCTCTTCCACTGGACTGGAAAGCT